>NW_027362763.1:880288589-880896297 GCF_046119375.1 Phyllobates terribilis | reverse complement strand
TATCTGCAATCTGGGCAGCCTTGGGGGCCTCCATTGGTTCCCAGTCAATCACGAACTGTCACACCTCCACAGGGCAAAGATGAAGAAATTGATCCTTCACCATCTGGTCTTTTAATTACTCAAAGGTTTTAATCGATAGTCACTGGATCCATTGCTCGAAATTGGTTCTGAGCCCGGCCACCACATTACCATAGCTTTAGTGAGGTCCACCTTAGAGGGTTTAGTACTTTTTGCTTTACACTTCTGGAGTCAGCTGATATTTCCTTATAAGGGCCTGCTTGATGGCCTCATAGTCTCCATCTTGCTCTCAAGGGGGAGCAGCAAACACCTCCAGGGCTTCGTCTCATAACCCTGGAGTTAGATGTCGAGCCCACTGGTCATCAGGCAACAGGTACTATCTGCAGGCCTTTTCAAACCCTTTCAAATATGTGTTCAGATCCGTGTCCTTGTGCATGACAGAAAAATGGTCTGGACGGGGTTTAAATGTGTTTACATTACCGGACTCACTGTTCAGAAGTGGAAAATTGCTCCTTCTGGAGTCAGATTAATTCCAGCTGGTGGTCTCTTTAAGCATGTCGCTCTCACGCCTCTCACTCAACCTGGGACAGTCGCTTGGCTCTCTGTCTGTCGTTCAGCAAACTCACATTTTGCTTTGCATTCTTGTAGCACAAGCTGCATCCGCATTTGAGGGTCACATCCTCCAAGTTGCTGCTGATTGAATGGCATGCAAGAGTCCATTCCACTTTGGGAGATATGGCTGCTGCTGCCCCTTCTGTGTTGAACAGTTCTGGAACTGGACCCACAACTGGGCATCCTTGTGCTCCATAAGTACTGGGCTCTGGTGCTACATGTTGGTGCCTGGCATCATCCTCAACTAAGGCAGATCAACCTCTCTTTGGTTTTCTCTGACCCATCAAGACTTTGCTCCTCATACAAAAGATTTCAAATAAAGTAAGAGGCCTATTAGATGCAATACTTCATTTAAAGCAAACCAATGAAAAGAGAGAAGTATGGATGCAAAATAAAATTACAATTTGTTCAAAATTATTTTAAAACAATTCATAAAAGTACATAAGAAGGAGAAGTAAAGTAAAGGATACCACAGTAGATAGGTAGGAGGTATAATTAAAAAAAATATATATACTGTATATTAGACAGACATAGACACATCCAGGGTTATGTGAAGGCAAAAAAAGCCTATCCAAATAACCAGACTTGTTAAAATGTCACGTACATGAGAAATTCTATTATTTATATCCTGCTATAACAGTTTATAATGCAAAAGTGGCCAAATAATTTAATACAAAAAATTTAAGGTATAGAAAACCTATAGAAAGAATTTATCATGAGGCTGTAAAAAGTAAAATGCAATAATAGAAAAAGTCCATGGATGAGGCTATGTCTAAATCTAGAACATAAGAAAGTCTCAAGGATTACCACTGCCGTAAAAATTCTCAAAAAAACATAATTATAATGAAATAATATAAGGCTAAGTGCCAGCTTGAAATATGATGTGGACATGTGTCAATAAATGTTTACCACGGAATGGACAGAAAATACATCATAGTATAGTAAATATAAAGGGAGTGAAAGAGGGAGACAATACAACCTGATCACTGTGGAAGGAGGGCAAAAAAAGGTTCAGCTTAGCTTTCTAGTGCTTCTTATAAGCAGCTGCCATCTTAGAAGTCACTTGCCAAATAAAAGCTAGAACAGAAAAACAAGAGCGAGGGAGGGATTTAATTGCTACAGGTATAGTATTGTCCCAGGTATAAATAAACACTGAGTCCAATCCACAAAACTATGCAGAAAATCCTCACAGGGACCATGCAAGTTTTTAGTGACAAGAATGATTGCTTAAACCAGATCACTAATGCTCTGTGATCCCACCCACCGCTGCCAACAATTTGTCAGGGAACAGCCGGGAGATCTCGGAGATATATCCCCGTCATTGCTCAGTGTTCACAAACCAGCACTCTGTCGCCTCCAATCATCAGGAAAATTATGCAATTGACTGATGAGTGATGGAAGAGACCACGGCTGTTTTCCCTTCTAGGGTAGTTATTGGTGAATCCACAATGAGTGTATGGTGTATACACCTCTGATTCCAACGCATGGAATATATATATCCCGGTACGGACACTGCCAACTTCACAATAACAAAAGGAACTAGCTGACTCCGCCAATCGTTTATACAGGCCGATTGGACATCCGTTGAGATAGCATATTGCTTCAGGCATACAGTTTACAGAGCAAGAGGAATGGAGCTATTATTTTTCGGACTATAAGAGGCACCGGACCATAAGACGCACCTAGGTTTTAGAGGAGGAAAAGAGAAAAAAAAAATGAAGCAAAAAATGTGGTCATGATGCAGTATTAATGGGGAGGGGGTTTGCTGCTGACACTGGTATAGGGATAATGTCCCCCAATTCTGTTAATATCCCCCATCCTGGTATATATGGCCCCTTCTTCCTGTTATACGCGGCCCCTATCCCCATCCTGGTATTCATGGCACCCCTCATTCCCATCTTGATATGCATTACTCCCCAAACCAACATATTGGTATACATGGCACCCCAATTTCCTATCCTGGTATGCATGCCACCCCAATCCCCCATCCGGCAATGCATGGCACCCCAATCCCCCATCCTGGTATGCATGGCATCCCTGATCCCGATGTTGGTGTGCATGGCACCCCTGATCCCCATCCTGGTATGCATGGCACCCCCTGATCCCCATCCTGGAATGCATGGCCCCCTCATCCTGGAATGCATGGCCCCCTCATCCTGGTATGCATGGCACCCCTCATCCTGGTATGCATGGCACCGATCTTCCCTCTTCCTCGTTTGTATGATACCCGTTATCCCTCTTCCTGGTATACATGGCACCCTTCATCACTCTTCCTGGTATGCATGGCCCCCCTCATCCCTCTTCCTGGTATGCTTGGCCTCCCTCATCCCTCATCCTGGTATGCTTGGCACTCTTCATCCTGGTATGCATGGCCCATCTCATCCCTCTTCCTGGTATGCTTGGCACCCCTCATCCTTGTATGCATGACCCATCTCATCCCTCTTCCTGGGATGCATGGCACCCCTCATCCTGGTATGCATGGCACCCCTCATCCCTCTTCCTGATATGCTTGGCATCCCTCATCCTGGTAAGCATGGCCCACCCTCATCCCTCTTCCTGGTATGCTTGACACACCTCATCCTGGTATGCATGGCACCCCTCATCCCTCTTCCTGGCATGTATGGCACCCTTCATCCCTCTTCCTGGTATGCATGGCACCCCTTATCCTGGTATGCATGGCACCCCTTATCCCTCTTCCTGGTATGTATGGCCCACCTCATACCTCTTCCTGGTATGCATAGCACCTTCATCACTCTTCCTGGTATGCATGGCACAGCAATCCCCAATCCTGGTATGCTTGGCACCCCCCATTCCATGCTGCACACAAAAAAATAAACACTGCTACTCACTTTTCTTCCCTGAGCTCCAGCACTGCGTCCTGCTCTGCTACCCACACTGATCTCACAGTGTGAGCCACACATGACGTCACCACCATGTGCCCTCACACTGTGAGATGCTGTGCCAGAATAGTAACTGCTCCCCATGCTGGGACTGTGTGCATGGGGAGCAGTGACCATTCATTCTCCCGCGTAGCGCGCACTCTGTACCTGTAGCTCGGCTCCTGCAGCGACCGGCAGTCAGTGTGCCCGCTATTAAAGTGCATGAATATTCACCCCTCTACACTACCATGGGAGTGGGTTGTAGTGAATATTCATGGACTTTAATAACGGGCACACTGACTGCAGGAGCTGTGCTGCGGGTACAGTGTGCGTGCTATTAAAGAAAATAAATTTTCACTGCTCCCCATGCCCATATGATATATTGTTATCCTAGTTTTAACTATGCTAAAATCCAGATTAGAGACTAGTGACTTGATTCAATGAACATAAAATTCATGTTGAGTTTTAGAAAATTCACATTTTCTGGCAAACTCGAACAATTTGTGATTCAATGTGTGCGAACTGTCAAAAATAATGCCCGCCACTATTTTACACATTACAAAAGATTGCATCAGCCACAGAAGGCTTGCTCACAGGTACAGCAATGTGAGCTTTACTATAATGCCTTGCAGCTATCACATGATATAGCGCAGTTCCAGGAGGGGTTATCAGACTGTATAAAAGTAAAGGCATGGAATGTAGGAGACATTTTACGATGATTCAGGATATTGAAAGGACAACAGAGCTCCCAGTTCAGCAATAGAGATAGGGAGAGAGAGCCTTAAATGAGATGGATAAGTACTTCAGAAGATGATGTATGTTACAACTGCAGCATTTAAAAAGATGAAATGTGTATTCTGAAAAAAAAACTGACATTCAATTGTTACGGGGAAAGAGATCGGAGAGGTGCCAACAGCACAGCCAGTGTGATTGATATGTGGTATAGTGTAGCTGGGCTTGGAGCTTATCCTAATGCTGTGGAATTACACATTTTTTTCTTAAAGAGGATGTCCACAACTTTAACATTGATGACCTATCCTTAGGAGGTCCTTAAGGAGAGTGATCATTTTCTTGTCCTAATTGAGGCCTGGTCCATGGTTGTAATGCCCCCAAATGATTTGAGGAGCACATTCCTTAATTGATGTACAGTAGAAAGACCTAAATCGATGCAACACATTCATTCCTGCTGTGAGTGTGTCTAAGGTTGTCATAAGTTTGTACTCCCAAACTATTCTGTCTCTCTGGGATTTAAAGCTACCTTTCAATGCTACCAATTTCATGTCCATGATACTGTGATCAGGGCTATAAAATTGTTTGAGAACAGGTAGACCTATTCTTTTGTCTGAGTGGCGATGAGAATTCATCCTTGTTCTAAGTTGTGCTCTGTCTCACCTACATACAGACCCCCCCAGTTGAACATTTGGTACATATAATTAAGTACACTAAATTAGATATGATGCAGCTGATAGTACCTGGAATATTGTAGTTCTCATGTGAATTGTGAATCTTTATCTTAGCTGCTGTTATTATAAATGGACAGGTTTTTCATTTTTTTCATGTTACAGGGAAAGGTTCCTGTTGTTAGAGAAGACAGTGAGCTTCTGACAATGATGCTTCTTAGGTTTGGTGTCTGCTTAAAACACAGAAGCAGGGCAGTCTGGAAATATAGATTTTAATTGGGCATCTTTTTGTAATAAAGGTTGTAGTTTTTGTGCCGCTCCCCTTAACACCTCAAGATTTGGATTGTAGGTGACTATTAGAGGTACCTGGTTTCTTTCTTCTTTGGTTTTGTAATATAGGAGATGATTTCTTGATATTCTGGTGGTTCTTGCAACTGTTCAATTGTTCTTAGATGCTAGCCCTGATTCAAAAAGGTCTTTCTGTCTCTATTTGTAGGGTTGGAACAGGGTTGGAACATATCAGATTGTATCTGATGGCTTGCCTCTAGATAATACCATTTTGTATGTGTTTTGGATGAAAACTGTCCCATTTAAGGTATGTTGGATGGTTAATTTGCTTCTAGTACAGGCAAGGATGTCTCTATTTCATTGCTCTGTAGCTTAATGATGGTGTCCATAAAGTTAAGTTCAGTTCACGAGTAGCTGAGTATTAAGTCGTTGATGGGATGAAACTGATTAAAATGTTCATGGAATGTCCTTAGCTGTTGCTCACACTCCTTCCAGTTGATTAAAATATTGTCAATGTAACAATAATAGACCTGAGGCCTGATAGGGCAAGAAGACAAAAAGGTTACTTTCAAGATTGGCCATGAAAAGATTTATATATTGTGGTGCCATTTTAATTCCCGTTGCTGTACCAGTCTCTTGAAAATATATGTTGTTACAGAATTCAAAGTAATTATGGGTGAGGATTAGTGATGAGCAAGCACTAAAATGTTCAGGTACTCTTTACTCGGGTCAAGCAAATCGTAATGCTCAGGTGCTCGACCCAAGTAACGAGTATAATAGAAGTCAATGGGAAACTCGAGCAATTTTCGAACAACTCCTCCCCTCGGAGGTCAGGAGGGGTCTAAAAATTGTTCAAATCGATGGAAACAGCACTGAAATGGCATGGGAACAGCATGAGGAAGAACCCTGGAAGCATCTCTGAATCCCAGGTCGCTGCTAGGAATAATGTTGTCAAAGTATTACACCACTTTTACGGATTGACAATAAAACATATAAAACCAAAGTTAAAATGGATTTTACTGGAAAGAATGTTAAGAAGCATTATATACAGGATAATGACTTGTATTTAAGGAAAAATAACAGAGAAAAAAATGCTCCTCCACATCTTGGGCTATGTTCACACATAGTGTTTTTGCTGCATTATTGCATGTTCGCATTGCTTTCAACAGTGAAAAACAATTCAGCAGTAAATGTAATTTTAACATTTTAATAGCTTATCTGGCCATGTGGTGTGTGAGATATGATCCAACACATTCTGTTTAATTTATGAAGGAGGGACTCTGAAAGTCCCATTATTTTTTCAGGGCCATCAGGCGGCCCTCACTATTTGTAGAGGGTGATCAGGCAGCCCTTACTATTGTTAGAGGGCCAGCAGCCAGCCCTCAATCAATATTTTTAGAGGGCCAGCAGCCAGCCTTCACTAAGCATTTTTGGAGGACCAGCTGCCGGCTATGCTTTGCATAGCTGTATAATGCTACAGCAGATGGATATCTGAGGTGGTCAAATTTTCTTTTTTGTGTGCCATCAGGCGGCCTCCACTATTTTTAGATGGCCAGTAGGCGTCTTGTGGACAGATAAGACCAAGATAGAGCTCTTTGTTGAAGCACATCATTCAACTGTAAATGGAATGAGGTCTACAAATAAAGGCATGGTGACTTGACTGTGTGCAAGGCATAATTAAATGTGAAGATTTCCAAAGGATTTTTGGTCACAATGTAGTGCCCAGTGTTAGAAAGCGGGGTTTGCATCCTAGGTCGTGGGTCTTCCAGCAAGACAATGACCCCAAACATACTTCAAGAAACACTCAGAAATAGATAGAAAAAAAGGTCTGGAGAGTTCTGAAGTCACAATTCCAGCTCCAGTAGCATAAAGTCTCCCACCATTACCTTTTACATACAGAAGGTACAGAGAAAGTACGAATGGACACATTAAAACAGGTAATTTTGCCTGCTTTGATGCATGTCTGAGTACAGATCACTGTAAAAATCACGAATCTGTCAATGAGTTTATTCAAAAAAAGCAATCAAGTTATAGACAGTGAAAGAGATGTATGTGATCAGAATGAAGACTCATTTCCAGCATATGATGACTAGCAGCTAACAGCAGTATTAAAAGGCAATAGAATATAATTTTTTTTTGCAGCAGCAGCAGCACGGACTATAAGGCAATAATCCCTGACTAGATGCCTGCAATATGCTATCCCTTGTGTGATAGCTCACTGTACATGAATTGCAGATAAGAGGGGTAATATAGTAATATTGTAGAAAATAAAATAGATTTGAATCGATCCTGAAAAGAGGTTTGTTTTGCATATGTCAGCACCAAACTGTGGAGGAACGCAAGCAACCCTGCCTGCTTACATTAATTTCTGAGTACAGATCACCGTAAAGATTATTAATCTGTCAATGACTTTTTGGAAAAAAGCAATAAAGTTATAGATAGTGAGTGAAAGAGATGTTTGTGACCAGAATGAAGACTCATTTCCAGAAGATACCTAGCACCTGTCCATATACTAAATGCAGCAAACAGCGGTATTAATAGGGAGTAGAATATAATTTTTTACTTTTTTTCAGCTGCAGTTCAGTTCAGCTAAAGCCTCCTCTTTAATTGTGAGCAGCGAGCATTTCAGTAGACAGAGAAGTAGGATGGTTATGCTGATTATGGCGTCATCGCTGCTCACCATCTTGGTCAAGTCCTCAAAGTTTTGGAGAATGGCACAGATGTCAGACATCCATGCCCACTCATCAGCTCTTATGTGCGGAGGCTGACTGGAAAACCAATGGGCATGTTGGAGCTGGTATTCAACCACTGCCCTCTGTTGCTCACAAAGCCTTGCCAACATATATAATGTTGAGTTCCAATGCGTGGTGACATCGAACACCAGTTGGTGAGCTGGAAGTTGCAAATGCTGCTAAAGCACTGCCAGGGCAGCAGAATCTTTAGGTGACTTGCTCATATCCTTACAACTGGGACATCCCCTGTTACTATCAGAAGGTGCTCAGGTTTGTCAAGGAACACAACCTGGAGGGACTGAAGCCCGACTTGTGGAAAGAAACCAAAGACCATCCTTGCTTATCCGAGCCAAGGACTCCCAGGGCTCCCTGCAGCCACAGCCGAGACTGTTGAAAAATGTGGCTTCTAGCAGGTTAACTAACGGGCACAAAGACCTGGCAAGGATGACTATTCAGCTAGGTCTGCCCCTGAAAGCTATCATGCATGCCCGTGGACTGTGTAACACTAGGTACTGCCTGAGATGCCCTTTCGCTGAGGAAACTCCCTTGCATTTCTTCTGGCAGTGCCCATTCACACAAGCCCTGTTGGAATGCCTTGGAAAATTGCCCCCCCCCCCCCCCCCCCCCGAGTCTCTGTCATCAGGAGCACATTTCAGTGCTTTATGGACTATTTCCCAGGAAACATACCATACGGGCTATTCAGGAGGCCTGGTGCCTTATGAACAATGTTAAGGACGCTTTGTGGCTATCCAGAACATGCCCGGTCATGAACTTGGAGAAGATGTTCATCCAGGACTGCCGCAGGCTGGCCCACAGCCTGCTCAGGGGTTTAAACATCATGGTCGGATTGGATATTGATGAAGGAGAGGACTGATATCCTTCTCATCCCCCTTCTCCCCTCAATGTGTACAATGTGTACTTTCTTCCTCCATCTCCACCTGGTCCACATGCAAAGCTTCCTTTTTAATTGTGAGCAGAGAGCGTTTGATTGGGCACAGAAGTGGGATGATTACTCTGATTATGGCGTCATCACTGCTCACCATCTTGGTCGATTCCTCAAAGTTTTGGAAATCCTCTCAGATGTCAGACATTCATGTCCACTCGTCGGTTGCTTTGTGCGAAGGCTGACCGGAATACTGACGAGCATGTTGTAGCTGGTATTCAACTACTAGCCTGTGCTGCTCACAAACCCTTGCCAATATGTGTAATGTGGAGTTTCAGCACGTGGTCTCGTCGCACACCAGTCTGTGAGCTGGCACTTGCAAGCGTTACTGCAGCACTGGCAGGGCGGCGAAAGCTGACTTGCGGAAATGGGCATACACGTTGTACTTTCACAAGCTGCTCTGGCATATCAGGGTAGGTTTTTAGAAACCGCTGAACCACTAAGTTCAGCATGTGGGCCAGGCATAGTACATGTGCGAGGTTGCCAAGCTTCAAAGCTGCCTGGCTGTATGTTCAGGGGCAAAAGCCACTGATCAGTTTGGTCTATCAGACTCTGTGGTGGTGTGTGGTTTATTCCCTAAGCTGATTAGCTTCAGCAGAGCCTGTTGCCGCTTGTCCGAGACAACACATCATCATGTAGCAATTTCAGATATCCAATGGCATTGAGGTTTCCATTGATGAAGAATGACCCCACTATCTTTGTACCCCATATACCACATCATACCATCAATTTTTGTGTTCCAACAGTCTTGGAGGGATCTATCCACTGTGGGTTAGTGTCAGACCAATAGCGGTGGTTTTGTTTGTTATAGTCACCATTCACAAAAATGTTTGCCTCATCAATGAACATAATGTTCTGTGTAAACTGACGGTCCTGTTCCAATTTTTGTTTTGCCCATTCTGCAAATTCAGTGCGCCGATCTAGGTTATCCTCGTTGAGATGCTGCAACAGCTGGATTTTGTAAGGGTGCCATTTGTGAGTAGCTAATATCCGCGAAAGGGATATTTGACTGATGCCACTGTCTAGTGACATGCGGCGAGTGCTACGCTGTGGGCTCTTGTTGAATGAAGCTAGGACAGCCACTGATGTTTCTTCATTAGTGACAGTTTTCTTGCATTCACATTTTGGCAAATCCAACACTGAACCTGTTTCACGAAATTTGGCAAGCAGTTTGCTAACTGTAGCATGGGAGATGGGTGGTCTCGTAGGGTGTCTTGCATTGAAATCTGCTGCACTGGCCCGGGTACTGCATTCACCAGACATCAACACAATTTCTATCCACTCCTCACTTGTTAACCTCTGCGACATGTCAATGGCTGTAAACAAAGAGAAACTTGTAAATAACTCATGAAAGAATAAAGTTACGTTAAAACCAAGCACACCATTGTTTTTATTATGAAATTCTCTTTAAGTTTGATGTGTCACATGACCCTCTTCCCACTGAAAAAAAAAAAAGTTGGATCCAAAATGGCTGATTTCAAAATGGCCGCCATGGTCACCACCCATCTGGAAAAGTTTTCCCCCTCCCATATACTAATGTGCCACAAACAGGAAGTTGATATCACCAACCATTCCCATTTTATTTAGGTATATCCATATAAATGGCCTACCCTGTACAATGAAACACATTATCATCATACATAACATTGACATCCAAGTTATCAACATTTAAATCACATGAAGTACCTGATCTGAAAGGGTTGTCAAAAACGTATTGAGGTACAAACTGTCCCAGATCAGTCCCGAATGAAACATTTGTGGGGAGGTTCTTGGACACCCTCACTTGCCTCATCCTCCTCCTGGCACCCTAGGCAAGGAAACCCCAGGCCATCGGTAAAGGTCGGCGAACACCCCCAATCCCAGTGACAGTCAGGGTCTTCGCAGGGATAATTTCTTCAGAAAACACAAATTCAGGGCAGATGAAATTTCATTTTGCAATGGTGTCCTTGAGTCCCACAGTGACGGTGTCGTCTACGGTAAACAGTTGTAAGTTTTCAGGGGCCCTCCCAACCGACAAAGAGAACTGCAGCATTGGGCCCCTGGGCCTCAGATGTGTGGTTCCTCTTGTTTCTCTCCGGGCAGGTGATGCTAATATGTCCAGGTTGGTAGCAGGTACAGCACCGGTGGAAGTCAGATGCTGGCCGGGTGCTGGAAGATGGAGCGAGATCCCCCGAGGAACGGCAATTGGTTACAGCTTATAGCTGGTGATGGCTGACTTTCGCACCTTAGGTGTATGGTTGGCCTCATAAGTATCTGCAATCTGGGCAGCCTTGGGGGCCTCCATTGGTTCCCAGTCAATCACGAACTGTCACACCTCCACAGGGCAAAGATGAAGAAATTGATCCTTCACCATCTGGTCTTTCAATTACTCAAAGGTTTTAATCGATAGTCACTGGATCCATTGCTCGAAATTGGTTCTGAGCCCGGCCACCACATTACCATAGCTTTAGTGAGGTCCACCTTAGAGGGTTTAGTACTTTTTGCTTTACACTTCTGGAGTCAGCTGATATTTCCTTATAAGGGCCTGCTTGATGGCCTCATAGTCTCCATCTTGCTCTCAAGGGGGAGCAGCAAACACCTCCAGGGCTTCGTCTCATAACCCTGGAGTTAGATGTCGAGCCCACTGGTCATCAGGCAACAGGTACTATCTGCAGGCCTTTTCAAACCCTTTCAAATATGTGTTCAGATCCGTGTCCTTGTGCATGACAGAAAAATGGTCTGGACGGGGTTTAAATGTGTTTACATTACCGGACTCACTGTTCAGAAGTGGAAAATTGCTCCTTCTGGAGTCAGATTAATTCCAGCTGGTGGTCTCTTTAAGCATGTCGCTCTCACGCCTCTCACTCAACCTGGGACAGTCGCTTGGCTCTCTGTCTGTCGTTCAGCAAACTCACATTTTGCTTTGCATTTTTGTAGCACAAGCTGCATCCGCATTTGAGGGTCACATCCTCCAAGTTGCTGCAGATTGAATGGCATGCAAGAGTCCATTCCACTTTGGGAGATATGGCTGCTGCTGCCCCTTCTGTGTTGAACAGTTCTGGAACTGGACCCACAACTGGGCATCCTTGTGCTCCATAAGTACTGGGCTCTGGTGCTACATGTTGGTGCCTGGCATCATCCTCAACTAAGGCAGATCAACCTCTCTTTGGTTTTCTCTGACCCATCAAGACTTTGCTCCTCATACAAAAGATTTCAAATAAAGTAAGAGGCCTATTAGATGCAATACTTCATTTAAAGCAAACCAATGAAAAGAGAGAAGTATGGATGCAAAATAAAATTACAATTTATTCAAAATTATTTTAAAACAATTCATAAAAGTACATAAGAAGGAGAAGTAAAGTAAAGGATACCACAGTAGATAGGTAGGAGGTATAATTAAAAAAATATATATACTGTATATTAGACAGACATAGACACATCCAGGGTTATGTGAAGGCAAAAAAAGCCTATCCAAATAACCAGACTTGTTAAAGTGTCACGTACATGAGAAATTCTATTATTTATATCCTGCTATAACAGTTTATAATGCAAAAGTGGCCAAATAATTTAATACAAAAAATTTAAGGTATAGAAAACCTATAGAAAGAATTTATCATGAGGCTGTAAAAAGTAAAATGCAATAATAGAAAAAGTCCATGGATGAGGCTATGTCTAAATCTAGAACATAAGAAAGTCTCAAGGATTACCACTGCCGCAAAAATTCTCAAAAAAACATAATTATAATGAAATAATATAAGGCTAAGTGCCAGCTTGAAATATGATGTGGACAAGTGTCAATAAATGTTTACCACGGAATGGACAGAAAATACATCATAGTAAATATAAAGGGAGTGAAAGAGGGAGACAATACAACCTGATCACTGTGGAAGGAGGGCAAAAAAAGGTTCAGCTTAGCTTTCTAGTGCTTCTTATAAGCAGCTGCCATCTTAGAAGTCACTTGCCAAATAAAAGCTAGAACAGAAAAACAAGAGCGAGGGAGGGATTTAATTGCTACAGGTATAGTATTGTCCCAGGTATAAATAAACACTGAGTCCAATCCACAAAACTATGCAGAAAATCCTCACAGGGACCATGCAAGTTTTTAGTGACAAGAATGATTGCTTAAACCAGATCACTAATGCTCTGTGATCCCACCCACCGCTGCCAACAATTTGTCAGGGAACAGCCGGGAGATCTCGGAGATATATCCCCGTCATTGCTCAATGTTCACAAACCAGCACTCTGTCGCCTCCAATCATCAGGAAAATTATGCAATTGACTGATGAGTGATGGAAGAGACCACGGCTGTTTTCCCTTCTAGGGTAGTTATTGGCGAATCCACAATGAGTGTATGGTGTATACACCTCTGATTCCAACGCATGGAATATATATATCCCGGTACGGACACTGCCAACTTCACAATAACAAAAGGAACTAGCTGACACCGCCAATCGTTTATACAGGCCGATTGGACATCCGTTGAGATAGCATATTGCTTCAGGCATACAGTTTACAGAGCAAGAGGAATGGAGCTATTATTTTTCGGACTATAAGAGGCACCGGACCATAAGACGCACCTAGGTTTTAGAGGAGGAAAAGAGAAAAAAAAAATGAAGCAAAAAATGTGGTCATGATGCAGTATTAATGGGGAGGGGGTTTGCTGCTGACACTGGTATAGGGATAATGTCCCCCAATTCTGTTAATATCCCCCATCCTGGTATATATGGCCCCTTCTTCCTGTTATACGCGGCCCCTATCCCCATCCTGGTATGCATGGCACCCCTCATTCCCATCTTGATATGCATTACTCCCCAAACCAACATATTGGTATGCATGGCACCCCAATTTCCTATCCTGGTATGCATGCCACCCCAATCCCCCATCCGGCAATGCATGGCACCCCAATCCCCCATCCTGGTATGCATGGCATCCCTGATCCCGATGTTGGTGTGCATGGCACCCCTGATCCCCATCCTGGTATGCATGGCACCCCCTGATCCCCATCCTGGAATGCATGGCCCCCTCATCCTGGAATGCATGGCCCCCTCATCCTGGTATGCATGGCACCCCTCATCCTGGTATGCATGGCACCCATCTTCCCTCTTCCTCGTATGTATGATACCCGTTATCCCTCTTCCTGGTATACATGGCACCCTTCATCCCTCTTCCTGGTATGCATGGCCCCCCTCATCCCTCTTCCTGGTATGCTTGGCCTCCCTCATCCCTCATCCTGGTATGCTTGGCACTCTTCATCCTGGTATGCATGGCCCATCTCATCCCTCTTCCTGGTATGCTTGGCACCCCTCATCCTTGTATGCATGACCCATCTCATCCCTCATCCTGGTATGCATGGCACCCCTCATCCTGGTATGCATGGCACCCCTCATCCCTCTTCCTGATATGCTTGGCATCCCTCATCCTGGTAAGCATGGCCCACCCTCATCCCTCTTCCTGGTATGCATGGCACCCCTCATCCCTCTTCCTGGCATGTATGGCACCCTTCATCCCTCTTCCTGGTATGCATGGCACCCCTTATCCTGGTATGCATGGCACCCCTTATCCCTCTTCCTGGTATGTATGGCCCACCTCATACCTCTTCCTGGTATGCATAGCACCTTCATCACTTCCTGGTATGCATGGCACAGCAATCCCCAATCCTGGTATGCTTGGCACCCCCCATTCCATGCTGCACACAAAAAGATAAACACTGCTACTCACTTTTCTTCCCTGAGCTCCAGCACTGCGTCCTGCTCTGCTACCCACACTGATCTCACAGTGTGAGCCACACATGACGTCACCACCATGTGCCCTCACACTGTGAGATGCTGTGCCAGAATAGTAACTGCTCCCCATGCTGGGACTGTGTGCGTGGGGAGCAGTGACCATTCATTCTCCCGCGTAGCACGCACTCTGTACCTGTAGCTCGGCTCCTGCAGCGACCGGCAGTCAGTGTGCCCGCTATTAAAGTGCATGAATATTCACCCCTCTACACTACCATGGGAGTGGGTTGTAGTGAATATTCATGGACTTTAATAAAGGGCACACTGACTGCAGGAGCTGTGCTGCGGGTACAGTGTGCGTGCTCTTAAGGAAAATAAATTTTCACTGCTCCCCATGCCCATATGATATATTGTTATCCTAGTTTTAACTATGCTAAAATCCAGATTAGAGACTAGTGACTTGATTCAATGAACATAAAATTCATGTTGAGTTTTAGAAAATTCACATTTTCTGGCAAACTCGAACAATTTGTGATTCAATGTGTGCGAACTGTCAAAAATAATGCCCGCCACTATTTTACACATTACAAAAGATTGCATCAGCCACAGAAGGCTTGCTCACAGGTACAGCAATGTGAGCTTTACTATAATGCCTTGCAACTATCACATGATATAGCGCAGTTCCAGGAGGGGTTATCAGACTGTATAAAAGTAAAGGCATGGAATGTAGGAGACATTTTACGATGATTCAGGATATTGAAAGGACAATAGAGCTCCCAGTTCAGCAATAGAGATAGGGAGAGAGAGCCTTAAATGAGATGGATAAGTACTTCAGAAGATGATGTATGTTACAACTGCAGCATTTAAAAAGATGAAATGTGTATTCTGAAAAAAAAACTGACATTCAATTGTTACGGGGAAAGAGATCGGAGAGGTGCCAACAGCACAGCCAGTGTGATTGATATGTGGTATAGTGTAGCTGGGCTTGGAGCTTATCCTAATGCTGTGGAATTACACATTTTTTTCTTAAAGAGGATGTCCACAACTTTAACATTGATGACCTATCCTTAGGAGGTCCTTAAGGAGAGTGATCATTTTCTTGTCCTAATTGAGGCCTGGTCCATGGTTGTAATGCCCCCAAATGATTTGAGGAGCACATTCCTTAATTGATGTACAGTAGAAAGACCTAAATCGATGCAACACATTCATTCCTGCTGTGAGTGTGTCTAAGGTTGTCATAAGTTTGTACTCCCAAACTATTCTGTCTCTCTGGGATTTAAAGCTACCTTTCAATGCTACCAATTTCATGTCCATGATACTGTGATCAGGGCTATAAAATTGTTTGAGAACAGGTAGACCTATTCTTTTGTCTGAGTGGCGATGAGAATTCATCCTTGTTCTAAGTTGTGCTCTGTCTCTCCTACATACAGACCCCCCCAGTTGAACATTTGGTACATATAATTAAGTACACTAAATTAGATATGATGCAGCTGATAGTACCTGGAATATTGTAGTTCTCATGTGAATTGTGAATCTTTATCTTAGCTGCTGTTATTATAAATGGACAGGTTTTTCATTTTTTTCATGTTACAGGGAAAGGTTCCTGTTGTTAGAGAAGACAGTGAGCTTCTGACAATGATGCTTCTTAGGTTTGGTGTCTGCTTAAAACACAGAAGCAGGGCAGTCTGGAAATATAGATTTTAATTGGGCATCTTTTTGTAATAAAGGTTGTAGTTTTTGTGCCGCTCCCCTTAACCTCAAGATTTGGATTGTAGGTGACTATTAGAGGTACCTGGTTTCTTTCTTCTTTGGTTTTGTAATATAGGAGATGATTTCTTGATATTCTGGTGGTTCTTGCAACTGTTCAATTGTTCTTAGATGCTAGCCCTGATTCAAAAAGGTCTTTCTGTCTCTATTTGTAGGGTTGGAACATATCAGATTGTATCTGATGGCTTGACTCTAGATAATACCATTTTGTATGTGTTTTGGATGAAAACTGTCCCATTTAAGGTATGTTGGATGGTTAATTTGCTTCTAGTACAGGCAAGGATGTCTCTATTTCATTGCTCTGTAGCTTAATGATGGTGTCCATAAAGTTAAGTTCAGTTCACGAGTAGCTGAGTATTAAGTCGTTGATGGGATGAAACTGATTAAAATGTTCATGGAATGTCCTTAGCTGTTGCTCACACTCCTTCCAGTTGATTAAAATATTGTCAATGTAACAATAATAGACCTGAGGCCTGATAGGACAAGAAGACAAAAAGGTTACTTTCAAGATTGGCCATGAAAAGATTTATATATTGTGGTGCCATTTTAATTCCCGTTGCTGTACCAGTCTCTTGAAAATATATGTTGTTACAGAATTCAAAGTAATTATGGGTGAGGATTAGTGATGAGCAAGCACTAAAATGTTCAGGTACTCTTTACTCGGGTCAAGCAAATCGTAATGCTCAGGTGCTCGACCCAAGTAACGAGTATAATAGAAGTCAATGGGAAACTCGAGCAATTTTCGAACAACTCCTCCCCTCGGAGGTCAGGAGGGGTCTAAAAATTGTTCAAATCGATGGAAACAGCACTGAAATGGCATGGGAACAGCATGAGGAAGAACCCTGGAAGCATCTCTGAATCCCAGGTCGCTGCTAGGAATAATGTTGTCAAAGTATTACACCACTTTTACGGATTGACAATAAAACATATAAAACCAAAGTTAAAATGGATTTTACTGGAAAGAATGTTAAGAAGCATTATATACAGGATAATGACTTGTATTTAAGGAAAAATAACAGAGAAAAAAATGCTCCTCCACATCTTGGGCTATGTTCACACATAGTGTTTTTGCTGCATTATTGCATGTTCGCATTGCTTTCAACAGTGAAAAACAATTCAGCAGTAAATGTAATTTTAACATTTTAATAGCTTATCTGGCCATATATATGAGATATGATCCAACACATTCTGTTTAATTTATGAAGGAGGGACTCTGAAAGTCCCATTATTTTTTCAGGGCCATCAGGCGGCCCTCACTATTTGTAGAGGGTGATCAGGCAGCCCTTACTATTGTTAGAGGGCCAGCAGCCAGCCCTCAATCAATATTTTTAGAGGGCCAGCAGCCAGCCTTCACTAAGCATTTTTGGAGGACCAGCTGCCGGCTATGCTTTGCATAGCTGTATAATGCTACAGCAGATGGATATCTGAGGTGGTCAAATTTTCTTTTTTGTGTGCCATCAGGCGGCCTCCACTATTTTTAGATGGCCAGTAGGCGTCTTGTGGACAGATAAGACCAAGATAGAGCTCTTTGTTGAAGCACATCATTCAACTGTAAATGGAATGAGGTCTACAAATAAAGGCATGGTGACTTGACTGTGTGCAAGGCATAATTAAATGTGAAGATTTCCAAAGGATTTTTGGTCACAATGTAGTGCCCAGTGTTAGAAAGCGGGGTTTGCATCCTAGGTCGTGGGTCTTCCAGCAAGACAATGACCCCAAACATACTTCAAGAAACACTCAGAAATAGATAGAAAAAAAGGTCTGGAGAGTTCTGAAGTCGCAATTCCAGCTCCAGTAGCATAAAGTTTCCCACCATTACCTTTTACATACAGAAGGTACAGAGAAAGTACGAATGGACACATTAAAACAGGTAATTTTGCCTGCTTTGATGCATGTCTGAGTACAGATCACTGTAAAAATCACGAATCTGTCAATGAGTTTATTCAAAAAAAGCAATCAAGTTATAGACAGTGAAAGAGATGTATGTGATCAGAATGAAGACTCATTTCCAGCATATGATGACTAGCAGCTAACAGCAGTATTAAAAGGCAATAGAATATAATTTTTTTTTGCAGCAGCAGCAGCACGGACTATAAGGCAATAATCCCTGACTAGATGCCTGCAATATGCTATCCCTTGTGTGATAGCTCACTGTACATGAATTGCAGATGAGAGGGGTAATATAGTAATATTGTAGAAAATAAAATAGATTTGAATCGACCCTGAAAAGAGGTTTGTTTTGCATATGTCAGCACCAAACTGTGGAGGAACGCAAGCAACCCTGCCTGCTTACATTAATTTCTGAGTACAGATCACCGTAAAAATTATTAATCTGTCAATGACTTTTTGGAAAAAAGCAATAAAGTTATAGATAGTGAGTGAAAGAGATGTTTGTGACCAGAATGAAGACTCATTTCCAGAAGATACCTAGCACTTGTCCTTATACTAAATGCAGCAAACAGCGGTATTAATAGGGAGTAGAATATAATTTTTTACTTTTTTTCAGCTGCAGTTCAGTTCAGCTAAAGCCTCCTCTTTAATTGTGAGCAGCGAGCATTTCAGTAGACAGAGAAGTAGGATGGTTATGCTGATTATGGCGTCATCGCTGCTCACCATCTTGGTCAAGTCCTCAAAGTTTTGGAGAATGGCACAGATGTCAGACATCCATGCCCACTCATCAGCTCTTATGTGCGGAGGCTGACTGGAAAACCAATGGGCATGTTGGAGCTGGTATTCAACCACTGCCCTCTGTTGCTCACAAAGCCTTGCCAACATATATAATGTTGAGTTCCAATGCGTGGTGACATCGAACACCAGTTGGTGAGCTGGAAGTTGCAAATGCTGCTAAAGCACTGCCAGGGCAGCAGAATCTTTAGGTGACTTGCTCATATCCTTACAACTGGGACATCCCCTGTTACTATCAGAAGGTGCTCAGGTTTGTCAAGGAACACAACCTGGAGGGACTGAAGCCCGACTTGTGGAAAGAAACCAAAGACCATCCTTGCTTATCCGAGCCAAGGACTCCCAGGGCTCCCTGCAGCCACAGCCGAGACTGTTGAAAAATGTGGCTTCTAGCAGGTTAACTAACGGGCACAAAGACCTGGCAAGGATGACTATTCAGCTAGGTCTGCCCCTGAAAGCTATCATGCATGCCCGTGGACTGTGTAACACTAGGTACTGCCTGAGATGCCCTTTCGCTGAGGAAACTCCCTTGCATTTCTTCTGGCAGTGCCCATTCACACAAGCCCTGTTGGAATGCCTTGGAAAATTGCCCCCCCCCCCGAGTCTCTGTCATCAGGAGCACATTTCAGTGCTTTACGGACTATTTCCCAGGAAACATACCATACGGGCTATTCAGGAGGCCTGGTGCCTTATGAACAATGTTAAGGACGCTTTGTGGCTATCCAGAACATGCCCGGTCATGAACTTGGAGAAGATGTTCATCCAGGACTGCCGCAGGCTGGCCCACAGCCTGCTCAGGGGTTTAAACATCATGGTCGGATTGGATATTGATGAAGGAGAGGACTGATATCCTTCTCATCCCCCTTCTCCCCTCAATGTGTACAATGTGTACTTTCTTCCTCCATCTCCACCTGGTCCACATGCAAAGCTTCCTTTTTAATTGTGAGCAGAGAGCGTTTGATTGGGCACAGAAGTGGGATGATTACTCTGATTATGGCGTCATCACTGCTCACCATCTTGGTCGATTCCTCAAAGTTTTGGAAATCCTCTCAGATGTCAGACATTCATGTCCACTCGTCGGTTGCTTTGTGCGAAGGCTGACCGGAATACTGACGAGCATGTTGTAGCTGGTATTCAACTACTAGCCTGTGCTGCTCACAAACCCTTGCCAATATGTGTAATGTGAAGTTTCAGCACGTGGTCTCGTCGCACACCAGTCTGTGAGCTGGCACTTGCAAGCGTTACTGCAGCACTGGCAGGGCGGCGAAAGCTGACTTGCGGAAATGGGCGTACACGTTGTACTTTCACAAGCTGCTCTGGCATATCAGGGTAGGTTTTTAGAAACCGCTGAACCACTAAGTTCAGCATGTGGGCCAGGCATAGTACATGTGCGAGGTTGCCAAGCTTCAAAGCTGCCTGGCTGTATGTTCAGGGGCAAAAGCCACTGATCAGTTTGGTCTATCAGACTCTGTGGTGGTGTGTGGTTTATTCCCTAAGCTGATTAGCTTCAGCAGAGCCTGTTGCCGCTTGTCCGAGACTGTGCTGCAGTGCTTCCAGCTTGCAAGATGGAGGGTAGGGAGGAGAAGTAGGAGGTGCAGGAACTGCTGCAGAAGGAGGGGGAAACCCAGATTGAACCAGGGCTCGCAGTCCTCGACTTCGATAGCACATGTTCCGTCCAGGATCTGACTGCTTCCCGGCTATTCACCCAGTGTTCCGTCATGGAAATGTAGCGTACCTGGCCACAAGCACTTGTCCACGTGTCCTTGGTTAAGTGGACCTTCCCAGGACCTTAACAGCGTTGTTCAGGGCACGGCTGATGTTATGGAACACGTGCTTATGTAAGGCCGGGATGACATATCGGGAGAAATAGATTCGCTGGGGACTGAGGGATGGCCGCCGCCATGAGGTTGCGGAAAGCTTCAGTCTCTACAATCCTAAATGCAACATGTCCAGTGCAAGCAGTCTGGAAATGTGGCCAGTTAGTATTGTGGCCTGTGGGTTGGTGGCTGCATATTTACATTTGCGTACCAAGGACTGGGGTAGGGACAGCTGAATGCCGCACTGGAACAAGAACGTGGACGTGGTTGCAAGTGTGCAACGACAGATGGAGGGTGGGAGGCATCTTCGTCTGCGTCATGGACAGGGGATTGGCGTGCACATAGAACAGGGGAAGAGGCAGTGGTGTCACCCCCAGACACTATTTCTGGAGCCTGGCGTTCGGACCAACTAGTCGGGTGCTTTGTTGTCATTTGCCTGGGCATGCTGGTGGTGGTCAGGCTGGTAGTTTTGCTGCCCCTGCTGATGCTGGCAGATGTTGCACATTGCCTTTTTTGGGTATCTGGACAGTCTTTAAAAAAGTGCCAGATTCGGGAAGACCTAACCCTTGTGTCTCTGGCCACCCCACTGCCTCTTACTGCCTGTTGTGGTGTTGCAGATCCCCCCCTCTGCGCTGCTGTCCTCGCTTTGCATGTCACCTTGCCAAGTTGGGTCAGTGGCTTCATTGTTCACCACCACATCTTCCACTTCCACACCCTGGTCCTCCTCCTAACTTGCTGGCAATTGTCTCTCATCATCATCCACCTCTTGTGACAGTAATTGCACTTTCCCAACGTCGCATTCTTGTGACCATGGTTGCTCAAATATTTGGGCATTGCTACATATGATCTCCTCACGTCCCGCTTGAGGTGGGCAGGGCGAGAGGCCCAAATCTATAAATGGAAATGTGAACAGCTCTTAGTGTCCAAATGATCCGTGTCTCCAGGCACTCGGCATGGCGGAAAGAAGGAGGATCAAGGTGAGGATTGTGATCCAGGCTCAGGGCTACTTTGACTGGACCATGTGGAAGACAGGGTGGTGCTGGCAAACTGACTGCAAGCATTATCTGCTATCTAACCAACAACCTTTTCAAACTGGTCTGGCTTCAAGAATAGTGTTCGTGCCCCCTAAAAAGTGCAACAAGAAGCTAGGTCAACATGATGTGTGTTTTTGTTGTGCTCCCACAACAGGCAAAATTTCACCTTGCCCACGGCCTCAGTCTCTGGGCTCACTGTCAGCATCACGTCCACTTCCTCGTTCCTAAATAACGAACCTTGCCAATTTTAGAGTACGTATGATATTTCCCTGCTGAGAAAACTGTGCAGTATTTTTATCGCAGTAAAATTTGCCCACCTCAGATTGACTTGTTACAGTGAAAAGCAATATAGCGATGCTACTGGTTACCGTCCAAGTCTGGATGTATGTTTTCAACGTATAACTGGCGCAGTTTAAATAGCATAGAATTTTGTGATGCTGAGAAAAGTTTGCAGTATGTGTATCACAGAAAATTGCAACCAAACAAGTCTGCCTGTATGCTTTTAACGCACAAATGGACTAGTATTTTTGGTATAGAAGATTTTGATGCTGAGAAAACTTTTCAGTATTTGTATCACAGAAAATTTAGTACACCTCAGATGGACTTTTTTCACTGTTTGCACTGTATAGTGATGCTATTCCAATCAACCAAGTCTGGCTGTATGCTTTTAATGCACAACTTGATCAGTGTAAATGGCATATAATATGTCATAACAATTGCAGGATTAAAAGCAAAAAGATTATTAGTAGCCCTCAGAAGGGCTATTAGATATGAGTTCTAGCATCAGAAAGGACATGCAATGAACCCTATCCTGTCCTACACTATCCCTCCACAATCTCTCCCTAACTACTGATAACAGCAGTATTAATATTCATTAGAATGAGCCCTTATAAAGGCTTTGTTGCAGATTTCAGAAATAAAAGTGGGGTGGAATCCCTGCCTAAACGCAGGTAAAATTGTCTCCCTCGCTCAGCAGCTCCTCTCCCTATTATGACTGTTTTCGGGGTAGACTGTGACGAGCAAAGAGTTCTGGGTCTTATATAGACCCGATGATGCTATTCAGTCAGCCAATCACAGTAATGCCACTACCAACATGGCTACGGCATTACAGTGACTGGCAGGCAATCCCCACATGTTTATTGGCTGTCTAAAAAGTGCCAAACATGCGGGGCGGGGACTCAAGCTTCTGCCTGAGCTTTAAAAAAATACTCGCCGAGTAACGAGCATCTCAAGCACTGTGATGCTTGGTCGAGTAACAAGTAGTGAAGAGCACGCTCGCTCATCACTAGTGAGGATGAATTTTGTAAGTTCCACCACAGAATCAGCATCAATTCCTGAATTTTCCATGAAGACTTTGAAGGCATTTAATCCATCCTGCTGTAGGATATTAGAGTACAAAGATTTCACATTCATGGTGGCCAAGACGGCTCCTTCTGGTAGAGGACCTATTGCTGCTAGTTTATTCAATAGGACAGTTGTGTCCTGAATGTAGCTGAATGTATCCTTTACCAGGAATTTAAGAACACTCTTTACCCATCCAGAAACTTGCGCTTTCTATATCAATTAAGGAATGTGCTCCTCAGCTTATTTGGAGGCATCACAATCATGGATCAGACCCCTGGGGCAATAAAAACTTTCACACTCTTTATCTATAAACTTCTCCGATATTTACTACCACAACTGATTCTCCCCTCCCCATATTGCCAGTTCTGTTTTCACGTCACTTGTTTTATTTACTGCATTATTCCTTTGACATGTTGTGTATAAATATGTGACTCTTCAGATTTTAAGTTATACTATGCTTGTTGAAGAGACCTGAGTAGACTCAAAAGCTTGCTATTTGTTACCATCTTTTCAGTTAGCCATTAAAAGGTATTATCCACTGAGAACTTTCAAATTTTAACATTTTTCTATGGGAAAAAAACACTCACAGGGATGCAATGGGTGATGGAGGAATAACAGTAACTTCTACATGTTTATTGGCACAGAGGGACGGTCGGGGACCCTCAAGGTCAATCTTACAAGCAGTAAAATATGGAGAAGTAGGAGAAGGAGCAGGTGGATATTGAAAGTTAAGTTATCCCTGGCACAGGCATGGGAGGAGGCTCAGTAGGAAATTGCTGATTATGATAACAACGCTGACAATGACGAACAGCCATTGCAACTGGGTTGCAATAAGTGGTCACGAGGTCATCGGTTGTAGGACAATATATATTAAACTGCATCATTAGCATCAAGCAAAGGGATGACCATTTGATATCCATGCTTTTAGACCTTGCTATAAAAGCAAAATGGGGGAATATTTTCTGTCTGCCAAAATTGGCGCATTAACAGGAAAACTTGTATTTACAGGTCAGCTAAGCTTTTGCTATTCAGACGCCATTCATGTCATTGACCATCACTCCTGAGGAAGCCGTATGCTGTGGTGATACGCATGGGGTTCCTGCTCCTTACTTTATTTTATGCCGCCTACAGATCCCAATATGCCTGACTTCATTATTTATTAGGTTGTTACTTATTTGATTGCTTACCCTGGGTTCACATATTCTTTCCTCACGTGGAGGCATTGCAGAACCTTAGGTACAATGGTTACAACCATGGATATAGTGACAGTTAGTTAGCTAGTTGCTCTTGGTCATCACCATGGATACCTAAGGTGCTGAAGTGACTGCACATGAGGAAAGAGACATAGCAAATCAGAAAAACTATACTACATTTCTAATTTGCTAATTTTTACTTGTGCACCTGTTCATTTACTTGTGCACCTGTTTGTTCTTACAGCAATCTAGTTCCACCTCGAAAGTAATCTTTATGGTTAAAATAAACTACTAAAAGTTTTATATTAACAATTTGTGGTTTAAATTTGCTGCAAAGTTTAATATTTGAATACATTACTTTATCAAACTGGGACATGTCTCATCTGTTGCAAAGAGATGGTAATCATTAAAGGGGTATTCCCATCTCCAAGATCCTATCCCAATATGTAGTAGGTGTAATAATAATAATATTAGCAAATACCTCCAATTAGAAATGTAGTATCATTTTTATGATTCACTATGTCTCTTTCCTCATGTGCAGGCATCGCAGGACCTTAAGTATCCATGGTTACGACCACAAGCAACTAGCTAACTAACTGTTACTTTATCAGTGGACATAACCATGGATACCTAAGGTCCTGCAATGCCCCGCACATGAGAAAAGAGACATAGGGAATCAAAAAAACTATACTACATTTCTAATTGGAGCTATTTGCTAATATTATTATTATTACACCTCCTACATATTGGGATAGGATCTTGGAGATGGGAATACCCCTTTAAGCATGTTCTTTTCATCGAAGCCTGCAAGCTATTCTTTCAGTATGATAGTATTATGTATTATGGCTTTGTTAGAATTTATAAATCTAGAAGAAAATTATGCATGTCAAAATTATCAAGGAATTCTGATTTTTTGAGGACCTCATGTAATGCAATTATAATAATGTAATTATATACAGTGGGTATGGAAAGTATTCAGACCCCTTTAAATTTTTCACTCTTTGTTTCATTGCAGCCATTTGGTAAATTCTAAAAAGTTCATTTAAGTACACTCTGCACCCCATCTTGACTGAAAAAAAAACAGAAATGTAGAAATTTTTGCAAATTTTTAAAAAAGAAAAACTAAAATATCACATGGTGAGAAGTATTCAGACCCTTTGCTCAGCATTGAGTAGAAGCACCCTTTTGAGCTAGTATAGCCTTGAGTCTTCTTGGGAATGATGCAACAAGTTTTTCACACCTGGATTTGGGGATCCTCTGACATTCTTCCTTGCAGATCTTCTCCAGTTCCGTCAGGTTAGATGGTGAACGTTGGTGGACAGCCATTTTCAGGTCTCTCCAGAGATGCTCAATTGGGTTTAGGTCAGGGCTCTGGCTGGGCCAGTCAAGAATGGTCACAGAGTTGTCCTGAAGCCACTCATTTGTTATTTTAGCTGTGTGCTTAGGGTCATTGTCTTGTTGGAAGGTGAAACTTCGGCCAAGCCTGAGATCCAGAGCACTCTGGAAGAGGTTTTCATCCAGGATATTTCTGTACTTGGCCGCATTCATGTTTCCTTCAATTGCAACCAGTCGTCCTGTCCCTGCAGCTGAAAAACACCCCCATAGCATGAAGCTGCCACCACCATGTTTCACTGTTGGGATTGTATTGGGCAGGTGATGAGCAGTGGCTGGTTTTCTCCACACATACCGCTTAGAATTATCACCAAAAAGTTCTATCTTCGTCTCATCAAAACAGAGAATCTTATTTCTCATAGTCTGGGAGTCCTTCATGTGTTTTTGAGCAAACTCTATGCGGGCTTTCATGTGTCTTGCACTGAGGAGAGGCTTCTGTTGGGCCACTCTGCCATAAATGTCCGACTGGTGTAGGGCTGCAGTGATAGTTGACTTTGTGGAACTTTCTCACATCTCCTTACTGCATCTCTGGAGTTCAGCCACAGTGAGCTTGGGGTTCTTCTTTACCTCTCTCACCAAGGCTCTTCTCCCAAGATTGCTCAGTTTGGCTGGACGGCCAGGTTTAGGAAGACTTCTGGTGGTCCCAAACTTCTTCCATTTAAGGATTATGGAGGGCACTGTGCTCTTAGGAACCTTGAGTAATGCAGAAATTCTTTTGTAACCTTGGCCAGATCTTTGCCTTGCCACAATTCTGTCTCTGAGCTCCTTGTGCAGTTCCATTGAGCTCATGATTCTCATTTGGTCTGACATGCACTGTGAGATGTGAGGTCTTATATTGACAGGTGTGTGCCTTTCCAAATCAAGTCCTATCAGTTTAATTAAACACAGCTGGACTCCAATGAAGGAGTAGAACAATCTCAAGTAGGATCACAAGGAAATGGACAGCATGTGACTTAAATATGAGTGTCTGAGCAAAGGGTCTGAATACTTATGACCATGTGATATTTCAGTTTTACTTTTTTAATAAATTTGCAAAAATTTCTACATTTCTGTTTTTTTTTCAGTCAAGATGGGGTGCAGAGGCTATTTTAATGAGAAAAAAAGCACTTTTTTCCCAAAAATTGGGAGTAATATGGGGGTGCGTTTTATAGTGTAACTGTAGCTTTACAGGGGTAAGGGGGTCGGGTTCACAGGAGGAAGGGTCTCTGCTGCAGGAAGCCAGTGGCAGGAGTGGGGTGATGCTGCGGGCCCTGAGGTGGGTGGAGGGGGTGTCCCAGCAGTGGGCTTTATGAAAATGCTGGCGGTGCAGCCAGGAGAGGAGTCCCCGGGGGCAGCGTGCACAGTTTTAGATTTTTCTATCTATCTCATCCATTTATCCCATCCATCCACCTATCCCATCCATCCCTTTCACCAATCCATCCTTCCATCCAATCTTATCCATCCATCCATCCTATCTATCTACCTATTATATCTATATCATCCATCTATCCCATTCATCCATCCATTCATTTATCCAATCCATAAGTCAGTGAGAGGGAGTAATGGATAATATTTATTGGCAGTGGAGCTCTGTGCATTACTTCTATTCCTTGTAACAGTGTATCCAGGAGATTGTGCTCATGCTGTGTGTGAGGCTGGGGAGAGTGGGAAGGGTTTAGGCAGAATTATGGAGAAGGGGGGTGCTCACTGGTGGCGTACAGCCCAGTACAACTAATGATGAGAAATGTAAGTAGAAGGGAGAAGATTCTGAAGAGGAAGTGATGATCATGACAGCTGAAGTGATGCCTGGACACAGGAAGCCAAGCAAAAAGACATAAAACAACATGAAACTTGCCAAAAAAAGGTATATGCGGAGTAATGGTTGCATATATTTCACTCATTCCTAAGAGTCTGTTAGTATGAGCATATTTTAGATCTATGTACTGTCCATATGCAAATCAGATGGCATACTGACAGAGTACAGACAAATACAAGTAAATAAGTTAGTTCACATGAATATTTTTACACAAACCAATGTTATGTATTTAAAGAAATTGCAGCATGCATTATTCTGATCCAATTTTCGGATCAGCATTGCCCACTTAACTCAATAGGTGCAATCAAAAAATATACAGTACAGACCAAAAGTTTGGACACACCTTCTCAGTTAAAGATTTTTCTGTATTTTCATGACTTTGACAATTGTACATTCACACTGAAGGCATCAAAACTATGAATTACCACATGTGGAATTATATACTTAACAAAAAAGTGTGAAACAACTGAAAATATGTCTTATATTCTAGGTTCTTCAAAGTAGCCACCTTTTGCTTTGATGACTGCTTTGCACACTCTTGGCATTCTCTTGATGAGCTTCAAGAGGTAGTCACCGGAAATGGTTTTCACTTCACAGGTGTGCCCTGTCAGGTTTAATAAGTGGGATTTCTTGCCTTATAAATGGGGTTGGGACCATCAGTTGTGTTATGCAGAAGTCAGGTGGATACACAGCTGATAGTCCTACTGAATAGACTGTTAGAATTTGTATTATGGCAAGAAAAAAGCAGCTAAGTAAAGAAAAACGAGTGGCCATCATTACTTTAAGAAATGAAGGTCAGTCAGTCCGAAAAATTGGGCAACTTTGAAAGTGTCCCCAAGTGCAGTTGCAAAAACCATCAAGTGCTACAAAGAAGCTGGCTCACATGAGGACCGCCCCAGGAAAGGAAGACCAAGAGTCACCTCTGCTTCTAAGGATAAGTTTATCTGGGTCACCAGCCTCAGAAATCGCAGGTTAACAGCAGCTCAGATTAGAGACCAGGTCAATGCCACACAAAGTTCTAGCAGCAGACACATCTCTACAACAACTGTTAAGAGGAGACTTTGTGCAGCAGGGTTTCATGGTAAAATAGCTGCTAGGAAACCACTGCTAAGGATAGGCAACAAGCAGAAGAGACTTGTTTGGGCTAAAGAACACAAGGAATAGACATTAGACCAGTGGAAATCGGTGCTTTGGTCTGATGACTCCAAATTTGGGATCTTAGGTTCCAACCACCGTGTCTTTGTGCGATGCAGAAAAGATCAACGGATGGACTCTACATGCCTGGTTCCCACCGTGAAGCATGGAGGAGGAGGTGTGATGGTGTGGGGGTGCTTTGCTGGTGACACTGTTGGGGATTTATTCAAAATTGAAGGCATACTGAACCAGCATGGCTACCACAGCATCTTGCAGCGGCATGCTATTCCATCCGGTTTGCGTTTAGTTGGACCATCATTTATTTTTCAACAGGACAATGACCCCAAACACACCTCCAGGCTGTGTAAGGACTATTTGACCAAGAAGGAGAGTGATGGGGTGCTACGCCAGATGACCTGGCCTCCACAGTCACCAGACCTGAACCCACTCGAGATGGTTTGGGGTGAGCTGGACTGCAGAGTGAAGGCAAAAGGGCCAACAAGTGCTAAGCAGCACTGGGAACTCCTTCAAGATTGTAGGAAGACCATTTCCGGTGACTACCTCTTAAAGCTCATCAAGAGAATGCCAAGAGTGTGCAAAGCAGTCATCAAAGCAAAAGGTGGCTACTTTGAAGAACCAAGAATATAAGACATATTTTCAGTTGTTTCACACTTTTTTGTTAAATATATAATTCCACATGTGTTAATCCATAGTTTTGATGCCTTCAGTGTGAATGTACAATTTTCATAGTCATTAAAAAACAGAAAAATCTTTAAATGAGAAGGTGTGTCCAAACTTTTGGTCTGTACTGTATGCCATACAGACTGTTGGAATAATGCTTATTATTGTATATATTGCAACAACTACTATTTACTACTGTTTAATAGTGCACGAGTTTCTGTCTCCAGCAATAGTGTTATATTGCCAATAATACATTGTTAAAAAAAGAACAGGAAGTTCCTGTTCACTCACTGTGTTTGTAGCTGGAGCACACTTTCACTTTGCAAGATGACAGACAAGATGCTAAGATCCTAAGCTATAAGAAATACCAGTTGTAAGCTGTGCTGTCTTTGTTCCTGAATAAATATATATTTACTGTTGAACAGCTGTACAGTACGGAGATTAATCCATTGCCAACACAGACACCATCTATTTGGCATCCGTTTTTTATGGATACATTGAGGGTTTTAAATATGGAAATAAAGAAGAAAGGCTCGCTCTCTATGCGGACGACCTTTTACTATTTGTTAACAAGATGACCAATTCACTTCCAATTATAATGGAAATTATAAAGACTTTTGGGACTTTCTCAGGATTGACTATAAATTGGTTAAAATCTGCTTTGTTTCCTTTGGAGATGCTTGATACCCATGGGACAGATAGTCTCTTAAATATTCCAATAGTTTCAAAATTTAAATATCTTGAAATTAATGAGACAAAAGATTATATCCCTTTGAATCTTTGTCGACTGATAACTAGATCCAGACATAAAGTGAGCGCTTGGGGGAAATTGCCATTATTGGCTCTGGGGAGGACAAACATTGCTAAAATGTGCCTTATGCCTAGCATTCTTTATGTACGACATAATTCACCTACTTGGATTTCTGAATCTGGTTTAGAAATAAGCACTGTCCTTACATGACAGCCACGTTCCAGGTTAGCCAATAGCATCTGGCAAACAATCCTGCTTGCAGTCTCCATATAAAATAGATTGGTTTGTAATGAATTATTAATAATAATCTTTCTGGCATTTATACTTGGTTTCCCTCACTAATAATGGAGGTGGTATGTTCTAACAGTTGATAATGCAAGCAGGATTGTTTGCCAGATGCTATTGGCTAACCTAGAACATGGCTGTCACGTCAGGAGGATTCCATGACGCATGTGCAGATGATATTCTTTCTTCACTTTACCAAGATGGTGCTGTAAACTTCACAGCGCTTTTGCACATGCGCGAATAAAGTTCACTTCCTTCTTTTTTTCTTTCTGACATGCGGATTAGATGTAATAGGATGCCAAGATCGGCATTTTTTTGCTAAAATACAATGGGGTGAGTCATGGCCTGATTAATCATGTGCAGCTGCTCTGTGATTAATGATTAATGTTTTTTATTTACTATGCATGTTACTTCCATACCTAAATCACTGTAATGTACTTGATTTTAATGGTATTAATATACACTGTCACTTATGATATGTACACACTGTCACTTATGATATATATACTGTATATCCTATTGTACATGATGTGATATGCTAATATTTATATAATTATTGTTAAGCACTTTTCATAATTGGCATGCTTTAAAAGGCATACATATGCACTACTGTAATACTTGAGAAAGGTTCCCATTTTGGAATCTAAACATAGCCATTATGGACTATTAAATAGCAAGTTTGTACACTTTTTTCATTTAGTATGCTGCCTCTTTTTTTTTCTCTATTCAAGGCTTGGTCTCTGCCTGGGAGGCTTGACATCCTAACTTCATTGCTGGTGCTGTTTTTAATTTTTGTTTTTCTACATCGATAGACAGATAGAATGGATGAGATTGGAGAGATGGATGGATGGGATAGATGGTATGATGGGATAGAGCGATAGATAGATGAGATTGGGTAGATGTATGAATGGGATGGATGGATCGATCGATTGGATGAGGAAAGAGAATTTAATGTATTCATATAATAGAGAGCATACAGTAGGGTGTATATACAGGACATAGGATATACAGCAGTGTGTGCATCCATTCAGATATACCGTAAGTGGGGGCTATAGGGAGAGCCCTGTCTGCAGCAGAATGTACAGGAACAGCTGGGAGCTCTGTTGAATGGAACCTCAGTCTACCGACATGGTAAGCCACGCTCACCCATCAGTTTACAGAGCCCGGAAGTGAGGGAGACTGACTTTAATGGAGTATCACAGGAAGCTAGGAGATTCTTAGCCAGAGATCATGTGAACAGAAGAGCAGCTCAGGTTATATCAAGATTTGACAACACAAAGTATTTAGCATAGTACTTATCTATAGAAGTTAATTTACATGAAATTGGCTTTACCTGTTAGTAAAGTAGTGGCCAACCCACTTTAAGATGACATCCTATCAGAAACCTAAGCTTCCACATTGTTGTCAATGAAATCCATTTTTTTCCAGATAATTAGTGGACTTGAAAAATGTAATCCCTAATGCTGACATGAATCCAACCTGACATATGTTATGATCTGCAACAAGTACTAAGGAAAGAGATGGGAAAGCTATCCCTACAGTAAGACTAAGCTGAATCCCTACGATGTAGAGGGCTGCCTGTTCCTAGTGAACAGACCCGCCTTATTCCTCAGCTAGTCTGAACGAAGACCTATATCATAAGGGGAGGGGTCCCTAAAAGAACTAAGGACTGGAACGAAAATGGGACACCTCCTAAACAGAGAAGTTGTTGCAGAACACAAAAAGATAAACTGACAAAAAGATACTAGAGGTCCCAGAAGGACCAAGCAAACTGACAGAGAAAGGCACAGAAGCACCTGGCTAGCAAAACAGTCAAACAACACTGAAGTCCAGCACAGCCAAAAGGGCGGAGCTGAAATATAAAGGCAGATGGTCATGTGACCGCAAAACACTAGATGGAAAACACAAACAGGAGGGTACTAACAGTACCCCCTCTTTTATGAGGATTCTCCGGATTCTCCAGGCCCAGGCCTATCCGGAAACCTCTTGTGGAAGCTCTAACAAGCCTAGGAGCAGAGACATCATCCGCCCTTACCCAGGAGTTATCTTCGTGACCGAAACCCTTCCAGGAGACGTGATACTGTAATCTCCCTCTATGCCATCTAGAATTCAAGATACAAGAAATTTCATATTCGCCGTCTTCCACCACAGGAGGAACTGTGACAGTGGCATCCCTATCAGATACATCAGCTTTTTTCAACAAGGAAACATGAAACACAGGATTAATCTTCCTGGAAGTAGGGACATCTAACCTAACCGCAGACGGGTTAATAACCTGAAGCACTTTAAATGGACCCACAAACTTAGGACCCAGTTTTTTAGAGGGAATCATCAACCGCAAGTTCCTTGAGGACAACCAAACCATGTCACCCACAGTAAACAAAACCTCCTTACGTTTCCTGTCAAAATTCTCCTCCTCCGGCACCGCCGACCCCAATTTGGAGAACGAACCAAAAGACGGATGTCTCCCAGTACAACAAAAAAAAGGAGAACACCCAGCTGAGGAGGATGTATGAACAACCTCCCATGGGGAGTGTTAGATGGAGCATCATCTTGAGCTTTCAGAATCCCATTCTCCAAAACGGAGTCCAATGCCGCCACCACAACTCCTTTCTGTAAATGCTCTCCCCCTCCTCTGCACCGACCATAGGAGAGAAGCTGCGAGATAAAGCATCGGCTTTAACATTCTTAGTACCAGGGATATAGGTAACAGAAAAATGAAACCGAGAAAAAAAAAAGTGCCCACCTAGCTTGACGGGCATTCAAGCGCTTGGCAGCATCCAGATCAAATTCTTATGATCTGTGAAAACCTGAATAGGAAATATAGCGCCTTCCAAAAAATGACGCCAATGTTCAAACTCCCGATTTCCAACATCATAATTCAGTTCGGTTTCCGAAATTTTTTTCGAAAAGAAGGCACAAGGATGTACTCCAACCCCGTTCTCCTGAGACAAAACTGCTCTGACCCCCACCGATGAAGCATCGACCTCACCCAAAAAAGGCTTGGTCTCATCAGGCTGCATAAGGATAGGGGCAGAACTGATCCTCTCCTTGAGATACTCAAACGCTTCAATTGTCTCAGTAGTCCACTGGACCGTATTCGCACCTTTCCTGGTGAGATCGGTTAGAGGCTTAACAATTACAGAAAAATTCTTAATGAATTTCCTGTAATAATTGGCAAAACCCAAAAATCTCTGTATAGATTTCAAACCAATAGGCCTAGGCCATTCCTGAACAGCCTGAACCTTCACCGGGTCCATCTCAAAGCCCTCGCTGGAGACAATGTAGCCCAAAAAACTAATTTTCTGCACAGTGAACTCACATTTCTCCAGCTTAGCAAAGAGTGAATTATCACTCAATAACTGCAAAATTTCACATACACTCTGCCAATCTGGCGAATAAATCAAAATGTCATCTAAATACACAACCACATTCTTACCAATCAAAGGCCTCAGGATGTCATTAATAAGGTTCTGAAAAAATGCAGGTGCATTGGTAAGACTAAAAGGCATCACCAGATTCTCAAAATGACCTACCGGAGTGTTAAAAGCAGTTTTCCATTCATCACCCTCCTTCACTCGTAACAAATTGTATGCCCCCCGGAGATCAATCTTGGAGAACTACTTGGCACCCCACTAACTAGTTAAACAAGTCAGGAATTAACGGCAATGGGTAGGAATTGCGTACGGTAATCTTATTAATTTCACGAAAATCCAGACATGGACGTAAACCGCCGTCCTTTTTCTTTACAAAGAAAAATCCAACTGCCACAGGCGACTTAGAAGGTCTAATGTGACCAGCAGTCAGGCTAGTCTGTATGTACTCCTCCAAGGCCTTTCTTTCAGGGATAGTCAGATTAAACAAGCGACTCTTGGGAAGAGTAGCTCCCGGAACAAACTCAATGGCGCAATCATAATCCCTATCAGGAGGTAAAACTTGTGACTCCTCCGAAAAAACCCTCCAAAAATCTTGAATAGGTACAGGTAATTCCCCTTTTTCCACAGCCGCAATGCGACCATTACAACATTTATCATAGCACTTCGGACTCCAAGACTTTATCATATTAGTAGACCAGTCCAGCAAAGGATTGTGCAGTTTTAACCAAGGCAATCCTAGAACGACCGGAGAGGGTAAATTATCTAATACAACCAAGTCCAAAATTTCTTGGTGAAGTCCTTTGATAGTGAGAGGAAATGCAGCAACCTTGTGAGTAATACATTTCAAGGGAGTGTTATTAATTGCAATCACAGAAATAGGTGATGACAAAGGTTTGGATTTCAATTTAAGATTTTCCAAAAACCCTTTATCGATCACATTAAGTGTTGAACCACAATCCACAAATACCTGAAATTCAATCAAATTTTTCTGCAAAGTAGTACTCCCTGAAGGAAATACTCCTGCAGAGCGTAAACAAGCTATACGGGCGTACCTGACCTTTTTTCTTCTTTACTTAAACGAAGCTCACAATACTTAATCAAATGGTCAGCTTTACCACAATAAAGACACAATCCCTCGGGGAACCTCCAGTCTCTTTCCTGAGAGGAGAGCGACTTCTCCCCAACCTCCATCGGTTCTCTGCCATCTGAGCAGATTTTCTGGGGACTAGGACCTGGCATTACAGGAGTCTTTACCTCATTCTGTCTAAATCTCATCCTCCTATCCACATGAACAGCTAATTGCATTGCATCCTGCAGAGTCTCAGGTGCGGGGAATGCAAATAGCAAATCCTTAACCCTTGCACTCAGACCAGCAAGAAATAGACATTTCAGAGCAGGATCATTCCATTTGACTTCTGAAGCCCATCTTCGTTTTTCTTTACTTAGCTGCTTTTTTCTTGCCATAATACAAATTCTAACAGTCTATTCAGTAGGACTATCAGCTGTGTATCCACCTGACTTCTGCACAACACAACTGATGGTCCCAACCCCATTTATAATTCAAGAAATCCCACTTATTAAACCTGACAGGGCACACCTGTGAAATAAAAACCATTTCCGGGGACTACCTCTTAAAGCTCATCAAGAGAATGCCAAGAGTGTGCAAAGCAGTCATCAAAGCAAAAGGTGGCTACTTTGAAGAACCTAGAATATAAGACATATTTTCAGTTGTTTCCCACTTTTTTGTTAAGTATATAATTCCACATGTGTTAATTCATAGTTTTGATGCCTTCAGTGTGAATGTACAATTTTCATAGTCATGAAAATACAGAAAAATCTTTAAATGAGAAGGTGTGTCCAAACGTTTGGTCTGTACTGTATACAAGCAGTGGTCCATACATATGACCCTCCTGCAAAAAAAGTACCACATTAACAATGGTCAATAGGATAGCTTATAAAGCTTAGATCCATTTAAATGTCCACATCAGCAGTGGTCAGGGACAGATTATACTATTAGATCTATGTATTAAAATACAACGCTACACATTGTTACACAATAGACATTTCTTCAGTATTGCACGTGTATCCATGTGTTCTCATGAACGTACATAAAGGGGCCTACCAGCTCTCTCCGCATGACTCCACCATCTCCTTATTGATGTTGCAGTCTTGTTGGGACATGGTGGCCATCTACCAACTATCCACTACTCCATTCATCTGGACCATCCAGGATTGCATGGCACTCATCAGCAAAAAAGACTGTTTTAAAATTGGTCCTCATTCACAGTATGTCTGGGCCCACTGAAACTTTTTATTCTTGTGAGTACTGTTTCGGGGTGGCCGAATAGTAGGTTTATGGACAACTGCAAGCCTCTGAAGGATCCTACACCTTAAGGTTCACGGGGCTCCAGAGGTACAAGCAGCTTCAAATACCTGATTTCAGCTTTGTTATGGCATCTTAGCAGCTGTTCTCTTAATCAGATGAATTTGTCTGGCAGAAACCTTCCTCATTATGCCTTTATCTGCACGAAACCCACCGTGCTCTGTACCAAAAACAAATCTCTTCACAGTACGATGATCACGCTTAAGTTTTCATAAAATATATAATGCTTTCATACCATGTGCAATGCATTGCGCTATTTTATGCTTTTTAATTTTCCTTTAATTGGCCTCACCTGGCAAACTAATTATCACTGGTGTTTGAGATTGATTTCTGTGCTCTTTCCACAGAGCCCTGAGACACAATACCATCCATGAGTTTATTTGAAACACAAAATATTAAATCATTATGACACTTAAATCCTATTTGCATAATAATTTGGAACAGTTTATATCTCCTCCCTCATCTCTATCTACCACCCTACCAGTACTCTCTGTTCTGCCAAAAATCTAAGAATAGCATCATTCATAATATGAACCTCCCACTCGAGTTTTCAAGACTTTTCTCCTGCTGCACCTATTCTCTGGAATGCACTACCCCAGATAATCAAGTTAATTTGCAATGTCTGCAGCATTAAACTTGCCCTAAAAACAAATATTATTAGGCAGGTCTATCACATTATTTCAGTAGTAACTGGTCTATGGTCTTAATACATTTTCCTCAGAAACTGATCCTTTCTGGCATCTGTTCTCCAACAATCCATGAACTTACTAGCACTTTGTATCTGAACATAGACAGGTACTAGCTGTTAACTGGTTCTCTCTCTTATCTGATCAGTCGAATACAACTCTGAGTCATTCTATGGATCATCACTCGCCAGGAAGTCCTATCTCACATTGCTTGTTTTAGTTCACCAATGGTCATTCCCATGTCGCATTTGATGGTGTCAATCTAGTGGATTCTTAGACATCCTCTTCTTCTGTCGCTGACCAATCCGATCCAAGCATGCCGTCTTTCTCTTAATCCAATGAATCGGTCTGGCAGAAACTTTCCTCATAATGCTTTATCTGCATGAACCCTGCTGTGCTCTGTGTCAGCCACAAATCTCAGTTTCAACTGGTTCATGCAACTTTAAATGAACACCCTTATTTATTATAAAGATGGTTGGACCATATACTACAAGCACTTTTTACCGTCTGGGGCACCCCTGCTTCCTTAGAGATTGTAAATTCTTGCAGGTAGGGTCCTCATTCCTCTTGTTTAAATTGTTGAACTATATGTTACTCTATAATGTCTGATATTGTTTTTACATGCACCTTCTGAATTCTAAAATGATCTGCATTATTATTATTATTATTATTAATAAGGATAGGTCATTAATTTTAAAAAAATTGAAAACCCTTATTGCCTTTATAGTTTGGATTTAGAGAAGATAATGTACTCAACCCCATATACCTGAAGAGTCAGTGACATAACAATGAGACTGCCATACGATAGGAAAATAGAGCTAGGATGGCAAAAGGCCAAAATATGGCACCCTGAACTAAAACAAGTATATACAAAGCTTACAGAGGAGCCTCTACATTATTTTTTAATAGTCTATGCTGTACTATATAGACAAAAATAATAATTTGCTTCATTAAAACACTGAACAAGAAACACCAGGAAATAGCAGCACTTTCATATAAAAAGAATGTGAGGTTTTATTCACTCAAAAAGTTTTATATTCACTTTATAATGCCCTAAATTCACGTTTCAGTTCGCTGATACCCTATTGTGATTTATTTTTTTTTGCAAAATACTGTTTTTCCAATTTTTATGTCATTGAATTATGAGAATGAAAGAGAGAATGAACATACAAATACTAAAACCTTCATAGGAACTTGTAAAAACAAGCAAGTTTGCAATTTACTTCTTACAAAAAAATCCCCTCTGTTCTGAAAAATGTAGGGATTTTTAAATCTAAAGTTTATAGCTCATTGCCCAAGTTATCGACCACCCAGGGGTTTCAGAGTGGTCAGTTATATAAGAAGCACACTCCTCTGCAGAATCACAGTACTCTGAAGCTTGCTGGATCCAGCCAGCTGCAGTGATCCTGCACTTCTCTTGCTGCAGAAGCAAAACTGCCTATGCTAGAAACCTGGGAGAAAGCTCAGTTTGGACCAAAGGTAATCATGCTGCTGCTCCATACTGTCAATATTTAGGAGTGCCGACTCTTGCTCCCAAGGACTGGAAGCAGTGTGCTCCTGAAGAAAAAAAGTCTAGACTTTTATTAATAATTATTATATAATGTTTCAATATTTGTGTAGATTCTTATTATTTAAACAAATATATAACAGTGTCAATGGTTATAATTCCTGAAATTCTAGAATAATGATTTCACATTCTGATCATTATTGATGTATTTATGGATTACAAAAATATAAACAGTATTTTATTCTTATTTAAACATGTAGTTTGTATATCAGAGATAAGCTTTTGGTATACTAAAGTCTAATTTAGCTATATACATTGTGAGAATAAAAAGCTGTCTAGGACAGGGGTCTCAAACTCGGCTGGTATATGGGCCGCACACGGGAAAAAAAATTAATTTGGGGGGCTGCATTCTTTGCAGGACAAAGTGACATTTTTAGTGATACCATTTTTTTTCTATACACCTTTTGAACATTTTTTCTGTTTTATTTTTTATAGCTTGGGTCGTTATGGATGTGGCGATAATAAAACATGCACTTTTATTGTTTGTTTTAGTTTAGATATAAAGCAGCATTTTAGTGGCAAAATATTTTTTCATGCTTTATTTTGAAGTTTTTCTGCCAAAATCTTGTAGTAATGTGCCCCACCCTGGTCTGCATCTTGTAATGTCCCCCATCTTTGTCCCCATCTTGTCGTAATATTCCATACTGGGCCCCATATTGGCGTAATGTCACTTACCGGTCCCCATATTGTAGATATGTCCTCATCTTGTAGTAATGCCCCATCCTGGTCCCCATCTTGTTGTAATGTCCCCATCTTCTAGGAATGGCCCCATCCTGGTCCCCCTCTTGCAGTAATGTTCCCAGCCTGGTCCCCATGTTTTAGGACTGTCCCCAGCCTGGTCCCCATGTTTTAGGACTGTCCCCAGCCTGGTCCCCATGTTTTAGGACTGTCCCCAGCCTGGTCCCCATGTTTTAGGACTGCCCCCAGCCTGGTCCCCATGTTTTAGGACTGTCCCCAGCCTGGTCCCCATCTTTTAAGACTGTCCCCAGCCTGGTCCGCATCTTTTAAGACTGTCCCCAGCCTGGTCCCCATCTTGGAGGACTGTCCCTTTGCCGTTCTACACATACAAGAGAAAAAAAAAAGATTCTTCACACCTGTCCTCCGTTCCCTCGGCGTTCTTTCTGCAACTGTGGCCCGTAGGCACCATAGACCCCGATCGCAGCCCGGTCCAGGAGCTGCCGGCCGCTGCGCTTCAGTTCTGTGTATTGCCGCGCAGAGACCGGCTCTCTGCACAGCAATACCAGTATCAGCCGCCGGCCTATCAGAGGCCAGGAGCTGACATCTGCGCATGTCAGTGACGTCATTTGCCGCTGCGCTGGGATGCAGATGTCAGCTGCTGGCCTCTGGTAGGCTGGCGGCTGCCACTGGTATTGCTGTGCAGAGAGCCGGTCTCTGCGCGGCAATACACTGAACTGAAGCACAGCTGCCGGCAGCTCCTGGACCGGGCCGCGATCGGAGTCTATGGTGCCTGCGAGACGCATGAAGCAGCCTGAAGGGGCCCGCGGGCCGCGTGTTTGAGACCCCTGGTCTAGGACATGGAATGTAGTGTCCATTTTAGGACATGATCAGATATCAAAATCAAACATCAGAATGATGTCAGTTTGAGGCTAAACACCCTGTCTGAGAACTGATTCTGAAGAGTGACTTTGACAAGTGACTTTTACAACTGTAATAATGAAAAAAAAAAAACTGTTCGCTGATTGAACTTGAACCCAAAATTGTGTGTCCCAAAGCTAGTGCACTAACCACTGAGCTATAAACTCAGCTGTGAAAACCTAGGAGTTCTATTTGGTTATATGATTTTCAGTGAAAACTTGTCTAAAACTCATTGGGACTTATGCACAGACTGCAAGCAAGCCAAATTCAAATGATGTTTGATTTTGATGTGGGCGTCTGATGTGTGACTTTTTTCAAACATCAGAATCAGAATCACAATGACTTTTAGTCACCCTGTGTATTTTCATGGTTGATCTCATAAGACAAGAAAAGCTTTTAGTTAGATAGCGCAATGGTAAGGCATCAGCCTCTGAAACTACAGTGTTAAGAGTTCAAATCCTGATACAAATAAAAAATTTTTTTTTTAATTATGACTTTTTAGCACACAAACTACAGGGATGTTTTACTTTTTATATCTGACACTCTGATTGTCATCCTGATGTGTTAAGAGTTTCAGACACGCTGTCTATTTGCATGGTAAATTACATAGCCAAAGTAAATTGGGAGGCAATAATTTACTACATATCTATTTCCAAGTGACTTTATATTTGCATAATTTCTTAAAGGGGTCTAATGATAAAATGTCTTTATTGTAAATTTTTATTTCCATCCACCCAAGTACTGGCTGCAAACTCCCAATTTACTTTTGCTATGTAATTTACCATGCAAATAGACAGCGTGTCTGAAACTCTTAACACATCAGGATGACAATCAGAGTGTCAGATATTAAAAGTAAAACACCCCAGTAGTTTGTGTGCTTAATAGCTATAATAAAAAAATAATAATTTTTTATTCCTATCAGGATTTGAACTCTTAACACTGTAGATTCAGATGCTGGTGCCTTACCATTGCACTACCCAGTCAAGTTTTACTAACTGATAGCTTTTCTTGTCTTATGAGATTAACCATGAAAATACTCAGGGTGACTAAAAGTCATTGTGATTCTGATTCTGATGTTTGAAGAAAGTCACACATTAGACTCACACATCAAAATCAAACATCATTTGAATTTGGCTTGCTTGCAGTCTGTGCATTAGTCCCAATGAGTTTTAGACAAGTTTGCACTGAAAATCATATAACCAAATAGAACTCATAGGTTTTCACAGCTGAGTTTATAGCTCAGTATTTAGCGCACTGGCTTTGGGACACAGAATTTTGGGTTCAACTCCCATCAGCGAACAGTTTTGTTTTGTTTTTTTTATTATTACAGTTGTCAAAGTCACTTGTCAGAATCACTTGCCAGAATCACTCGTCAGAATCACTTAGCAAAAAATCAGTTCTCAGACAGGGTATTTAGCCTCAAACTGATATCATTCTGATGTTTGATTTTGATATCTGATCATATCCTAAAATGGACACTGTAGGAATGATACGTTGTCATTGCCAGATGTTTGCTTTGTCCTGAAGCAAAGTATCTTCCATTGAAAACATAGGATAAGTAAAAAAATATAATTTGGTTGTACAGAACTCATTTTGATGAACTTTCGTGAGTATTTCGACAAATGAAATATTAATGGAGTCCAGAAAAGCTCAATATGAAGCTTTTCACTGATGGAAAGCTCAGCGGAGTTCCTAATGCGTTCCGGAGTTTCTGAGTTGAAATTTATGATTTATTTTAGTCAACTAATACAAAACATTTCATATCAGTAAATAGAAAATTAACTTGAATTTTGAAATTCCAGCATTTAAACTTTAACACAACCTTAAATTGGTACAAATGAATGTACATTTATTATTCCAAGCACAAAACACATCACAGCTTTTCCTACAGGGTAACATAAGTATTGTGCTTTAGTAGATAGCATGATAAGGTTACACATAGCTCGAGGAAGAAAGTGATCCTTTGCATACTGTAAAAAAAAAATAAAAACAAGCAAAGGTGTATTTGAAGTTTTGTGTAGACATGCACAGTGCATTGAAAAAATGCACAAATGCATCCCCCAGGTAATATAAAGTGTCTGTGCAGAGAAGGAGACGGGAACATAAATTCTTTTGCCCCCATATACAAAACATACCTGCAGGCTCTTAAAGTCTGCACACTGACTTGTATCTAATATCTCACCCTCATACAACTGCATCATAAACATTGTCTTGTCATGACTGGCTCTTTAGAATTGTACTTTCAAAGAAACTAAAAAGAAGAAATGTGAATGTCAAGAAACAGTTTTAGTATTATGTTAATTCTACATAGTAAAAAGAGATCAATGGATAGTAAGACAAGATATAATATAAGCAATGGTAGGATAAAACATTTTTTTATTGTACATTGTAATACATACTGCATGAATGGCGTCGGACATTTTGGGCTTGTGCCATAAGGTGTAAAAGAAAAGGTTATGATCCTGTTCACCCATGATGAAGTTGCCAGCGATCCGCGGCTCAGATAAATCCACTCCTCCAAGGTTGTAACTATCAAGTGAAAGATAGGCAAAAATACAACCTTTTTTGGACCAGAAATGTGCAAAAACTTCATTGCAGATGTAGCTAAAACAGGACATTCCCAGTAGTATAAAAATATAAAACTTTTTCCTACACGTTTTTAACTAATACATAGTCATTACTCATGGAAGAGTATTCATCTATGAGTAAGGAGTATGAATTAGTTGGAAATTCGTAGGAAAGCTCTTATATTTTATAGTACTTAGAATGTCCTGTTTTATCTATATCTACGGTGAAGTTTTTGCACATTTTTAATCTGAAAAAAATAGCTAGATTTTCCCTATTTTTCACTTGTGCCATAAGATCCAGACTGTAGGCCCCAAACTTTGACAAAAATAATTGTCTTTGTCCGCCCATATAGGTTTCTTGACGGTTGGTACAGTGACAGAATGACAGCAATTTATAGGGTTAGCAAACTCTAACTGCTAAAGGAAGTCATCCTCATATTAATATGTTTAAGACCAACTAAATCTGTATTTCTCTATCAAATTCTTATAGGCTACCTTGAGAAGAAGTAAGGCAAATTGGGGTCCTACACACAGTCTGGAGAATCATTTGGTTGAAGTCTGTATTCTTGTTCGGCTTTACTCTGGGTGGTCTAATTTCTTCCGATGCTAAAAATATACTTATAAGCATATTTGTCAACTTTTTCCAGGAGGCTCCCATAAAAAAAACAAAACTCTGGGAGTTCAGGAAAAATTGGCACACCTAAAGCCTCCTGAAATCTGGAAAGAAGCACTCCTATAAGGTTTCTTGTTCATGATGCCGGGTTGCCCAATATCCAAACACACATTTAGGGTGTGTGTTAAAGGTTGGAAAGGGCATAGAAGAGGTATGTCATCAAAAAGGGCCTTTTTATGGGACATCCCCTTAGAGTTGGCAAAGATAAATCACTTATAATAAAATTGACAGATAACACAAAAACTATGAAACTGCTTTACACTACAGCATTATATTGCACTTCAAAATGTACCACATATGTGGTTTACATTTTTGGGAATTAGTGGATATAAAGGTAACAAGCCTTATATTAATGATGTCTTTTGCAGGGCTGGATACAGAGAAAATAGGTCTCTGTATGGGAAATACACAGACAATAATGGCTTGGTCAATGCGCATAAATCTAGTTCTCATCTATTATTGACAGCCATAAACATAGTAACCCACACAGTGCTCATTTAATGTCACCACATAGTGGTGTCATGCTTATGTCTCATTAACAGCAAACTACATTAGCACTTCCAGGCAATACAGTGCATTTCAGTCTACTTACTTGTATTTCATATTACAAGACAAATCTGTCCACAAAACTAATATTGATTCAAAATTGATATACTATACTATGATTGGTAAAGTTCTGAAAGTATTATAATTGTGTGGGGTCTTAAAATACAGCTGACATACCCTAATGTTTGTGTTATCTGATAGTAAGGTTCTACATGTATGAGGCTTTTCAATAATCGCTTGTCATTTGGCGCACAACAGTGAGTATAGATCCCAGCAACCTGAAAAGAACATGATAGAGGCCACAGGTACCAGTTAGACTATTCACTAGGTTGGAAAAGTCCACCTTGGTGCTGGCAGCTACAGATAATACAACAGTTTTCAGCCCCATCCCCAAGAGCCAGCTACTACATGCTGCTGTCAGCATGGATGGGAATTCTGAATTCCTGCAGAAGTCTGTTCTGTAGCCTCAGATAGCTCTGATCCTAAACCAAACCATACCTGCTGACACAAGTGTATTGCAATGACAACAGTCATAATATTTAATGAAAATTGAGATTAGGATCAAAATGAAGGGTGAACATATGCTACTTTTATATGGCTCCTGGAGAAAGCTGGCCAAAGGAATGTTGGTCCAATCACCCCTTTGTTTTTCAGTGTTGGGGACCTTTGAAGAATTTTGCTCCTCAATAGATACTTCAGTGTTAGCAAACAAAGGGGAACAATCAGGGGCAATGGAAATGAGATAGGAAGGAAAAACAATTACCAACCCTTCTATCCTGGTTGACAACCCTCAGCATCAGTAGGGAGGCTCCCTTTGATCCTTATTATGGGCGCCATTTCATTTGTGTATTATATATAAGCATTCTTAAATGATAGTGAAATGTACATGTAATTTTGGTGCGTCTGGCCTAAGAAACTAAGGCTCCTGGATCCTATTAACATTTGAATGTTGAGTTAATGAACAGTTTTGTTGCTGATTTATGAGGACTGACATCACATTTTAGATATAATATTCATGCATGTGATGCCATAGGCAGATTCTGTTGTGGCTCCACAGGTTAAGCTAATCTGATATTACTGTGCATTCGTCTGTAGTGTCAGTATGACAACTACTATTATTCCTTTTCGCTTTTGACACTTAACTTCAGATGCACACGCCAACTCATCATCACTTTTCAAGTGGAATCATCTTCACATTCCATGTCCTTCATGCTTCAATTACCTAATTGGAGAGGGTTATAGACAACTGCTAACTATCAAGAAATAATTATGGCAGTGATTCATATAGGTGTAGCAGAACTTCTGAGGGAAGTGCACGTCATAAGAGAACCGTGAAATGTCATTTACTACAATATATCTGATCTGTGTGGCATGTCTAATCATTTTGAGACCTAAACAGTACATGGTTATTTTAATATTGGCTTAAAAAACATCAAAACATGCTCACCTTAGACTATTTTAGGGGTAATTTTTCTCTCTATGTAGAGCTCCTGCTGGTATCTGGAGATTTATGGGCCAAGCAATGCTTTCTGGAAAAAAGGCATGCAAATTTTGGGGGAGCTCTGAAAAACTGGCTCTGAGTTGCGCCTAAATTTCATGACTTTTCATAGGTTTTACGCCAGAATTCTGGTGTAAAAGCTTTGATGCATTGGGATCTAAATTTTCAGTTTTTTGAAACTTTAACCTTTTCATAGCATTACTAGAATTAAGGATCAGTCAAACCTGAAATAAGTATGGTAAAGGATGCGTATCTAAATTCTAGATTATGTAAAAAAAAAGCAAAGTGTTGTTATGTTCCTATCTTTGGAGGCTGGCAATGATTTGTTTTAATGTTGTGCAACTGTAAATCTTGCCCTACACCTGTGTACATACATAATCCAATTTGTAGGTGAAGTTATTGTTTTATTCCAAAGCTACTAAAAAAAATACTAAAAAAAATAATATTTGGTGTGTAAATCTCCTATGCATAATTATGTTCCCTTGGTTACAGACTACAAACAAGACATGTGTAGTCTGATCTTACTGTCATGTGTTACTCCTCTCCATCTCTGCCTCCTCTTCTAATTTCTGTGAGTTAACAAGCAAAATGGTGAAAATAGACAAGAGGAACACATGATTACAGGGACAGGCCACACATAGGATATGTTTGCAGAGTGAGATGGGGAAAAGCTGCTAGAAAAGACATTATTATCTCTTTGCATCAGATTTACGCTAGTTTTTCCCTGTGCTTATTGCTGCAGTTTATCAAGGATATTTAGATTTTTTTCATTACTTTCAGATTGTCTACAAACAGATATATGAAGATTACATTATTTGGATATGCTAAGATAAGTAGCAGCTGTTCTTATAGTAACTTCTCTTAAACTTCAGATTTCCATTTGCAATACTCCAAATAATATGGATGATTGCTATAAAAATGTTTACAATAAGAGTCAAGACAAGGGCAAATATGATACTTATCACGTATGGACATAGAATAACACTTTAAAACTTGTATGACGGGAAATGTATAGTATATCCTATTGAAAATGGACCTGATACTTTCTTATTGTCAGATGGATGTGATACTTTTGGTTGAAATTGCTTTTGTAAAGTTGAGTTAACTCTTTCAGGCAACTTGAATCTCTCAGAAATGTCTTAGTAAACTACATTATTTTGAGGGGTAGCATTTTATTGTGAGATTAATGGTTTAGGTGATACTATCATCTCTGCAATTGGACAACAGTTTGTAACTGTGAAAGCTATGAAAATGCTGTAGTCAAACATAATGGAATGGGGGACATTCATTGATGAGTTTACTAGAAAACCCAGCGTAAAAAAAAGTCACAAATTCTGGTGAATGCCATTTGTACCCCATTTGAAACTTTTTAAACTCTGTCTACTTCTAAAAGTAGGTAGAACTTAATAGAAGGGACGGGGCAATGCATAGACCAACAAATTTACTATATTTTACTCCAGAAGGTGACGTAAACTATTTTGCATTCCTGTGCCATTCCATGGCTGGTGTAGATTTCTATTTCTGGCATAGACACAGCATGTAATGTGCCTGATTTATTAAAAGGCATGCTTTTTATTAAGACTGGCATAACGTACACCTGTCTTAATAAATGTCCCCCAGTGTTTTGTCTATTGCAGCTAAAAAACAGACAAAAGGAGTGTTTGGAACAGTTTACATGACCATGTGTGGTGAAAGGTTACTACTATATGCGTAGTGATGAATGTGAAAAGGGATGTATAAATATATATTATTATAAACTTCCATTTGCATTTTAATTGCTATTTTTTATTCAGATTTTTATGTTATACATTATGTTTGAATATCGTAGATGACAATTTTGACAATTATTTTTGAAAGTTTAGATGATGCAAGACAATAGAGCAGATTTATTAAATCGGTCAAAAAGAAAATTTAGCTATGCTTAAAACAACAAATCATATTGCAGCCATAATTTTTAAGATCCCTAAAGTGAATAAAAGCTGCATTAACAGTTGCTATGGACAAAAAAAAAGACAGTTTATCCTTTAGATAGTTAAAAAATATCCAATGTGTTGTGCTTGTAGACGCCACATCACAAACTGGTCAAACTGTAATAAAGACAGCAGGAGCCCTCCCTGTAACAAAGACTCTCCATTGTCCTCATAGGTAGTGCCAGACTGTCATCATTAACATGTTTAGCTAGAAAGTGTCCCTTTTTACTTGTTCCATTGCTCCCCTCTCCTGGAAGAGACATGAGTCAATGAACCAACAGTCAAAAAGTCAAATACACCATTCTATACAACAGTTATTGATGCTGATCTTTTTCTCACACAGTTACTTATACAACTTCCCTGTAAGTGTCATTAGTCAGATTGTTTTATTAGCATTTTATTTTTTCATGGGCTAATAAGAAGACATACACAGCTGGTATCTTTAAGGGAAGCTAATGCCGCCATCCCACCAATGCTGTTGGCTTTTGTAGCTTGCACTCCCCTCTATACTATCAGTCACACAGGGGACAAACCCTTTTTTCTAGGGGACGTCTCCTATCCTTTCTGAAATGTATCTAATGATTTCAGAAATGTACAAAAAGGATGAGACTTATATTGTTGTCTTATTCGTTTTTAACATTTGAAGGCATAAATGCCCATTTGTATTTTGTTGCAGTATAATTTGTCTTTGTTGCAATATAATTAACCCTTTGTCTTATGGCATTTCATTGTGAAATAATTTATTAAACCACCCACAGATAAGCCGTGGGCATTAGTATGTTGGTTTATATAATTCTGTTATGCTTTGCCAATAGGGTTGGCTAAACAATTACACGGATTACTATTTTCAATCTTCCACTTTTGCCTTGAAGTTTCAAAAAATTCCATAGTAATTTACTCCTAGCAATGTATTAAAATTGGTTTAAATGGAAACTCAATGTCACTGAAAGAAAATTATGTTTTGTTGATTCTACGATAATGTTCCATTTCAAGAAATGTTCAGTTATCAAAGATACTTTTCTAAAAAAAAATATTTATTGATGGAGAGTGTGGCTGGGGGCCCACCAATGACATTGATGCTGGGGGCTGCCTCTTCAGCAATATTACACAACCCTTGTTCACAAAATTATTTTATACAATAACAAACTGGGCACTTTGTTCAATGAATAATGAGATGCCTCCTTTTCTGTATATGTTGCATTAAAGGGGTATTCTTAAGTTGTTAAATTGCTTTAATTAGACAGCAAGAAAATAAGAACATTTGCAATTTAGTTGATTTTTCTATCTGCTGTTAGTCTCCTGGAATGATATCTTTTATCTTACATAGTATACATCTGGCTTGCAGAAGTAATATTCCAGGAGAGGAGTTAACTCCTAACATGCAAGTCACTTCTCTCCAGACCATTGATTTCTATACAGCTTTTATCTTCTCATATCCCTTCCCTTACTCTCAGCTTCTGACAAGCTGCTGTTATAAAACTTGCAAAATCACAACTCATGCAGCTTTCAGATCAGGTCTCCTAAGTATGGCTCTTGCTGTCCATAGCTATGTGCTTATTCAAATGCCCTGTTATTTCCACTTCTAAATATCATGATAACAGTGTACATTCCAGAACAAACTACTGATAGTGGAATGTGTTACAGCACAACTTGTACTGCGATTTATAGTTCTACAAATACTACAGCTCTGCTACTCACCAGAGCTGTCACTCAAGGAGGAATGTCCAACCCACCATAAACCAGGAAGTGAAGGAGATTGTAAGGAGACTGCATTGCTTAGAGTTGCTGAATAGATAACTTGAAAATAGCCATTTATGTGTACTGTGCCAAACACTGCTTATGTAGAGATGGTGTACTCACTCCTGCAGCCCATTGCGGTTTCAACTGATTCTTTGTGGGCCATTTTAGACTTGTTAGAATTAACTAAAAACCCTACTTATTTTTGAGATTAATATAAGAATGACTTAAAACAAAATCAAAGAAAAGAAAAATGGGACACATTAATGACGTTATAGGAATGGCAATGTACAATTTGAATCAAATTGATAATGCCACATAACACATTTAGGATCACTCATGGCTTATTAGACACACTTCTCTTTCACAGTATTTTTTGCTGAAAAAAATCTTATACCTATAATACATTTGGTCTAATATTGTGTTTTTTTGCCAAGTTCCTTTATAGTGTACTTTATCAACTCTACCTTGCATAATTAAAAATGTTACATTTTTGTAAAATACAGTATGTTAGATCAATTTTGTTATTCACCTCATCTAAATACTATGTCCCACAGAGACTTTGAAGGTAGATGGGAATCTCATCCATGGTACCGTTTGCTTTGCGGGTGAAAAAGACTCTTTTGGGAAAATATCCAAAACATTTTAACGCTGTCAAATCCCCTATAGTTAACCCCAAGAAAGTTTAGCTGGCTTCACACACATTTGAGCATCATGAGACCAAAGGTAGAACCACGGGCATTGCTAGAGTCAGAAAAGATCAGTGGCCCAAGCCTCAAGACATGTTTTGCCAAAGCGCCCCATTTCTCCCCCCCCCCAAAAAAAAATGAATACCACAAATAATGCAGTAATGGATCCCTGAGTACAGATAATTTAGATGTCACCTGCAGTCCTATGTAACGCCACTGATAACTTAGTGATAACTCTCTGAGTACAAATAATGCAGTAGAAATAACCTGTAGTCCTATGTAGCACCACAGATAATACATAGCGATAACTCTCTTACACCTGCAGATGACATCTAGTACATTTGTACTAAGAGAGTTATCACTGTATTGTCTGCGGGGTTACAAATGACTGCAGGTGACATCTGCGACATTATCTCTATTCAAGGAGTCATCACTGTGTTATATGTGGTGTTACATAGGACTGCATGTGATCTATCAAATTATCTGTACTATGTAACATCACAGATAACACAATGATAGCTCTGAGTACAGATAATGTGGTAGATGTGACCTGCAGTTCTATGTAACACCACAGGTAAAACAGTGCTAACTGGTTGGAGGGATAAGATCAGGGGCTGCCCCAGCCTGGATTCATCAGAGCAGAAATGACAGCAGGCAGCCCTGTCAAACATACAAGCAGGGATTATTGACTTTTCTCAAAAGGGCCATGCTCGGTTGGTGCTGTGTGTGGATGATCTTGCACAGACCAGAGAGCATGGAGTTCCAGCATCAGTCATTTAATCATAGATTTTTAATCTCTTCTAACTAATCACACTTAACCAACAAATAGCTGCAGCAATGCAAATAATGTAGTCCAAGGTTGAGGCGCGGTTGTTGCAGATGTTGGAGTGCTTAATGGAACCGTTGGTGCACTTTAAGGTCCCAATCAATGCTAAATCCCTTCAGTAACAACTCTCTCATGAACTTCTTAGCAATAGAACTACAAGTCCCAGTAATATCTCCTCAACAACAGCTCACTTACAGATTCCTTAATAGTGGAACCAAAAGTCCCAGTAGGATGTACTCACTCCTGGGGAAAAATGGAAAGTGGCCAGGAATCTCCTCTGTGATAATCCAGATGGCAATGGACATCTCCTGATAACCTGGCTAGTCTGAAGATGAAGTTCAGCCCCAGGATTGTCTTCTCCCCTCACAAACTGAGCTTCTAGGCTATCAGCACAATCTTTTTGCCTCTGTCCTCTGCGTTCCAGTGTCAGACCGTCATCAGTCTGTAATGAAAAATCGCTCACATCGCTGTCTACAGCTAGCTTCACCCTTCTTCTCCAACCTGCTCAGCCAATCAGTCCCTTCCTCTGCTACTTCACCTCTTACATGATGTAAAAAGGAGAAAAGGCTACTGGGAGTTGTACTGGTGTTTGGACCCATTGAAGCGCCATTGTGTCTAAACAGCCGTCATCCGTCTCTTGCAACTGCCTTCTCCTGCATCCATTTTTTAATGGTTTTGCAATAAAATACATTTTTATGGGACAGAGAGTGCCCCCTTTCCTCTCTTCTAAGTTTTAATGGGAGTTGTTGTCCAGGGCAGTGCAGCAAAAGAAGCATTAATGTCTGCTGCTGTGAATGTCTGTGCAATCCCAGCAGCAGCAGTAGTGTCTGTACACATAGCTCTCACTGCAGCTGTTACATCAATGTGACAGCTTCTGACATATATCAGTAATATACACTGCTCAAAAAAATAAAGGGAGCACTTAAACAACAGAATATAACTCCAAGTAAATCAAACTTCTGTGAAATCAAACTTCTGTGAAATCAAACTGTCCACTTAGGAAGCAACACTGATTGACAATCAATTTTACATGCTGTTGTGCAAATGGAATAGACTATAGACAATAGATGGAAATTATTGGCAATTATCAAGACACATTCAATAAAGGAGTGGTTCTGCAGGTGGGGACCACAGACGACATCTCAGTACCAATGCTTTCTGGCTGATGTTTTGGTCACTTTTGAATGTTGGTTGTGTTTTCACACTCGTGCTAGCATGAGACGGACTCTACAACCCACAGAAGTTGCTCAGGTAGTGCAGCTCATCCAGGATGGCACATCAATGCGAGCTGTGGCAAGAAGGTTTGCTGTGTCTGCCAGCGTAGTGTCCAGAGGCTGGAGGCACTACCAGGAGACAGGCCAGTATACCAGGAGACGTGGAGGGGACCGTAGGAGGGCAACAACCTAGCAGCAGGACCACTACCTCCGCCTTTGTGCAAGGAGGAACAGGAGGAGCACTGCCAGTGCCCTGCAAAATGAGCTACAGCAGGCCACAAATGTGCATGTGTCTGCACAAACGGTTAGAAACCGACTCCATGAGGGTAGTATGAGGGCCTGACGTCCACAGATGGGGGTTGAGCTCACAGCCCAACACCGTGCAGGATGCTTGGCATTTGCCACAGAAAACCAGGATTGGCAAAGTCGCCACTGGCCCCCTGTGCCCTTCACAGATGAAAGCAGGTTCACACTGAGCTAATGTGACAGACGTGACAGAGTCTGGAGACGCCGTGGAGAGCGATCTGCTGCCTGCAAATCCTTCAGCATGACTGGTTTGGCAGTGGGTCAGTAATGGTGTGGGGTGGCATTTCTTTGGAGGTCCGCACAGCCCTCCATGTGCTCGCCAGAGGTAGCCTGACTGCCATTAGGTACCCAGATGAGATCCTCAGACCCCTTGTGAGACCATATGCTGGTGCAGTTGGCCCTGGGTTTCTCCTAAGGCAGGACAATGCCAGACCTCATGTGGCTGGAGTGTGTCAGCAGTTCCTGCAAGATGAAGGCATTGAAGTTATGGACTGGCCCGTCCGTTCCCCAGACCTGCATCCGATAGAGCACATCTGGGACATCATGTCTCGCTCCATCCACCAACGTGACGTTGCACAACAGACTGTCCAGGAGTTGGCCGATGCTTTAGTCCAAGTCAGGTAGAAGATCCCACAGGAGGCCATCCGCAACCTCATCAGGAGCATGCCCAGGCATTTTAGGGAGGTCATACAGGCACATGGAGGCCACACACAATACTGAGCCTCATTTTGACTTGTTTTAAGGACATTACATTAAAGTTGGATCAGCCTGTAATGTGTTTTTCCACTTTAATTTTGGGAGTGACTCCAAATCCAGGCCTCCATTGGTTAATAAATTTGATTTCTATTGATGATTTTTGTGTGATTTTGTGTCAGCGCATTCAACTTTGTACAGAACAAAGTATTGAATGAGAATATTTCATTCATTCAGATCTAGGATGTGTTATTTGAGTGTTCAGTTTATTTTTTGAGCAGTGTATATTTATTACAGAAGTTTTCTGAAACAAAAAAGCTCTCTCCCTAACTGCAGTTTGTTTAAAAAACTGTTCTTTACTCCCCATCCTGGGGTCCGGTGCTGAGTCTCCAATGCTGCTCCTGATGTCTGTTATTGTCTGCATTGTTGATATCACATCAATATATGATCTGATTGGCTCTGCCGAGTTGACATCACAAGCCACTCAGCTAACTCATCGGCGGCAGCTTTGTAGACAAGGACAGACATCAGAAGCAGCAGCATAGACTCAGCCCTAGGTCTGTGGAGGGTGAGTAAAGGACAGTGTTACAGTAGCATGTAAAAGTTTGGGCAACTCTGATCAAAATTATTGTTAATGTGAACAGTTACGCAATGATGAAATGTTCTCTAAAAGGCCTAAAGTTAACATTTCCTTTGTATTTTAGAAAAAAAAAATATAAGAATATATTCATCTTTTACATTTTAAAAATTACTAAAAAGAGAATGGGCCGATGCAAAAGTTTGGGCATCCTGCATGGTTAGTAGCACCCCCTTTTAAAAGTATCACAGCTTGAAAACACTTTTTGTAGCCTGCCAAGAGTCTTTCAATTCTTGTTTGAGGAATTTTCATCCATTGTTCCTTGTAAAATTCTTCCAGTTCTGTGAGATTCCTGGGTCGTCTTGCATGCACTGCTATTTTGAGGTCTAACCACAGATTTTCAATGTCAATGATGTTCAAATCAGGGGACTGTGAGGGACATTGTAAAATTTTCAGCTTGCGCCTTTTGGGGTAGTCTACTGTGCTTAGGATCATTATTAGTGATGGGAGAGCACTAAAATGCTTGGGTGCTCGTTGCTTGGGTCCAGCACATTGGAATACTCGGGTGCTCGACCCGAGCAACTAGTCTAATGTAAGTCTATGGGAAACTCGAGCATTTTTACGGCGACCCCCCCAGCGGTCTGCAGAGGCCCTGGAAATTGCAGAAATTGATGGGAACAGTGCTCAAATGACATGGGAACAGGATGAGGATGACCCCTGGAAGCATTTCTGACTCCCAGGTCACTGCTGTGAACAATGTTGTCAGAGGTATTACGCCACTTTTACGTACTCACAATAAAACATACAAAAACAAAACCAAAATGGATTTTCCTGGGAAATATGTTAAGGAACATCCTTTCCAGGGTAATGACTTGTATATAAGGCAAAATAAATAACCAAAAACAAAAATGCTCCTCCACACCTTGGGCTATGTTCACACGTAGCATTTTGACGCGTTTTTGCACTTTTGCATTGCTTTCAACCATGACAAATCCATTCACAGGAAATGTCATTGTAACACTTTACAACCTTATCTGGCCATGTGGTGTGTGAGACATGATCAGACACATCCTGTTTCATTTATGAAGGAGGGACTCTGAAAGTCACAAAGCCTATTTTTATATGGCCATCAGGCGGCCTTTACTATTCTTAAAGGGCCAGCAGTCGGCCCCCACTGTTCTTAGAGAGCCAACAGCCGGCTATGCCTTGTTGTTCCCATTGCTAAAGAGTGGGTCTCCTATACTGTTATTGCATATGCAGTGAGTGGCAGGGCTGCCCAAAATTTGGACGCACCCCAATACCCCTTTGAAGAGACATAGAGGAGGGCTTACTGAAAACAATGTTCCTATTAATAGGAAGTGGGTCTCCCATAGTGTTCGCTATGCAGTGAATGCAAGGGCTGCCAAAAAATTGTGAGTCACTCCAATGCCCCTTGAAAAAGACGTGGAGGAGGGCCTCATAAAAAAATGTTCCCATTAGAAAGGAGCGGGTCTCTTATACTTGTAATGCCCATGCACTAAGTGTATGGGCTGACAAACATTTATCCCTGGGGGGTATACATGAACATACTGTATAACAATTTTGTTTACGGGCATCATAAACACCCTTTAAAAAAATTATGTGGGTGTTGCATCACGGACCACGATCTCCCTGGTGATATGGTGGTTGAGGATGAGGAGAAGAAGGCGGACAAGAGCAAATAGCCAAAATCAGGAAGTGTATACCCTTGTGTGAGTGTGAAGAGGTCCATTGGAATACACCTCCCAAAAAAAGATACTGATAGCAGCGTAACATAAACTCAAATCCAATCAGTGGTTTTGAGAAGTCAGGCCCAATCCAGCCCTTGTTCATTTTTATAAGAGTCAGCCTCTCAGCATTTTCAGTTGACAGACGGAAGAGCTTATCAGTTATAATTCCACCAGTGGCATTAAAAATCCGCTCTGACAAAACGCTAGCGGCAGGGCAGGCCTGGACCTTCAAGGAGTAGAGAGCCAGTTCATTCCACGTGTCCAGCTTGGATACCCAATAATTATAAGGCACAGAGGAATCATGGAAGACGTTGGTACGGTTGGCAAGGTACTCCCTCGGCATCTTCCCACACTTTGCACTCCTTGTGGAGTACCCCGCGCCTCAGCGCCTGTGCGATGGGAGGGGCTGAGAAAACTCTCTCAGAACTTTTACAGTGTTCCCCTGCCTCTGCTGGATTGGAGTTGTGTCTCTCCCTCGTCTGTACTCATTGGTTGTCCATTGAACTGTGACCTCTGCCGCCAGCGTTTTCAGATGAGAATTTTTTTAATAGTTCCGCAACAAGGGCCTTTTGGTACTGCCCCATTTTTGTAGACCTGTCCGCCTCAGGAATAAGAGATAGAAAGTTCTCCTTGTAGTGTGGGTCTAGAAGTGTCACCAACCTGTAATGACTGTCACCCAAAATTTTTGAGAACGCGAGGGTCACGGGAAAGGCAGCGTAACATAAACTCAGCTATGCGCGCCAGACTGCTAACAGGCAAAACATCTGTATCCTCACCAAGAGGACAACTGACCATGCTCACCTCCTCCTCCTCCTCTCTGTCCTCAGGCCATCCACGCTGAGCAGACGGTATGACAGTTGTGCAGGTAGCACCCTCTATAGTGCAGGAAACTAGCTCCTGTTCTTCCTCCTCCTCCTCTTCCTCATTGTCATCCAATCCACGTTGGGATGAGATGAGGCTGGGCTGTGTGTAATCACCCTGTATGGTTCCTTGCTCCATCTCATTGTGCTCTGCCTGCAATGCATTTTCTTTGATTGTGAGCAGAGAGGATTTTACAAGACAGAGAAGCGGTATGGTGATGGTAATTATGGCGTCATCGCCGCTCACCATCTTGGTGGAGTCCTCAAAGTTTTGGAGGATGGTACATATGTCTGACATCCATGTCCACTCCTGAGGTCTTATGTGTGGAGTCTGAACTGTATACCGACAGCCTTGTTGATGCTGGTATTCAATTACTGCCCTCTTCTGCTCACAAATCCTTCCCAACATCTGCAGTGTAAAGTTGCAATGCGTGGGGACATCACACACCAGTCAGTGAGCTGGAAGCTGCAAACACTGCTGAAGCACGGCAAGGGTGGCGGAAGCTATAGCTGACTTTCTAAAATGGGCACACAGGCGGTGTACTTTGACAAGCAGATCCGGCAGCTCCGGGTAGGTTTTGAGAAACCGCTGAACTACTAGGTTAAGCACATGGGCCCGGCATGGTACATGTGTGAGCTCGCCTTGCCTCAGAGCCGCCACCAGGTTCCGGTCATCGTCACACACGACCAAGCCTGGCAGTAGGTTGAGCAGTGTAAGCCACAGATCTGCCTGCTCTTTCAGAGCTGTCCACAACTATTCAGCATTATGCGGTTTACCACCTAAGCATATTAGCTTCAGCACAGCCTGTTGCTGCTTGGCTGTGGCAGTACTGCAGTGCTTCCAGCTTGTGACTGATGTGGTCATTTCGGAGATGGAGGCTGAAGAGGAGGAGGAGGCTGAGGTGCAGGAGCTGTAGACTGTGGGGGCATCCCTGCTTGACCTAGGGCCCGCAATCCTCGGCGTCAGGAGGATGAGTTCCGTCCCAAGGTCCGACTGGGTCCCGGCTCCCATTATGTTAACCCAGTGTGTCGTCAGCGAGATATACCGTCCCTGCCCGCAAGCACTTGTCCATGTGTCCGTGGTTAGGTGGACTTTCCCAGTAACTGCATTGTTGAGGATACGGCTAATGTTGTGGGACATGTGCTTGTGTAATGCGGGGGAGGCACACCGGGAGAAATAGTGGCGGCTGGGGACTGAGTACTGAGGAATGGCCACAGCCATCATGTTGCAGAAAGCTTCCATCTCCACGAGCCTAAAAGGCAACATTTTGTGCGCAAGCAGTCGTGAAATGTAGGAATTTAGTAGTGTGGCCTGTGGGGCGTTGGCTGCGTATTTGCGCTTGCATTCCAAGGACTTGGGTATTGACAACTTAATGCTGCGCTGGGACAAGGATGTGTTGCAGATGGTGCTAGTTGAGAGTGTGCAACGACAGGTGCAGGGCAGGAGGCATCTTTGCATGCACTATGGACAGGGGATTGGCTTGCATGCACAACAGCGGAAGAAGCAGTGGTGTCACCCGCAGACACTGTTTCTGGACTCTGGGGATCGGCCCACAAAGTTGGGTACTTTGCTGCCATGTGCCTGATCATGCTGGTGGTGGTCAGGCTGGTAGTTTTGCTACCCCTGCTAATGTTGGCCTGGCAGGTGGTGCAAATGGCCTTTTTGGGGTTATCGGCAGAGTCTTTATAAAAGAACCAGACTCGGGAAGACCTAACAGTTGTACTGGCAACTTCCGTCGTATTGGTGTTACGGGGAACGGTTGCCCGCCTTCTGTCTGCGGCCACCACACTTCTTCCTGCCTGTTGGGGTGCTCTGCCTCCCTCCCCCTGTGTGCTGCTATCCTCGCTCTGCATGTCCTCCTGCCAGGTTGGGTCAGTTACTATATCATCCACCACCTCGTCTTCCACTTCCGCACCCTGGTCCTCCTCCTGACTTTCTGGCAATTGTATCTCATCATCGTCCATTTCTTGTGACACTTTCCCACCTTCACCTTCATATGACCGTGGCTGCTCAAATATTTGGGCATCGCTACATACGATCTCCTCTTGCCCCCCTTCAAGTGGACCAGGCAACAAGCCCGAATCTATAAATGGAAAAATGAACAGCTCTTCGGAGTGTCCAAGTGTGAGGTCAGTTGTCTCCGGGCTCTCTGCATGGTGGGAGGAAGGAGGATCAGGGTGAGGAATATGCGGTCCAGACTCACGGATACTGAGACTTGACCATGTGGAAGACCAGGTGGTGATGGTGGTGGCAAAGTGACTGGAAGCATTATCCGCTATCCAACCAACAACCTTTTGACACTGCTCTGGGTTCAATAGTGGTGTGCTGCAGTCCCCTAGTAATTGGGACAGGAAGGTCGGGCGAGAAGATGTTGGTGTTTGTTGTGGCACAATTTCAGCTTTCCCACGGCCTCGGCCTCTGCATGCACCATCACCATCACGTCCAGTTCCCCATCCCTTGCCACACGCCTTGCCCATTTTAAATGGAGGTCAATATCTTCCACGCTCACTACAAATGGCTGAATTTGGAGCAAACTTATATGTGATCCGTGTGACGGACAAACCACAGTTTTAAATAGCTGGCCTGTAGGTAACTATTTTTAACAGCAAACTGATGTCAATAACTTGTCCATACCTCCTGAAAACCTGTCCAGGAAGGCAACCTTGGGTTCAGGCTGGACAGGCCTACCAGTAGAGACCACCATATTGGCAACCTGTAACCGCTGATGCTGCTGCTGTACCTCACCACAGAGGTCATTCACCTCCAGAGACAGACGGCAGAACTGCTCTGCGAGCTCTGCAACTGAACCCATACAAAGGGAGAAAAGAAAAAAAAAAAGTGCATACCTAAAAACATACAAAGAAAAAAACAAAACAAAATGTCAGTTCCCTATATTTTTTTTTTTCCTTTTCAAAACTTGCTTGGTCGGTTATAATGTCACGCCAGGTGTGGGAAAGACTAGTGCAACACAAAGGGAAAGGGAGCCCAGACACTAGGGAAAGAGGGAAGTGGAGACCTCCTAGTCTGATCTGGCATCACCCTGTCTCAACTACCGTCCCTATATTGCCTCTTCAGCAATCGCCGCACACGTTCCTCACCCTACTCTCCCTGGCGTATGGCTATGGCTAGGGATGGGAGGAGATGAGCACTAGTCAACCTCTGTTAAACTCTATAGACAAGGGTAGACAAAACAGGGGAAAAACGGCTTAGCTTTAGATGAACTCCAAATAAGCACACGGCCTCAAGCTCCAGATAGGACAAAGTACTGCTCCTGCTAAGCTTCACAAGTAGAAATGAGTATAACCGGCGACTCCATCTCAGACACACCAGGTATACAGTATATACACCCAGGCCAGAGAGCTCATTAAGCAAGGGAGAGGTAGGTGCTCGGTCCTTAAGACAGCCTCTTATCTAAGAAGCTGTCTGCAATGACAAACGTAGAGATCTCCTGCAACCCACTGCAGGGTGACCGTCACCTCCGACACACTCGTGACCATTAGAGGAGGCTGGGTTTTTATAAAGCTTGGAAAGTTGCACCAACTGGCCTTTCCTAACATTGATAGTAAACAAGCCATAACCCTAACAGGCTAATTAACTTCTGAAACCTTGGTCAAAGTTATCTGAGCACACAACTCTCCAAGCGTCCCCAAACTTTTGCATCAGCCCATTTTACTTTTTGTAATTTTTAAAATGTAAAAGATTAAATATATATATACATATGGGGGCATCTCACTAAACTAGAATATCATCAGAAAGTTAATTTATTACAGTTCTTCAATACAAAAAGTGAAACTCATATTTTATATAGAGTCATTACAAACAGAGGGATCTATTTCAAGTGTTTATTTCTGTTAATGTTGATGATTATGGCTTACAACCAATGCAAAAACAAAAGTCATTATCTCAGTAAATTAGAATACTTTATAATAACAGCTTGAAAAATGTTTTTAAAATCCGAAATGTTGGCCTACTGAAATGTATGTTCAGTAAATGCACTCAATACTTGGTCGGGGCTCCTTTTGCATCAATTACTGCATCAATGCGGCGTGGCATGGAGACAATCAGCCTGTGGCACTGCTGAAATGTTATGGAAGCCCAGGATGCTTTGATAGCAGCCTTCAGCTCGTCTGCATTGTTGGGTCTGGTGTCTCTCATCTTCCTCTTGACAATACCCCATAGATTCTATATACTATACTAGCAGATGACATGGCTCCCCAAACCATCACTGATTGTGGAAACTTCACACTAGACCTCAAGCAGCTTGGATTGTGTACATCTCTACTCTTCCTCCAGACTCTGGGACCTTGATTTCCAAATGAAAATTGGAACTCTGGGACCTTGTGGAGTATGTCAATGGCTGCCTTCTGGACATCTGTCAAGTCTGCAGTCTTCCCTATGATTGTGGAGCCTACTGAAACAGACTAAGGGACCTTTTTAAATGCTTAGGAAGCCTTTGCAGGTGTTTTTTTGTTAATTATTTAAATTTACTGAGAAAATGACTTTTGTGTTTTCATTGGCTGTAAGCCATAATCATTAGCATTAACCGAAATAAACACTTGAAATAGATCACTCTGTTTGTAATGACTCTACATTTTCACTTTTTGTTTTTTATAGAACAGAAATAAATTAACTTTTTGATGATATTCTAATTTAGCGAGATGCACCTGTGTGTGTGTGTGTATATACAGTACAGACCAAAATTTTGGACACACCCTCTCATTTAAAGATTTTTCTGTATTTTCATGACTATGAAAATTGTACATTGACACTGAAGGCATCAAAACTATGAATTAACACATGTGAATTTTCAGACCATAAGACGCACTTTTTTCCCCCAAAATTTGGAAGGAAAATGGGGGATGCGTCTTATGGTCCAAACGTTACTTTACCGGTGGTGGTGGAGCGGGGATCGCTGGGTCCTCCGGCGGTGGCAGAGGTGAGATGCGGCTAGAGCCGGGGCCTGTACTTGTGCTGGAGTGGCTGGTGTCGGGTGGTGAACCAGAGGAGCCGGGGCCTGTGCCGGGCTGTGAGTATTGTCCGGCGGTGAGGCAGAGGAGCCGGGGCTTCTGCCGGGCTGTGAGCGGTGTCCGGCGGTGCGGCAGAGCAGCGTGTGCAGCTTCCGGTGGCCGCGGCCATCTTCCTGAGGCCGTGATCCACAGGAAAATGGCCACCTGAGCCGGCGCATGCGCCGACCGGGAGCTCAGGCAGCCATTTTCCTGTAGATCACGGCCTCAGGAAGATGGCCGCGGCCACCGGAAGCCGCACACGCCACTCTGCCACATCGCTGGACGCACAGGCCCCGGCTCCTCTGCTTCACTGCCCGACGCCGCTCACAGGTTCAGGCCTCAGGCAGGTGCACTGGCCCCAGGCAGGCCCCAGCAAGTCCACAGACCCCGGGCAGGTCACAGGCCCCAGCCGGTCCACAGGCCCCAGCCGGACAGCGGCATCTCACCTCTTCTGCTGCCGCTGGGTTCCTGAGGCAGGGATTGGAGGGACCTGCGATCCTGCTCCACCATCACCGCAACTCACAGCTGCTGGAGCACCGGCTTCATGTATCCAGTGTCTGCAGCATTTCTCCACTTCCGCGGGGCCGGTTTCCTGAAGGACCCTGGCTCCTGCTCCACCACTCCCCAAGTAAGATACCTAATCAGACTATAAGACGGACCCCATCTTATAAAAAATCTTTTTTTTCCTATTTTCCACCCCAAAATTTGGGGTGCGTCTTATAGTTTGGTACGTCTTATAGTCCAAAAAATACGGTATATACTTAACAAAAAAGTGTGAAACAACTGAAAATATTAATAACAAAGAAAATGCCATATAATAACTGCAAAAACATGGGCGGATAGCTAGTCAATTGACGAGCATCCGTCCAACAGCATACTGAAAAAACATATCAAAAAGAGGAGGAGAACTCAGCGTATCTTTGCAAAAGGGTGTATTTAATTAAACATAAAGAAAAAAAGGTAAGTATTTAACCAGACAAAAATGGGAATGAGGTGACTGGATAGAAAAATACTGGAAAATCAGGTACATATAATAATAAGACAATGATTTTAGCCCTTTGGTATAGATAGAATTGCACAATTGCCCATGGTGAGTCATAAATATAATAAATATAATAGAGACATTCCACCTATATGGGGTAAACAGGTACCATTAATATAACAAGGTGGAACACTGCCATGTGGCAAGGGGGCACACCAACATATACCTGGTGCCAAAACAGAATGTATAATCATAAATAGATTACCTGTAGAAACTATCACAGTCAGAGTGGAGAGAGGGGGGAGAGAAAGGATGGTGGTAGCAGGAAGCCCGACGCGCGTTTCGCGGTAAAACCGCTTTCTCAAGGGCGGATGATAGGTGTGCAGTGCCCCGAAGTGTATATATATACATGTCCTCTGACAACTGCAAAGGTGCAGGCAGCTGTGACGCGGGGCACGCACCCGGAAGTGGCCAGCTGAACCGGGGGGGTGTCCCGCAAGTCACATGATGTGGAGTGAGGGCCGTAACGGCGCATGCGCGCGGGTGAGAGGAGCGCGCCGCGCGCGATCCAGCCGTCAAGCCACTACCACGCACGCGCGGACCCGGAAAGGTCCGCGCAGGCGCAGAGAAGCATGGAGACGGCCAGGCAGGCGCGCAACGCGATCCCCCCCCCGCACCCTCATGCGCACACCACGTAGATAACTAGTGCTGCTAAATGTAGATATTACAAAAGAAGGGGGGCAGAGACAGGGAACAAATGGAACAGAGTGTGACAATATGGCAATACAGGGATGGAACAGTGACAATACAGATACTATAAATTAATAAAGGTTAGCCGCATTCAAAAACATCATCCCGGCATGATATATGCTCTGGTCCATTACTGCTCCCATCAAGTAATAGATCCCATGGTAGATGTAATCCCATGGTTCTCCAAATCATGTTGGGTTCTGGGTAACAGGCACACCTATACACTGCTGAAACCAATAGCAAAAGAAAAGAAACACAAATGAAAGAGACAGTTAAAAATTGCTAAAATCAAATATAAAAAATCACCCTAAGATACACATACTGAGAATGCTGAGTTGCATCCAAAGAACACCATACCTACTGTGAAGCATGGGGTTGGCAACATCATGTTTTGGGGCTGTTTCTCTGCCAAGAGACCAGGACGATTGATCCGTGTACATGAAAGAATGAATGGGCCATGTATCGTGAGATTTTGAGGGCAAACCTCCTTCCATCAGCAAGGGCATTGAAGATGAAATGTGGCTGGGTCTTTCAGCATGACAATGATCCCAAGCTCATCCCAAGGAGTGGCTTCGTAAGAAGCATTTCAAGGTCCTGGAGTGGCCTAGCCAGTCTCCAGATCTAAACCTCATAGAAAACCTTTGGAGGGAGTTGAAAGTCCATGTTGCCGAGCGACAGCCCGTGTATGTATGTATATATATATATATATATATATATACATATATATATATATATATATATATATATATACAGTACAGACGTTTGGACACACCTTCTCATTTAAAGATTTTTCTGTATCTTCTTGACTATGAAAATTGTACATTCACACTGAAGGCATCAAAACTATGAATTAACACATGTGGAATTATATACTTAACAAAAAAGTGTGAAACAACTGAAAATATGTCTTATATTCTAGGTTCTTCAAAGTAGCCACCTTTTGCTTTGATGACTGCTTTGCACACTCTTGGCATTCTCATTTATCCTTCCTTCAATTAAATTAAGTTTGCCAGTGTCATATGCTGAAAAACAGCCCACACCATGATGTTCTCACCTCCAAACTTCACTGTTGGTATGGTGTTTTTGGGGTGATATGGTATTCCTTTTTTGACTCCAAACATGGTGTGTATTATGGCATCCAAAGAGTTAAATTTTGGTCTCATCTGACCAGACTACATTTTCCCAGTATTTCACAGGCTTGTCGAAATGTTGTTGAGCAATCTTTAAATGTGCTTGAACAGCAAAGGAATCTTATGTGGTGATCATGCATACATGCCATGGAGGTTGAATGCAATAGTTATAGTTTTCTTTGAAATTATTGTACCTGCTGTTTCCAGGTCTTTCTGCAGCTCTCCACATGTGGTCCTTGTCTCTTGGACAGCTCTTTTGATAATTCTTTCCACTATTTGAAATCTTGCGGGGAGCACTATGGCTGGTTTATGGTGATATGATGTTATTTCCACTTCCAGATTATTAAGGCCCCAACAGTGCTCACAGGAACCTTCAGTACTTTAGAAATTCTTATGTAACCAATGACATCAGTATCTTTTGCAACAATTAGGTTGCGAAAGTCTTGAGACAGCTCACTGGTTTTACCCATCATGAAATATTTCTTGTACGGGACCTTGGTAATAAGCCACCTTTGTATAGACCATCAGTTGAACTAGCTGATATTATTTTTCACTAAGTGGCAGGATTACTTTATAATTACTGATAGGTTTCAGCTGGTGGCATGACTTTCCATTGCATTTTGCACTTCTCTTTCTTCATGTGTTGAATACTTTTTCCCTGTGAAACTTCTTACTATTACACATAACTTAATTTTTGGACATCTATGGTTTTATTTCTTTGACCGTGTGGATAGGATGGCTTGTTACCAACATCTGATGAGAATTTAATGTGAATAGCACCTTTAGAAATATATTTAGTTAGAAAATTGGTGATGTGTTCAATACTTATTTCACCCACCGTATATAGTAAGTTACAGTGGCTTGCGAAAGTATTCACCCCCTTGGCACTTTTTGTATTTTGCTACCTCACAACCTTTAATTTCACAGGGTTTTTTTAGAGTTTGAATCAGCTTATGTACAGAACATGCCTACAACTGGAACATTTGGTTTTCTTTTTTTGTGAGGCAAAAAACAAATAGAACAGAATAACTGAAAGCTTCAGTATGCATAACTAGTCACCTCCGTAAAGTCAGTACTTTGTAGAGCCTCCTTTTGTGGCAATTACAGCTGCAAGTTGCTTTGGATAAGTCTCGATAAGCTTTCCACATCTTGCCACGGGGATTTTTCCCATTCCTCAAGGCAAATCTGCTCTAGCTAAATCAAGTTAGGTGGTGAAAAGAAAGTCTGACCACAATCAATCTTCAAGTATGACCACAGATTCTCAATTGGATTAAGGTCTGTACTTTGACTAGGCCACTCAAAAGCATTTACATGTTTCTCCTAAAACCACTCAAGTGTTCCTTTAGCAGTATGCTTTGGGTCATTGTCTGGTTGTAAGATGAACCTCTGTCGCTGTCTCAAATCATTGACAGACTGAAATAGGTTTTGCTCAAGAATATCCCTGCATTTTGCACCATCCTTCTTCCCTTGACTTGGACCATTTTCCCTGTCGCTGAAAAACATCCCCACAGCATGATGCTGCCACCACCATGTTTCACTGTGGTGATGGTCTTCTTGGGATGATGAGCTGAGCTGGTTTCGTGCCAGACAGTGTTTACCTTGGTGGCCAAAAAGTTTAATTTTTGACTCATCTAACCACAGCACTTTGCTCCATACATTTGGGGAGTCTCCCACATGTCTTTTAGAAAACTGAAACCGAGCCTTACAATTTTTGTGTGTAATGAAAGGCTTTTTTCTGCCCACTCTTTCATAAAGGTCACCTATATGGAGTGTACAGCTTATTGTGTTCGTGTGGACAGATACTCCAGTCTCTGCTTAGGAACTCTGCAGCTCATTCAGGTTTACCTTTAGTCTCTTTGCTGCCTCTCTGAATAATTCCCTCCTTGCTCAGGCTGAGAGTTTTGGTGGGCGGCCTTCTCTTGGCAGGTTTGTTGTGGTACCATGTTCTTTCCATTTGATGATATTGGGCTTGATGGTGCTCCGGGGGATCATTAGAGATTATGATATTATTTATAACCCAACCCTGACTTATACTTCTCAACAAATTTGTCCCTGACTTGTTTGGAGATCTCCTTGGTCTTCATGGTGGTGTTTGGTTTAGGGTGCCTCTTGCTTAATAGTGTTGCAGCCCATGGGCGTACCCACCGTGGGGCACCTGCCCCCCCCCTAGAAGCAGGGACACACGCCGCACACCAGGGCCGGCGTTAGCACCCGGCGCACCCGGGCAAATGCCGGGGCCCTGAGCAGGCGGGGTGGGCCCCTCACCGTCAGCGCCCGCTCCCCCCCGCTTGCTCAGGGCCCCAGCACCCGGCACAATACTTATCTCTCCCCGTGCCTCCGCAGCAGCTCCTGCATCCTCCGCGGCTGCTGCACTGTGACGTCTCAGGTCAGAGGGCGCGGTGACGTCTTTACACCGTGCTCTCTCCTGAGCAGTCACAGCACAGAGCGGGATGAGGCCGGCGACACTGAAGTCCGGAGCAGTGGCAGCAGTTGAGACGTGAGGTGAGTATTTGATTTTTTTTTTTTTATTGTATGGAGGCACGGGGCAGTATAAGGGAGGGGGGTGAGGTGGGGGTGTGTGACATCCTGTATGGGGCATTATAAGGGAGGGGGGGTGACATCCTGCATGGGGCATTATAAGGGGGGTGTGTGTGACATCCTGCATGGGGCATTATAAGGGGGGTGACATCCTGCATGGGGCATTATAAGGGGGGTGACATCCTGCATGGGGCATTATAAGGGGGGGGTGACATTATGCATGGGGCATTATAAGGGGGGGGGGGTGATATCCTGCATGGGGCATTATAAGGGGGGGTGACATCCTGCATGGGGCATTATAAGGGAGGGGGGGTGACATCCTGCATGGGGCATTAGAAGGGGGGGTGACATCCTGCATGGGGCATTATAAGGGAGGGGGTGTGTGTGACATCCTGCATGGGGCATTATAGGGGGATGACATCCTGCATGGGGCATTAGAAGGGGGGGTGACATCCTGCATGAGGCATTATAAGGGGGGGTGACATCCTGCATGGGGTATTATAAGGGGGGGTGACATCCTGTTTGGGGCATTATAAAGGAGTGGGGGTGACATCCTGCATGGGGCATTATAAGGAGGGGGGGTGACATCCTGCATGGGGCATTATAAGGGAGGGGGTGTGTGTGACATCCTGCATGGGGCATTATAAGGGAGGGGGTGTGTGTGACATCCTGCATGGGGCATTATAAGGGGGGTGACATCCTGCATGGGGCATTATAAGGAGGGTGACATCCTGCATGGGGCATTATAAGGGGGGGTGACATCCTGCATGGGGCATTATAAGGGAGGGGGGGTGTGACATCCTGCATGGGGCATTATAAGGGAGGGGGCGTGTGACATCCTGCATGGGGCATTATAAGGAAGGGGGGGGTGTCATCCTGCATGGGGCATTATAAGGGGGGTGACATCCTACATGGGGCATTATATGGGGGGGAACAGCCTGCATGTGGCATTATGTGGGGGGGGAACAGCTTGCGTGGGGCATTATGTGGGGGTAACAGCCTGCGTGGGGCATTATGTGGGGGGAACAGCCTGCATGAGGCATTATGTGTGGGGAACAGCCTGCATGGAGCGTTATATGGGGGCCAGTATTCTGTATGGAGTGTTATATGGGGGCTAGTATCCTGCATGGAGCGTTATATGGGAGCCAGTACTCTGTATGGAGCATTTTATGGGGGCCAGTATTCTGTATGGAGCATTATATGGGGGCCAGTATCCTGTATGGAGCATTATATGGGGGCCAGTATCCTGTATGGAGCGTTATAAGGGGGCCAGTATTCTGTATGGAGCGCTATATGGGGGCCAGTATTCTGTATGGAGCATTATATGGGGGCCAGTATCCTATATGGAGCGTTATATGGGGGCCAGTGTTCTGTATGGAGCATTATATGGGGGCCAGTATCATGCATGGAGCGTTATATGGGGGCCAGTATCCTGCATGGAGCGTTATATGGGGGTCATTATTCTGTATGGAGCGTTATATGGGGGCCAGTATTCTGCATGAAGCGTTATATGGGGGGGAAGTATCCTGCATGGAGAGTTATATGGGGGTCAGTATTCTGTATGGAGCGTTATATGGGGGGTAGTATCCTGTATGGAGCGTTATATGGGAGCCAGTATTCTGTATGGAGCGTTATATGGGGGCCAGTATTCTGTATGGAGCGTTATATGGGGGCCAGTATCCTGTATGGAGCGTTTTATGGGGATCAGTATCCTGTAGGGGGCATTTTATGGGGGCCAGTATACTGTGTGGAGCGATTCGCCGGTTTCTGAGCTATTGTGGAATTTACAATAGATATCACTCATGTAATGTAAGAAGTGAAATCTTTGCATTGTACTATATATATATTTCTCTTCGGTATCTGTGACCATGGCTTGCCCCCCCCCCCCTTAGTTTTGATCCTGGGTTTGCCCATGTTGCAGGCCTCTGTGGCCTTTCAGAAAAGATGTGTGTATACTGACAGACCACTTCAATACATATGCACATGGCAATTTTTAGTTATTTAATCCCATAAATTTAATTTATGCCTATATTTCTCTCACTTCACCAACTTAGACTATTTAGTGCTGATGAATCACACACAAATCACATTACAAGGACATTTAAACACAAATTGTAATGTAACAAAATAGGTAAAAAGCCAAGGGGGTAAATACTTTTCTAAGCCACCGTAAATAGTGCTATTAAAAAAGTAAACTCTTTCCACAAAAACAAGCCTTTTCTTGGCTACATCAACAGAAAAATAAAAAGTTATGGCTCTTGAAAGGTAGGGGTTAAAAAGCTAGAGAAAAAAATAGGAAAACTATTTGTCAGGAATTAGATAATTTAAAATCTTTATATTTTAACAATATATATATGTTAAATAGTGTCATAGAAAATAACCTGAGCTCTATTCTTTTACGATACTTGTTTTGGTGTGGACACTTAAATTTAGCTCCTAAGCTAAGTTTTTATTGTTGATGGGGAATAAACAATGCCAAAAATCTGGTATTAAATGCCTAAGTTTTGCTGATTAGCATAGGAGGTGAAAACAATTATTCAAACTTTTGTAAGACGATCTCTTTTTCTATGGACTAAAAAAAAAAATAGACATAAGTTGGCTGCAAATTCAAACCACCATGACAGATCACCAGCTCTCGTTAAGAGGTCTTTGCCACGGTATTTCATCATTTGCTATTCATCGTTTAGAATTTGCTACAGAAGACTCTGACAAGTGGTGTTTTTCAGTGAACTGAAGCGACCACTATGTTCCTTAAATTAAAGATGTTGAAAGTTGTGAGGAGGAGAAAAAAAAAGAATCATGCTACCTCGTTCCGCCATTCACTCAGAGAAAGGTTCATACAAAATGAATGGCGTATATTAGGAAAATTAATGATGTGGCAGAATGAAGCTTGGCGCCCTTAGTGGATCACACTTCCCAATATAAATTGTTTAGCGATTAAAAGGCGTTGCTAAGTGCGCTGGCATAGTGTCCTTAAACAAGACCAAATACAAGTTGAAATGGCGGAGCCCTGGAATTTGGATGTAAAAAGTCGTTCTTTGTAATAGAGAGAAAAACATCACATGAATTAAATAGGATGCAGATAAGTCAAGCCTGACTCAACTTTATCACTTTCCATCCAACTCATTTTAGACCTCTGATTACCTGGTATGTGTCAGGTTTATCGAAAGTGAATTACTAAGTAAAATTTTTAAAAAATATTTTGTAAATTGCACAAATATTATTATTTAATATTATAATATTATTACAAATTATTATTATTAGTATTATGTGTTTTGGACACTTTTTGTCAATGTAAAGTTTTGGACCACATGGATCATAAAATATAATAAATTTAGTAATGTCGTCATTTTTGTGCAAATCCTCATAAACAGGTGGAAATGTTTTGCTCTTTTAGGGCAGATTGGTGCTTGCGTTATGTCTTTACTAGTGTTGAGCGAGCATACTCGACACTGCTTGGTACTCGCCCGAGCATCTCGCTACTCGGGATGTTCGGTGAGCACCGAGCATTTCTGGGTTACTCGGGCGGGAGCTCGGGTCTCCGCCCTGCATGTTTGGCGCTCTTTACAGAGCCAATGAACATGCAGGGATTGCCAGTCAGTCACTGTAATGTCGCAGCCATGTTGTTTGTGGGCATTACAGTGATTGGTTGGCCGCACAGCGTCACCTCGAGTATTTAAAACCGGGCGCCGCCATCTTGGACACAGTCGTCCGGGATCAGACAGTGTAGGGAGAGTGCTGCTGAGTTAGGGAGAGATATATAGTGCGAAATAGTTAGTGTAGGGTCTCTAAAGGCTGCCAAATCAAACAAACAGTCCTTCTCAGGACTAATATCTATCCCAGATATCAGGAAGGCAGGACGCAGTGGTTATACCAACAAACAGTGCATTACAGTCCTGTGTGCTCCTGCTGGTCAAATTGCTAGACTTATCCCCCAGTCTCAGGGGCCAGGAAAAATCATTTTTTTCATCTAAATCCTGTATTTCTTTTTTTTCCTCAGTCAGACTGTACAAATACGCGTCTTATTAACCTTTTGATATTTTTTCCCCCTCCAAAAAAAATTGAGTGTGTCTGTGACTGTTCAGACACCAATATATCTGTTTAAAATATTCTGGTGTAGGCCAGATAACTAGAAGTTTGGTTTTGCAATTCCACGGTTCAAATCTCTGTATTATCCAGCTTTTGGCCTTTTTTCCGTATAAAAAACAGTAATAGTGTCTCCCTGACTGTTCAGACACAAATATATCTATTTAAAATTTTCTGGTGTAGGCCAGATAACTAGAAGTTTGGTTTTACAGTTCCACAGTTCAAATCTCTGTATTATCCAGCTTTTGGCTTTTTTTCCGTAAAAAAAAAACAGTAATAGTGTCTCCCTGACTGTTCAGACACAAATATATCTGTTTAAAATATTCTGGTGTAGGCCAGGTAACTAGAAGTTTGGTTTTGCAGTTATACGGTTCAAATCTCTGTATTATCCAGCTTTTGGCCTTTTTTACATAAAAAAAAAACAGCTTGAGTGTCTCGCTCAGTGCTCAGACACAAATATATCTGTTTAAAAGATTCTGGTGTAGGTCAGAGAAATAGAACTGTGGTTTTCCTCTTCCACGGTTCTAATCTCCTTATTATTACCCTTTTTTCCATTGATAGTGAGTGTAAGCTATTTTACTTCATTTACAATGGGCAAGGCGCGTGGCAAGGGACGTGGAACTGGACGTTCTGGTGATGGTGCGTGTAGAGGACGGGGCCGTGGCCAAGGTGAAAATGTGCCACAACCAACAGCCACATCTTCTCACTCCCACTTCTTGACCGAATTATTAGGGAAGCACACTACAACACCAGTATTGCGAACTGATCAGTGTGAACAGGTTATTAATTGGATAGCAGATAATACTTCCAGTTACCTGGGCACCACCACCTCCGGTCTGTCTTCCACATGGTCAAGTTTTAGTAGCCGTGAGTCTCGACCGCATACTCCTCCTCACCCTGATGCTCCTTCCTCCCACCATGCCGAGTGTCGTCAGACAACAACTGATCCCACAGTTGGACACTCTGAAGAGCTGTTCACTGGTCCATTTCCATATTTGTGCCCCTCGCCTGCTCTGCTTGAAGTGGTGGAAGAGGAGATCCCTTGTAGAGATGCCCAAATATTTGAACAGCCACGGCCACAGGAAGTCGACGTTGGCAATTTGTCACAAGAAGTGGACGATGACGAGACACAATTGCCAGGAAGTGAGGAGGAGGATCGTGGTGCGCAAGTGAAAGAGGAGGAGGTGGTGGATGATCTAGTAACTGACCCAACGTGGCAGGAGGACACGCAGAGCAAGGCCAGCAGCACAAAGGGAGAGGGAGGCAGAGTACCCCAACAGGCAGGAAGAAGCAGTGTGGTGGCCGCACACAGAAGACGGGCAACAGTTCCCCGTAACACCAACACGAGGGACGTTGCCAGTACAACCGGTAGGTCTTCCAGAGTCTGGAATTTTTTTAAAAACTTGGCTGATAACCCCAAAAAGGCCATTTGTACCACCTGCCATGCCACCATCAGCAAGGGTGACAAAACTGCCAGCCTGACCACCACCAGCATGATCAGGCACATATCAGCAAAGCACCCGACTTTGTGGGGCGAACCCCAGGGTCCACGACCAATGTCAGCGGGTGTCACCACTGCTTCTTCCGCTGTTGTGCATGTAAGAGAACCCCGTGTTGTGCGTGTAAGGCTATCCCCTGTCCATACTGCATGCAAAGATGCCCCCTCCTCTCAGTCTTCACTTGTTATGGCAGTTTCTCAAGAAACAGCATCAACGTCCACGTCCCACCGCAGCGTTCAATTGTCCATATCCCAGACCTTTGAACGAAAATGCAAATTCGCAGCCAACGCCCCACAGACCACAGTCCTAAATTCGCACATTTCATGACTGCTTGCGTTGGAAATGCTGCCTTTTAGGCTGGTGGAGACGGAATCCTTCCGCAACATTATGGTGGTGGCCGTCCCTCGGTACTTGGTCCCCAGCCGACACTATTTTGCCCGGTGTGCCATCCCCGCACTACACAAGCACGTGTCCCAAAACTTCTGCCGTGCCCTCAACAATGCAGTTACTGGGAGAGTCCACCTGACAACGGACAAGTGGACAAGTGCTTGTGGCCAGGGACGGTACATGTCTCTGACGGCACACTGGGTAAACATAGTGGAAGCTGGGACCCAGTCGGACCTTGGGACGGAACACATCCTCCCCAAACCTAGGATTGCGGGCCCTCTGTCAGTCAGAGTTGCCCCCACAGTGTACAGCTCCTGCGCATCATCCTCTTCCTCCTCATGTTCAGCCTCCATCTCAGATATCACCACATCAGTTACAAGCTGGAAGCACTGCAGTACTGCCTCAGCCAAGCGGCAACAGGCTGTGCTGAAACTCATAAGCTTAGGTGATAAACCTCACACTGCTTGTGAGTATGGACAGCTGTGAAAGAGCAGGCAGATCTGTGGCTGAGACCACTGAACCTACATCCAGGCATGGTTGTGTGTGACAATGGCCGTAACCTGGTGGTGGCTCTGAGGCGAGGCGAGATCACACACGTACCATGACTGGCTCATGTGCTTAACCTCATGGTTCAGCGGTTTCTTAAATCGTACCCCGAGTTGCCAGATCTGCTCGACAAAGTACGCCGCCTGTCAGCTCATTTTCAGAAGTCGGCTACAGCATCTGCCGCCCTTGCTGTGTTGCAGCAGCGTTTGCAGCTTCCGGCACACCGACTGGTGTGTGATGTCCCCACACGTTGGAACTCTATCCTCCACATGTTGCAAAGGATTTGTGAGCAGAAGAGAGCAGTTGTGGAGTACCAGCTGCAACAAGGCCGTAAATATTCAGGTCAGACTCCACACATAACACCTCAGGAGTGGACCTGGATGTCTGATATATGTACCATCCTGACAAACTTTGAGGAGTCCACCAAGATGGTGAGTGGCGATGACGCCATCATTAACGTCAGCATCCCACTTGTCTGACTATTGCAACGCTCTCTGCAGAGAATTAAAGAGGATTCATTTGTTATGATCTGCAACATAAACTAGGGAAAGAAGGGGAGAGCTGTCCCTACAGTAAGACTAAGCTGAGTCCCTGCTTTGAAGCGGGCAACCTGTTCCTTGTGAACAGACCCGCCTTCGTCCTCGGCTAGTCTCAACGGAGACCTATAGAGAAAGGGAGGGATCCCTAAAAGAACTAAGGACCGGGACAAAAATGGGACACCTCCTAACAGAAGTTGTTGCAGAGCAAAAGATAAACTGACAAAGGTACTAGAGGTCCAGAGGACCAAGCAAACTAGAGATAGGCACAAAAGCACCAGGCTAGAAAGACAGTCTAAACAACACTGAAGTCCAGCAAGGCCAGAAGGGCGGAGCTGGAATATATAGGAAGATGGTCACGTGACTGCAAAACACAAGATAGAAACAAAAACAAACAGGAGGGTTCTAACAGCATTGCAGCCAGAGTATGATGAGATGGATCAAGAAGCCGTAACGGGCGATTACACACAGCTCATCTCATCCCAACGTGCATTGGGGGACAATGAGGGAGAGGAGGAGGAGGAGGATGAGGAAGAACAGGAGCTGGTATCATGCACTGTAGATGGTAGTACCTGTACAACTGTCATACCGTTGGTTCAGCGTGGGCGTCCTGAAGACAGGGGGGAGGAGTAGGAGGATGAGAGCATGGTCAGTCGTCATCTTGGTGAGGACACAGAAGTCTTGCCCGTTACCAGTCTGGCATGCATGGCTGACTTTGTTACGCTGCCTTAACCATGACCCTCGCGTTGTCAAAATGTTGGGTGACAGTCATTACTGGTTGGTGACACTTTTAGACCCCCACTACAAGGAGAATTTTGACTCTCTTATTCCTGAGGTGGAGAGGTCTACAAAAATGGGGCAGTACCAGAAGGCCCTTGCTGCAGAACTGTTTAAAAAAATTCCCATCTGTATACTCTAGCGGCAGAGGTCACAGTTCGTTGCCCAACCAAGGTGTACAGGCGAGAGAGACGCAAATCCAATCCAGCAGAGGCAGGGGAACACTGTCAACGTTCTGGCACAGTTTTCTGAGACCCGCCCAGCTTACAGGCCCTGAGGCATGGGGTACTCTCACAAGGAGTGGAAAGTTTCAAAGGATGGTGAGGGAGTACCTTGCCGACCATACCAGCATCCTCCGTGATTCCTCTGTGCCTTTTAATTATTGGTATCCAAGCTGGACACTTGGAATGAACACGCTCTGTACGCCTTGGAGGTCCTGGCCTGCCCTGCTGCTAGCGTGTTATCGGAGCTTGTTTTTAGTGCCGCTGGGGGAATTATAACTGATAAGCGCACTCGCCTGTCAACTGACAATGCTGACAAGCTGACCCTTATCAAAATGAACAAGGGTTGGATTGGGCCAGACTTCTCATCACCACCAAATGACAGCAGAGTAACATAAAGTCAAATCCACTGTGTTATTTCGGGAGGTGTATTCCCATGCACCTCTTCAGACTCACACATGGGTATATGCTTCCTCATTTCGGCTGTATTTTTGCTCTTCTCCTTATCCTCAGCCTCCACCACCACTATACCACCAGGGTGACCGTGGTCCGTGTTGCCAGCATTGCAAGTTCCTACGTCCTAATTTTTGGCAGCTTTTGCTTGGAAGGCATAGGCAAAGACTATGGGAGACCCACTCCCCAATAATGGGAATAATGTTTTGAATATGCTGTACTGCATGGCTCTTGTTTGCCAGAATTGCAAGTTCCTCCGTCCTAATTTTGGCAGCTTTTGCTTGAAAGGCATAGGCAAAGACTATGGGAGACCCACTCCTCAATACAGGGAATAATGTTTTTAGTATGCTGTAATACATGGCTCTTGTTTGCCAGCATTGCAAGTTCCTCCATCCTAATTTTTGGCAGCTTTTGCTTGGAAGGCATAGGCAAAGACTATGGGAGACCCACTCCTCAATAATGGGAATAATGTTTTGAATATGCTGTACTGCATGGCTCTTGTTTGCCAGCATTGCAAGTTCCTCCGTCCTAATTTTTGGCAGCTTTTGCTTGGAAGGCATAGGCAAAGACTATGGGAGACCCACTCCCCAATAATGGGAATAATGTTTTTTAATATGCTGTACTGCATGGCTCTTCCAAGGGGCATTAAAACCATCTTGTTCAACCACTCTGACCTTCACGTCTCCTCCAAGGGGCATTAAAACCGTCTTGTTAAGCTACTGTGACCTCTACCACTCTTCCAAGGGGCATTGATATTGTCTTTTTATTCCACTGCGACCTCCACCACTCTTCCAAGGGGCATTAAAACTGTCTTGTTAAGCTACTGTGACTGTGCCGCCCAGCTGCGCTTGGTATCACAGATCCTGGAAGAGTGCATTGATGGATTCCTCCACAAGAGGCCCCCATAAACATTCACACATCTCCACCTTCCACCTCAGACCAGCAGAGGGAGCCCGTTAGGGATATAAATAGGGAAGGTGGACCCAGGCAGTCTAGTCTGTTGAGAGAGTTCCTGCAGTAAACGTACCTGAGAGGAGTCAGCTGCAGTGGAGCATAGTCCAGACTCAGTTGAAGCTCAGAATAGGGAGCTTAAGGTGTGCCGGCTCCATAAGATCGGTGAAGCGCGGCAAGCTGCCGTTAGTGTGAGTAGCCTAGTGAGGGCCCGAGTAGGCCGAAGGAGAGTGGAAAGTTAGTAGCAAAGGGGGCAGAGGAGCTTAACCAGCTCACCCCGAAGAATCTACCAGACACCGGGTCCGAGCTTACCGGGATCTCCACGACTCAGTAAGGCATAACCGGAATCCCTGGAGAACTACAAGTCCCAGGATCGCTAAAGTGCTGATACGTAACAGAGCCAGGAGACACATAGGCCCCAAAAGCTGAGGAGCGTGTACTCCAAGAAAAGGCCCTACCACAAGGTCAGCCAGTGCAGGACAGAGACAAAGTTAGGCCTAGCTTCAGGCAGGTCAGAAAATTACTACGCAGAGGCAAGAAACAGGAGGCCCTACACCTGCTCATTGTGGAGGATCCTGATATGCACCCTTCACCCTACAGTGCTCCGGGACGTGCCTGAATTTCCATCAGTGAAAGGTACTGAAGCGACTACCGTGTCCGTCCCTGTTCTTGCCCTGACCCGGCTGGGTCTCGCCTTTCCTGCATCCCCCTTTCTGTACGCTGCCCTGAGGCCTAGCTCCACCTGTGGGGAGCTATAACATCGAGCTGCCTTATCACCGGCCTCAGTGGACTGAGCAGCGTAGGTGATTCTCACCAGAAGCCACAAGTGGCGTCACGAACTTTAATACAATTTAACAAACCATCTCCTTTTTAAAGCTGACCCCAGGGTACGGGCCCGGGAGCCAACCACCACGACATCCCCAAAGGCAAGGGCCTGGGTACCGAGTCGTCCCCATCCCCCTGGGCTAGTCATGACCTCCACCACTTTTCCAAGGGGCATCGATATTGTCTTTTTATTCCACTGCAACCTCCACCACTCTTCCAAGGGGCATCAAAACTGTCTTGTTAAGCTACTGTGACCTCCACCACTCTTTCAAGGTGCATTAAAACCCTCTTGTTAAGCTACTGTGACCTCCTCCACTCTTCCAAGGGACATTAAAACTGTCTTGTTAAGCTACTGTGACCTCCACGTCTCTTCCAAGGGGCATTAAAACCGTCTTGTTAAGCTACTGTGACCTCCACCACTCTTCCAAGGGGCATTAAAACCATCTTGTTAAGCTACTGTGACCTCCGCCACTCTTCCAAGGGGCATTAAACCTGTCTTTTAAGCTACTGTGACCTCCACATCTCTTCCAAGGGGCATTAAAACCGTCTTGTTAAACCACTCTGAACTCCATGTCTCTTCCAAGGGACATTAAAACCGTCTTGTTAAGCTACTGTGACCTCCACCACTCTTCCAAGGGGCATTAAAACTGTCTTGTTACACCACAAAACACTTGTTACACTACAAAAATGCTCGGGTCTCCCATAGACTAACATTGGGCTCGTTGCTCGGGTCGAGCACCCGAGTATCACGGTGAGCTCGGCCCGAGCTTCGAGCACCCGAGCATTTTAGTGCTCGCTCAACACTAGTCTGTACCGATTGCTCTTCATTCAATAGCCTGTCCCGTCTATTATTTGAACTTGATGGACAAATGTATTTTTTCATGCATGCTATGTGACTAGGTAAGTAAAACAAAAGACAGAAGATGGCATAATAAATAGTTTAACATGGTTAGTAAGTTGTGCCAAAAATACAATGCTACATTGCCATTTTAATAATTTACTTCTATTTGAATTAATTTTGATAAATCTTACATTCAGACATGCTATGAATATTTATCCCCAAGTCTGATACTTTTTAACCTACAGTTTAGAAAAGTATTAAGTAAAATGGGCATTGCTAGAGTACAATAAAAATATACAGTATATACGGTAAAGATCAAAAGTTTGGACACACCTTCTCATTTAAAGATTTTTCTGTATTTTCATGACTATGAAAATTGTACATTCACACTGAAGGCATCAAAACTATGAATTAACACATGTGGAATTATATACTTAACAAAAAAGTGTGAAACAACTGAAAATATGTCTTATATTCTAGGTTCTTCAAAGTAGCCACCTTTTGCTTTGATGACTGCTTTGCACACTCTTGGCATTCTCTTGATGAGTTTCAAGAGGTAGTCACCGGAAATGGTCTTTCAACAATCTTGAAGGAGTTCCCAGAGATACTTAGCACTTGTTGGCCCTTTTGCCTTCACTCTGCGGTCCAGCTCACCCCAAACCATCTCTATTGGGTTCAGGTCTGGTGACTGCGGAGGCCAGGTCATCTGGCGTAGCACCCCATCATTCTCCTTCTTAGTCAAATAGCCCTTACACAGCCTGGAGGTGTGGTTGGGATCATTGTCCTGTTGAAAAATAAATGATGGTGCAACTAAACGCAAACCGGATGGAATAGCATGCCGCTACAAGATGCTGTGGTAGCCATGCTGGTTCAATATGCCTTCAATTTTGAATAAATCCCCAACAGTGTCACCAGCAAAGCACCCCCACACCATCACACCTCCTCCTCCATGCTTCACGGTGGGAACCAGGCATGTAGAGTCCATCCGTTCACCTTTTCTGCGTCGCACAAAGACACGGTGGTTGGAACCAAAGATCTCAAATTTGGACTCATTAGACCAAAGCACAGATTTCCACTGGTCTAATGTCCATTCCTTGAGTTCTTTAGCCCAAACAAGTCTCTTCTGCTTGTTGCCTGTCCTTAGCAGTGGTTTCCTAGCAGCTATTTTACCATGAAGGCCTGCTGCACTAAGTCTCCTCTTAACAGTTGTTGTAGAGATGTGTCTGCTGCTAGAACTCTGTGTGGCATTGACCTGGTCTCTAATCTGAGCTGCTGTTAACCTGCGATTTCTGAGGCTGATGACTCGGATAAACTTATCCTCAGAAGCAGAGGTGACTCTTGGTCTTCCTTTCTTGGGGCGGTCCTCATGTGAGCCAGTTTCTTTGTAGCGCTTGATCGTCTTTGCAACTGCACTTGGGGACACTTTCAAAGTTTGCCCAATTTTTCGGACTGACTGACCTTCATTTCTTAAAGTAACGATGGCCACTCGTTTTTCTTTACTTGGCTGCTTTTTTCTTGCCATAATACAAATTCTAACAGTCTGTTCAGTAGGACTATCAGCTGTGTTTCCACCTGACTTCTGCACAACACAACTGATGGTCCCAACCCCATTTATAAGGCAAGAAATCCCACTTATTAAACCTGACAGGGCACACCTGTGAAGTGAAAACCATTTCCGGTGACTACCTCTTGAAGCTCATCAAGAGAATGCCAAGAGTGTGCAAAGCAGTCATTAAAGCAAAAGGTAGCTACTTTGAAGAACCTAGAATATAAAACATGTTTTCAGTTGTTTCACACTTTTTTGCTAAGTATATAATTCCACATGTGTTAATTCATAGTTTTGATGCCTTCAGTGTGAATGTACAATTTTCAAAGTCATGAAAATGCAGAAAAATCTTTAAATGAGAAGGTGTGTCCAAACTTTTGGTCTGTACTGTACATGTGCATTTTACTAAATTAGAATATCATCAAAAAGTTAATTTACTTCAGTTCTTCAATACAAAAAGTGAAACTCATATATTATATAGAGTCATTACAAACAGAGTGATCTATTTCAAGTGTTTATTTCTTTTAATGTTGATGATTATGGCTTACAGCCAATGAAAACAGAAAAGTCATTATCTCAGTAAATTAGAATACTTTATAACAGCTTGAAAAATGTTTTTAAAATCCAAAATGTTGACCTACTGAAATGTATGTTCAGTAAATGCACTCAATACTTGGTCGGGGCTTCTTTTGCATCAATTACTGCATCAATGTGGCGTGGCATGGAGGCGATCAGCCTGTGGCACTGCTGAGGTGTTATGGAAGTCCAGGTTGCTTTGATAGCAGCCTTTAGCTTGTCTGCATTGTAGGGTCTGGTGTCTCTCATCTTCCTCTTGACAATACCCCATAGATTCTCTATGGGGTTAAGGTCAGGTAAGTTTGCTGACCAATCAAGCACAGTGATACTGTTGTTTTTAAACCAGGTACTGGTACTTTTGGCAGTGTAGACAGGTGCCAAGTCCTGCTGGAGAATGAAATTTCCATTTCCAAAAAACTTGTCGGCAGAGGGAAACATGAAGTGCTTTAAAATTTCCTGGTAGATGGCTGCTCTAACTTTGGCAGATGACATGGCTCCCCAGACCATCACTGATTGTGGAAACGTCACACTAGACCTCAAGCAGCTTGTATTGTGTACCTCTTCACTCTTCCTCCAGACTCTAGGACCTTGATTTCCAAATGAAAATTGGAACTCTGGGACCTTTTGGAGTGTGTCAATGACTGCCTTCTGGACATCTGTCAAGTCAGCAGTCTTCCCCATGATTGTGGAGCCTATGGAAACAGAATAAGGGACCTTTTTAAATGCTTAGGAAGCCTTGCAGGTGTTTTTTGTTAATTATTCTAATTTACTGAGATAATGACTTTTGTGTTTTCATTGACTGTAAGCCATAATCATAACATTAACAGAAATAAACACTTGAAATAGATCACTCTGTTTGTAATGACTCTATATAATATGAGTTTCACTTTTTGTATTGAAGAGCTGAAATAAATTAACTTTTTGATGATATTCTAATTTAGTGAGATGCACCTGTATATTATTTAGAAATCTGGACCATTTTTCTAAATATTGCTGATATTGATATAGATAATGGTGAAATGTGTCTAGAGAGGTTCTCCAAATGTTTCATGCCACTCATGCCATTCTGATAAATAAGTCACAGTGTATGTCATTTTTGCATGCATACTATCCCATTTTTTCACAGTGACATTGCTTTGTATTAGTGACCTTGATCTGCAACACAGATCAAATTAGAACACATCAGTTTTTCTTTTTTTTGTTGCAAACAATAGGTCTGCAAAAATGAGATGTGAAAAGTAGTGATGAACGAGCACTAAAATGCTCGACTCGAGTAATGAGTATAATAAAAGTCAATGAAAAACTCGAACATTTTTCTGGCAGACCCTCCCTGGAGTTCTGGGGGGGCAGTAAAATCACTGAAATGGATGGAAAAAGTGCTTAAATGGAATGGGAGCAGCATGGGAAAGATGCCTGTATGCATCTCTTACTTCAAGGTCGCTGCTGAAAGCAATGTTGTCAGAGTATTACGCCACATTTACGTTCTGACAATAAGACATACCAGACCAAAGATAAAATGGATTTTACTAGAAAGAATGTTAGGAAACATTCTTTCCAGTATAATGATTAGTATATAAGGCAAAATTAAAAGAGAGAAAATCCGCCTCCTCCACGCCTTAGGCTATGTTCACAAATCGGTTTTTGCTGTGTTTTTGCACTTTCGCATTGCTTTCAATGGTGAAAAAGTGGTGCAAAATGCTGCAAAAACAGTGAAAGAATTCATACTCTCCTTTTAAAAATACAGCAGTTTTACATTTCAGTCAGGAAAAAAAAAGAATCGCGTGCCTGGGATTTTTGATGTTTTTTACCATCTATAAGAAGTGGGACTCCTAGACTGGTAAAGTGTATTCATGATGCGCAAGAGCTTCCAAAAATTAGAAGGAAGCATTGCAATGTAGAGTAGGACCTCAGAAAACATTTACATTTAGAAGGAGCGGGACTTCTGTGACCAACAGCAAGGAGTCTTGGATTCAAAGCCACTACTCAGGGTACAACTGCCACAACACGGACCTTCAGGCATCCGACTCCGATTTTTCTCCAGCTAAGGTGGGCGGCAGTTCCTCCTGTGCTGGCTCGGAGCATCAGGCAGCCCCAAGACTTCAAATAAATTGAAGCAGCGGTTTCAAAGAGACCTTTGCCAATGAAAATTCATGAACATTGATAGGGGAAACTTCTCCGACCCATCCTGGGGAAAGAACACGACAAGTCCTTTTGTTCATTTATTCACATAAGAGGTGCATTTGGGCCTTTCTCCCATTGTATGAATGGATCTTTATTTTTATTTTATACAGAGTTGAGGCAAATCTGAGGCTCGCAGGCCACAGTCACTGCTCCCTCCCTGCTTGTTAATTCCGCGGGTTTTTAGTGCCACCAGGGGCATAATAACTGAAAATGAACAAGGCCTAGATTGGCCAAGACTTCTCAACCACAGCGGATGACAGCAGCAGAACGTAATGCCAAATTAAATGTTCCTTTTTTTCTGGTGCATTCCCATGCACCCCTTCCCACCTCGAAAAAGGGTATACAGTTCTTGGTTTATTATTTGTGTTGTCCTCCTCCTCCTACACCATATCAACAGGGTTATCATGCGGCCCTTGCTCCTTCAGGTGGCCCTCACGTTAATTTAATTTTCAGGGCTACATATTTTATTAAAAAAAATAACACCATACAGTTTGCAGATAGGAGCACCACAAACACAGTCATCCACGACACCTAGCTTCCTGTCCCACTTTGCATGGAGGCGCGGTATATCACTCGTGAAGCCAGAACAGTGCGAATAGGTGGTCTGTTGGATGGCAAATAATGCTTTCAGTCTGTTTCCCAGCACCACCCTGTCTTCCACATGGTCCAGTTTCACTAGTCAAGAGACTCTACCACATAATCCTCACCCTGATCCTCCTTCCTCCCACCATGGTGAGTCCCAGGAGACAAGTCATCCAACTCTTGAACACTCCAAGGATCTCTTTACATTTCCAATTATTGAATCTGGCCTCTTGTCCTACACATTTCAAGAGGGACATTAGGAGATCATGTGTAGTGTAGTGATGACCAAATATTTGAGCAGCCACAGTCAGAAGAACATAACAGTGGGGAACAGCAATTAGTGTCTCAAGAGGTAGATGATAACGAGACACAGTTGCCAACAAGTGATATTTTTTTTTGTTTAAATAGTGTTTATTCAGAGGATTTTATAACAATTGGGGTGGGAAGAAATCAACAGAAGAATGTAAATGCAAGTTAATATCCATAAAATATGCATCAATATATAAAGATTACATCGCATGGTAAAAAAGATTATGATCATTAAAATGAAAGCAAAGGAAAGTGGGGTAAAAAGGGGATATTAAGGAAAAGAAAACAAAGGGAAAAAGGTGAGAGGAAAAGGGGAGGGATGAAGATAGTGTGGGGAAGAGTGTGGGGAAGGGTATGGGAAAGGAAGAAAATCTATGGAAAATTCACTAGAAGAAAACATGATAAATATTTAAAATAAATCATAAATCATAAAAACACGGTGTGAACTGAGCTGGTTACATGTTTTTAGGAAGGCTTAAAAAAAGACCCTGAGGGAGATAAAATAAGAATTCCAAAGAGACCATTTAGAATTGTCTCTTAAGAGTTTTTTTTAAGGCTATAGTGAGTTCAAATGTACTGTGTGAAGATACTTTGTCAATGAAATCATTGATTGAGGGGATATTAGCTGTTTTCCAATTGGCTCCTATAAGGAGTTTTGCAACGGCGAAGATATGTATGGCGATAAGTATGATTTCTTTAGGAAAGGATTCTCTCTCTAAGGAGAGGAGGAATAATTGAGGAGACAAATTTATTTTTTGGTCTCCCTATTTTAGACAAAAGAACTGTAATATCTTGTTTTAGAGTTTTTCATTTTGGACAAGACCAAAATATATGCACAATGTTTCCACTGGATCCGCAATCTCTCCAACAAAGGTCCAAAAGATTAGGAAATGCTTTTTTTTTATCTAACTCGCGTAAGGTGCCATCTAGAGAAAATTTTATAGAAGTTTTCATATATATTAGCATTGATACTGGTTATGAAGCACAATTTGAAGGCCTGTTGCCAATCCTCTCGTGGAAAAGATTTATCTAGGTCTAACTCCCATTTAGAGAGAGGGGGTCATTTTGAAAGAGCAGTGTCAGCAGATAGAAGAACGTAAATGCTTTTAACAAGTGATATTTTTAAGTCAACAAGTCAGGAGGACCAGAGTGCGGAAGTGGAAGACAAGGTGGTGGACGATGAAGTCACTTTCCACAACCTGGAAAGGTGCCATGCAGAGCAAGGCCAGCAGCACAGAAGGGGAGGGATCCACAGCACTGCAACAGGAAGGAAGAGACAGTGGGGTGGCCGGAGGGAAAAGGCGGGCAACTGTTTCTCAGAGCACCTACAAGCGGCAAGTTCCCAGGCCAATGGTTAGGTGTTCCCCAGTCTGGCGCTTTTTCGAAGAAAGTGCAGATGATAAAAGAATGATCATTTAATACCTGTGCTGTACGAAGATAAGCAGGGGCCTGACCACTACCAGCCTGACCACCACCAGCATGTTCAGTCATATATTATCAAAGCACCCAGCTAGGTGGGATGGATGAACTCCTAGGTCCACAATGTCTGCAGGTGACACCACTTCCTCTACCCCTGTGCTATGTGCTTGCCAATCCCCTGTACAGGACACAGACACGGCTGCCAGCTGACCTGCATCTGTTGTTGCACATTCACAAGCACCATCAGCAACTACAGTCAATTATTTGTCACATCGCAGCGTTTAGCTGTCCATACCCCAGGCTTTGGAACATAAGTGGAAATACCCAGCCACCCACAGGCCCAAACACTAAACATCTTCCCTCTCTGAATTCTCATATTGGAGTATGTCTTCCGTATCAGTCTCAAGCTGGAAGCACTGCAGCACTGCTTTGGTGAAGCGGCAACAGGCTCTGCTGAAAATCATTTGTTTACGTGACAAACCGCACAAATCCTCACAGTTTTGGAAAGGTATGACAGACCAACTAGGCATGGTTGTGTGTGATAGTGGCCGTAACCAATTGCCATCTTTGAAGCTTGGTAAGCTCGCACACATACCATGCCTGGGCCACGTGCTCAACTTAGTGATTTCTGAATACCTACCCAGATTTGCCTGAGCTACTTGTGAAGGTACGGCATGTGTGCGCCCATTTCCGCAAGTCAGCCTCCGGTCTGGCAGTGCTGCGCTTGCAAGTGCCAGCTCACAGACTGGTGTGCGACGTGACCACTCGTTGGAACTCCACATTACATATATTGGCAAAGCTTTGTGAGCAGCAGAGATCAGTAGTTGAATACCAGCTACAACATGCCCATAGGTATTCCGGTCACCCTCCGCACATAATAACCGATGAGTGGGCATGAATGTCTGATATTTGAGAGGATTTCCAAAACTTTGAGGAATCAACCAAGATGGTGAGCAGCGATGACACCATAATCAGTGTAACCATCTCGCTTCTATGTCTATTCAATCGCTCTCTGCTCACAATTAAAAAGGAAGCTTTGCATGTGGACCAGGTGGAGATGGAGGAAGAAAGTACACATTGTACACATTGTACACATTGAGGAAGGGGAAGGAGAGGTATATCAGTCCTCTCCTTCATCGACATCCGGTCCGTTCATGATATTTTAGTCCCTGAGCAGGCTGTGGACCAGCCTACGCTAGTCCTGGATCGGAATCTTCTCCCAGTTCATGACCAGTCATGTTCTGGATAGCCACAAAGCATCCTTAACACTATTCATAAGGCACCAGGCCTTCTGAATAGCCTGTATGGTATGTTTCCTGGGAAATAGTCCGTAAAGAACTTAAATGTGCTTTTAGGTTGCTACTGAGGTCAGAGACTGTGAGGTCATTTTCCAACAGGGCTTGTGTGAATGGGCACTGTCAGAAGAGATGCAACGTTTTTCAACAGTCTCGGCAGTGGCCGCAGAAAGCCCTTGAATAGACTCCCTTGAGTCCTTGGCTCAGATAAGCATGGATGGTCTTTGGATTCTTTCCACAGGTTGGGCTTGAGTCCCTCCAGGTTGTGTTCCCGGACAAACCTGAGCACCTCCTGATAGTAACAGGGGATGTCCCAGTTGTAAGAATAGAAGCTGTCCTACTTGTCTCATATATTCAGCAGGTGGAGGTGGAGAAGGATGAAGAGGAAAGGGAGGAGGAGATAGTCATCCTCCTGGTAGGGACAGGGAAGTCTTGCCTGTTGGGAGTCTGGCACACATAGCTAACTTTATGTCCTGCTGCCTTTCCCATGACCCTCGCGTTATGTGCATTTCGGGTGCCACCTATTACTGGTTGTTTATCCACATCGATCCACACTACAAGAAGAACTTTCCATCTCTCCTTTTTTGCAGGGAAGAGGGATAGTAAAATGGTGGAATACCAGAAGGCTCTAGTCAAACAATTGGTATAAAAATTCCCATTTGACAACGCGGGCGGCAGGGGTCATAGATCCTTGGATAACCAAGGAGGAGAGACGAGGAAGACACACATGAGGTCCAACAGAGGCAGGGGAACACTATGAAAGGTCTGTAACACTTTTATTAGACCCTCTCAGCGCCCTGATGATCAGGGTAGTCTGACAAGTAGGGCAAAGTTTTTGAAGATGGCGACGCAGTACCTAGCTGACCATACCAGCATCCTCCATAATTCCTCTGTGCCGTACAAATATTGGATATTCAAGCTGGACACATTGCATGAACTGTCCCTCTACACCTTGGAGGTGCTGGCCTACCCTGCTGCTAGCATTTTGTCAGAGTGGGTTTTTAGTGCATGGGCATAATAACTGATAGGCGCATCCACCTGTCAACTGAAAATGCTAACAGGCTGACTCTTATCAAAATGAACAAGGCCTGGATTGGCCCAGACTTCTCAACCTCACCTGATAACAGCAGCGGAACATAAAGCTAATTCAAATGTTCCTTTTTTTCTGGTGTATTCCCATGCACCTCTTCCCACCTGAAAAAGGGTATACGGTTCATCGTTTCTTCTTTTTCTTGTCCTCCTCTAATCCAAAACTATCCTCCTCCAACACCTATCCCTACACTAAATGATGCTAACAACGGTATTAATAGGGAATAGAATAGATGTAACCCTGATAAGGACTGTTGGTTTTAGGTTGCAGCAGTAAGGCAATAATCCCTGACTAGATCACTCTAATATGCTATCCCTAATCCAGCAGCTAACCCTACATGAATTGCAGATAAGAGCAGTAATATTAGAGAATAGAATCTATTTACATTGGCCCTGAAAGGACTGTTGTTTGTATGTGTCAGCACCAAGGACTGTAACGCAAAGAACCCTGCTTAAATGCCTCTACTACACCATCCCTTCTCCACCAGCTAACTCTATACAAATTGCAGATAAGAGCGGTATTATGGTATTATTATAGAATAGAATCTTATTTAAATTAGCCCTGAAAAGGATTGCTAGCTTATCGCAGCAGCATGAAGGACTGTAGCACAATGAACCCTGCCTAACTGCCTCTAAGACACTATCCCTACTCTGCCAGCTAACCCTATACACGAATTGCAGATAAAGCAGTATTATTAAAGAATAGAATCTATTTAAATTGGCCCTGAAAGGACTTTTGGTTGTACATGGCAGCATCAAGGACTATGAAGCAATTAACCCTGCCTAAATGCCTCTAAGACAATATCCCTACTCAGCCAGCTAACCCTATATGAATTGCAGATAAGAGCGGTGTAATTAGAGAATATAATCTATTTGAATTAGCCCTGAAAAGGACTGTTGGTTTAACGTAGCAGCACCAAGGACTGTAACGCAATCAACCGTGCCTAAGTACCTCTAAGTCTATGTGTCCACGTATCAGATTTGATGCAGAGTGTTTTTGCCTCTCTCTGGCAGAAAAAAAATGCATTCAGATTTACATGCGTTTTTTCTGCGAGAGAGAAGCGTTTTTTTCAGCTTTTTTACATGCGCAAGCGATTTTTCAACCACTTTTCCAAGCGATTTTGAGCATCACTTGGAAAAGTGCTTGACAACTTAGTCACACAATATAAATCCATGCAACCGGCATGGATTTATATTGTGTGACCAGCTTAGATGCTTTAAATGCTGCATCTATAATAAAAAAAAAAAGAATTAAAAAGTTAAAAATAAAAAAAACCTGTATACTCACCTCTTCAGTCTCCTCCCGGCGGCGATCCTCTCTCCTCGGCGTCCCGCGGTGTACTTGCAGGACCTGCGGTCACGTCATTTAGTCAGCTGATGGTCACGCGACCATCACCTGACAGCTTACATCAGTGGTCACATGACCATCAGCTGACTAAATGATGTCACCGCAGGTCCTGCAAGTACACCACGGGACGCCGAGGAGAGAGGACACTGTTTTTTTTATTTTTAACTTTTTTATTTATTTTTTTCACCGCGTGTTAGCCGGGATGAAGAGGAGTTGTAGTCTCCTCTTCCTCCTGGGTACCACACGCACTGCGATTACGCTGCAAATTCGCGGCCATTGAATTTATAGAAACGCAGCAAACCCACATATACCTACGGGTTTGCTGTGTTTCAATGTTCCTCAATGGCCGCAAATTTGCGGCGTAATCGCGGTAGAAATAGTCATGCTGCGTTTTGCAACGCAATGCGAATTCAGCACGTTAATTAGCGCAACACATCCGAATTCACATTGCTTTGCATGGCAGACTGTTTTACAAGCGTTTTCGCGGCCGTAAAAAAAATGCTACAAAAAAACGCTACAAGGGCACATAGCACACTATTTCTACTCCAGCAGCTAATCCTACACAACTTGCAGCTAAGAGCGGTATTATAGAATAGAATCTATTTGAATTAGCCCTGAAAAAGACTGTTGGTTTAATTTTGCACCAGCAGGTATTGTAACATTATATAACACATTGTCCCTTCTGCTGCAGAAACTCTCCCTACACTATTTCCGGGTACAATGCACTGAAATGGCGGCATCATGTCTTATATAGACCTGATAATGCTATGCAGCCGGCCAATCACAATAATGCCAGTAGCCAATGTGGCTGCAGCATTACTGTGATTGGCAGGCAATCAGCCACGAAACATGGGGGGCGGGGAATCGAGCATAGCGCTTGAGTACCCAGATACTCAAAAAAGTACCAATCCTCTCAGTAAGAGGGTGAACAAGGAGTCCTGTCTCCTCAAGAAGATGTCGAGGCAAATGTGCTGAAGGTTATTTTTGTGTGTGGTTAAATTTCTGCTTATATTATATAAAAATGTATTTATCCCTATGGCCGTTGTTTGTGTAAGGTTCCTGCAGTGTTAACTGTGAGGCGAGCCCATGCAGGGGAGGGGAGAAAGGCAACCCTATAGGGAAACCAGTGGGAAGTTTCGGGGATATAGGAAATAAGTAGTTAGTGTTGAGTGGTGAGTGTGTTGGAGAGGAGGTGAAAAGGAGAAGACAGGCTTACCAGTTGTGGAACTGCAAGGCTCAAGATGGAAAGGAACTAGTTACAGAGGCAGCAGGATATCTCAGGCAAGTGGGGACCTCTGCAAGAAGAAAGCTTATAAGTCCGGGAAATGTATTGTCCAGCGAGAAGGGGACCTTAGAAAAAAGAAGCGCCTTGCTGTGGATACTGAAACATGGAGCGTAGTCTCAACGGGAGGCCCCTGAGACCGACATTGGCAAAGACTGAGGGCACCAGGGTCATAGTGACACACCAGGACCCGTATGACCCTACCCCTAGGAAAATGCAGGCAATTCTAACTTCTTCCCATGTCCCTGTAGTACCTGTTACTGGGTACAAAATACAAGCAGTAACTCTGGGAAAAGGAGCCATTGTATTGTATGGAAAATTACAAAGTAGAATGCATAGCCTGTTATATCCCTTTTCACCAGTTTGGCTGTGCATAAAATGGACATTGTTTGTAAGAACTGGTCTGGCTTCATGATTGAAAGAGTCAAAGTGAGTAATACTGCACCAAGTGTAACAGAAAAGATGGTGACAGTAACAGATGCCGGAATAATGTGTACACCCACAACACTGCATATGCACATCCACAACACTTATTTCTCTGTAGCGTGCCGGGGTATCAGACACATGACACTCGCCTACGTCTACCATCCCGGGCATGTTTACATCTTGAGCACCAGGATGCTTGATCGAGTACCAAGCAGTACTGAGCACGCTTGCCCATCACTAGTGAAAAGGTACAATTTATTGTAATGGGCAATGGGTCCGTGATCAATCCGCAAAAATAACAGATAGCACAAGTACCAAAAACAGTGACATGTGAAACCTGCCTTATAAGGCCCCGAGTACACGGCAAAGTCTTGTACCCATAGCCTTAGGGTACGTGCCCACGATCAGGAATAGCAGCGTTTTGGACGCAGCTCACCTGCACAGCTCACATTGTTCAATGAACAAATGCAGATTTAACTGCATGATTGAATGCAGCATTTTGGACGTAGCGAAAATACGCTGTATTCCAAACGCTGCTATTTCCTGATCATGGGGACATAACCTAAGCGGCAGCACACAGGGTCCCTGAGGTCTTTAAGCATGGTGCCTTAGGACCAACATTTGAAGCCGTATGGTGCCTCATTGCTCCTAGTGGAGAGATTCTCAGCATTCCCTATAAAAAAACTAAATCTATTGCTAAAATCAGAGAACACAGATTTACAGCATGCACAAACTTAAGCTACTATATCCAATGCAAGATCAGTGCCAAAAGCATTGTGTCTGAAAATGGGGTATATCTCTGTAACATATAGCTCTTTTGAGATTTTAATAATAAATTGCTTGCCTCTATATCACAGGTATTGTAATCATATTTTGCCATATGCAATCCATATTTGGTTACGCATTTTATCCATTTTCAGTCCAGTCATTTATAATATGAGTATTTTTATGTGATGAGGGGGTGTGCCTAATTTACCAGGGCCTCTGCATCCCTTATAGATGTCAAGGCCTCTTCAGCCCTTTTATTTACTCCCATGGTATAGGACCATAACAGGCTATGGGTGCTGTACAGATCTCTCATGTAACTATATACACAGAACTAGTGATGGGCGAGCACTAAAATGCTCGGTTGCTCGATGCTCGGGTCGAGTACATTGGAATACTCAGGTGAAATCGATGGGAACAGTGCTCAAATGACATGGGAACAGCATGGAGAAGACCCCTGGAAGCATTTCTGACTCCCAGGTCACTTCTGTCAACAACTCACAATAAAACATACAAAAACGAAACCAGAATGGATTTTCCTGGGAAATATGTTAAGGAACATCCTTTCCAGGGTAATGACTTGTATATTAAGCAAAATAAATAACCAAAAACAAAAATGCTCCTCCACACCTTGGGCTATGTTCACACATAGCGTTTTTGATGCGTTTTTCACTTTTGCATTGCTTTCAACTGTGACAAATGCATTCACCAGAAAATGTCATTTTAACATTTTGCAACCTTATCTGGCCATGTGGTGTGTGAGACATGATCAGAGACATTGTGTTGAATTTATGAAGGAGGGACTATGAAAGTCACAAAGCCTATTTTTATAGGGCCATAAGGTGGCCTTTACTATTCTTAAAGGGCCAGCAGTTGGCCCTCACTATTCTTAGAGAGCCATCAGCCGGCTATGTTTTATTGTTCTCATTACTAAAGAGTGGGTCTCCTATACTGTTATTGCATATGCAGTGAGTGGCAGGGCTGCCCAAAATTTGGACGCACCCCAATACCCCTTTGAAGAGACTTAGAGGAAAACTATGTTCACATTATTACGAAGTAGGTCTCCCATTGTGTTTACCTATGCAGTGAATGCAAGGGTTGCCAAAAAGTTGGAGGCACTTCAATGCCCCTTGGAAGAGAAGTGGAGGTCAGAGGGCCTCCTGAAAACAATGTTCCCATTATTAGGAAGTGGGTATCCCATTCTGCTTGCCTATGCAGTGAATGCAAGGGCTGCCAAAAATTGGGAGGCACTCCAATGCCCCTTGGAAGAGACGTGGAGGAGGGCCTCATAAAAAATGTTCCCATTAGAAAGGAGCAGGTCTCCTATACTTTTAATGCCCATGCAAGTGTATTATGGGCTGACAAACACATACCCCTGGGGGCAGGGCCGGCTCCAGGTTTTTCTGGGCCCCGGGCGAAAGAGTCTCAGTGGGCCCCTTTAACACATACCACGATTCATGATGCAGAGATACGGCGGAGAAATATATATATATATATATATATATATATATAGTACAATGCAAAGATTTCACTTCTTACATTACATGAGTGATGTAACGGGTCTGGGAGGCGGAACCTCTGAGCTACTATACAAGGGGGCAGCCCTTGTAAGGGAGCGGGTGGCAGTCTCTGGATGAACGGACAGGGAGATACGGCAAGTGATCAGGGCAGTCTCTGGGTAAAGGGTAGGTACGACCTGTGATGGCAGAGCCTCCGGGTAGGCTAGCAGGCAAATGGTAGATGTGTGCTCCCAGGTGAGCAAGCGAGAGTCTCTGGAATAACAGGTGGTCACGGCACGTGACGGCGGAACCTCCGGGCTGGCAAGCAGGCAGGTAACGGAGAAGCGCTCCCAGGTGAGCGGGCAAGAGTCTCTGAAGTAGCTGATGGTCACAGCACGTGACAACGGAGCCTCCGGGCTGGCAAGCAGGCAGGTAACGGAGAAGCGCTCCCAGGTGAGCGGACAAGAGTCTGAAGTAGCTGATGGTCACAGCACGTGACAACGGAGCCTCCGGGCTGGCAAGCAGGCAGGTAACGGAGAAGCGCTCCCAGGTGAGCGGACAAGAGTCTGAAGTAGCTGATGGTCACAGCACGTGACAACGGAGTCTCCGGGCTGGCAAGAAGGCAGGTAACGGAGAAGCGCTCCCAGGTGAGCGGGCAAGCTGGTCCATAGACAGACTGACCGGAGTTGTAAGGCAGACCGTCGGACCTCAGGAAAGTAGGCAGGTAGCTGATGTGCGCTCCCAGGTGAGCGGGCAGGCTGGTCCTTTAGACAGACTGACAGGAGTAGTAAGGCAGACCGTCGGACCTCAGACTGGCAGACAGGTAACAAGTATTCAGGCAGGAATCAGGCAGGTAACTGGCAGGAAACTGGCAGGTAACTGACAGGAAACTGGCAACGGGACCTGAGGGCTGAAGCACAGGTGAGACACAGGTGCAAACAACATTGCTCGGGCACCTCCATTTTGGAGGAGGTGCCTTATATATGATGAAGTCCTCCGGCCATTGGCCGGGGACTCCTTATGACGGCGCGCGCGGCCCCTTTAAGAGGAGGGGAGCGCGCGCGCGCCCTAAGCACAGGGGCCGGGAAGGAGCGCGCGCTGAGAGCAGAGCGGGAGGAGGACGCCGGGAAGGAGCGCGCGCTGACAGCAGAGCGGGGAGAGGACGTCGGGCACGGAGCAGAGCGGTGAGGGGAGCAGCGTCCCTGCCTAGCAGAGGGCAGGGACGCCAGCGCTACAGTACCCCCCCCTTTAGGCCCCCCCTTTTTTAGGCCAGACAGAAATTTAGCTAGGATGAGAGGGGCATGGATGTTCTCCCGGGGCTCCCACGTTCTCTCCTCAGGACCAAACCCCTTCCAATCTACCAGAAAAAAGGTCTTTCCTCTTACCCTTTTGGTGGCAAGAATGTTCTCTACCTCAAACCCGGAGCAGGAGGCGTACCTGTAGACTTGGAAAAAGAGTTAAGTACCACAGGTTTGAGGAGAGATACATGGAAGGAGTTAGGGATCCGTAAGTTGGCCGGGAGTTTCAATTTATAGGCCACCGGGTTGATCTGACTGATGACCTCCAGTGGGCCGATGAACCGAGGCCCTAACTTATAGGAAGGGATCTTGAGCCGGACATATTTGGACGAGAGCCAGACTTTATCCCCAGGACGGAATTGAGGAGGGTCCAGACGTTTTTTGTCAGCGTGTCTTTTCATACGCTCGGAAGACTGAAGGAGTGCGGATCGGGTACTCTCCCAAATAGAGGAAAATTTGCTAACGAGAGATTCCGCAGCCGGGTTGTCCACCGAGGTGGAGACAGGAAAAGGAATCCGAGGATGCTGACCAAAGACTACAAAAAACGGGGATTTGGAGGAGGATTCGCTCTCGTGATTATTGTAAGAGAACTCGGCCCATGGTAGGAGATCCACCCAGTCAGAATGGTGGGCATTAACGAAGTGCCGGAGGTAACTGGTCAGGTTCTGATTGATCCGCTCCACTTGACCATTGGACTGTGGGTGGTAAGCGGAAGAGAAGTCCAGGGAGACGTCTAGTAGTTTACAAGTGGCTCTCCAGAAGCGTGAGGTGAACTGTACCCCACGATCCGACACAATGTGGAGGGGCAGGCCATGAAGACGAAAGATGTGACGAATAAAGTCTCTAGCTAGCTCGGGTGCAGACGGGAGGCCTGGCAGGGGAACGAAATGAGCCATCTTGGAGAAGCGGTCAGCGACCACCCAAATGACCGTACAACCGGCAGAGAGTGGGAGGTCAGTTATGAAGTCCATTGCAATATGCTGCCAGGGGGCAGCAGGTACTGGGAGCGGAAGGAGGCGACCGGCTGGCAGATGTCTCGGAACCTTGTTGCGGGCGCAGGACACACAGGCAGAAACAAAGTCTATTACATCCTTGTGCAGGGTAGGCCACCAGTAGTGCCGGGAAATAAGCTGGAGGGTCTTCTTCTGACCAGCGTGGCCAGCCAGTTTAGACGAGTGACCCCAGTGAAGGATCTTCTCCCGATCAGGTACTGATACGAACGTCTTTCCGGGAGGAAGACGATTTAGACTCACGGGAGCCACCTGCATTACTCTGGCGGGATCGATGATGTGTTTCGGATCTTCCTCGAGATCAGATACCAGAAAGGATCGAGACAAGGCGTCCGCCTTGACGTTTTTGTCAGCCGGGCGAAAATGAAGGACAAAATCAAAACGAGCAAAAAACAAGGACCACCGGGCTTGGCGCGGGTTAAGTCTCTGGGCATGCTGGAGATAAGCCAAGTTCTTGTGGTCAGTGTAAATTATTACCGGGTGAAGAGCCCCCTCAAGCAGGTAACGCCACTCCTCCAATGCCAGTTTGATGGCCAATAACTCTCGATCTCCTATGGAATAATTGCGCTCTGAGGAGGAGAAGAGTTTAGAGAAGAAGCCGCAAGTTACCATCCTCCCGGAAGAAGATTTTTGAGTAAGTACCGCTCCAGCTCCAGAGGAGGAGGCGTCCACTTCCAGGAAGAACTGCTTGTTGCCGTCCGGGCGATGCAGCACCGGGGCGGAAGAGAAGGCCTGTTTTAAGGAAAGAAAGGCTTCTTCTGCTTCGGGCGGCCACTCTTTGGGATTAGTACCCTTACGGGTGAGCGCGGAAATTGGGGCAGTCCGGGAAGAGAAGTGTGGTATGAAGAGGCGGTAGTAGTTGGCGAAGCCCAGGAACTGCTGAATGGCCTTCAGCCCCTCCGGTCGAGGCCATTTCTCGATGGCAGACAGTTTCTCTGGATCCATTCGTAGGCCGGTCTGAGAAATAATGTAGCCCAAAAACGGAAGCGAGGTCTGCTCAAAGAGGCACTTCTCGTATTTAGCGAAGAGGTGATTCTGCCTGAGCCTGAGCAGGACCTGACGAACGTCCCTCCGGTGAGTCTGGAGATCCGGAGAGAAGACCAAGATGTCGTCCAGGTACACCACTACGCAGGAGTAGAGAAGGTCCCGGAAGATGTCATTGACCAACTCTTGAAAAACGGCAGGAGCGTTACAGAGACCAAAGGGCATTACCAGGTATTCATAGTGGCCGTCCCGGGTGTTGAATGCCGTCTTCCATTCATCCCCTTGACGGATACGAACCAGGTTGTACGCCCCACGGAGGTCTAGTTTGGTGAAGATTCTAGCCCCCCTCAGACGATCAAATAATTCTGGAATGAGCGGAAGGGGGTACTTATTCTTCACCGTGATCTGGTTTAGGCCTCTATAGTCTATACAGGGACGGAGAGAGCCGTCCTTCTTTTTAACGAAAAAGAAGCCTGCTCCCGCCGGGGAGGTAGATTTCCGGATGAATCCCCTGGCCAGATTCTCCTCAATATATTCGGACATCGACCGGGTCTCAGCAGTGGATAAAGGATAAATACGCCCACGGGGAGGAGTAGTACCGGGTAACAGGTCGATGGGACAGTCGTATGGTCTATGAGGGGGTAATGTCTCTGCCTCCTTTTTATTAAAGACATCAGCATAAGACCAGTAAGGAATTGGAAGTCCAGGTAGATTAGCTGGGGTAGGAGAGGGATGGACGGGATGGACGGGAACCAGGCAGGTCTTATGACAGTCTTGTCCCCAGCGAAGGACTTCTCCGGTTTGCCAGTCAAGCACGGGTGCATGTCTCTGGAGCCAAGGCAGACCTAGCAAGAGGGCGTGAGAGAGTCCAGGCAGAACATGAAAGGAGATACTCTCAGAATGCAGCATTCCCACCTGCAGAGTAATGGATTCGGTGATGAGTTGGATGGGGCGTGGTAAGAGCCCCCCATCCACGGCAGCCACAGACAAGGGTACAGCCAGAGGTTTGGTGGGGATGCGGTATTTCTCTACCAGGGACTGTGAAATAAGATTCCCGGCTGCTCCAGAGTCCAGTTGGGCTAGTTCGAAATAACGGTTCTCCCCGTAGACGATTGAAACTGACAACAGCAGGGATGGAGAGGATTTATTCTTGTCTAGGTGGACCTCTCTGAGCGAACCTAGACACAGGCGTTTCCCGACCTTTCCGGGCAGGCACGGATCTGGTGCTCCTTACTGCCACAGTAGAAGCAGGTCCCCTCGGCACGGCGTAAGTCCTGACGGGTCTTGACCATCTTGGTCTGGTCGACCTGCATAGGCTCAGGAGGGTGTACCTGGTTAGAGACAGAAGGAGTGACGGGTTTCTGAAAAGTAGGAGCTAGACGTGGTAACCTCCTCTCACGGGTGACCTCTCTGGCACGCTCCTGGAACCGTAGGTTAATCCGGGTGGCAAGAGTTATTAAGTCATCGAGAGTGGTAGGAGTGTCCCGACCGGCAAGTTCATCTTTAATACGGCCGGACAGACCCTCCCAGAAGACGGAAACCAGAGCGTCGTTATCCCAGGTCAGCTCCGAGGCAAGGGTACGGAACCGTATGGCATATTGGCCCACGGTGAGACTCCCCTGACGGAGGCGTAGCAACGATGATGCAGATGAGGTCTTCCGTCCGGGTTCGTCGAAGACTTTCCGGAAAGCCGTGAGAAAAGCAGGCAAGTTGGACACCAGGGGGTCTCCTCTCTCCCATAGAGGATTTAGCCAGGCCAGGGCCTCCCCGGTGAGATGGGACATGATGAAGGCAATTTTGGCCCGGTCGGAGTTAAACTGGTAGGACAAAAGTTCAAAATGCAGGGTGCACTGATTTATGAAGCCCCGAGCCTGGACGGAGTCGCCTCCGAAGCGAGGAGGTGCAGAAAGCCGGGGTCCGGGGTAGGAAACCATGGTATTAGTGGGCAGCGGAGCTGCCGGATTGCAAGATATGGCACTGGCGGAGGTTGTTGGTGGATCAGACAGAGTGTTCAGGCGAGTATTAACATTCCGCAGGTGACCCAGGATGGCCTCCTGTTGGGACCTCTGACGGGACAGTTCAAGACAGAGGTCCGAGAGCGAGGGAGCTTGGGTGCCACCGGGTTCCATGGCCCGAGCAAACTGTAACGGGTCTGGGAGGCGGAACCTCTGAGCTACTATACAAGGGGGCAGCCCTTGTAAGGGAGCGGGTGGCAGTCTCTGGATGAACGGACAGGGAGATACGGCAAGTGATCAGGGCAGTCTCTGGGTAAAGGGTAGGTACGACCTGTGATGGCAGAGCCTCCGGGTAGGCTAGCAGGCAGATGGTAGATGTGTGCTCCCAGGTGAGCAAGCGAGAGTCTCTGGAATAACAGGTGGTCACGGCACGTGACGGCGGAACCTCCGGGCTGGCAAGCCGGCAGGTAACGGAGAAGCGCTCCCAGGTGAGCGGGCAAGAGTCTCTGAAGTAGCTGATGGTCACAGCACGTGACAACGGAGCCTCCGGGCTGGCAAGCAGGCAGGTAACGGAGAAGCGCTCCCAGGTGAGCGGACAAGAGTCTGAAGTAGCTGATGGTCACAGCACGTGACAACGGAGCCTCCGGGCTGGCAAGCAGGCAGGTAACGGAGAAGCGCTCCCAGGTGAGCGGACAAGAGTCTGAAGTAGCTGATGGTCACAGCACGTGACAGCGGAGTCTCTGGGCTGGCAAGCAGGCAGGTAACGGAGAAGCGCTCCCAGGTGAGCGGGCAAGCTGGTCCATAGACAGACTGACCGGAGTTGTAAGGCAGACCGTCGGACCTCAGGAAAGTAGGCAGGTAGCTGATGTGCGCTCCCAGGTGAGCGGGCAGGCTGGTCCTTTAGACAGACTGACAGGAGTAGTAAGGCAGACCGTCGGACCTCAGACTGGCAGACAGGTAACAAGTATTCAGGCAGGAATCAGGCAGGTAACTGGCAGGAAACTGGCAGGTAACTGACAGGAAACTGGCAACGGGACCTGAGGGCTGAAGCACAGGTGAGACACAGGTGCAAACAACATTGCTCGGGCACCTCCATTTTGGAGGAGGTGCCTTATATATGATGAAGTCCTCCGGCCATTGGCCGGGGACTCCTTAGGACGGCGCGCGCGGCCCCTTTAAGAGGAGGGGAGCGCGCGCGCGCGCGCCCTAAGCACAGGGGCCGGGAAGGAGCGCGCGCTGAGAGCAGAGCGGGAGGAGGACGCCGGGAAGGAGCGCGCGCTGACAGCAGAGCGGGGAGAGGACGCCGGGCACGGAGCAGAGCGGTGAGGGGAGCAGCGTCCCTGCCTAGCAGAGGGCAGGGACGCCAGCGCTACAAGTGATATCTATTGTAAATTCCACAATAGCTCAGAAACCGGTGAATCGCTCCACACAGAATAGTGGCCCCCATATAAGGCTCCATACGGAATACTGGCCCCCATATAAGGCCCCATAAGGAATACTGGCCCCCATATAAGGCCCCATACGGAATACTGGCCCCCATATAAGGCTCCATGCGGAATACTGACCCCCATATAAGGCTCCATGCGGAATACTGGCCCCCATATAAGGCTCCATGCGGAATACTGGCCCCCATATAAGGCTCCATACGGAATACTGGCCCCCATATAAGGCTCCATACGGAATACTGGCCCCCATATAACGCTCCATACAGGATACTGGTCCCCTTATAAAACTCCATACAGGATACTGGCCCCCATATAACGCTCCATACAGGATACCGGTCCCCTTATAATGCTCCATACAGGATACTGGCCCCCATATAATGCTGCATGCAGGCAGTTACCCCCCACATAATGCCCCATACAGGCTGTCCCCCCCTTATAATGCTCCATGCAGGCTGTTACCCCCCACATAATGCCCCATACAGGCTGCCCCCCCCCTTTATAATGCCCCATGCAGGCTGTTCCCCACCTTATAATGCCCCATGCAGGCTGTCACCCCTCCTCTTTATAATGCCCCATGCAGGATGTCACCCCTCCTCTTTATAATGCCCCATGCAGGCTGTTCCCCACCTTATAATGCCTCATGCAGGCTGTCACCCCTCCTCTTTATAATGCCCCATGCAGGCTGTTCCCCACCTTATAATGCCCCATGCATGCTGTCACCCCTCCTCTTTATAATGCCCCATGCAGGATGTCCCCCCCCCTCTTTATAATGCCCCATGCAGGCTGTTCCCCACCTTATAATGCCCCATGCAGGCTGTCACCCCTCCTCTTTATAATGCCCCATGCAGGATGTCCCCCCCCCTCTTTATAATGCCCCATGCAGGCTGTTCCCCACCTTATAATGCCCCATGCATGCTGTCACCCCTCCTCTTTATAATGCCCCATGCAGGATGTCCCCCCCCTCTTTATAATGCCCCATGCAGGCTGTTCCCCACCTTATAATGCCCCATGCAGGCTGTCACCCCTCCTCTTTATAATGCCCCATGCAGGATGTCCCCCCCCCCTCTTTATAATGCCCCATGCAGGCTGTTCCCCACCTTATAATGCCCCATGCATGCTGTCACCCCTCCTCTTTATAATGCCCCATGCAGGATGTCCCCCCCTATCTTTATAATGCCTATGCAGGATGTCCCCCCCTCTCTTTATAATGCCCCATGCAGGATGCCCCCCGCCCTTCTCTTTATACTGCCCCATGCCTCCATACATTAAAAAAAAAAATCAAATACTCACCTCCCTTCTCCTCACCTGCTACCTGCTGCCTGCTGCCCGCTGCCCGCTGCTCGGGTCCGAACTCCAGCGTTGTCGGCGTCTTCCCGCTCAGCGCTCCCTGTGACGGCTCAGGGGAGGGCGCGGTGTAAAGGCGTCACCGCACCCTCTGACCTGAGACGTCACAGGGAGCGCAGAGCAGGAAGACAGCTGATCTGCGGAGGCACGGGGAGAGGTAAGTATCCAGCTGCCGGGGCCCTGAGCAAGCGGCGGAGAAGGGCGGGCGCTGACACCGCTCTCCTCCGCCCATAGCCCAGCAGGGTGCGCGACCGCCAGTGGGCCCCTCTGCCTGCTCAGGGCCCCGGCATTTGCCCGGGTGCGCCGGGTGCTGACGCCGGCCCTGCCTGGGGGGTATACATGAACATACTGCATAAAAAATTTTTTTTACGGGCATCATAAACACCCTTTAAAAAAATGATGTGGGTGTTGCATCATGGACCATGGTCACCCTGGTGATATGGTGGTTGAGGATGAGGAGAAGGAGGACAAGAGCAAATAGCCAAAATCAGGAAGCGTATACCCATGTGTGGGTGTGAAGAGGTGCATGGGAATACACCTCCCAAAAAAGGACACTGGATTTGAGTTTATGTTACGCTGCTATCCTTCGGTGGTGTTGAGAAGTCTGGCCCAATCCAGCCCAGTTCATTTTTATAAGAGTCAGCCTGTCAGCATTTTCAGTTGACAGGCGAGTGCGCTTATCAGTTATAGATCCACCAGCGGCACTAAAAACCCGCTCTGATAAAACGCTGGCACCAGGACCTCCAAGGCGTAGAGAGCCAGTTCATTCCACGTATCCAGCTTGGATAGCCAATAATTATAAGGCACAGAGGTATCACGGAGGACGTTGGTACGGTCGGCAAGGTACTCCCTCAGCATCTTCCCAAACTTTGCACTCCTTGTGAGAGTTCCCCGCGCCTCAGGGCCTGTGCGATGGGAGGGGCTGAGAAAATTCTCCCAGAACTTTGATACTGTTCCCCTGCCTCTGCTAGAATGAAGTTGTGTCTCTCTCGTCTGTACTCCTTGGTTGTCCAACGAACTGTGACCTCTGCCGCCAGCTTTTTCAGATGGGAATTTTTTTAATAGTTCTGCAACAATGGCCTTCTGGTACTGCCCCATTTTTGTAGACCTGTCCGCCTCAGGAATAAGAGCTATAAAGTTCTCATTGTAGAGTGGGTCTAGAAGTGTCACCAACCAGTAATGACTGTCACCCAAAATTTTGAGAATGCGAGGGTCATGGGAATGGCAGCGTAGGATTAGGGTGAGGAAAAAGCGGAGACTTGACCGTGTGGAGGTCAGGGTGGCGGTGGCTAAGTCACTGGAAGCATTATCCGCTATCCAACCAACAACCTTTTGACACTGCTCTCGGTTCAATAGTGGTGTGCTGCGGTCCCCTAGGAATTGGGACAGGAAGGTCGGGCAAGAAGATGTGGGTGTTTGTTGTGGCACAATTCCAGCTTGCCCACGGCCTCGGCCTCTGCATGCACCATCACCATCACGTCCAGTTCCCCGTCCCTTGCCACGCGCCTTGCCCATTTTAATTGGAGGACAATATCTTCCATGCTCACTACAAATGGCTGAATTTGGAGCGAAGTTATATGTGATCCGTGTGACGGAGAAACCACAGTTTTAAATACCTGGCCTGTAGGTAACTATTTTGAACAGCAAACCGGTGCCAAAAACTTTGCTGATGTGGCACCCCAGGGGTCTGGTTGCCACAGTAATAGAAATATTATGTCTAAGAGCAAGTGGGAGGTTTCTCTGGTCAGGAGCCCTAAGCATGCAACACGGCCCGCCCAGACCTGGGAGGGGAGGAATCTGCCCTTATAAACTGGGTCTGGGGCGGGATTAGGGAGTGAAGTTCCAGACAGAGACAGAGCCTGCAGGACAAGCAGAGCAGAGTCAGAGCCTGAAGAGGGAGAACTACAACAGGAGCTCTGTAGGAGCAGGAGCAGAAGACCAGGGGCTGGAAGCAGAGATATAGCTCGCCCTGGCAGAGTAACTTAGTAACCGGACACCGGAGTCTGAGGCTGTGGGGACTGATATACACCCAGCAGCAGAAACCAGCCGGCAGGGAATTCCAGGTCCTCTGGCCATAGAAGCCCGGAGGCTCAGTCACAAAGAAGGGACCAGCGCCGCCATCCAGGAGCGGAGGCTAACAGAAGGCCCCAAGTCACCAGCCATATGGGTGAGCACCACACGGTATACTCAGGGACGTGGGCTACTTGTAACCGCTTACAGCAAGGTAGCCAGGAAGAGTGCAGATAGACGGGGAGGCCTACAACTCCGCCTGGCCAGGGGAGATCCTGCTTTCTCACAGACTGACCAGGCCCCATATACTAGCCAGTACTCCCGGGAGGGTCTGCCTTATAACATCAGTAAAGACCCTGAACTGCAACCACACGTCTCTGTGTTTCATCGCCGCACCAGCACCATTAGTACTGGGACGCTCCCACCATCACTACCATCATTCACTCTAGCTGCCCTGAGGCAATAATTCTCCCGTGGGGAGTCATCCTATTCTTGGCTGCGCATATAACATCAGCCTCAGCGGTCTGCAGCGGAGCGGCGGTCCCCACTGGTCTCAGTCCACGGGTGGCGTAGTCGGACAATTACAATACCAATAGACTGCCACTGGTTTGACCACCCTGAGCCACGGACCGGGTCACCGCCACACGGAGACTACAACCCCCAGCATCCTACAACAGGCCCGGTTCCGGGTTCCCCACGCGGCCCAGGGGGCGAGTCAACTTTGGCGTTGTCGGCAGGATTTCGTGCCCGCAACCACCGGTACTGCGTGCCTGAAAAAGACTTTTGTAACTTACCTGTGGCGAAGTTTCCCGCCGTCCGGAGCCGATTCCCACCATCAGACGCCATCTTGGACCGTTTCCCGCCGTCTTCTGCCGTCTTCCCGCCATCCGCAGCTGCTTCCCGCCATCGGACGCCATCTTCAGGACGCTGAGCAGGAAGAAGAGGGGCGTGGACGCCGAAAGCGCGCGAGACCCGAAGCTCCGCCCCACGCACCGACGCTGCGCAAGGTCCTGGAAGGGAGGAAGAGCGACGCTGACATCATCGGAGCGCGAAGCCAGGTCCTCTACCCCGACGATTGACTGCGGAGCCGCGGCCTACGGAAGAAGAGCATCGCAAGGTAGGCCACGGTCCACTAGGGGGGAGAAGGATGTCGGATACCGAGGGGAGCTCCACCGCCACAGCCACCGCCAGCGCAACCGCTGCAGCGGTCATGCCATTCACCATGCCCTATATCCCGGGGGCAACCTGGTTACCCCAGTACTCAGGGGAGTCACATACCCTAAGTGACTTTAGGGAAAGACTGGATAGCCTCTTCCAGGTATACCCCCTCACAGAAGAGCAAAAAGTGAGCATCCTGGTGGCCCAGCTAATCGGGGCAGCCCAAAGGGAGGTAAAGTCCTGGCCACCTAGGAGGAAGAGAACTGTCAGAGAAACACTAGCCCGGCTGAAAGACACATTTGACACCCGCACCTCAGCCGAAATAAAGCTCCGATTTTACGGGTGCAAACAGCGGGCACATGAGAGTATAAGAGACTATGCTCTAAACCTACAAGAGGCCCTGAGAGCCATTAAGCAGGCAGACCCTGACAGCGTGGGAAATGAAGACAAGCTGTTGACCGAACAATTTATTGAGGGTCTGCTGTGCAATGCCCACCGAACCCAGTTGCGGGCAATGGCCTTACAGGACCCTGACCTGGACTTTGCACAGTTCAAGGACAGAGCCATCCGGGTGCTACGAGAACCGGCACCAGGTGGCGCTGTGACCCACAGGCGCCCTATCACTTACCACCAGGAGACGGCGCCCTTGTCTGCAGGGCCTGTGGGAGCTGATACCCCACCGGCCAGAGGAAGACCCAGCGACAGATACAACAAGGACGGACGACCCATCTGCCGCCGCTGCAATCAACCCGGACATATGGCAAGGTACTGTCATTTAAACGGGCACAACCTGGGGTAGAGGGCCAACCCCCAGGCATAAGATCATCAGGCCCATCAAACTGGCATGATAAATACGTAGGGGGACGTCCAATCTTGCCTGTGGTACTGGATGGCATTCCTATGAGTGCCCTACTAGACACTAGGTCACAGGTGACCACCATCCCGTACGTGCTCTTTAAGCAGTACTGGAATGACTCGGACATAACCCGCTACCCAGATGACGACCTGAGTATCATCGCCAGCAATGGTCAGCCCGTGCCGCAGGTGGGATTCAAGGAGGTGACCATTAAGATCGGTAAAGTCGAACTGGCGGCACAAGGACTGATTATAGTGGACATAGACCGTCATGAGAGTCACCCTAGAATAACCTTGGGAACTAATGTGATTGAAAATTGTCTTGCAGAGGTGATTCTCATTTTACAGCAGGTTGCCAAGAACGCCAGTTCCGGCCAGCAGCGTGTGCTCCAAAAAGAGATCCGGGCACTGATGAAGCGGCAACAGGTGGAACTATCTGGTGGTGAGATAGGTAGCGTGAGAATGTGTGACCCATTCCCTATTACCATGCCCCCGAAAAGTGAAATGATGATTTGGTGCCGGGCTGCTATTGGTCTAAGAGGTAGAGACTACCAAGCAATGGTAGAACCAGTCTACTCGGACAGTAGGCCCACCATTTTGACAGCACGGGGGGTGGTCAATGTACGCCATGGGAGGGTGCCCGTCCGCATCATAAATATCGGGGAGAGAGAAGTATACCTGCCCCGGTATGCCACGTTAGCCAAATTGTTCACCATCAACCAGAATTCTGTAAAGGCCGTGGAAACCTTACCTCCATCTCAACCAGAGGAAGGTAACGGCTCTAAGAAACCAATGGAGGACTGGTGTCAGCAACTGCATTTGGGTACTGACTCCACTCCCTCACACCAAAAACAGGGAGTCTATCGGGTGGTTCAAGAGTACGAGAGAGTGTTTAGTAAACACCCACTAGACTTCGGGCGAGTAAAGGGGGTAGAACATCACATCCCCACGGGAGACCATCCTCCCATAAAGGAGAGATACCGACCTGCACCCCCTGCACACTATCAACACGCCAAGGGGATGATAAGAGACATGAAGGAGGCTAGGGTAATCAGGGACAGCTGTAGCCCCTGGGCTGCTCCACTAGTCTTAGTGAAAAAGAAAGACAACACCATGAGAATGTGTGTAGACTACAGGAAGGTCAACCGTATCACACACAAAGATGCGTACCCGTTACCAAGGATAGAAGAGTCCTTAGCTGCATTAAAATCTGCTAACTTCTTCTCTACTTTGGATCTCACTAGCGGGTACTGGCAGGTTCCTGTAGCAGAGGCGGACCGGGAGAACACCGCATTCACCACCCCGATGGGTCTCAGCGAATTTAACTGTATGCCGTTCGGGCTCTGCAATGCACCAGGAACCTTCCAACGGTTGATGGAATGCTGTCTGGGACACCGGAACTTCGAGACGGTCCTGTTATACCTGGACGATGTCATCGTCTATTCCAAGACCTACGAGGATCACCTGAAACACCTGGCAGAAGTGTTTGAAGCTCAGGCAAACTACGGCCTAAAGGTGAAACCCTCCAAGTGTAACCTCCTGAAACCAAAGGTGCAGTACCTGGGACACGTGGTGAGTGCTGACGGAGTGGTCCCGACCCTGATAAGATCACCGTGATTAAGGACTGGCCAAGACCCTCCAGCATAAAGTAAGTGCGGCAGTTCCTCGGGTTGGTAGGCTACTACCAAAGATTCATTCCCGGTTTCACCAAAATGGCAGCCCCTATGCAGGACCTCCTGATAGGTCAATCTCGGAAAGCCAAAAACCAGAAGCCGCCCTTTAGGTAGGAAAAGCTGGAAGAGGAGTCCTTCTGCCAGCTGAAGATGGCCCTCACGGGGGATGAAATCCTGGCATATCCAGACTACAGCCAGCCCTTTATCCTCCACACGGACGCAAGCAACATCGGGCTAGGAGCCGTACTGTCCCAGATCCAGCAGGGGAAAGAACGGGTAATCGCTTACGCCAGCCGAAAGCTACGGCCCACGGAGAGGAACCCTGAGAATTATAGCTCATTCAAGCTGGAGTTCCTGGCAGTAGTGTGGGCAGTGACCGAACATTTCAAGCATTACCTTGCCTCCTCCAAATTCACCGTGTACACGGATAACAACCCGTTGACACACCTGGACTCTGCAAGGCTCGGTGCCCTGGAACAGAGATGGATGGCCCGCCTGTCCAACTTTGAATTCACCATCAAATACCGGGCGGGACGCTCAAATGCCAACGCGGATGCCCTGTCTAGAATGCCGAACTTACCGGACGTAGGGGAAGATCCAGAAGATCTGGAAGAAGTCGAGCTCCCTGCGTTCCACCATCATGGGATTACCCTGTATTCCCACCGTGTGAAGGACAGGCGCTCCGTGATGTTCAATCCCTTGCCCCACTACAACTGGGCGGAGACGCAAGACAGTGATCCCGCAGTCCGTTTGGTGAAGGAAATGCTGACCCAAGCCGATGCCAGTCTTGACCCAGACGCTCCGGAGGAGACCAAGCAACTGTGGAAGGAGAAAAGTAAGCTGTTCCTCTACAGGGAGAAGCTGTGCCGGAGAATGGTTAACTCGAACACATGAGTTGACCTGGCAGGTAGTGGTCCCAAGACGAGACGCGGCTATGGTTCTGGAGGCATACCACAACGGAGCAGGACATTTTGGGTGGAAGAAGCTGGAGTTCTTGTTGCGTGAACGGTTCTACTGGGTGGGCATGAGAGGAGCCATCGAGAGGTGGTGCAGAGACTGTGGCCCGTGCAACCTAAGAAGAAAGGATCGTGCCAGCCAGAAGACTCCCCTTCAGCCCATCATCACCAGGCAGCCACTGGAACTGGTAGCCCTGGACCATGTGAAGCTAGCTCCAAGCAGATCTGGGTATGTCTACGCCCTCACAATCGTAGATCATTACTCCCGGTTCCTGGTGGTAGTCCCTGTTAAGGACTTAACGGCTCAAACAGCAGCTAGAGCCTTCCAGCAGCACTTCTGCCGCCCACACAGGTACCCGGACCAAGTGCTGACGGACCAAGGACCAGCCTTCGAAGCGGAAGTCTTCCAGGAGTTCTGCAACTTGTATGGCTGCAAGAAGATAAGAACAACGTCCTATCACCCTCAAAGCAATGGACTCTGCGAGAAGATGAACCAGGTGGTGATAGATCTGCTAAAAACATTGCCGCTGGAAGAACGCAGTCTGTGGCCTGAGAAACTGCCCGATCTGGTGGACCTGTATAACCACATCCCTGTAGGTTCCACCAACTGTATCCCGGCGAACCTAATGAGAGCAAGACCTGGTAAGCTGCCTATTGACCTGGATATGTGAGCCCTGACACCTGAGGACACCTCGCCAGAGGCAGACTAGGATACAGAATGGCAGCAGCAGTATCGGAAAGTACAGGAGAGCGTCGAGCGAAGTCTGTCTCAAGCTAGAGAAAGGCAAAAGAAGGCTTATAACCAGTATGCTCCCGCTGTTCCCCTGGTACCTGGAGAGCAGGTCTTGAAGAGGAAGAGGCGGCTCCACAAGTTGGACAACCAGTGGGAGAAGGACCCGTACACCGTACTGCCCTCAAGCCATGAGAACCCAAAAATCTGCGTAATCAGTAAGGATGGAGGAGAAACCACAGCCATTGTCTCCAGAGACCACCTGAAGAAGTGTCCCGAGCAGCTGCAAAGCCCTGAAGAAGATCAAGAAAACCCTCAACCCGCAGAGGAAAGGGAAGAAATGATCAGTACCGTACTCGGAGACTTCCCCCGGTCTTGGACACAAGTAAACGGCGCTGTCGTGGTACCCGTCCTCACCTTTCTCCAGCCAGCCCTGCAAGTGCCTACAGAGGAACCGGTAGAGCTGGAAGAGAAGCCGGCCCAAGAGGCAGAAGAGTCCACACTAGCAGTCCAGGAGAATTAACTCTCTGCTAGCAGTGAGCCTGCCGTGCCCCTAGTGAGCCAAAGAGTGCGCAGACAGCTGCCCAGCCTACCCGCAACATCCCCTACACCCTGTAGTGCAGAACCAGTTAGTGAGCTCCGTAGGTCCATTAGAGTCACTAGAGGTCAGATGCCCGCTCGCTGGAGAATATAACTAATGCACTGTGAATTTATCTGTTAACTGTTTATGGTTTTTGTGGTTGCCTGTTACTAATTATGTTTCTCAGTTACCCTGCAGATTTATTTGGACTAACAGGTTATGGACGCTGGATAACCGGAACAGTTTTGTAGATAGTTGCACCTTGGTGCCTCTTGCGAAGAGAAAACCTGTCTGGCGTGGCCTCCTTGCGGCCCGAAGTAGCTAGCTTCAGCCTTGCAGCCACGCCCAAGACCAAGACCAACGCAAGGGGTTTGCTTTGGACAGGTCCCCTACTTCGCTTAAAGCTTCACTTTGGGTGACATGGACACCCCCTTGTTTCACAGACTTCACCTTGGGTGATATGGACACCCGGTCACGGACACGCCGTGAACTCTACAGACTAAAGCCGCTTGTAAATATGTTATTGTATTATTGTTATACCCTGCATATATGTTTCTTTAAAAATGTGTTTAGTCCCGGAGTACTAAAATTTACTAGGGGGGAATGTGGCACCCCAGGGGTCTGGTTGCCACAGTAATAGAAATATTATGTCTGAGAGCAAGTGGGAGGTTTCTCTGGTCAGGAGCCCTAAGCATGCAACACGGCCCGCCCAGACCTGGGAGGGGAGGAATCAGCCCTTATAAACTGGGTCTGGGGCGGGATTAGGGAGTGAACTTCCAGACAGAGACAGAGCCTGCAGGACAAGCAGAGCAGAGTCAGAGCCTGAAGAGGGAGAACTACAACAGGAGCTCTGTAGGAGCAGGAGCAGAAGACCAGGGGCTGGAAGCAGAGATATAGCTCGCCCTGGCAGAGTAACTTAGTAACCGGACACCGGAGTCCGAGGCTGTGGGGACTGATATACACCCAGCAGCAGAAACCAGCCGGCAGGGAATTCCAGGTCCTCTGGCCATAGAAGCCCGTAGGCTCAGTCACAAAGAAGGGACCAGCGCCGCCATCCAGGAGAGGAGGCTAACAGAAGGCCCCAAGTCACCAGCCATACGGGTGAGCACCACACGGTATACTCAGGGACGTGGGCTACTTGTAACCGCTTACAGCAAGGTAGCCAGGAAGAGTGCATATAGACGGGGAGGCCTACAACTCCGCCTGGCCAGGGGAGATCCTGCTTTCTCACAGACTGACCAGGCCCCTTATACTAGCCAGTACTCCCGGGAGGGTCTGCCTTATAACATCAGTAAAGACCCTGAACTGCAACCACACGTCTCTGTGTTTCATCGCCGCACCAGCACCATTAGTACTGGGACGCTCCCACCATCACTACCATCATTCACTCTAGCTGCCCTGAGGCAATACTTCTCCCGTGGGGAGTCATCCCATTCTTGGCTGCGCATATAACATCAGCCTCAGCGGTCTGCAGCGCAGCGGCGGTCCCCACTGACCGCAGTCCACGGGTGGCGTAGTCGGACAATTACAATACCAATAGACTGCCACTGGTTTGACCACCCTGAACCACGGACCGGGTCACCGCCACACGGAGACTACAACCCCCAGCATCCTACAACAGGCCCGGTTCCGGGTTCCCCACGCGGCCCAGGGGGCGAGTCACTGACACACTGAAAAAAAATTTGAATGAAGGCCAAAAATGGCAATATTTTCAGCGCAATTATATGCGATCCATGTGACGGACAAACCACAGTTTTAAATAGCTGGATTTTTAGCGCTGTAATATGGAAAGGACCTGGCTGTATTCTGCAGTGCCAACAAGCAAATGGCGCAGAAAAACGATGTTCTCTGGATTGCTTTTTAAGCAAATAATCAGGATTAAGATCCCAAAAAAATTATTCCTGGCCCCTGAGACCTGGGCCTTTGTCTAGAAATGTCTAACAGCAGCAGAAGGCAGAACTGGAATGGAGTCTCTTGTGCTATATGCACTGCAGTCTGCTATATACACTGCCTGTCTGATATCTTCAGATGGATTAGTACTCAGAAGGACTGTTTGTTGAGATGGATAAGTGTAATGTACTTGTTTTCTCCCTACACTACCTAATACACAACCAAATCTCTCCCTAGCTCAGCAGCACCTCTCCCTACACTGCCTGATTGTGGAGTAGACTGATGAGCACAGCGGTGCCAGGTCTGATATAGACCTGAGGACGCTGTGCGGCCAGCCAATCACTGTAATGCCACAACCAACATGGCTGCAGCATTACAGTGAGTGGCAGGCAATCCCTGCATGTTGATTGGCGCTCTAAAGAGCGCCAAACATGCATGGAGGCGACCCGAGCATCCGCCCGAGCATCTCGCAAGTACTCAGCGAGTATGCTTGCTCATCACTACACAGAACCTAATCAGAACATTTGTGTGTCAAACTGCATATGGGGCAACTCTGGACCTCATAACAAAGGTCGTATGGAGATTAGCAGATTTTTTTGCAGAAACACAAGAATGGCTGTTGTGGGAAAATGAGCCGGCTTGTGCTTCAACAATTAGACTGTAAACACCTCTTCACAGTAATTGGCGAAAACCTCATTCATCTCAGAATTTGTAAAGCAGGTCCGACTTTGTGTCAACAGTTTAACAAGTATTGCTCTTTTATTGCATCGTTCGCACAGCAGTGTTAGTTCTGCAAACACAAGTGTTACTCACCATCATCCATCAAGACTCAACTCTCTGAAGTGGACTTTTCTTTCAAGATGTTTTATATTACACTAGTTATTTTCCCTGTACTAGCAAAATTCAAGAAGCAAATCAGAAATATACAAATATAATGTGGAAACGAGCTCACCCTGAGTATGGCATGGAGGAAGCTACTCCTGCCCGATGTGGCACATCCAGCCATGCTGCAGATAAAATAGTAAGCTTTATTCAAACAGAATCAAAAGACAGACATCATCAAGTACATCCAAATGTTCCATATTCATTTCCAAAGGAAAAGGAATAGGAAAGGAATATGCAACATTTGGATGTACTTGATGATCTCTATGTTTTAATTTTGTTGGAATAAAGCTTACTATTTTATTTGGAACACGGCTGTAGGATACCTTACTTAAATCAGAAATATAGGCTGATATTTCACTTTAAGAACAAAAGTGAACAGTTGTGTTCCACATATCAAGCTGTGTTAAAAATATTCAGCATACAATTTCATTACTACAATTGTTTTCAGAATAATCTAATTAATCTTCAGGGCAATATGTCTCAATCAGCAGAGCAGATGTTCATATGTGCTTCTTGGGCCCAGTATGTGACCCTATAACTATCTGAAGCTGATAATCCTCTTCCACATTGGCACCATCAATATCACACCATAGCTTTATTGAAACCAAGTTGACAGCATGCTAAAAACAGTATCAGTGGGACTTGGTTTGTAAAGGTGGAGAAGATGGCAAAACATGAAGACCCCTATTGTTGTATTGTGTGAAAATTTTATTTTATTGCATGTTTTATCCTCCTTGAGTCTGCAATTCTTTTTAGTTACAGTTAACAGGGTTAACTGTAGGGCTGGTCCATAATTGTAGAGGAGTAATGGAAACTGGTGTGTGTGAGTTCCTGGTATCATAGTCAGTTGATAGTGAGCTGGAGAAAAGGAAGGACACTCTCAGAGGAGAATTATCATCATTGGGTGTGTGTGTGTGTGTGTATTTGGAAGTAACAGATCTGCAATGGAGCAAATTATTCAACACAACAGTGGTGGCAGTTTCCTCATAGCAGGCAAGTTGGGGCACCTAATCTGCAAGAGTTGAAGGGAATCTGTCACCCCCTGGGACGTAACTAACCTATTAATATGGGCGTACAGGTGATAGAAATGTAAATCTATACTTACCTGTATGATTCTTATTAATAGTTTTGATTTTTGAAATTTTATACTATGACTTTATGGTAATGATTTCTCCAGGCTCCGGGCCCATGAGGCATACAGGTATGAATAGATTTACATTTCTATCAGCTTTAAGCCCATATTAACAGGTTAGTTACGTTGCAGGGGGTGACAGATTTCCTTTAAATAAGGTTGCAGTGTTAGCCAGGTTTGGAGATTTGTAGTGAAAGACTATGGGATCAGCCAGGCTGGGGCATGTCAGTAAGGTAGTAGCTAGTGAGAGCTCCCTTACATTTTTCACAAGAGTGCAGTTAGGGTACAGTGGCACAACGTAACCCATTGACCCGTGAGTACCTGTACTAGTATGATGGAAGCCCTCAGTGCAACCTGTGTTGCATACGCAAGTAATGTGCCACCATCCAGAATCACTAAGAATGTGACTCTGTGTTGTGCAGAAGAAAAAGTCAATCATTGTTCCTGCTACCCTTTGTATATAACTTCTAATGTCAGTAAACAAGACTTTGTTTTTGCAAAGCCGTCTGGTTTCTTCATCAGGAAGTTAAAGGGGTCCAGGACCACACAAATAGTGGCAGAATTCCATCGGAAGGTGTTCGCAGCAGAAACATGACCGCACACACACACCTAGGTACCCCTATGTAAAGTGTTTAGGGAGGTGGAAGAGATGTCGGTCAAGTTCCCCCACCCCTTACAGGTACATGGATCAATATCCAATAAAAACACTTTATGCTGATAACCGTAGGAACACAGTCAGGGGCGGGCTGGGCCAGGTGGCAGAGGGGCAATTGCCCCCCAGGCCGGTCCTCCAGCAGCAGTTTTGGGCCGCCCAGCCGTCAGCCATCGCCTGTGCCACCTGACGGCAATACTGCCGCGGCCACTCTCCTCTGCACGCACCCTCCCATCAGGACGTGCGGCCTGCTGGGAGAGTGCGCAGCCTGCTGGGAGGGCATGTGCAGAGAAGAGTGGCCACGGCGCTAGTGAAAGAAGGATGGCTCATGGGCCCACAGGTAAGTAGGGATCAGTGTTGGAATGGCAAAGGTGAGTATTTATTTATTTTTTTAATATGGGGCCACTATACTGTAAGGAGCACTATGCGGGGCCATACATACAGTACGAAGCAGGAGCACTATGCGGGGTCATGTATACAGTACGGAGCACTATGCGGGGCCATGTATACAGTACGGAGCACTATGCAGGGCCATATATACAGTACGGAGCACTGTGAGGCCATATATACAGTATGGAGCACGATGTGGGGCCGTGCATACAGTACGGAGCACTATGTGGAGCCATACATACAGTACGGGGCACCATGTGGGGCCGTGTATACAGTATGGAGCACTATGCGGGGCCATGTATACAGTACGGAGCACTATGGAGGGCCATATATACAGTACAGAGCACCATGTGGGCCATGTATACAGTACGGAGCACTATGCGGCGCCATGCATACAGTATGGAGCACTATGCGGGGCCATATATACAGTACAGAGCGCTATGCGGGGCCATTATACAGTACGGGGCACTATGCAGGGCCATTATACAGTACGGAGCACTATGCAGGGCCATTATACAGTACGGAGCACTGTGTGGGGCCATTATACAGTACGGTGCACTATGCAGGGCCATATATACAGTACGGAGCACTATGTGGGGCCATATATACAGTATGGAGTGCTATGCGGGGCCATTATACAGTATGGGGCACTATGCGGGGTCATTATACAGTACAGAGCACTATGTGGGGCCATATATACAGTACGGAGCACCATGCGGGGCCATATATAGAGTACGGAGCACTATGCGGTGCCATTATACAGTACAGAGCACTATGTGGGGGCCATTATTCTGTATGGAGGACTATGTGGGGCCCATTATTCTGTATGGAGGACTATGTGGGGCCCATTATTCTGTATGGAGGACTATGTGGGGCCCATTATACTGTATGGAGGACTATGTGGGGCCATTATACTGTATAGAGGACTATGTGGGGCCCATTATACTGTATGGAGGACTATGTGGGGCCATTATACTGTATAGAGGACTATGTGGGGTGATTATTCTGTATGGAGGACTCTTTGTGGCCATTATACTGTATGGAGGACTCTTTGTGGGCATTATACTGTATGGAGGGCTATGTGGGGATTACAGTTGGAGAACCATACTGTGATGGGGTCACCATTCTTTGTTGGGGGGATTGAGGGAGAGGGGTACAGTAGGGTCATACTGTGAGTGTGGAGGAATTTACTGTGTTTGGGGGCACTTTTGTTTGCATCATACATTATCTGTTTCATTCAAGGATTTTTATCCTGTGTTAAATTACATATTTAAATTAGGCCATTAGGCCATATACTTTTTACTGCTTTTACATAACATATTATAATATTCCACTATAATTTTTAAATGAATTGTTATATTTGATAACGAAAAACTTCCTCAATTGTAGACACTTATTTAATAAATATCAAGGTTGGTCTGCGACTTTGTCCAAGCTTTGAACTTTGGGCCTCTGTGTATTTGAATTTTACATTCTTGGCTTTAAAGGGAACCTGTCACATACTATCTACACTGCCCCCATTGCTTTGTTAGTGATGCAATGTGCATCACTAACAAGCTTTTTTCATTAAAATCGGTGGTATTATAATGATTTTATGACATTATATACACTTTGCCCTACCTGCTCGTTTTCATCATAGGGATGTGATTCTATCATTCATTCAGGGGCGGCGCCGCATTCAGTCACTGCTGGCACCACCCACGTGTTTGAATATTGCTCTCGGCAAGAGCTATTATTGTGGGGCGGATGCGCATTTCTAAATGTCCGGTGCTGGTCCCGCTCCTGCGCAGTGAGGCTGTGTCACTGCTCATGGGCCACTGCTGTATGCTTGCCCCCTGGGCCAAATTTGCCAGCCCCTGAACACAGTGATATTAGGGGTGAGATGCAAAAAAGATAACTTAGGCTTCCACAGAAGAAGGGCGTGAATTTTGATGAATTTTTATTAAATAGTGTTATACTATTTAACTTCCTTTATACACACTTGAATTAAATGTCTACAGGCCCAAATGATCAGCTTCAGGCTACTCATTAATCAGCGTACCTTGTCCCTCTGCAAGGATGTCAAACCCAAAATTAACAACTTGGAAAAAGTCGCTGGCCAACCTTGATATTTATTAAAAAATATCTACAATTGAGGAAGTTTTTAGTTATCATGAAATATAATGATGAACCTTTCCATATGGAAACAAACTTAAAGGGGTTTTCCCATGAACAAAGTACATTTTAATTAATAGATCTTAAGAATCAAATCACATGACTGGAGCATTGGGTATAGAAATCATGGGGCCCCGTAGCAGTTCTAATTGACCCCCCCCCCAAAAAAAAACCTTACTACTCGGTGGGGTTACAGAAGAGCATATCTCACAACTTTGCAGCCCTTACAAAGTAATTCTCCTCCTATTGCTCTAGATTTCCCTTTCATTGCCCCCATAAAGTATGATGCAAACAAAAGTGCCCCCCAAACACAGTATATCTCCACAGTGAATTCCTCTACAGTATGCGTCACACACACAGTACGCTCCACACACACAACCATGCCAATACAGTTGACAGTTGGAAGCACGATTACGTACCCGAGGCGGTACCAGCATCACGGGCCAAATAGAATCACCCTGCAGGCCAGAGTTTGACATGTATGCTCTACTGCATATGGTTATCCAGATTTTGCATGTCTAAACAATTAAGAGTTGGCACCAAGTAACTTACTGACTTCATTACTGTCATAGAATAAAGTTCTATAATATCTCATTAATTTTATTTTTTTTTCTATACATTAGTTCAATTCATTACATCTACAGTATGGCTTTGAAATTCAGCAATAATTAGCAGTGATTTTTCAAGCCAACATTCCAGGAGATAATAAAGTATCATTTACTAGATAAATTAGACATATGTTCTAGAACCTTAGAGACAAGGCATTGGGGGTACACCCATGTTTCCATAGTAGATACTTTGATGTTTGAAGCTTCTGAAACGCAGAAGTATGAAAGATTGACACCTTAATATTTAATAGAAATATATTAAAATGGACTGAATTAATGTACTGGCACTATTCCATTTTAATACTACACATCACAGATCCTGAAATGAGATTATATTCCATATCTACAATTATTAGCCAAGTTTCTTACTTGTAATGATTGCCAGTGGGGATTCTGTGACAAAGCCACATGCCACAGATGTCTCAGATTTAAATCAAAAGAGTAGTTTCGATGTTGTGCACAAATTTTACTTTCCAACGTGAGCTCACCAAAAGTAAAAAATGGGTATGGCCAATTTAAATTTGGCATGGCTCCAAAAGTACTAGACAGTTGTATTAAATGGACATTTCCAATAGGTTTTAAGCATAGATAGGGGATAACATTGATTTTTTTTAAGTCCAACTGTTGTGAACCCCAGCTATCCCGTGATCTGGTTTTTGAAAACTCTGGTTTGCAGAGTCCCATTCTAATGTGGCTCTGTCAGTGGTCAACTGGCAGCACTAAAACTGGCTACCATGGACAGGTTTGGGCAAAACACTGTTTACCAGATTCGAGGGGATATCATGGCATTCACCATTTAACCCCTATTCAGGAATATGGACACAGGGGCCTCTGGGGTGGGGCCATGGAGTAAGCTGCTGGCCAGTGGTTCAGGCTGAACGGAGTGGTCAGGTTGCTGGGTCAGAAATAGGGAGCAGAGAAAATAGACAATTACAAGAGTAGTCAGTAAACAGGCTGAGGTCAAAACAAGAAACAAATACTGGAAACAGGAGCCGAGCACACAGGTCTGAACCAAAGGAGAACACGGCTACATCTGGCAGCTTCTAGCTAAATGCTGGGTGCTTTAGTAAGGTTTGGTGCTTTCCAATTGGCTGAAGCAAGGAGATGATTACTTCAGGTGGATAGTACACATACCCATACTGCCAGACTGGACGGAACTACAGGTCCCAGCCACCCTAATGTTAGTGGTTGGACACAGCCTGTGCCTCCCAGAGCTTCTGGTTCTGAAATCTCCATCATCAGCAGTATCTTGTGACAGAAGCAGACGTTGCAGAACCAGGTCCCGGAGAAGATGCAACACCTGTCTTGAGAGGAGCAAAGATACCATTGTTCTGTGACACCCCAGGGGTCTGGTTGTCACAGTGATAGAGATATTACGTCTGAGAGCAGGTGGGAGGTCCTTTGGTCAGGGATCCTGTGCATGCCACACCTCCTGCCCAGCCTTGGGAGGGGAAGAACTTCCCCTGTATAAACCCGGGGCTGAGGCAGGGTTAGTGAGTCCAGGAAGAGTAGAGACAAGAGCAGCATAGGAAGCAGCAGAGTCACAAGGAGTCAGGGGCTGGCAGCTAAAGAGCTCGCCCTGACTAAGAAGATTCTTTACCGGACCCGGAGTCCGAGGCTGTGGGGACTAACTTCTACCCAGCAGCAGAATCCGTCAGGCAGGGGATTTCAGGTCCCCTGGCCCAGAAGCCCGAAGGCCCGGTCACACGCGTGGGACCAGCACCGCCATCGTGGAGCGGAAGCCATTAGAAGGCCCCGAGTCACCGGCCATACGGGTGAGCACCACACGGTACACTCAGGGACGTGGGCTACTTACATCAGCTTCTAGCAAGGTAGCCAGAAGAGTACAGTCAGCTTGGGAGGCCTAAAACTACGCCTGGCCAGGGGAGATCCCATCTGCTCAAGGACTGACCAGGCCCCGTTCGCTAGCAAGTACTCCGGGAGGGTCTATCGTTGTTACCAGTAAAGACCCTGAACGCTACCATACCGTCTCTGAGTGGTTCCTGCTACCCCCATCATCCACGTCGGCTGCCCTGAGGCCATACCCCTCCCATTGGGGGTTATACTATCACGCTGCACCATCCTTCCACCGGCCTCAGCGGTCTGCCCTGCAGCAGCAGCCCCCTGGCTGCATTCAACGGGTGGCGTAGTCATCAACCATTTTCTACCGCTAACAGACTGCCGTCCAGTTTGACTCCCTGGGCACGGACCGGGTCACCGCCACGAGACTACAACCCTAAACAGATCCGGCTCCGGGTAAGCTCCCGCGTGCGCAACGCAGCGCGACACAGGCCCAGGGGCGCGTCAACTTTGGCGTAGTCGGCAGGATCACGTGCCCGCAACCACCGGGTACTGCGTGCCTGAAAAGCAAAGACTGTTCAAACTTACCAGTGGTGAAGATTCCCGCCATCGGTGAAGATTCCCGCCATCCGGCGCCATCTTCAGCCTTCTTCCCGCCATCGGTGAAGTTTCCCGCCATCCGGCGCCATCTTCAGCCTTCTTCCCGCCATCCGTGGAGTTTTCCCGCCATTGGACGCCATCTTGAGGACGCCGCGCGGGAAGAAGAGGGGCGTGGACTCCGAAAGCGCGCGAGAACTGAAGCCCCGCCTCACGTCCGGACGTTGCGTAAGGTCCTGGAAGGAGCCCAGCAGACGCCGACGTCACAGGAGCGCGACGGAAGGTCCTCAACCCTGACGATCCACTGCGGAGCCGCGGCCTACGGAACAGGATCATCGCAAGGTAGGCCACGGTCCACTAGGGGGGAGGAAGATGTCGGATACGGAGGAGAGCTCCACTGCCTCAACCCCCGCCAGCGCTACCGCTGTTGCAGTTATGCCCTTCACCATGCCCTATATCCCGGGAGCAGCTTGGCTACCCCAGTACTCAGGGGAGTCACATACCCTGCATGACTTTAGAGAAAAGCTGGATAGCCTCTTCCAGGTGTACCCCCTCACAGAAGAGCAAAAAGTGAGCATCCTGGTGGCCCAACTAACTGGGGCAGCCAAAAGGGAAGTAAAATCCTGGCCACCTGGGAGGAAGACTGTCGCAGGGATACTAACCCGGCTGAAGGACACTTTTGATACCCGCACCTCAGCCGAGATTAAACTTAGATTCTACGGGTGCAAGCAGCGAGCGCATGAGAGTATAAGGGACTATGCACTCAACCTACAAGAGGCCCTGAGGGCCATTAAGCAGACCGACCCTAATGGAGTGGGAAACGAGGACAGGCTGTTGACCGAACAATTTATAGAGGGTTTATATTGCAATGCCCACCGCACCCAGTTGCGGGCAATGGCCTTACAGGACCCTCATCTAGAATTTGCACAGTTCAAGGACAGAGCCATCCGGGTGCTCCGAGAACCGGCACCAGGTGGCGTTGTGACCCACAGACGCCCCACTACCACTTACTACCAGGAGGCGGCGCCCTTGTCAGCAGGGCCTGTGGGAGCTGATGCGCAGGCTTTGGACAATGACCCGGCTCCAGACCTACACCATCAGGTCCAAGAGCTAGCTAAAAGCGTTGCTGCGCTAACCCGAACTGTGCAGTCTTTACAGGTTTCCACTCCAGGGAAGATCCAGCTGGCATCCGGACCGGAGGACATCCCGTGGCGTCGACCAAGGAGGACCCCACCGGCCAGAGGAAGACCCAGTGACCGATACAGCGAGGACGGACGACCCATCTGCCGCCGCTGCAATCAACCCGGACATATGGAAAGGTACTGTTCTTTAAACGGGCACAACCTGGGGTAGAGGGCCAACCCCCAGGAAAAAGATCACCAGGCCCATCGAACTGGCGCGACAGATATGTGGGAGGACGTCCAGTCTTGCCTGTGGTACTGGATGGCATTCCCATGAGTGCCCTACTGGACACCGGGTCACAGGTCACCACCATCCCGTACGTGCTCTTCAAGCAGTACTGGAATGACTCGGATATTACCCGCTACCCTGACGACGACTTGAGTATCATCGCCAGCAATGGTCAGCCCGTGCCACAGATCGGATTTAAAGAGGTGACCATCAAAATTGGTAGAGTCGAACTGGCCGCACAGGGACTGATCATTGTAGATATTGACAAACATGAGAGTCACCCAAAAATAACTCTAGGAACTAATGTAATTGAAAATTGTCTTGCAGAGGTGATTTTCCTTTTACAGCAGGTTGCCAAGAATGCCAGCTCCGGCGAGCAGCGGGTGCTCCAGAAAGAGATCCGGGCACTGATGCAACGGCAACAAGTGGAACTCTCCGGCGGTGAGATTGGTAGCGTAAGAATGTGTGACCCTTTTCCTATTGCCATGCCCCCAAAAAGTGAAATGATGATTTGGTGCCGGGCAGCTATTGGTCTGAGAGGTAGAGATTACCAGGCAATGGTAGAACCAGTTTACTCAGACAGTAGGCCCACCATTTTGACAGCACGGGGGGTGGTCAATGTACGCCATGGGAGGGTGCCCGTTCGCATAATAAATATCGGGGAGAGGGAAGTGTACCTGCCCCGGTATGCCACGCTAGCCAAATTATATACCACTAATCAAAATTCTATACAATCTGTGGAACCCTTGCCTCCATCTCACCCGGAGGAAGGTAACGGCTCTAAGAAAGACATGGAGGACTGGTGTCAGCAACTACATCTGGGTACTGACTCCACTCCCTCACACCAGAAACAAGGAGTCTATCGGGTGGTTCAAGAGTATGAGAGAGTGTTTAGTAAACACCCGTTAGACTTCGGGCGAGTCAAGGGGGTAGAACACCGCATCCCCACGGGAGATCATCCTCCCATAAAAGAGAGGTATCGACCCGTACCCCCTGCACATTACCAACACGCCAAGGGGATGCTTAGAGACATGAAGGAGGCTGGGGTAATCCGGGATAGCTGTAGCCCCTGGGCAGCCCCACTAGTTTTAGTCAAAAAGAAAGACAACACCATGAGGATGTGTGTAGATTACCGGAAAATCAACCGTATCACACACAAGGATGCGTACCCCTTACCAAGGATAGAGGAGTCATTGGCTGCTTTAAGATCTGCTAACTTCTTCTCTACCTTGGATCTCACTAGCGGGTACTGGCAGGTTCCTGTAGCAGAGGCGGACCGGGAGAAGACCGCATTCACCACCCCGATGGGACTTAGCGAGTTCACCTGCATGCCGTTCGGACTCTGCAACGCCCCAGGAACCTTCCAACGATTAATGGAGTGCTGTCTGGGCCACAGAAACTTCGAGACGGTCCTGTTGTACCTGGACGATGTCATCGTATACTCCAAAACTTATGAGGACCACCTGAAACACCTGGCGGAGGTGTTCGAAGCTCTGGCGAGTTACGGCCTAAAGGTGAAACCCTCCAAGTGTCACCTCCTGAAACCAAAGGTGCAATACCTGGGACACGTGGTGAGCGCTGACGGAGTGGCTCCCGACCCCGATAAGATCACCGCAATCAAAGGATGGCCAAGCCCTTCCAGCGTAAAAGAAGTGCGGCAGTTCCTAGGGTTGGTAGGCTACTACCGAAGGTTTATTCCCGGTTTCACCAAAAAGGCGGCGCCTATGCAGGACCTCCTGATAGGCCAGTCCCGGAAGGCCAAGAACCAGAAGCCGCCCTTCAAATGGGAAGAGCTAGAGGAAGAGTCCTTCCGCCAGCTGAAGATGGCCCTCACGGGGGATGAAATCTTGGCGTATCCGGACTATAGCCAGCCCTTCATCCTCTACACCGACGCCAGTAACGTCGGGCTAGGAGCCGTACTGTCCCAGATTCAGCAGGGGAAAGAGCGAGTAATCGCCTATGCCAGCCGAAAACTGCGACCCACCGAAAGGAATCCCGAGAATTATAGCTCATTTAAGCTAGAGTTCCTGGCCGTGGTATGGGCAGTCACCGAGCGCTTTAAGCATTACCTCGCTTCTTCCCGGTTCACCGTATACACGGATAACAACCCGCTGACACACCTGGACACGGCAAGACTCGGTGCCCTGGAGCAGAGGTGGATGGCCCGTCTGTCCAACTACGAGTTCACAATTAAATACCGGGCAGGGCGCTCCAATACCAACGCGGACGCCCTGTCCAGGATGCCCAACCTGCCGGACGGAGGAGAAGATCCGGAGGGACTGGAAGAAGTTGAACTCCCTGCGTTCCACCGTCATGGGACTATCCAGTATTCCCACCGGGTAAGGAGTAAGCAGGCTGCTACGTTGAACCCCTTACCTCACTACAACTGGGCGGAAACGCAAGACAGCGACCCTGCCGTCCGACTGGTGAAGGAGATGCTGACTCGCCCGGAGGCTAGCCTGGAATCAGACGCTCCAGAGGAAGCCAAACAACTATGGGCAGAGAAGAGTCGACTGTTCCTTTACAAGGGGAAGTTGTGCCGCAGAATGGTTAACTCCAGGACGCATGAACTACTCTGGCAAGTAGTGGTGCCACGAAGAGACGCAGCCATGGTGATGGAGGCATACCACGACGGAGCTGGACACTTCGGGTGGAAAAAGCTGGAGTTCCTGCTGCGCGAGCGGTTCCACTGGGTAGGCATGAGGGGAACCATCGAGAAGTGGTGCAGAGACTGTGGCCCGTGCAATCTGAGAAGGAAGGACCGGGCCAGCCAGAAGACTCCCCTGCAGTCCATCGTCACCCGGCAACCGTTGGAACTGGTAGCCTTGGATCATGTAAAACTGACCCCCAGCAGAAGTGGTTACGTCTACGCGTTAACCATCGTGGATCATTACTCCCGGTTTCTGGTTGTCGTCCCCGTCAAGGACTTAACGGCTCGAACAGCAGCTAGAGCCTTCCAGCAGCACTTTTGCCGTCCACACGGGTACCCGGACCAAGTGCTGACGGACCAGGGACCTGCCTTTGAAGCGGAGGTCTTCCAGGAATTCTGCAATCTGTATGGCTGCCGGAAGATAAGGACGACACCCTACCATCCGCAAACTAATGGACTTTGTGAGAAAATGAACCAGGTGGTAATGGATCTTCTAAAAACGTTGCCCCTGGAAGAACGCAGTCTGTGGCCTGAGAAGTTGCCCGATCTGGTGGACCTATACAACCACATCCCGGTAGGTTCCACCAACTGTACCCCGGCTTACCTAATGAGGGCAAGACCTGGTAAGTTACCTGTTGACCTGGAAATGGGAGTCCTGACGCCCGAGGACACTTCACCAGAAACAGACTGGGACACAGAGAGGCAGCAGCAGTACCGTAAAGTACAGGAGAGCGTGGAGCGAAGTCTCTGTCAGGCTAGGGAAAGACAAGAGAAGACTTACAACCAGTATGCTCCCGCTGTTCCCCTGGTACCCGGAGAGCAGGTCTTGAAGAGGAAGAGACGGCTCCACAAGTTGGACGACCAGTGGGAGAAGGACCCGTACACCGTACTGCCCTCAAGCCACGAGAACCCGAAGGTCTGTACCATCAGTAAAGACGGAGGGGAAACCACAGCCATTGTATCCCGGGACCACCTGAAGAAGTGCCCCGAACAACTGAGGAACCCTGAGGAGGAACAGGAAGACCATCGACCCGTGGAAGAAAGGGAAGATATGGTTAGTACCGTGCTCGGGGACTTCCCTCGGTCTTGGACTCAAGTCAATGGTGCAGTTGTGGTACCCGTACTCACCTTCCTCCAACCATCATCCCAAGAACCTACGGAGCAACGGGTAGAGCTGGAAGAGCAGCCGGTCCAGGAGGCAGAAGACTCCACCCAAGCGGAACAGGAGAATCCACCCTCTGCTTATAGTGAGCCTGCCGTACCCCTAGTGAGACAAAGAGCCGGTAGACAGCTGCCCAGTTTACCCTTGACAGCTCCTACACCCTGTAGTTCAGGGCCAGACAGTCAGCTCCGTAGGTCCACTAGGGCCACTAGAGGCCAGTTACCCGCACGTTGGAGGATCTAAATGTTTAAGTTGTTTTACAATGTTTACCTGTTTATTGTTGCTTGTGTATAATTTTGTGTTTCTAGTTATTTTTAGGAAACCTTGGTGGATTTACCGGGAATCCTTTGTATATAGTTGGAGCGTAACCCAGGATGGACTAGAGACTGTTAAGGACTCGGGGTAGGACAGACCCCTACCTGGTTACGTCTCCCTGTGTTGGTGAAATGGACACCTTTGCTTTTCTTCATAGACTGCACCCGGTTGCGGACATCCGTGACCATCTTATTGTGTTTCCTTATTGTATTTTATTGTTCTTTGATATACCTTGTTATATTTTTCTAAAAAGTGTTTAGTCCCGGAGTACTAAATTTCACTAGGGGGGAGTGTGACACCCCAGGGGTCTGGTTGTCACAGTGATAGAGATATTACGTCTGAGAGCAGGTGGGAGGTCCTTTGGTCAGGGATCCTGTGCATGCCACACCTCCTGCCCAGCCTTGGGAGGGGAAGAACTTCCCCTGTATAAACCCGGGGCTGAGGCAGGGTTAGTGAGTCCAGGAAGAGTAGAGACAAGAGCAGCATAGGAAGCAGCAGAGTCACAAGGAGTCAGGGGCTGGCAGCTAAAGAGCTCGCCCTGACTAAGAAGATTCTTTACCGGACCCGGAGTCCGAGGCTGTGGGGACTAACTTCTACCCAGCAGCAGAATCCGTCAGGCAGGGGATTTCAGGTCCCCTGGCCCAGAAGCCCGAAGGCCCGGTCACACGCGTGGGACCAGCACCGCCATCGTGGAGCGGAAGCCATTAGAAGGCCCCGAGTCACCGGCCATACGGGTGAGCACCACACGGTACACTCAGGGACGTGGGCTACTTACATCAGCTTCTAGCAAGGTAGCCAGAAGAGTACAGTCAGCTTGGGAGGCCTAAAACTACGCCTGGCCAGGGGAGATCCCATCTGCTCAAGGACTGACCAGGCCCCGTTCGCTAGCAAGTACTCCGGGAGGGTCTATCGTTGTTACCAGTAAAGACCCTGAACGCTACCATACCGTCTCTGAGTGGTTCCTGCTACCCCCATCATCCACGTCGGCTGCCCTGAGGCCATACCCCTCCCATTGGGGGTTATACTATCACGCTGCACCATCCTTCCACCGGCCTCAGCGGTCTGCCCTGCAGCAGCAGCCCCCTGGCTGCATTCAACGGGTGGCGTAGTCATCAACCATTTTCTACCGCTAACAGACTGCCGTCCAGTTTGACTCCCTGGGCACGGACCGGGTCACCGCCACGAGACTACAACCCTAAACAGATCCGGCTCCGGGTAAGCTCCCGCGTGCGCAACGCAGCGCGACACAGGCCCAGGGGCGCGTCAGTTCAACCTCAGCTCCATTCAATGGGACTGACATAAATAACTGAGCACTGTATTCCACTATCTGCAGAAGTCCTACAGACATTGAACGGAGCAGAGGTCCAGCATAGGCACCTCTGCTCCATTCAAGATGGGGCCCAGTTCTTGGAATCCAGAGTCCCATTCTCTGAGGTCAGATCCCTGATCATTAAGTTATTTCCTTTTCCATGGACAGGGGGCAATTTTTGATTATATGAATAGAAGAAAACCAGAAAATAATGCATTTTAAGAGCAAATCTACTTCTGGACTTCAGGAGTTTGACTAAATTGAATTTAGATTTCCATTGTGTTTTATGATGATAGAAAGTCGGTTCCATAGACCCAACAGTGATTCAGGTCTTAAGGCCAGTATAATCAGGGATATCTACCACTATCAGCATTTACGTTACAGTTTACCCTGCAGGAATAGCAGTGCACTATGCCAACCCTGGCATTACCCTGAAGGACTGCTGGGCTTCGGCATAATACTGCAGGTGTGATTTTTTTTTCCTGTTGTATTTAGATGCTTGATATATCTGAATAGAACAGATTACATAAATGATGGGTCATTCAAAGGCAGACGCATTCTGGGCACATAGCATTCAGCACTTACAGAGCAAATCCATCCTAATCTGGCAGAACCTTGCAGGTATAAAAAGAGAATAAGCTTGGATTCCTAAACACGTATACGCAATTTATACACTTCTAATGACAATAGATTCATGACGAGGCATCTGTATCTGTGGGATTTACTTCACGTAGCTATCAAGTGCACCCTGTATCATTACATATGCATGTATTTTCATGGTATCCCAAAATACCAAGCTGTATTTATGATCTGTCGTTTCTCAGAATACACCTCAATGTGTATTTTTAATTATCAACCATGCCGTGAAATGGCATGATACATGATATAATGAATGGGTTACTCTCACTCTAAAGTAAACCATAGTTTAGACGACATTTTTGTGGGAACCTCACACTATATCCTTATGCAATGAAAAATAGCTGTTATATAAAATAAGTACCAGTTTTCCTCTGGTATGTCCGTAGCGGATTTACTATACTATAAACAGACACAGGACAAAACCGTAGATTATTCTACTGTACTGGATGATGCAGTATACTACTGAAATGTTAGCATTCTAGTAACCCCTCTATGTCATCTTGGAAATGTAAGCACTACTTGTGCCCTTTATACAATGAAAAGGAAAACAACTTTCTAAATTACATTTTAAATTCTTTTCTACTTTCTGTCAATGAATTAAAAATATTTTTTATATACACAGTGCCTTGAAAACGTATTCATACCCCATGAACTTTTCCAAATTTTTTCATGTTACAACTTACAACCACAAACGTAATTTTTTTTTATTGGGATTTTATGTGATATACCAATTGCTAAGTAGCAAGTATTTGTGAAGTATAAAGGAAATTATATACAGTTTTCTAAATATTTAAAAAATATAAATCTGAAAATTGAGACGTGCATTTGTATTCAGCCCCCATGAGTCAATACTTTGTAGGACCACTTTTAGTTGCAATGAGTGCTGCAGGTTTTTGGGGTATTTCTCTACCAACTTTGAACATCTAAAAACTGTAATTTTAACCCATTCTTTGCAAACTATTTCTAGCTCAGTGAGAATGGATGGAGGTGTCTGTGAACAGCAATTTTCAAATCTTGTCACAGATTCTCAATGGGATTTAGGTCTGGACTGTGACTGGGTTATTGAAACACATGAATATGTTTTGCTCTGAAAAAATCCATTGTAGCTTTGACATAATATTTAGGGTCATTGGCCTGCTAGGAGGCGAACCTACGACCCAGTCTCCAGTCTTTTGCAGCCTCTAATAGGTTTTCCTACAGGATTGTCTTCTATTTAGTTCCATACATCTTTACATCAACTCTGACTAGCTTCCCTGTCCCTACTGAAGGAAAGCGTCCCCACAGCATGATGTTGCCACCACCATGCTTGACGGAGGGGATAGTGTTTCCAGGGTGATAAGCAGCGTTAGTTTTCAGCCACACGTTGCATTTTGCATTTAGCTCAAAAAGTTCTACTTTTGGTCTCGTCTGACTAGAGCACTTTCTTCCACATGCTATGTAGGAGACACAGCTAGCATGTAGAAGAAGGTGCTTTTTTTGCTTTTCCCTAGACAATTTTGCTTATCCTGATGTTTTAGACAGATTCATGAACTGTGAATTTTACCTTATGTTGTGTTTTCTAGTGCAACTCGCTCCATTCCCTGACTAATAGAGTATTTACTTTGACTCATTTTAAGACAACCGTGCAACTTTTTAAAGTATTTGAGACTTTTGTTGCTAAAAAGTTGCAATAACTGTTAAAGGCAAAAATAAAGTGCGTGTTTTATTTTGCTACAAATTAATGAACCGCATCCGCCATTTTGAAGAATTTGGTGCAAAAAACTAAAAAAAGTAGAAAAATAAAAGTGACTTCAATAAATCGCAAATGATGAATTGGGGACATAGTTTAAAAATATATTTGGTTATATTAAAGGGATGGTCTGAAGCTAGCACTGATTTAATCCCAAATGTATATCTATTTAAAGATATACATTCAAATCGATAAGTCTGCAGTCACTCTGTGTTCGCCGGTTTCTGAGACAGAAACGGAGGGTATGTATGAGCTTATACATACTCCAGATCAGAAGCCATCTAGTGGGCGTGTATTCAACGAGGCTGCGCCTCGTCTAGAATCATAAAAGTGAAGAGTTGGAAGGGACCTCCAGGATCATCTGGTCCAACCCCCTGCGCAATGCAGGATTCACTAAACCATCTCAGACAGATGTCTGTCCAGCCTCTGTTTGAAGACTTCCATTGAAGGAGAACTCACCACCTCTCGTGGCAGCCTGTTCCACTCGTTAATCACCCTCACTGTCAAAAAGTTTTTTCTAATATCTAATCTGTGTCTTCTCCCATTCAGTTTCATCCCATTGCTTCGGGTAACGCGGCCATCCAGTGGACGTGGCTGACTAGAGGGCATGGTCTCGCTTCATAGAAGTGTATGGAAACGAGGCCGCGCCCAATGGCAAGCAGCATAAACAACTCATACATACCCTCCACTCCTGATTGAGAAACCGGCATATCCTTTCATCACACAGTGCGTGTGGTGGGGGGATTCATAAGTCTGCAGTCACACAGAGTGACAAATGGTGCAGCTACATGCATGCGCGAGTGATGAACTGCTCTATTAAACATCCTGTTTACATGATCAAGTAGGGCGATGGAATGAGGGGGAAATCAAACAATGAGATATCCATGAATGTGCCCAGTAATCATACATTTATCACCTATCCTTTGGATAATTAATAAATGCATTTAGTTGCAAAATATATCCTCCAACTTTTTCAGTTGGTTATATTTGTTACAGATTTTCAGCCTCTTGAAATTATTTATTTTCTTTTATTCACTGACAAATAGGACAGAACTTAAAAACAATAAGAACATTGAATTACAAAATATATCTCACAGTTCCATAACATTTAATTATACAATTATTAAACTTTACTCACATTAAACCAGAACCACACACTTAGACCTTTAGGTCTAAGAATGTATACACCAGGTGCATGAAAAGTTAGACCCGGTAGATAAACTACTATTTTGACACAGATCCAAAAGTTATAGTAAGTTACAAAAACCATAAAGACTGCTAAGACCAAGTACTGTCCTCCCAAGTGTTTACTGTGCAAATAATTCATATCCAACATAATTATTATGAAGGGGAACATTTGTGTCCATCCTATATTTTCATAGCACCAACATGTTTTGCAGTGTTGTACAAAGAATGCATTCATACTCACAAGTAAAAGGAGCTCAAAAGAGCTTACAGTCTAATTTCCCCACCACATACAGGAACTCATTTTCCACGCAACCACTTAACCTGTCAGTTATATTTCTGGGCTGCGAGAAATTCACATGAACAAACAGAGGACATGTAAATATCAGAAAAGTGGGACAGCTTTCCAGACGAACACATCACCACCACAAATGTCCTTCTCTGTGTTCTACAATCTAGGATACCTGGCCATTTGCTAGATATTATAAAATGTAAAATATATGAGACTCTAAATTTTATCTGAATCCATAAAAATGTTTCTTGGTTTCTTTTCAGATATTTCCCTTTTTCCTATGATGAAGGAGAAGATTACTGCTGTTCTGTTGGGTAAGTGTTCGAAAAAACTCTGTTTAAAGAAATGGTTAAATGGTTTGTCCGAGACTTTAACATTGATGGCATATGCTTCAAATAGGTCATCAATGTCTTATCAGTGAGGGTGCGACACCCTGCAGCCCCCCCAATCAACTGTTCCCAGCGGCCCGAACTGTTCAATTGTGCAAGAGATTTAACTTAATACTGGCTTTTGCCAAGCACTGCACATCAGTCCCCTACTGATTTGTATAGGGGGCAAATATGCAGTAGTCAGCTGCTACTGCTATACAGATTGTAACATCGGCGTCTCTGCCCCCTGACAGGCAGAGACGCCGTCCCCCTTACCGCCGCGCTCCTGGCCCGGCGTCTTCTGGCTCTCCTGCTGCTGCCGGCACGCGCAGCTTCCCGGGCACTGTGCTTAGGGCAAGCGCGCGCTCCCTCCCTCTTAAAGGGGCCGTGCGCGCCGTCCTAAGGAGTCCCCGGCCAATGGCCGGAGGACTTCCCATATAAAAGGCACCTCCTACAAAATGGAGGTGCCCGTGCAAGGTTGTAGCTCAGTGTACTAACTCTGCTTCAGCCCTCAGGTCTCGCTGCTAGCCTGACTACCAGTCCAGTCTGCCAGCCTGACTACCAGTCCAGTCCGCTAGCCTGACTACCACTCTCCAGCCCGACGGTCTGCCTACGGACCAAACCCGCCAGTCTGTCTATGGGCCAGGCTTGCCTGCCTACCCGGAGAACGTACCAGTTACCTGCCCTGCCTACCAGCCTGCCTACCTGGAGGCTCCTGCCAGTTACCCGTGTTGTCTGCCAGTCGGTCTACCCGGATCACCCGTCAGCATGCCTGCCGTGCTCATCTGCTGCACCGGTCAGTCCCTGCCTTCTGACCCGTGGGAGTCACCTGCTCTCATACAAGGACTGGTCCAGAGTAGCACCTAGTCCCTCTGCTCGGTCCTTCCCTGGTTCACGGAGTCGATTGAGCCGCCGTGCGACCTTGGTCATTCCGAGTTGATACCTAGTTACGCCCCTCTGGTCCCTCCTTGCACCGCAGCACTGAGGTTCCAACACCCGGATCCGTAACACAGTTGACAGAGCTGTGCAGCTCCGCAACTGAGCAGCTCCGGCCGCCGACACCAGAAGCATCTGATCAGTGAGGGTTCCTGGGAGTCTCATCACGACAGATCAGACATTGATGACCTATCCTAAGTTCCAGATAGCCCTATTATTCAGTGGTGCACTGCTCCCCAGCCTACCAGATTCTTATTTCCCAGAGGTCAGTGGGCTTCTGATTGAACGGACCAGTGGCATGGTTGTGCCGTTGGCCCAAATTGTGCTCTCTTCAAGGCTACAAGTAGAGGCGACTTCGGAGGAACACAGAGGCACTGAAGCTGGCCAAACCCAGCAATTGGAAAGAGCTTGTAAGCACTGTGCTTCTTGCTTTGGAGACCAAAAGCTGCTTATAGACTGCAGTGGTGGCTGGTAGCCTAGGAAATGAGCAGTAAACAATAGAATTAAAAATTCCCTCCGTTTTGAGAACGGAAACTATTTTTACTAAGAGGTAAATTGCTTCCTTTATAATTTCTTTGGAACTTTACCCATTAAAGAACTTGAAATTAATCCTTTAAATTGAACCTGTCAGGTGATTGTAGCTGCTCCAAACACCACAGGAAATAGCCATTAGGGACAGACTCCCGAATTCCAGATATCTAGGTTTTAGTCTTAAATGAGCAGCATTTCAGAGAAATCATAGATTAAACGGAAACTTGGAAATTGTAGGCTGAGTAGACTGGTCACGGGGGTAAGTCCTGGAAATCTCTGTCCCTCCTGGCTTTGCTTCATTGACCGGTATCTTCCTACATGTGAATAAGGAGAGACATATCAGTCTAGGCCAGTGGGATATCATCGATCAGACTATTCTGTTTGAGACCCTCCCCTACTAGCAAGAACAGCAGCTCCTGCCATGGATGAGTTGGCGCTTCATATTGGTGTCAAGTAGTGCTACTTTTCCCCTGCAGCAGACTCCGTTATTTAGACATGCTTTTACTGATTCATATACATAACCACTAGCAGATATTCCAAGTATGCGATCAGCTGAAATAACTTTTTATTTTCTGATTTCTGATTCATATAACAAGCTTTTAATATAGAATATTACCGCAAAAGTCACTTCTTTTTTCACTCGCAATGAATTATATTTTAATGCATTACTGAGTACAACAGGTTAAGCACAATTAATCAAAATTTTTAACATACAATTGACAATAGAACTAAGACAGATTTTTATAGTTTTATGCATTTGTAACCTCTATTTCCTTTTTTTCTTACAGTTTTGATTCTGACATGTACATGTGTATCTTCTAAGAAGAACAGAAAGAATAAACGTATGTAATATTTTTTAACTTCTACAGTGCCACCTAGTGGTCTTATTGATGTAAGGCAAGGCTGGTTATTTTTGCCATAGTAATGTGACAGTGTGTATAACGAAGTGCTTGTTATACACAATTTATCTTCTCATCATCAAGCCACAATCATATGGGGATTGGTTTTCAATTGGACGAGGCGGACTGACTGGTTTGGGCAGATACTTCTCCATCAGCAGAATTTTGGGAAAAGGAAAACTTGTGAAAGTAATAATAAGCAACTCTTTAAACAGTTCAAGACCAGGCCATTTTACTCACTGCCTGACCAAGCACATTTTTGGGGCTTTTCGTACATGCAGTAGAAAGAGCTGGAAAAATTTATCCAGAATTCAATTTAACGGTATTTTCATACTCTCATCTTTTATTTTTTGCCGATATCAGATTATATCTGTGGTAAAATATGTGTTTGTTTTATGACTTTTTTATAACTTTATTTTTTTATGACTACTAAATTACTTATTAAAATGTGCTCCCTTTCCATTTTATTTATGTTGGAGGGACTAGTAACAGCGATTTGGATTGGCTGTAGCTTTTTTTTATTTATTTATTTTCCTGCTATTTATTTATGTCATATATTGTCACCCAATAAGGTCATAAAAGATCTTTGGGGGCATTTCAACATTTAAAAGCTTTTTTTAATCTGATTTCCCCTGTGACTGGGACTTGTATATTAGCCCCAGTTACAGAGTGAATTCAGCCTCCTGGTTGAATAGCAGGCCTAACTGCGTCTCCTAGAACCCAGCAGCTTCTGTTCTCTTACTACATCTGGCAATTATATGATCACTGGGTCTGGTAAAGGAAGCACCTTTGTGTCTTCCTATTTCTGCATACAGAGTTCTTGTTAAGTGCTGTGTATATAGTGATCGGGAGGACAGTGATGGTAACAAACCATTAGTGTTGAGTGAGCACTAAAATGCTCGGGTGCTCGAAGCTCGGGCAGAGCTCACCGTGATACTCGGATACAATGAGCCCAATGTTAGTCTATGGGAGACCCGAGCATTTTTGCGGCAGCACCCCAGGCAGTCTGTAGAAAACCTAGAAAGTGCCCAAAACGATAGTGACAGTGCTCAAAAAACATGGGGACAGCATGAGGATCGCCCCAGGAAGCACTTCTGACCTCCAGGTCACTGCTGTCAACAACGTGGTCAGAGGTATTAAGCCACTTTTACGGGCTCACAATAAAACGTTCAGAAACGAAACTGAAACTGTTTTCCTGTGAAATATGTTAACCCCTTAACGACCATGGGTCTTTCTGTTTTTGTGTTTTCATTTTTTGCTCCCCTTTTTCCCAGAGCCAGAACTTTTTTAAGTTTCGTTCAATATGGCCATGTGAGGGCTTATTTTTTGTGGGACGAGTTGTACTTTTAAAAGCCATTACTGGTTTTACCATATCATGTGCTGGAAAATGGGAAAAAAATTCCAAGTGCGGTGAAATTGCAAAAAAAATGCAATTCCACAGTTGTTTTTTGGGTCCTTTTTTTTACCACATTCACTGAATGCTAAAACTGACCTGCCATTATTATTCTCCAGGTCATTATGAGTTCGTAGACACCAAACATGTATAGGTTCTTTTTTAGTTAAGTGGTGAAAAAAAATCCAAAGTTTGCTAAAAAAAAAAACGCCATTTTCCGAGACCCATTTTTCGGGATCTGGGGCCGGGTGAGGGCTTATTTTTTGCGCACCGGGTTGACGTTTTTATTGATACTATTTTAAGGTAGATCTGATGTTTTTATCGCCCATTATTGCATTTTATTGCAATGTTGCAGCGACCAAAAAAACGTAAATCTGGCGTTTAGATTTTTTTTCTCGGTACACAGTTTACCGATCTGATTAATTCTTCTTTTATATTGATAGATCGGGCGATTCTGAACGCGGCGATACCAAATATGTGTATGTGGGGTTTTTTTTAAATTATTTTATTTCGAATGGGGCGAAAGGGGGGTGATTTAAACTTTTATATATTTTTTATTTTTTTAATATTTTTAAAAACATTTTTTTTACACTTACTGCATGCTTCAATAGTCTCCATAGGAGACTAGAAGCAGCAGCTGTCTGATTGCTTCTACTGCATACAGGCGATGAGCAGATCGCTTGTATGCAGCAGAAATGCTCACTTGCTATGAGCTCCGACCACTAGGTGGCGCTCATAGCAATTGAGACATGACAACCACAGGGGTCTGCTGCAGACCCTGGGTTGTCATGCCCATCCATTGGTGACTCACGATCACGTGACGGGGTCACCGATGGGCGGGGCTTAGGACGCGCTTCCCGGAAGCGCGAGTTAGATGCCGCTGTCAGAGATTGACAGCGGTATTTAACATGTTAACAGCCGTGGGTGGATTGTGACATGTGCCAGCTGACATGTGCCCGGTTTAGTGCGGGCTCAGCGCCGGAGCCCCCGCTGAACCGGCCTTTCCGACCTGGTGCATACTATTACTGACCTGGTTGGAAAGGGGTTAAGGAACATCCTTTCCAGACTTGTGTATAAGGTAAAATAAATAACCAAAAATAAAAATACTCCTCCACACCTTGGGCTATGTTCACAAGTAGCATTTTTTATGCGTTTTTGCACTTTTGTATTGCTTTCAACCGTGACAAATGCATTCATCGGGAAATGTCATTTTAACATTTTACAACCTTATCTGGCCATGTGCTGTGTGACACATGCATACAGTGCTGAAAAGACATGGGAACAGCATGGGGAAGACCCCTGGAAGCATCTCTGACACCCAGGTCACTGCCTAAACGTGTGCCCATCAGAAGTGATCCTTGCCGCATCAGAAGACTTGCAACTATCCCCGTGCAAGTCCTTGTCCCAGGGCAGTGTTCAATTGTACCTCCCCCATTCCTTGCAATGCAAGCGCAAATATGCAGCCTGCCACCCACCCACCCCCAGGCTGCAATACCATACTGCTTGCTTGCACTTGAAATGGGGCCTTTTAGTTTGGAGGAGGCCGAAGCTGGCCACTACCTCATGGCTGCTTCGGCAGCGAAGTTTCCATACTCAGTCCCAAGCCGCCACTATTTGTCCCAGTAACCTTCCCCACACTTTTCTTAGCCTGGCTTGCTTTAGGGCAGCATTGGACGAGCCCACCAGACAACCAGACTCCTCCGGTGGGCCCTGGCTTCTCCATCAGGGGAGTTGAGAGTGCCAAGGTGAGGAGCATGATGATGATGATAGAAGTTAGCATCTGCTTTGTTTTCTTTTAATGCAAGCGTAAGTGTGCAGCCTGCCACCCACCCACCCCCAGGCCATACTGCTAGCTTGCACTTGAAATGGGGCCTTTTAGTTTGGAGGAGGCCAAAGCTGGCCACTACCTCATGGCTGCTTCGGTGGCCTGGTATCCATACTCAGTCCCCAGCCTCCCGGCCAAGGTCCCCAGTCCCCAGTGCCAAGGTGAGGAGCATGATGATGATGATAGAAGTTAGCATCTGCTTTGTTTTCTTGGAATGCAAGCGCATGTATGTAGTAGTGGCTAGGCCTGAGGTGGTCAGTGTTTTGGCGCATATCCTACCTCCTCCGAGGATTGCTGGATATTTTCCTGCTACTATCCCAGTTCTATGACTCCCGTTAAAACAAAGCTTCAGGTGATAAATGATGGATGAGGTGGTGGCAAAGGAGAAAGAGCAAGAGGAACAGGGACCATTCACATCAATATCAGGCCAGTCAACCACACATGTCTTGTAGGATATGTTTCTGTACCAAAAGGAGCAGTTCGGCTACACAGTTATGGGGCATACAGTGAGTCCAATGCCTGCCAAAAATTTAGAGGCACTCCAATGTCCCTTGGAAGTGACATGGAGGTCAGAGGGCCTTAACTAAACCATTTTTTCCATTTATAGCAACTGGGTCTACTGTGCACTGTTGGCCTAAGCAGTGAATGGAAGGCTTTCCAAAAATTATGAGGAACTGCAATGCCCCTTGAAACAGATGTGGATTGCAGCATACTAAAAACCTTCTACCCATTATTGGGGAGTGGGTCTCCCTTAGTGTTCGCCTATGCATTGAAAAGCAAAAGCTGACTAAAATTAGGAGGAAATGCAATGCCCGTTGGAAGAGGCGTGGAGGTCGCAGTAGCTTAACAAGATGGTTTTAATGCCCCTTGGAAAAGTGGTGGAGGTCACAGTAGCTCAACAAGACGGTTTGAATGCACCTTGGAAGAGTGGTGGAGGTCACAGTAGCTTAACAAGACAGTTTTAATGCCCCTCGGAAGAGACGTGGAGGTCGCAGTAGCTTACCAAGATGGTTTTAATGCCCCTTGGAAAAGTGGTGGAGGTCGCAGTAGCTTAACAAGACGGTTTTAATGCCCCTTACAAGAGCCATACAGTACAGCATCTTAAAAACATTATTCCCATTATTGGGGAGTGGGTCTCCCATAGTCTTTGCTTATGCCTTCCAAGCAAAAGCTGCCAAAAATTAGGAAGGAGGAACTTGCAATGCCCCTTACCAGTGCCATGCAGTACATCATATTACAAACATTATTCCCATTATTGGGAAGTGGGTCTCCCATAGTCTTTGCTTATGCCTTCCAAGCAAAAGCTGCCAAAAATTAGGATGGAAGAACTTGCACTGCCCCTTACAAGAGCCATGCAGTACAGCATATTACAAACATTATTCCCATTATTGGGGAGTGGGTCTCCCATAGTCTTTGCTTATGCCTTCCAAACAAAAGCTGACAAAAATTAGAAGGAAATGCAATGCCCGTTCGAAGAGTCGTGGAGGTTAGAGTTAATTAAAAACAACATTTCAATGCCCTTTGGAAGAGCTGTGGAGTTCAGAGTGGTTTAATAAGACGCTTTTAATGCCCCTCGGAAGAGATGTGGAGGTCCCAGTAGCTTAACAAGACTGTTTTAATGCCCCTCGGAAGAGACGTGGAGGTTGCAGTAGCTTAACAAGACGGTTTCAATGCCCCTAGGAAAAGTGGTGGAGGTCGCAGTAGCTTAACAAGACGGTTTTAATGCCCCTTACAAGACCCATACAGTACAGCATCTTAACAATATTATTCTCATTATTGGGGAGTGGGTCTATAAGTCTTTGCTTATGCCTTCCAAGCAAAAGCTGACAAAAATAAGGATGGAGGAACTTTCAATAACGGCAACACGGACCATGGTCACCCTGGTGGTATAGTGGTGGTGGAGGCTGAGGATAAGGAGAAGAACCGAAAACAGCCGAAATGAGGACGCGTATACCCATGTGTGGGTGTGAAGCGGTGCATGTGAATGAATACACCTCCCGAAATAACACAGTGGATTAGACTTTGTTACTCCGCTATCATTTGGTGGTGATGAGAAGTCTGGCCCAATCCAGCCCTTGTTCATTTTGATAAGGGTCAGCTTGTCAGCATTGTCAGTTAGTGCGCTTATCAGTTATAATTCCCCCAGCGGCACTAAAGACACGCTCCGATAACACGCTAGCGGCAGGGCAGGCCAGGACCTCCAAGGCGTACAGAGCGAGTTCATTCCAAGTGTCCAGCTTGGATACCCAATAATTAAAAGGCACAGAGGAATCACGGGAGGATGCTGGTACGGTCGGCAAGGTACTCCCTCACCATCTTTTGAAACTTTCCACTCCTTGTGAGAGTACCCCGCGCCTCAGGGTCTGTCCGAAGGGAGGGTCTGAGAAAACTGTCCCAGAACGTTGACAGTGTTCCCCTGCCTCTGCTGGATTGGAATTGCATCTCTCTCGCATGTACTCCTTGGTTGGGCAACGAACTGTGACCTCTGCCGCTAGGGTGTTCAGATGGGAATTTTTAACAGTTCTGCAGCAAGGGCCTTCTGGTACTGTCCCATTTTTGTAGACCTCTCCACCTCAGGAATAAGAGAGTGAAAGTTCTCCTTGTAGCGGGGGTCTAAAAGTGTCACCAACCAGTAATGACTGTCACCCAACATTTTGACAACGTGAGGGTCACGGTTAAGGCAGCGTAACATAAAGTCAGCCATGCGTGCCAGACTGGTAACGGGCAAGACTTCCGTGTCCTCACCAAGATGACGACTAACCATGCTCTCCTCCTCCTCCTCCTCCCCCCTGTCCTCAGGCCACCCACGCTGAACCGACGGTATGACAGTTGTACAGGTACTACCGTCTACAGCGCATGATACGAGCTCCTGTTCTTCCTCCTCCTCCTCCTCCTGCTCTCCCTCATTGTCCCCCAATGCACATTGGGATGAGATGAGGCTGGGCTGTGTGTAATCGACCACTACGGCTTCTTGATCCATCTCATCATACTCGGGCTGCAATGCCTCCTCTTTAATTCTCTGCAGAGAGCGTTGCAAAAGACAGACAAGTGGAATGCTGACGCTAATGATGGCGTCATCGCCACTCACCATCTTGGTGGACTCCTCAAAGTTTGTCAAGATGGTACATATGTCAGACATCCAGGTCCACTCCTGAGGTCTTATGTGTGGAGTCTGACCTGAATATCGACGGCCTTGTTGCAGCTGGTACTCCACAACTGCTCTCTTCTGCTCACAAATCCTCTGCAACATGTGGAGGGTAGAGTTCCAATGTGTGGGGACATCACACACCAGTCGGTGTGACGGAAGCTGCAAACGCTGCTGCAACACAGCAAGGGCGGCAGAAGCTGTAGCCAACTTGCGAAACTGAGCTGACAGGCGGCGTACTTTGACGAGCAGATCTGGCAACTCGGGGTACGATTTAAGAAACCACTGAACCACGAGGTTAAGCACATGAGCCAGGCAAGGTACGTATGTGATCTCGCCTCGCCTCAGAGCCGCCACCAGGTTACGGCCATTGTCACACACGACCATGCCTGGATGTAGGTTCAGCGGTCTCAGCCACAGATCTGCCTGCTCTTTCACAGCTGTCCACAACTCACAAGCAGTGTGATGTTTCTCACCTAAGCTTATGAGTTTCAGCACAGCCTGTTGCCGCTTGGCGGAAGCAGTACTCCAGTGTTTCCAGCTTGTAACTGATGTGGTGATATCTGAGATGGAGGCTGAACATGAGGAGGAGGAGGAGGATGATGCGCAGGAGCTGTACACTGTGGGGGCAACTCTGACTGACATAGGGCCCACAATCCTCGGTGTGGGGAGGATGTGTTCCGTCCCAAGGTCCGACTGGGTCCCGGCTTCCACTATGTTTACCCAGTGTGCCGTCAGGGAGATGTACCGTCCCTGGCCACAAGCACTTGTCCACGTGTCCGTTGTCAGGTGGACTCTCCCAGTAACTGCGTTGTTGAGGGCACGGCAGATGTTTTGGGACACAAGCTTGTGTAGTGCGGGGATGGCACACCGGGCAAAATAGTGTCGGCTGGGGACCGAGTACCGAGGGACGGCCACCGCCATAAGGTTGCGGAAGGATTCCATCTCCACCAGCCTAAAAGGCAGCATTTCCAACGCAAGCAGTCGTGAAATGTGCGAATTTAGGACTGTGGTCTGTGGGGTGTTGGCTGCCAATTTCCACTTTCGTTCAAAGGTCTGGGATATGGACAATTGAATGCTGCGGTGGGACGTGGATGTGGACGTTGATGCTGTTTCTTGAGAAACTGCCATAACAAGTGAAGACTGAGAGGAGGGGGCATCTTTGCATGCAGTATGGACAGGGGATTGCCTTGCACACAGAACAGGGGGATCTATTGCACGCACAACAGCGGAAGAAGCAGTGGTGACACCCACTGACACTGGTCGTGGACCCTGGGGTTCACCCCACAAAGTCGGGTGCTTTGCTGCCATGTGCCTGATCATGCTGGTGGTGGTCAGGCTGGTAGTTTTGTCACCCCAGCTGATGCTGGCATGGCAGGTGGTACAAATGGCCTTTTTGGGGTTATCAGCAGAGTCTTTAAAAAAATTCCAGACTCTGGAAGACCTACAGGTTGTACTGGCAACGTCCCTAGTGTTGGTGTTACGGGGAACTGTTGCCTGCCTTCTGTGTGCCTCCACCACACTGTTTCTTCCTGCCTGTTGGGGTACTCTGCCTCACTCACCCTGTGTGCTGCTGGCCTCGCTCTGCATGTCCTCCTGCCACGTTGGGTCAGTTACTAGATCATCCACCACCTCCTCTTCCACTTGCACACGACGATCCTCCTCCTCACTTCTGGGCAATTGTGTTTCGTCATCATCCACCTCTTGTGACAAATTTCCAGCGTCGACTTCCTGTGGCTGTGGCTGTTCAAATATTTGGGCATCACTACATGGGATCTCCTCTTCCACCACTTCAAACGGAGCAGGCAAGGGACACAAATCTGGAAATGGACCAGTGAACAGCTCTTCAGAGTGTCCAAGTGTGGGATCAGTTGCTGTCTTACTACACTCGGCATGGTGAGAGGAAGGAGCATCAGGGTGAGGAGGAGTATGCGGTCGAGACTCACGGCTGCTAAGATTTGACCGTGTGGAAGACAGACCGGAGGTGGTGGTGCCCAGGTAACTGGAAGTATTATCTGCTATCCAATTAATAACCTGTTCACACTGATCAGTTCGCAATACTGGTGTTGTTCTGTGCTTCTCTAGTAATTTGGTCAAGAAGTGGGAGCGAGAAGATGCGGCTGTTGGTTGTGGCACATTTTCACCTTGGCCACTGCCCTGTTCTCTGCACCATCACCAGAACGTCCAGTTCCACGTCCCTTGCCACGCGCCTTGCCCATTGTAAAGGAAGTAAAATAGCTTACACTCGCACTATCAATGGAAAAAGGGTAATAATAAGTAGATTAGAACCGTGGAAGAGGACAACCACAGTTCTTTTTCTCTGGCCTACACCCGACTCTTTTAAACAATCTGAACAATCAGGGAGAAACTATTACTGTTTTTCTTTACGGAAAAAATACCAAAAGCTGAATAATAGAGATTTTTTACCGTGGAATGGCAAAACCACAGTTATTGTTTAATCTTACAGCAAAGAAAGTGAAAAACCTGCACCACCTGCAAGCAGCTGCAATAGTCAGTGCGAAGCTGAACATGTACAATGCAGACACCTAAATAGGACTTAGTAACATTTCAGGTACAAAAGCTCATAAAAAAGTTTAAACAGTCCAAAATAACCATAAGAAAGAAAAATGAGCTGCACTCACCAGTCCTTAAAAGCAGTATCTTTATTCCATAAGGATAAAAAGTCCGGCAAGCAGGGAGAGCGGGGAAGAAAAAAGCAGACAACAGCTGTTTCGCGTGAAGACGCTTCTACAGGTCTGTGTTACACACAAAACATGACATCACATCCTTTATTTGCAAATTAAGCAAGAACACATGATCACAAAAGTAAAAAAACACAAATCAGAACAGAATCATAAAAACATAGAAAAATCCAGACGATCATTTAAGCCTAATGGACCATTAGCATTCAGGCGAACGATCCATTTAGTTTCGATTTGAAGCATCAGCTTATTCAGATTGCCACCTCTACTGGGAAAATGAAGCTGTTCTAAGCCAGCAAATCTCAATGATTTAGGGTTAGCATTATGAAATTCAGTAACATGCTTAATAAATCTTTTGGAGCCCTTTTGGGTTTCTAGGGAATGTAAATGCTCCCTGATCCTAATAAATAAAGAACATATAGTCTTCGCTATATAAAAAAAAATTACAAGGACAAAAAATTACATAAACAATATTCTTGGACCTACAGGTAATGAAATCCTTAACAAAATGTGTAATCGGGCCAATACGCAAGGGATTAGTCGTGAGGTGATGATTACAAAAAGAACAAGAACCGCATCTAAAATTCCCAGAGGGGTATACCAGACAATTTTAAATAGATATATTTGTTGCTGAACAGTGAGCGACACACTCAAACTGTTTTTTTTAGGTAAAAATGACCCAAAAGTGGATAATACAGAGGTTTGAACCGTGGAACTGCAAAACTACACTTCTATTTCTCTGGCCTACACCGGACTATTTTCAACAAATATATTTGTGTCTGAACAATCAGGGAGACACTATTAATTTTTTTTTTTTTACGGCGAAAAATGCCAAAAGCAGGATAATATTGATTTTTTACCGTGGAACGGCAAAACCAGTTATAATTTACTGGTGTATACCAGACTCTTTTAAACAGATATATTGGTGTCTGAACAATCAGGAGACACTATTACTGTTTTTCTTTACGGAAAAAATACCAAAAGCTGGATAATAGAGATTTTTTACCGTGAAACCACAGTTATAATTTACTGGTGTATTCCAGACTCTTTTAAACAGATATATTTGTGTCTGAACAATCAGGAGACACTATTACTGTTTTTCTTTACGGCAAAAAATGCCAAAAGCAGGATAATAGAGATTTTTCACAGTGGAACTGCAAAACCACAGTTCTATTTCTCAGGCCTACACCAGACTATTTTCAACAGATATATTTGTGTCTGAACAATCAGGAGACACTAGTACTGTTTTTCTTTACGGCAAAAAATGCCAAAAGCAGGATAATAGAGATTTTTCACCGTGGAACTGCAAAACCACAGTTATAATTTACTGCTGTATACCAGACTCTTTTAAACAGATATATTGGTGTCTGAACAATCAGGGGACACTATTACTGTTTTTCTTTATGGGAAAAAATACCAAAAGCTGGATAATAGAGATTTTTTACAGTGGAACAGCAAAACCACAGTTATAATTTACTGGTGTATACCAGACTTTTTTAAGTAGATATATTTGCCGCTGAACAGTGAGCGACACACTCAAACTGTTTTTTTTAGGTAAAAATGGCCCAAAAGTGGATAATACAGAGGTTTGAACTGTGGAACTCCAAAACCACACTTCTATTTCTCTGGCCTACACCAGACTATTTTCAACAAATATATTTGCGTCTGAACAATCAGGAGACACTATTACTGTTTTTCTTTATTGCAAAAAATGCCAAAAGGAGGATAATAGAGATTTTTCACAGTTGGACTGCAAAACCATATTTCTATTTCTCGGGCCTACACCAGACTATTTTCAACAGATATATTTGTGTCTGAACAATCAGGAGACACTATTACTGTTTTTCTTTACGGCAAAAAATGTCAAAAGCAGGATAATAGAGATTTTTCACCGTGGAACTGCAAAACCACAGTTATAATTTACTGGTGTATACCAGACTCTTTTAAACAGATATATTGGTGTCTGAACAATTAGGAGACACTATTACTGTTTTTCTTTACGGAAAAAATACCAAAAGCTGGATAATAGAGATTTTTACCGTGGAACGGCAAAACCACAGTTATAATTTACTGGTGTATACCAGACTTTTTTAAATAGATATATTTGGGGCTGAACAGTGAGCGACACACTCAAACTGGGTTTTTTTAGGTCAAAATGACCCAAAAGTGGATAATACAGAGGTTTGAACCGTGGAACTGCAAAACCACACTTCTATTTCTCTGGCCTACGCCAGACTATTTTCAACAAATATATTTGTTTCTGAACAATAAGGGAGACACTATTACAGTTTTTTTTTTACGGCAAAACATGCCAAAAGCAGGATAATAGAGATTTTTTTACGGTGGAACAGCAAAACCACAGTTATAATTTACTGGTGTATACCAGACTTTTTTAAATAGATATACACTCCCTGACAGAAGTTATGTCGCTTATCCATGTTATGTAAATAAAAGCTTATAACCTGACGTTAAATTCATCCATTGGTTTTATAAATTACTCTTTTGAAAGCTGAAACCCTCCCAAATTTGGTTTAGGTAAAGAAAATAAATTGGCAGCAATGCTGAAATATTGATGATATAATGAACACAGAATGGTCATTTGGCAAGACAAAAGTTTTGTCACCTGGTCATATAATGCACCCAATCCTAGTTTACATCCTCACCAGTGCTAAGTAAATGATCAGTTAATTAGTGGGTGTGTATAAAAAGAAACTCAGCACCCCAAACCGTCACTTGAACTGCAACTTGAGCTCTGACAACATGCCAAAAATCCACCCTGCGACCAAAGCCTTGATTATCAAGAGGCTGAAGACCAGAGCCACTGCAGAAGTGGCTGGCATCTTTAATGTGTCTCAGCGTCAAGTACAAAGAATTATAAAAAGATTTGAAGAGACTGGAGATGTGTTTGACAAGCCCAGGTCCGGCAGACCCCGCAAGACAACTGCTCAGGAGGAATGTTTGTTGGTTAGAAAATCCAAAGCAAGCCCCTCTTCCACTGCAGCAGAGCTCCAACAGGCCTGGTCACCTCAAGTCCCTGTGTCAACTAGAAAAGTTTGTAGGATTCTGTCTCGAAATGGCCTCCATGGTTGAATCAGTGCCCAGAAGCCAGCACTAAACAAAAGGCAAATAAAAAACAGTGTGGCATTTGCAAAGTCCCACAGCCTGCTAAACAGATGGATGCTGGAAAAGAGGCAGAAGGTGGATTTCTCTGATGAATCTTCAGTAGAATTACACCACAGCCGCTTCAAATACTGCAGGAGACCTACTGGAGCCCGTATGGATCCAAAATACAGTTAAATTTGGTGGTGGAAAGATCATGGTCTGGGGTTACATTCAGTATGGGAGTGTGTGAAACATTTGCAAGGTGGAAGGCAATATCAATAGCCTAAAATATCAAGAAGTATTAGCTACCTCTTACATTCTAAATCATAAAAGGGGTCAAATTCTGCACCAGGATGGTGCTCCATCTCATACATCCATCTCTACAACAAAGTTCCTCCAGGCAAAAAAGATCAAGGTGCTCAAGGACTGGCCAGCTCAGTCACCGGACATGAACATCATTGAGCATGTTTGGGGTAGGATGAAAGAAGAAGCTTGGAAGACAAAGCCAAAGAATCTAGATGAACTATGGGAGGCATGTAAGACTGCATTCTTTGCTATTCCTGATGACTTCATTAATAAATTGCATGAATCATTGTTGAACCGCATGGATGCAGTCCTTCAAGCTCATGGAAGTCACACAAAATATTAAATATGACTCTAATAGCACCACAACTTCATTCACCAATGTTATGCATCATATATTTGTATTTTAAGATAATTATTTGTTTGATTATCACATTACTTTCTGTGGGCGACAAAACTTTTGTCTTGCCAAAATCTGACCATTCTGTGTTCATTAAATGATCAATATTTCAGCATTGATGCCAACTTATTTTCTTAACCTATACCAAATTTGAGAGGGTTTCAGCTTTCAAAAGAGTAATTTATAAAACCAATGGATGAATTTAACGTCAGGTTATAAGCTTTTATTTACATAACATGGATAAGCGACATAGCTTCTGTCAGGGAGTGTATTTGCCGCTGAACAGTGAGCGACACACTCAAACAGTTTTTTTTTAGGTAAAAATGGCCCAAAAGTGGATAATACAGAGGTTTGAACAGTAGAACTGCAAAACCACACTTCTATTTCTCTGGCTTACACCAGACTCTTTTAAAAAAATATATTTGTGTCTGAACTGTCACAGACACACTTTTTTTTTTTCTTTGGGGGGGGGGGGGTGGGGACACCAAAAGGTTAATAAGATGGGTATTTGTACAGTGTGAAGGAGGAAAAAAAAAAAAGAGGATTTAGATGAAAAAAAAAAGGATTTTTCCTGGCCCCCGAGACCTGGAGCTAAGTCCAGCAATTTCAGCAACAGGAGCACACAGGACTGTAATGCAGCATTTGCTGGTATAACCACTGCGTCTCCTATACAGCCTGCCTGCCTGATATCTGGGATGGATATTAGTCCTGAGAAGGACTGTTTGTTTGATCTGGCAGCCTTTACAGACCCTACACTAACTATTTCACAGTATATATCTCTCCCTAAATCAGCAGCGCTGTCCCTACACTGTCTGATCCCAGCCGTCTGTGTCCAAGATGGCGGCACCCGATTTTAAATACTGGAAGTGACGCTGTGCGGCCAGCCAATCAATGTAATGCCCACAACCAACATGGCTGTGGCATTACAGTGACTGGCTGGCAATCCCTGCATGTTCATTGGCTCTGTAAAGAGCGCCAAACATGCAGGGCGGAGACCCGAGCTCCCGCCCGAGTAACCCGGAAATGCTCGGTGCTCACCGAACATCCCGAGTAGCGTGATGCTCGGGCGAGTACCGAGCAATGTCGAGCATGTTCGCTCAACACTACAAACCATAACTGCCTCCTCTCTGGGGAGTCCAGTTGCGGCTGATAGCTGGCTCAATGCTACAATCATGCAGTGACGTTTTAGAATGTTTAGGAAGTAGTTAAAATGGAACTGTACTTTCAACAAACTGCATAAATCAATAATACAGAAAAATATAAGAGTACTGTATAATATATTTTATAAGAAGAATCTGTGTTTTTGTTAGGAAATTCTTGCATGTGTAACAGCTGTTTAACAGCCATGACACATGCAGCCGCGGCGGCACTAACATAGATGCCGAGCACGCCGCAAATACTCGGCGAGAATCCGAGCATGCTTGCCGAAAGCGTTAACAATACACGCTCGATCAACACTATTCCCCACTAATCAGACACTTCTTCTCCTGCCCACTGCCTCTTGGACTCATCCACTCTAGAAAAAGAGCTCCAATCCATACATCAATCCTCAAAGATTGTAAGTTTGCGAGCAGGGCCCTCACTCCTCTTGTATCTGTTGAATTATGTGTTACTCTGTAATATGTGATATTGTCGGTACAAGTCTCCGCTGAATTGTAAAATGCTGCGGAATATGTTGGTGCTGTAGAAATAAAAATTATTATTATTATCTGACTCAAGACCAGACAGACTGCCAGCACAGTGAGGTATCAGTTTACAGCTCCAAAAATAGTTTATGGAGAGTGGAATGGGGGGGGGGGGAAACAAGCAGAGGGAGGCACAAAAAGATCGTGCTGAGCTTTCTAAGAAGTCTGTTACCACACTGCAGACCTGATTGACATTCAGACGACTCAGTATTGTATAATTTTCTCCGTGTTGCTGTTGCTTATATCTGTGTTTTAAAAAGTAAATGAAGAGCAGAAATCCATCTCTGTGTGCTGCTTTGTACGGCAGAAATCTTAGCAGCTAGTCTCCTCCCTCAGCTCCGAGTAAATTGCAAATTAAGAACTAGATCTTGCAGAAGGAAAAACAGGTACAAGTCATATAAATGCCAGAAAGGTTATTCCTCATAACCACACACAGGACAGTTTATTCTGAAAAATTACTTGAAAGTACGATTACCCTTTAACTCTAAACTCCAGGAAAATTATGAAAATCATATCAGTAATTTACCATATGTGTAATTATCATCTTTCTCTTTTGTATCACTGGGAATAGTATGCTGTTTGTAACTTTACAGACCAAGACTGATAAATGTCCTATGGACTCACCACTATAAACCTTACTGTTTATTTCCACAGATGCTCCTCACATTGACTGTGACATTAAAGCAGGCAAAATAGTCAACCCAGAGTTCCTTGCAAAGTGTCCAGCAGGTTGCCAAGAAGGGAAGCATCGTGTATATGGCACAGACATATATGCCTCTTTTTCCAGCATCTGCACAGCTGCCATTCACAGGTCTGCAGGTTTGAACAAGTGTTAATTCTATTTTCCACATGATCACAACATGAACACCCATGATTACATTACATGTGATTTCATTACACGTGATGATTACATTATGGATAACATTATATTGAAAACGAGGTTAATATATTTTTACAGCGGTGTAATTGACAACTCAGGAGGGAAGATTCTTGTTCGGAAAGTCGCTGGGCAATCTGGTTACAAGGGAAGCTTCTCAAATGGGATACGATCGCTTTCTCTTCCTCGTTGGAAAGAGTCCTTTGTCGTAGCAGGTAAAAGCCTAGAAATGTTGCACACTGCTTATCTTCCATTATTGTTTAAAGAGAGTTACAGAAGCAGCTTAGCTCAGTCACTCTCTGCTGCTTCCGCCATAGATTGAAGAATGGACATTTATTCCTCTTTAAGCCAAGAGGGACTGAGATGGGAATAACTCTTTAAAGAGAACCAATCATCTCCAAAAATGCTATTTATCTGTAGATATAATGGGAATCTGAAGGCAATTAGCATTTAAATCATGTCTGGCAGAGTAACTGGAACAATGGCTACAGGGAGAAAATTAAATTCTATCCTCCCTGAAGCCACTCGCTTCCAGTCTATGGGGTGGTGAATGGAGTTGTTATACTCTCAGCTCAGTAGACATTGAGCATGCTGTAATCACTACCTGGCACTTTGATTGACAGCCGACTCTGCAGCGTGTTCATGTGTTCAGCGTGTGTGTGCAGTGTGTGTGTGCAGAGCCAGCTGTCAATCAAGGTGCAGGGTAATATGAGAGGGCATGGCTCACTGTGTAAGTGACCGGTGACTATAATCACTCCCTGCACCAATGACTGGAAACAAGTCTTTGCAAGGAGAATATAGCGTAATTTTCTCCCTTTAGCTGCGCTTCCCATAAGCCTTCCAGACATGATTGTGACGCGCCCCTGGGCCTGTGTCGCGCTGCGTTGCGCACGCGGGAGCTTACCCGGAGCCGGATCTGTTTAGGGTTGTAGTCTCGTGGCGGTGACCCGGTCCGTGCCCAGGGAGTCAAACTGGATGGCAGTCTGTTAGCGGTAGAAAATGGTTGATGACTACGCCACCCGTTGAATGCAGCCAGGGGGCTGCTGCTGCAGGGCAGACCGCTGAGGCCGGTGGAAGGATGGTGCAGCGTGATAGTATAACCCCCAACGGGAGGGGTATGGCCTCAGGGCAGCCGACGTGGATGATGGGGGTAGCAGGAACCACTCAGAGACGGTATGGTAGCGTTCAGGGTCTTTACTGGTAACAACGATAGACCCTCCCGGAGTACTTGCTAGCGAACGGGGCCTGGTCAGTCCTTGAGCAGATGGGATCTCCCCTGGCCAGGCGTAGTTGTAGGCCTCCCAAGCTGACTGTACTCTTCTGGCTACCTTGCTAGAAGCTGATGTAAGTAGCCCACGTCCCTGAGTGTACCGTGTGGTGCTCACCCGTATGGCCGGTGACTCGGGGCCTTCTAATGGCTTCCGCTCCACGATGGCGGTGCTGGTCCCACGCGTGTGACCGGGCCTTCGGGCTTCTGGGCCAGGGGACCTGAAATCCCCTGCCTGACGGATTCTGCTGCTGGGTAGAAGTTAGTCCCCACAGCCTCGGACTCCGGGTCCGGTAAAGAATCTTCTTAGTCAGGGCGAGCTCTTTAGCTGCCAGCCCCTGACTCCTTGTGACTCTGCTGCTTCCTATGCTGCTCTTGTCTCTACTCTTCCTGGACTCACTAACCCTGCCTCAGCCCCGGGTTTATACAGGGGAAGTTCTTCCCCTCCCAAGGCTGGGCAGGAGGTGTGGCATGCACAGGATCCCTGACCAAAGGACCTCCCACCTGCTCTCAGACGTAATATCTCTATCACTGTGACAACCAGACCCCTGGGGTGTCACAATTGAAACACTATTTACCTGCAGATTTACCACTATATATTTTTGGAGGAGACAAGTTCTTTTTAAAGGGAACTAGTGATGTGAAAAAACGCTATTAAGCTGAAGATATGTGGTTAAACTGCAAGTTAATAGCTTTCTGAACCCGTGCGACGGCTTCACTGAGAACCCTGCTACTGGGAGGAAATTAAAGGGGTATTCTCATCTCCAAGATCTTATCCCAATATCTAGTAGGTATAATAATAATATTAGCATTTACCTCCAATTAGAAATGTAGTATAGTTTTTTCAGATTCGCTATGTCTCTTTCCTCATGTGCAGGCATTGCAGGACCTTAGGTATCCATGGTTATGACCACTAGCAGCTAGCTAACTAACTGTCACTATATCAGTGGTCGTAACCATAGATACCTAAGGTTCTGCAATGCCTGCACATGAGGATAGAGACATAGCAAATCAGAAAAACTATAGTACATTTATAATTGGAGGTATTTGCTAATATTATTATTATACCTATATATTGGGATAGGATCTTGGAGATGGGAATACCCCTTTAACTCTTTTCCTCCCAACAGCCTCGGGCTTTTAGTCATAGTGGCGCTACTGGCACAGCATCAGTCATCGCATAGTACATAGTGAGCGGTGGCTGAAACCATAGCCTGACACTGACTGATAGTCAACTCTACAGTGTATCAGTTCTGAGCAGTGACTGAAGCCATGCCGGCGGTGGCGCTTGTATGACTGAAAGCCGTAGGCTGCCGGGAGGAAGAAAGTTAATTTCATTCTGGCAGCTGGGCTTTCAGTACAGCGACTGCACAGTTTCGCAATTATATTAACCTGCAGATTAACCCAATATCTGCTGGTTAATAGCATTTTTTGACATGTCACGTTTCCTTAAAGGGGTTGTCCAGTCAAAAGTGATAAGTCTGCGGTCACTCTGAGTGACTGCAGACTTATGAATCCCCCCCAGTGCAGGCACTGTGCGCTGCGGGGATTCGCTGGTATGAGTCCTGGGACCGGAGACTATGTATATATTATGCATACCCCCAGCCATTCAGTGCAACCTCGCTCCATACACTTGTATGGAGCGAAGCCACGCCCCGTCTAGTGATGTGGGCAGCCATTAGGCACGTCTGACTAGAAGGCGCAGCCTCACTCAATACAAGTGTATGGAAGGGTGAGGCCGCGCCCACTGGCCGGGGTATGTATAACACATACATACCCTCTGTTACCGGGTCTCATACCGGCGAATCCACGGAGCACACAATGCCTCGGGGGGGAATCCATAAGTCTGCAGTAACACAGAGTGACTGCAGACTTATCACTTTTGACCGGACAACCCCTATAAGGACTGGCAAATCTTGACTTTCAAGACCAACTGATTTCTTTTCCCTGTCACATGTCACAAGCCATAACAGTGAAAACAGGTATTATAACGTAAATTGTGATTTATTTTTACAGCATTCACTAAGAGGTAGAAACAACATGTTCACTTCTTTCTGTGGGTCAGTTTAATTACGGCAGTATCAATTTTTTGAGTTTTTGTATGCTTTACTATTATTCAATCATGACAACTTTGAAACGTTGCAGCATTCTGAGCCCTGACTTCTTTTTTTCAGTCATGCTTGAAATATAGCAGTTATTTGTACTATATTGTTTTATTTTGTTGAACATTTCTAAATCATTATTAATTTTATGAATTTCTTTTTTTTTTTTTAATCCATATTTTCTTTTTTCCTTTTTTAGTCCCAATAGTAGACTTGCCTATGCGGTCATATCATAACCATCACAAACATGACTTAACACTCTGAAACACCTGGATTATAGAATATTATTAGTGCCTAACAGACATAAACAGTTTACAGCTCTGTGAGTCTTCTAGGCTCCCAGGTGTCATGTAATCCCATTGACAATCCATGATCAGGACGCTGGGGCTAACCACATTGTGCCAGCACTGTTCAAGTATGGCGCTAGTGTAATATGATGGTTGATTAAACAAAAATGTTTGGGTGGATCTTGAAAGTATGAAAGAGGAACTTCGATTTCCATCTGATTTTGGTCTAAAATTGATAAATCAAAAGCCATACTGTCTGAACCAGGTCTAATTCCATTTTAATATTGCTGGTATTGTTTGGTCAGTGGCTGCTCCTACAATACTTCTCCCTTATGAATGTTTTTCTTCTGTACTTTTGGTTATTGTTTTTTTCTAAATTCTATAATTGTCTAAGCAAACGTCTACTTTTTATTAAAAGCTAAAATATTGTGCACAGATTTATTTCTTAATATATGTTTATAGTAATTAGAAAGCTGGTATTTTGTTATATTGTTATTATTATTATTGTTTATTTTTAGAGCATCATTAATTCCATGGTTCTGTACATGAGAAGGGGTAACATACAAGATGCAGATATAAACTACAGTGAACAAACTAACAATGACAGACAGGTACAGAGGAGAGAGGGCCCTGCCCTTGAGAGCTTACAGTTTACGAGATAATGGGAAAGGAGACAGTAGGTTGAGGGGGTTGCGACAGCTCCTATAGTGGTCAAAAGGCAACTCCAGTGGTGGTCAGGAGGTAGCTCCAGTGGTGGTCAGGAGGTAACTCCAGTGGTAAGGAGGCTGCTCCGGTGGTGGTCAGGAGGCAGCTCCGGTGGTGGTCAGGAGGCAGCTTCGGGGGTGGTCAGGAGGCACCTCCAGTGGTGGTGGTCAGGAGGTTGCTCCGATGGTGGTCAAGAGGCAGCTCTGGTGGTGGTGGTCAGGAGGATGCTTGGTGGAGGTCAGGAGGCAAATGGGTTACTGCAGGCTGTAAGCTTGCTTGAAAAGATGCGTCTTCAAGTTTCGTCTGAATTTTCCGAAACTGGCTGATAATCGGTCATATTGGGGCACCGAATTCCAGAGTATGGGGGATGCTCAGGAGAAATCTTAGAGGCAATTAGGTGAGGAATGTATATTAATGGTTTGGTTGAGGTGTTAAAGTTTCTGACAGATTCCCTTAAAGTTGATAAGCAATATACACTTTCACAAACCAAGTCTGGCTAAACCAAACTTGGTAATTAGGACATACCAAGAAATGTTAATCTCATTTACAGGAAAATAAGAGACAGAACTAATATATAATATTACAACCATATTATCTTGATTATTTATAGATAGCCATCATTGTGTACCTACATTCATATTCTTAATGTTCACCTTGTATTCCAGCACCTTGTGTGAAATCACAGGTTTCTTAACCTGAATCAGCATATATTCTAAAGTAGGGGTAATCATGCCAATTTATCACGATAAAGCAAGTTCTTGTTTATGATCCTAGCGGCTGGTATCACACAACAGTATAAAAAATCGATCCGATTTTCATCCAGAAAAGTGGGAAGATTTTTTGGTCACTTGGCATCTGTGTGCAATCCGATTTTTTTACAGTAGCATCTATTAATCATTTACAAGACCATTTACAGTTTTCTATTTTACGAAATTGCATCTGATGCTTTACTGTGGCAACCAATTTTTTTCTCGCACCCATAGGCTTGAATGGGTGAGTCTCATCCGATTTCAGAATCAAATTGCAGCACGCTGCGACTTTTTTCTCAGGCAGATTCTGTCAGTGAAAAAAATCAGTCATCTGCACTGCCCCATTGAATAACATGGGTCAGTGTGCTATCCGATAAAAAAAATCAGATAGCACTTGTCTGATTTATACACTTGTGTGCATGAGCCCTTAGAGGGGGTTTCAGAAAATGGCCCAGTTTTTGTTTATTGATTTTGTTGCATTACAAAAACGGAAAACCATTGTAAAGATGCAATACAAATTCACAATATGGTGGGCACGCTGCGTTTTATATTTGCATTTGCTAAAATCCACACAGATTTTTTTCAGATTTTTAAGTGCAGAAATCTAAACTTCCCCTGAAGGATTTAAATCCATGTAATTAAATCTACAGTAGAATCATTTTATTACCATTATCTGTTCTTAATAACTGCTCTCCATAACCTTTGCATGAAGCCTTTCCATATTTATGTTACCTAATAAATTTAATGCCATCAATCTTACTTTTCATTAAACGTCTTTATAACACTCATTATTGTAACATAAAATAACTGCAAGGGTAAACAACTCTTAAAAGGTGGGAAAATTGTGGCAGTCCTGGGCTCGATAACTAACACACATAATCATCAGCATGAAACTAACCTTTCCTGCAAATCTAGATGATCCAAACAACTAACATACAAATACAGTTTTGAAAATCCAAAAACATAATAGTAATAAATAAAGTATCCTATTATTTGTAACACTACAATTTTTTCATTAAATCATATCTGGTATTTCTACTCAGAGGGTAAAGGAAAGAAAGGTGTCACATATCCCACAGTTCTTGAGTACGTTGAAGTGAAAGTAGGTAAGTGTGGTCAAGAACATTGACACAAATATGTATATAATGTGAAGATTGTTTACATAATTTACATGACTTTTACATGTATAAAAATACCTATTATATATATATGTGATAATGAATATTCAAAACATTACGGAGGTATTCCTATCTCAAACCATTATGGCATAGCCGTCAGATATGCCATTAATGTCTGATAAATGTTGCTCCCATCCCTATGGGGCAGCACAGTGGCTCAGTAGTTAGCCTATCTTGAGAATGGAACCCCATCTCACTCTGCTAGGAATATAGGATTGGATGGCCTTGTATGCTCTAAATAAGTGGCATAACTAGAGTCCCTGTATGTTGTTCAGATATGGGCCCCTGTAGTGTTCTAAATCCTTTAATGACATACGTGCCCCCCCCCCAATTATGTAGTAATGTCCTCTATCCTGTAATAATGTCTTCCATCATGGGCTCCTTTCAGGTATACATGCCCCCATCCTGGGCACCTTCCAGGAATATATGTCCCTCTTCCTGGACCCCTTCCTGGTATATATGTCCCCCATCCTGGTATATTTATCCTCCAACCTGGGCGCTTCTCTGGTAATTATGTCCCCCATCCCGGTATATATGCTCCTCATCTTGGGTTCCTTCCTTTTATATATGTCCCCCATCCTGGTATATATGTCTCCCATCCTGGGCACCTTCCTTGTATATTGTTATGATCTGCAACAAGTACTAAGGAAACATAGGGGAAAGCTGTCCATACAGTAAGACTAAACTGAATCCCTACGATGTAGTGGGCTGCCTGTTCCTAGCAAACAGACCCGCCTTAGTCCTCGGCTAGTCTGAACGAAGACCTATAGCATAAGGGGAGGGGTCCCTAAAAGAACTAAGGACTGGGACAAAAATGGGACACCTCCTAAACAGAGAAGTTGTTGCAGAACACAAAAAAACAAACAGACAAAAAGGTACTAGAGGTCCCAGAAGGACCAAACGAACTGACAGAGAAAGGCACAGAAGCACCTGGCGAGAGAAACAGTCAAACACTGAAGTCCAGCACAGCCAGGAGGGCGTAGCTGGAATATAAAGGCAGGTGGTCAAGTGACCGCAAAACACAAGATGGAAAAAACAAACAGGAGGGTTCTAACATATATACGTTCCCCATCCTGGGCCCCTTCTTGGGATATATGTTCCGCATCCTGGGCCCCTTCCTGGAGTATATAATGGGGAAAATAAGTATTTAATACACTGCTGATTTTGCAAGTTTTCCAACGTACAAAAAATGGAGAGGTCTGTAATTTTTTTCGTAGGTACACTTCAACTGTGAGATACAGAATCTAAAAAAAATCCAAAAAATCACATTGTATGATTTTTAAATAATTAAATTGCATTTTATTGCATGAAATAAGTATTTGATCACCTACCAACCAGCAAGAATTCTGGCTGTCACAGACCGTTTAGTTTTTCTTTAAGAAGCACTCCTACTCTGCACGCATTGCCTGTATCAATTGCATCTATTCGAACTCATTATCTGTATAAATGACACCTGTCCACACACTCAATCAATTACACTCCAACCTCTCCACCATGGCCAAGCCCACAGAGCTGTATAAGGACACCAGGAACAAAATTGTAGATCCGCACAAGGCTGGAATGGGCCACAGGACAATCAGCAAGCAGCTTGGTGAGAAGGCAACAACTGTTGGTGCAATTATTGGAAAATGGAAGAAACACAATATGACTGTCAATCTTCCTAGGGCTCCATGCAAGATCTCGCCTCGTTGAGTAAGGAAGATTCTGTGAAAGGTCAGGAATCCGTTCAGAACTACATTGGAGCCTGGTCAATGACCTGAAGAAAGCTCGGACCACAGTCTCAAACATTACCGTTAGTAACACATTAAGCTGTCATGAATTAAAGTCTTGCAGGGCACCCTGCTCACGTCAGCACATGTTCAGGCCCATTTGAACCTCGTCAATGACCATCTGGATGATCCAGAAGGAGCATGGGAGAAGGCCATGTGGTCAGCTGAGACCAAAATAGAACTTTTTGGTATCAACTCCACTCGCCATATTTGGAGGAAGAAGAAGGATCAGTACAACCCCAAGAGCACCATCCAACCATGGTGGGGGAAACATAATGCTTTGGGGGTGCTTTTCTGCAAAGGTGACAGGATAACTGCACCGTATTGAAGGGAGGATGTATGGGGTCATGTATCGTGAGATTTTGGATAACAACATCCTTCCCTCAGTAAGAGCATTGAAGATGGGTCATGGCTGGGTCTTCCACCATGACAATGACCCGAAACACACAGCCTGGGCAACTAAGGAGTCCCCAGTCTCCAGACCTAGACCCAATAGAAAATCTTTGGAGGGAGCTGAAACTAAATGTTGTCCAGTGATGGCCCCCGAAACCTGAAACATTTGGAGAAGATCTGTATGGAGGAGAGGGCCAAAATTCCTGCTGAACTGTGTGCAAACTTTGTCAAGAACTACAGGAAACGTCTGACCTCTGTAATTCCAAATAAAGGTTTCTGTACCAAATATTAAGTTGTGTTTTTCTATTGTATCAAATACTTACTGTATGTGATTCAACAAAATGCAAATTAATTGTGTAAAAATTATACAATGTGATTTTCTGGAATTTTTTTTAGATTCTGTCTCTCACAGTTGAAGTGTACCTACAATAAAAGTAACAGATCTCTCCATTCTTTGTATGTGGGAAAAATTGCAAAATTGTCAGTGTATCAAATAGCATACTTATTTTCCCCACTGTATGAACCCCATCCTGTGTTCCTTCCTGGTATATACAGTATGTCTCTCATCCTGGAATATATGTCCCGCATCCTGGGCCCCTTACTGGTCAATATGTACCCCATCCTGGGTTCTTTCCTGGTATGTATGTCCCCCATCTTGGTATATATTCCCCCCAAACTGGGATCATTCCTAGTATATCGGTCCCCCGTTCTGCCGCTGCTCTCTAACGCATAAAAAAATTCTTCTCACCTTCCGCCACTCCCATGATGCATGGCGTCCTTTTCTATAGCTGGTGTAGAGGCCGGCAGCTGACATTGGTGTAGCTGCTACGGGCAACGTATGACGTCACTGCCAGGCGCCCCCTGCCGACGTTAGCTGCCGGCCTCTGGCATATAAATCACTAATGTACAGTTAATGTTACATTTTGGGTAAAAGTCTTTTTAAACTGAAACTAAAAATATTCATTTCCCTTCAAGAAACTGTACATAGAGAAGCGCCACCTCCAACTGTAGCGACAACTCAACCCTCCGCCTTAACAACCATTCCTACCACCACGTCTACAACTCCAGCACCAACAACTCCACAGCCTACCACACCAAAACCTACAACCACCACCACTACAACCACAACCACAACAACTACCCCGACAACAGCAAGAATAAGGCCACCCCTCGTACGAGCAAGAGATACAGGTCAGTATGTTGGAATATAGTCATGCATTCACTTCATAATAAAAGTATGATTGATGAAAGGTCATCTTTTGAAAAGTTTGGCTAAAGTACTGAGTCATGGTTTATAGCACAGCAATATGGACTGCAATGATATTCATACAAAGTATTCCACAGGGTTATTCAAGTTATGACCATTTCTGTATATGAAACATTAGTGGTAGTCCAAATGAATTTGTCATTTTTTAAATTTTTAAGTTGATGTACAATAAAATATGATATTGTGGTACACTGATAACCAGAGAAATCTATGTAAATACTTCTATTCCCAAAAAAGACAAAAGAATTCTAAGAGTGATACCTTTATTGGCTAACCAGAAAAAATATTCTGGTTAGCCAATAAATGTATCACTATTAGAATACCCTTGTCTTTATTTGGGGCATAAAAGTAAGTATTTACATAAGTTTAGAATTAAGTATAGAAAAACTTCTCAAAACATGGGAAAGGGTAGCTATCATGAAGCTCATTCCTTGATTAACTTCAGCTTTATAGTCAGTGAATGTAAATCTCTATAAAGTTTTGGAAATTATTATTTTCTGTTTGACGTTGTTTTTCATCTTTTTTCCATTTTATTCCAGTTGATGGTCTGACATAAAGTGGGTACGGAAAGTATTCAGACCTCTTTAAATTTTTCACTCTTTGTTTCATTGCAGCCATTTGGTAAATTCTAAAAAGTTCAATTTTTTTTCTCATTAAATTGCACTCTGTACCCCATCTTGACTATCTTGACTGAAAAAAAACAGAAATGTAGAAATGTTTGCAAATTTATTAAAAAAGAAAAACTGAAATATCACATGATCATAAGTATTCAGACCCTTTGCTCAGACACTCATATTTAAGTCACATGCTGTCCATTTCCTTGTGATCCTCCTTGAGATTGTTCTACTCCTTCATTGGAGTCCAGCTGTGTTTAATTAAACTGATAGGACTTGATTTGGAAAGGCACACACCTGTGAATAATCGACCTCACAGCTCACAGTGCATGTTAGACCAAATGAGAATCATGAGCTCAAAGGAACTGCACAAGGAGCTCAGAGACAGAATTGTGGCAAGGCACATATCTGGCCAAGGTTGCAAAAGAATTTCTGCATTACTCAAGGTTCCTAAGAGCACAGTGGCCTCCATAATCCTTAAATGGAAGAAGTTTTGGACTACCAGAAGTCTTCCTAGACCTGGCCGTCCAGTCAAACTGAGCAATTGTGGGAGAAGAGCTTTGGTGAGAGAGGTAAAGAAGAAACCCAAGATCACTGTGTTGAGCTCCAGAGATGCAATAGGGAGATGGGAGAAAGTTCCACAAAGTCAACTATCACTGCAGCCCTCCAACAGTCGGGCCTTTATGGCAGAGTGGCCCGACAGAAGCCTCTCCTCAGTGCAAGACATATGAAAGCCCGCATAGGGTTTGCTCAAAAACACATGAAGGACTCCCAGACTATGAGAAATAAGATTCTCTGGTCTGATGAGACGAAGATAGAACTTTTTGGTGATAATTCTAAGCATTATGTGTGGAGAAAGCCAGACACTGCTCATCACCTGCCCAATACAATCCCAACAGTGAAACATGGTGGTGGCAGCATCATGCTATAGGGGTGTTTTTCAGCAATCTATGGCTCTTAGTATCAATTTTTAATTGATCAATCTATAATAAAGTTTAGATTTTATGAATGTGCTAGACGGCTAACCTATGTGTTCTTGAAGTTTCCTCAAAGACACTGAGGAGAATGTGCAAGGATTATTAAGCAAGCTCTGATGCAAGCAGTTTAAGTGCATGCAGTTTTAAGAAGTTTTGTTTCATATCGTACTCTTCTATCAGTATAACAAGGGATTAAAGGGAATCTGTCAGGAGGATTTCATCCCCAAACTTTTTATAAACGCATGCAGTTCTTTGAAAGACAAGTCTATCAATGCCATTACATGGCCAGTCTGTTCCTCTGTTGCTGAGAAATCAGCATTTAAATTGATATGCAAATGAGACTGAAGCACTATTGCTGTTATGATCTGCAACATAAACTAGGGAAAGAAGGGGAGAGCTGTCCCTACGGTAAGACTAAGCTGAGTCCCTACGTTGTAGCGGGCGACCTGTTCCTTGTGAACAGACCCGCTTTCATCCTCGGCTAGTCTGAACGGAGACCTATAGAGAAAGGGAGGGGTCCCTAAAAGAACTAAGGACTGGGACAGAAAATGGGACACCTCCTAACAGAAGTTGTTGCAGAGCAAAAGATAAACTGACAAAAGTACTAGAGGTCCAGAGGACCAAGCAAACTAGAGATAGATAGGCACAAAAGCACCTGGCTAGAAAGACAGTCTAAACAACACTGAAGTCCAGCAAGGCCAGAAGGGCGGAGCTGGAATATATAGGAAGATGGTCACGTGACCGTAAAACACAAGATAGAAACAAAAACAAACAGGAGGGTTCTAACAATTGCAGATCTGAAAGCTCTGTCACTCCAGCTCTATTCCTCATCCATAATGGAGGAAGGGACTGGCCATGTAAAGGTATTGCTGGACTTGTCTTTGACAAAGCTATATGCTCATATAAGCAGTTTTGGGTGTGAAATCCTGATGACAGATTCCCTTAAAAGTAATAGTTACTTTGACTAAAAAGTAATGCACAATACAAAATGTTACTATTTTATCTTTACTTTCAGCTGCCAGTAATATCCACCCAGCTTATTCATCAATCGTTGCTGCCTCATCAAGTAAGTTTAATAATTAAAAGGAAGCGAGCACCAGCAAAATAGTAAGGAGTGCTCACTGCTTAGTGTAAAATTCATGGCATTTAGAAGGAGGAAAATAAACTATGCTTTAACAGGCACATCTTAAAATGTAATATTTGTATTCAGTAATGCAAAAAAACACCAAATACATACAGATTAAAACCAACTAAAAACATGCACAAAACCAATGTGCCACAATGAAATTAACAGTCTAGGCTCAAGTAATAAGACAATAGACTCCTTCACAGGAGATATCAATAAATATCCAAGAAAGGACCACCTGGAGATATTAAGCAAACATGTGACAATCAAATGTAGAGATACAAAGATATATCTATACTAGATGGTGGCCCGATTCTAACGCATCGGGTATTCTAGAAAAGGTATGCGGCCGACCGGGCGCAATCAGCAGAGCGGTATTTAAATTTGGCGCCAAAATCGCTGATTGGTCGAGGCCGGCAACCGCGACCAATTAGCAAAGCGGTGTTAAAATTTGGCGCCTATATCGCAGATTGGTCACGGCCAGCGGTCGCGACTAATCAGCAGAGCGGGGTTTAAATTTGGCGGCAATAATGCTGATTGGTTGCGGCCGGCGGTCGCGACCAATCAGCAGAGCGTTATTTAAATTTGGCGCCAATAATGGTGATTGGTCACGGCCGCGACTAATCAGCAGAGCGGTGTTTAAATTTGTCGCCAATAATGCTGGTTATTCGTGACCGGTAACCGCGACCAATCAGCAGAGCGGTGTTTAAATATGGCGCCAATATCGCTGATTGGTCGCGGCCGGCCACCACGACTAATCAGCGAAGCGGTGTTTAAATTTGGCGCCAATATCGCTCATTGGTCACGGCCGGTGGTTGCGACTAATCAGCAGAGCGAGGTTTAAATTTGGCGCCAATACTGCTGAATGGTCGCGGCCGGCGACCGCGACCAATCAGCAGAGCGGTGTTTAAATTTGGCACCAATATTGCTGATTGGTCACGGCCGGAGACCGCGACTAATCAGCAGAGCGGGGTTTAAATTTGGCGCCAATACTGCTTATTGGTCGCGGCCGGCGACCGCGACCAATCAGCAGAGCGGTGTTTCAAATTGGCACCAAAATCGCTGATTGGTCGCGGCCGGCCACCGCAACCAATCAGCAAAGCGAGGTTTAAATTTGCCACCCATATCGCTGATTGGTCGCGTCTGGCGTCAGCGACCAATCAGCAGAGCGTTGTTTAAATTTGGCGCCAATCTCCCTGATTGGTCGCGGCTGGCGGCCGCGATGAATCAGCACAGCGGTGTTTACATTTGGCGCCAATCTCGCTGATTGGTCGCGGTCGGCCGGCGGCCGCGACCAATCATCAGAGCGGCGTTTAGATTTGCCGCCCATCTCGCTGATTGGTCGCGGCCGGCCACCGCGACCAATCAGCACAGCGGCGTTTAAATTTGCCGCCCATCTTGCTCATTGGTCACGGTGGCCACCGCGACCAATCAGCAGAGCGGCGTTTAAATTTGCCGCCCATCTCGCTGATTGGTTGCGGCCGGCTACCACAACCAATCAGCAGAGCGGCGTTTAAATTTGCCGCCCATCTCGCTGATTGGTCGCTGTAGCCAGCCACCGTGACCAATCAGCAGAGCGGCGTTTAAATTTGCCGCCCATCTCGCTGATTGGTCACGGCCAGCCACCGCGACCAATCAGCACAGCGGCGTTTAAATTTGCCGCCCATCTCGCTGATTGGTCGCGGCCGGCCGGCCACTGCGACCAATCAGCAGAGCGGCGTTTAAATTTGCCGCCCATCTCGCTGTTTGGTCGCGGCCGGCTACCACGACCAATCAGCGTCGTATTAGTGTGGGCCCGGGAGCGGCGCTGCTTGTGCGGCTCCGTATTAGCGAGGACCGGGGAGCGGCGCAGCCTGTGCGGCTCCTTCTGCTTCGAGAAGCCGGGAGATGAGCGGCTGCTCGCAGCAGAAGCATCCCGACCGGCGGCGCCACTCCCCTGTCCTCCTTTCACACTTGCTGATCTTCCGACGTTAGCCGCATGGAGGTCAGCGGCGCCGGTCGGGGTAGTTGTGCTGCTAACTCCGCTCATCTCCCCGCTGCATTGCCGCTGACCTCCGTCCGCCAAATGAGCCGCTAACGGCCGCCATCTTTTTTCAGAAATCCCGCGGCGCTGATTGGCCGCTGCCGGACCAATGAGAGACGCCGGATTTCCAGGACAGACAGACAGACAGACAGATAGACAGACAGATAGACAGACAGACAGACGGGATAAGACAATTATATAGTAGATCTATCTATCAATAGATACAGTGCTGGCCAAAAGTATTGGCACCCCTGCAATTCTGTCAGATAATACTCAGTTTCTTCCTGAAAATGATTGCAATCACAAATTCTTTGGTATTATTCTCTTCATTTAATTTGTCGTCAATGAAAAAAAAACACAAAAAGAATTGTCCTAAAGCCAAATTGGATATAATTCCACACCAAACCTAAAAAAGGGGTGGACAAAAGTATTGGCACCCTTTGAAAAATCATGTGATGCTTCTCTAATTTGTGTAATTAACAGCACCTGTAACTTACCTGTGGCACCTAACAGGTGTTGGCAATAACTAAATCACACTTGCAGCCAGTTAACATGGATTAAAGTTGACTCAACCTCTGTCCTGTGTCCTTGTGTGTACCACATTGAGCATGGAGAAAAGAAAGAAGACCAAAGAACTGTCTGAGGACTTGAGAAACCAAATTGTGAGGAAGCATGAGCAATCTCAAGGCTACAAGTCCATCTCCAAAGACCTGAATGTTCCTGTGTCTTCCGTGCGCAGTGTCATCAAGAAGTTTAAAGCCCATGGCACTGTGGCTAACCTCCCTAGATGTGGACGGAAAAGAAAAATTGACGAGAGATTTCAGCGCAAGATTGTGCGGATGGTGGATAAAGAACCTCGACTAACATCCAAACAAGTTCAAGCTGCCCTGCAGTCCGAGGGTACAACAGTGTCAACCCGTACTATCCGTCGACGTCTGAATGAAAAGGGACTGTATGGTAGGTTACCCAGGAAGACCCCACTTCTTACCCCGAGGCATAAAAAAGCCAGGCTGGAGTTTGCCAAAACTTACCTGAGAAAGCCTAAAACGTTTTGGAAGAATGTTCTCTGGTCAGATGAGACAAAAGTAGAGCTTTTTGGGAAAAAGCATCAACATAGAGTGTACAGGAAAAAAAAGAGGCATTCAAAGAAAAGAACAGGGTCCCTACAGTCAAACATGGCAGAGGTTCCCTGATGTTTTGGGGTTGCTTTGCTGCCTCTGGCACTGGACTGCTTGACCGTGTACATGGCATTATGAAGTCTGAAGACTACCAACAAATTTTGCTGCATAATGTAGGGCCCAGTGTGAGAAAGCTGGGTCTCCCACAGAGGTCATGGGTCTTCCAGCAGGACAATGACCCAAAACACACTTCCAAAAGCACTATAAAATGGTTTTAGAGAAAGCACTGGAGACTTCTAAGGTGGCCAGCAATGAGTCCAGACCTAAATCCCATAGAACACCTGTGGAGAGATCTCAAAATGGCAGTTTGGAGAAGGCACCCTTCAAATATCAGGGACCTGGAGCAGTTTGCCAAAGAAGAATGGTCTACAATTCCAGCAGAGCATTGTAAGAAACTCATTGATGGTTACCGGAAGCGGTTGTTCGCAGTTATTTTGCCTAAAGGTTGTGCAACCAAGTATTAGGCTGAGGGTGCCAATACTTTTGTCCGGCCCTTTTTTGGAGTTTTGTGTGAAATGATCAATGATTTGATTTTTGCTTCATTCTCTTTTGTGTTTTTTCCTTGCAAGCAAATTAAATGAAGAGAATAATACCAAAGAATTTGTGACTGCAATCATTTTCAGGAAGAAACTGAGTATTATCTGACAGAATTGCAGGGGTGCCAATACTTTTGGCCAGCACTGTAGATATATAGATAGATAGATAGATAGATAGATAGATAGATAGATAGATAGATAGATAGATAGATAGATAGAGATATACATATAAACAATAATGGAAAATATAGCACAGCATCAGATATCACATGAGCAGTATCAATAATAAAAATGTGAATTAACACATTGAATAAATAACAGTCCAGGGAGAAAGATAAAGAAATAAAGTGTTAGGAAAAATCCCTATGACAAAAGAATCCCCACTCGTATCGCCGAAATACGGCTTCCCTGAGGAAGTTGGGCTATTTAACATTTACCTGATTAGCACAATAAAAAGACCAATCAGTGTTACAAAATGTAATATTCTATGCTGACTAGAGATGAGCGGTGTTCGACTAGAACTGTTCGCCAATCTCAAATTCGAGCTGTTTTGGGCGGTGTTCGAGTTGTTCGACGAACCCGAACGATTTGCAAAAAATTCGGCTGTTCGAGGTTATGTTCGATAACTGTTCGTGCACCAAAAGCGTGTCCTGCATGTCTGGTGCTATTTAGAGCACCAATCATGCAGGGATTGTCTGCCACTCACTGTAATGCCACAGCCATGGTGGTTGTGGCATTACAGTGATTGCCCAAATCGATGGGAACAGTGCCAACAGTGAAACATGAAAAGCCGGCAATTCAGCAGCGGCATACACCGGTACCCGACAATTTAGAACCGAAAGAATAGAGCTTCACACATAGATTAGATAGATATAAACATGTCAGCCACATATATACGAAGTACAGTGAAAGTGCTGCTTACTGTACTTGTCATTTAGCGTAAAGGATTTATCAAAAAAAATAATAGTGTTTTCATGCACCGTCTCTTTAAAAAAGCCGGCCGGCAATTCAGCAGCGGTACCCGACAATTTATAACAGACAGAATAGAGCTTCACACATAGATTAGATAGATAGAAACATGTCAGTCACATATATATGAAGTACAGTGATAGTGTTGCTTACTGTACTTGTCATTTAGTGTAAAGGATTTATTAAAAAAAATAATAGTGTTTTCATGCACCGTCTCTTTAAGAAAGCCGGCCGGCAATTCAGCATCTGTACCCGACAATTTATAACAGACAGAATAGAGCTTCACACATAGATTAGATAGATAGAAACATGTCAGTCACATATATATGAAGTACAGTGATAGTGTTGGTTACTGTACTTGTCATTTAGTATTAAAATAAAGGATTTATTATTAAAAAAATTGGCGTGGGGTTCCCCTTAATTTTAGGCTCTAGCGGAGGTTAAGCAGACAGCTGGGGCAGATGTTTGAAGCCAGGGAAGGGGGTAATACCCACGGAGCTTCCCAGGCTGCTAATATCAGCCCCCAGCTGAATACATAGCCTTTACTAGCTATTAAAATGGGGGACCCCCCCAAAAAAATGACGTGGGGTCCCCCCTAATCTAATAGCTAGCAAAGGCTAGGCAGACAGCTGGGGGCTGATATTAATAGCCCAGGAAGGGAGCCATGAATATTGGCCCCCTCCCAGGCTAGAAACACCAGCCGTCAGCCGCCCCAGAAATGGCGCATTCATAGGATGCGCCAATTCTGGCACTTAGCCTCGCTCTTCCACGCTGCCCTGGTGCGGTGGCAGGGGGTAATAGGGCTGGGGTTGATGTCAGCTTATAATGCCAGCTGACATCAAGCCCAGGTTAGTAATGGAGAGGCGTCTATAAGACACCCCCATTACTAACCCCATAGTCAAAGTTAAAAAAAACACAAACACCCAGAATAAAGTCCTTTAATTGAAATAAAGACACAATTCTTTATTGTTCTAAATTAAACCATACTTACCATCACACCCATTCCAGCTGAAGCCAACGATCTCCTGTAATAAAAATAAAATAATAAAGCAACCTCATCCTTACCTTTCCATGGTTCCCACGACAGCTTCAGCTCTGCTACATCGAGATGACAGGCTGGACCGCAGCAGAACGCCGCCATCCAGCCTGTCATCCCGCAGACACTGAGAACAGCAGGCTTGCTTGCGCTCCACATTGTCTCTCTGTGACGGCATAAAGATGAGCCGAGGTCATGTCCAATGAACTCGGCTCACCTCATGCACGTCACTTACAGCGTGGGAGAATTCTCACGCTGAAGCGCTGAGTGCAGGAGAATTTTCCCACGCTGTCAGTGAGGTGCATGAGGTGAGCTGAGTTCATTGGACATGAGCTCACCTCATGCACGTCACTGACAGCGTGGGAAAATTCTCCTGCACTCAGCACTTCAGCGTGAGAATTTTCCCACGCTGTCAGTGACGTGCATGAGGTGAGCCGAGTTCATTGGACATGACCTCGGCTCATCTGGATGCCGTCACAGCGAGACACTGAGGAGCGCAAGCATGCCTGCTCTTCTCAGTGTCTGCGGCATGACAGGCTGGATGGCAGCGTTCTGCTGCGGTCCAGCCTGTCATCTCGATGTAGCAGAGCTGAAGCTGTCGTGGGAACCATGGAAAGGTAAGGATGAGGTTGGTTTATTATTTTTCTTTTATTGCAGGAGATCGTTGGCTTCAGCTGGAATGGGCGTGATGGTAAGTATAGTTTAATTTAGAACAATAAAGAATTGTGTGTTTATTTCAATTAAAGGACTTTTTTCTGGGTGTTGTGTTTTTTTTAAATACTTTACTAGAAATTCATGGCGGTCATGTCTAATACTGGCGTGACCCCATGAATTTTGGGCTTGGGGCCAGCTGATAATACCAAGCTGGCCCTAACCCCTTTATTACCCAGTGAGCCACCGCACCAGGGCCCTGGATGAGTTGGGTACAGCGCCAGAAGATGGCGCTTCTATGAACGCGCCATTTTCCGGGGTGGCTGCGGACTGCAATTTGCAGCGGGGGGGGCCCAGAAAGCTTGGGCCTCCCTGCGCTGCAGATTCCAGCCCCCAGCTGCCTAGTTGTACCTGGCTGGACACAAAAATAGGGCGAAGCCCCACGTATTTTTTTTTTAATTATTTCATGAAATTCATGAAATAATTAAGAAAAAAAGGCCTTCCCTATATTGTTGTGTCCGGCCAGGTACAAATAGGCAGCTGGTGGTTGGGGGCAGCCCGTTCCTGCCTGCTGTACCTGGCTGGACACAAATATAGTGCGAAGCCCCACTTCAATTTTTTTAAATTATTTCAGGAAATTCATGAAATAATTAAAAAAAAATTGACGTGGGGCTTCGCACTATATTTGTGTCCAGCCAGGTGCAGCAGGCAGGAACGGGCTGCCCCCAACCACCAGCTGCCTATTTGTACCTGGCCGGACACATCAATATAGGGAAGCCCTTTTTTTCTTAATTATTTCATGAAATAATTTAAAGAAAATTGACGTGGGGCTTCGCCTTGTTTTTGTGTCCAGCCAGGTACAACTAGGCAGCTGGGGGCTGGAATCCGCAGCGCAGGGAGGCCCAAGCTTTCTGGGCCCCCCCCGCTGCAAATTGCAGTCCGCAGCCACCCCGGAAAATGGCGCGTTCATAGAAGCGCCATCTTCTGGCGCTGTACCCAACTCATCCAGGGCCCTGATGCGGTGGCTCACTGGGTAATAAAGGGGTTAGGGCCAGCTTGGCATTATCAGCTGGCCCTAAGCCCAAAATTCATGGGGTCACGCCAATATTAGACATGACCACCATGAATTTCTAGTAAAGTATTTAAAAAAAACACAACACCCAGAAAAAAGTCCTTTAATTGAAATAAACACACAATTCTTTATTGTTCTAAATTAAACCATACTTACCGTCACGCCCATTCCAGCTGAAGCCAACGATCTCCTGAAATAAAAGAAAAATAATAAAGCAACATCATCCTTACCTTTCCATGGTTCCCATGACAGCTTCAGCTCTGCTACATCGAGATGACAGGCTGGACCGCAGCAGAACGCTGCCATCCAGCCTGTCATCCCGCAGACACTGAGAAGCGCAGGCTTGCTTGCGCTCCACAGTGTCTCTCTGTGAGGGCATCCAGATGAGCCGAGTTAATGTCCAATGAACTCGGCTCACCTCATGCACGTCACTGACAGCGTGGGAAAATTGTCCTGCACTCAGCGCTTCAGCGTGGGAGAATTCTCACACTGAAGCGCTGAGTGCAGGAGAATTCTCCCACGCTGTCAGTGACGTGCAGGAGGTGAGCTGAGTTCATTGGACATGAGCTCACCTTATGCACGTCACTGACAGCGTGGGAAAATTCTCCTGCACTCAGCGCTTCAGCGTGGGAGAATTCTCACGCTGAAGCGCTGAGTGCAGGAGAATTCTCCCATGCTGTCAGTGACGTGCAGGAGGTGAGCTGAGTTCATTGGACATGAGCTCACCTTATGCACGTCACTGACAGCGTGGGAGAATTCTCCTGCACTCAGCGCGTCAGCGTGAGAATTTTCCCACGCTGTCAGTGACGTGCATGAGGTGCGCCGAGTTCATTGGACATGAACTCGTCTCATCTTTATGCCGTCACAGCCAGACACTGCAGAGCGCAAGCATGCCTGCGCTTCTCAGTGTCTGCGGGATGACAGGCTGGATGGCAGCGTTCTGCTGCGGTCCAGCCTGTCATCTCGATGTAGCAGAGCTGAAGCTGTCGTGGGAACCATGGAAAGGTAAGGATGATGTTGCTTTATTATTTTTCTTTTATTGCAGGAGATCGTTGGCTTCAGCTGGAATGGGCGTGATGGTAAGTATGGTTTAATTTAGAACAATAAAGGATTGTGTCTTTATTTCAATTAAAGGACTTTATTCTGGGTGTTTGTGTTTTCTTTTAACTTTGACTATGGGGTTAGTAATGGGGGTGTCTTATAGACGCCTCTCCATTACTAACCTGGGCTTGATGTCAGCTGGCATTATAAGCTGACATCAACCCCAGCCCTATTACCCCCTGCCACCGCTACAGGGCAGCGTGGAAGAGCGAGGCTAAGTGCCAGAATTGGCGCATCCTATGAATGCGCCATTTCTGGGGCGGCTGACGGCTGGTGTTTCTAGCCTGGGAGGGGGCCAATATTCATGGCTCCCTTCCTGGGCTATTAATATCAGCCCCCAGCTGTCTGCCTAGCCTTTGCTAGCTATTAAATTAGGGGGGACCCCACGTCATTTTTTTGGGGGGGTCCCCCATTTTAATAGCTAGTAAAGGCTATGTATTCAGCTGGGGGCTGATATTAGTAGCCTGGGAAGCTCCGTGGGTATTACCCCCTTCCCTGGCTTCAAACATCTGCCCCAGCTGTCTGCTTAACCTCCGCTAGAGACTAAAATTAAGGGGAACCCCACGCCAATTTTTTTTAATAATAAATCCTTTATTTTAATACTAAATGACAAGTACAGTAACCAACACTATCACTGTACTTCATATATATGTGACTGACATGTTTCTATCTATCTAATCTATGTGTGATGCTCTATTCTGTCTGTTATAAATTGTCGGGTACAGATGCTGAATTGCCGGCCGGCTTTTTTAAAGAGACGGTGCATGAAAACACTATTATTTTTTTTAATAAATCCTTTACACTAAATGACAAGTACAGTAAGCAACATTGTCACTGTACTTCATATATATGTGACTGACATGTTTCTATCTATCTAATCTATGTGTGAAGCTCTATTCTGTCTGTTATAAATTGTCGGGTACAGATGCTGAATTGCCGGCCGGCTTTCTTAAAGAGACGGTGCATGAAAACACTATTATATTTTTTAATAAATCCTTTACACTAAATGACAAGTACAGTAAGCAACACTGTCACTGTACTTCATATATATGTGACTGGCATGTTTCTATCTATCTAATCTATGTGTGAGGCTCTATTCCTTCTTGTCTAAATTGTCGGGTACCGGTGTATGCCGCTGCTGAATTGCCGGCCGGCTTTTTTAAAGAAAGCGTCTTCTGAGCAGTTTGTCAGCTTTTGGACACCTTTGAAGGTGTTTTCTATGTGTTTCTATGTGTTTTTGTTTGCCTGCCATTGGTTTTAACGGTGTTCGACGGTGTTCTAAGGTGTTCGACGAACAGTTCGACGAACAGTTCCTCGATCATCCCGGTGTTCGACGAACCGAACCCGAACACTACGGGGGTGGCTCAACACTAATGCTGACATACACTGTAACTTAAAGTTAGAAGACTAAAGCTTGAAAGGTGAATCTGATGTTAACATGTCCCCTTCTGATTCAGGTCAGATATAGTGTTGGCATGGAGACCTTGTATGGATTCACTTGAACAAATGTAATCATTTTTATATCTTCCTTGGGTTAAATAGCAGTCATGTACGCAGGTATGTACGTACGCATTACTGTGCAAAATATTTAGGCAGGTGTGCAAAAAATGCTGCAAAGTAATGATGCTTTAAAAAATAGAAGTGTCAATGGTTTATTTGATCAATTAACAAAATAAAAAGTGAATGAACAGTAGTGTTGAGCCACCCCCGTAGTGTTCGAGTTCGGTTCGGTTCGTCGAACACCCGTGTGTTCGCCGAACTGTTCGTCGAACTGTTCGTCGAACACCTTCGAACACCGTTAAAACCAATGGCAGGCAAACAAAAACACATAGAAACACATAGAAAACACCTTCAAAGGTGTCCAAAAGCTGACAAACTGCTCAGAAGACACAACTAACACATGGAAAAGTGACAAGTACATATAGTCATGCGAAAAGAAAAGAGGTGGAGGAGTAAAAGGAGGGGGAGACACAGATATAGGCATGTCATGCCCTTCTAAAATCCAAAAAGTGAGAAGTCGACACGTTCAGTCCGCTCCTGCCCGTGCCACCTCCGTGTCGCCGGGTTTGTGCCAGAGCCGCGGTGAACCCTGACGGCCAGCCCCCCTCTCCCAATACTGGTGCCTGTCCGCTGGTGGGTCGAGCGAGCCCCCCTGTGGTGGGGGCAGCTCTAAGCTTTTTAATTTAAATTGTCTCTCTAATTTGAATAAATACACTTTAAATCCATTTACAAGGATCTATTGGAGGGCAAGTCTCATGCCAGCAGCCGCGTAATTCCAGCTCCAGTAGCGTCCACTAAAGCTGCTGCAGTTAAAAAGCTTTTATAAGGATCGAGCTCGGCTGTCCACCGCAAGGCATCCTACTGCCAGTCCGAGCCCCTATGCCTTGGGGTGCCTCCTGATGCTCTTCACTGAGTATCCCGTGGTCCCGAAGCATTTCCTTTGAAAAAATGAAGTGTCCAAACTACAGGTGGTGTAGCTTGCTTAACAGCCGGGATAATCCGCTGTCTAGCAGACCCTGCTACTAGGCACAAAGTATTTCCTGGGCTAGATGCAGTTAAAAATTTGTAATTAGATACTCTCGTTGGATGCTGAGAAAGCATTCCATAGAGTCTCCTGGCACGCCATATATGATTCTCTTAAAAAGCTTGGGGTAGGGGTCTAGGGGACCCTTTTATAGCCAAAATCACGGCCCTGTATCGCAATACGTCACCTAGGATGAAGATAAATGGAACAGTAGCACCCTGAGGGCTCGGTTGCTACAGAGGTATTGCACCTCACCCAGAGGTGTGATATCTCACTCTCAGGTAAGGATGTAGTGTGGATCAGGACCCGACACCTGCATGCATTACACCACATTGCCGTGGGGCAGGGCGACCAATATGCCCCTGAGATGGGCACGACAGTCCCTGTCCCTGGCTGGAGTGGGGGGAGGGAACACTGAGGAAGGGGAACCCTGTAGTGCAGGAGCAGGGAGGAAGCAGTTCCTGGGTGCATTGAGAAGGGAGTATAAAAGGTGGGCACCATCTTAGTTCAGTGCAGAGAAGTCTGAGCAGAAGTGGCAGGGAGCAGGGGCTCTGCATGAGCTCTGCTCCGGAGGCGGGCCTAGTAACAGAGGCCCAGGCCTGGAAGAGGGAGAAGGAAGGAAGAGGAGCGGAGAAGGCTCCAGGAACGAGGAACGAAGGGATCTCAGGGGTGCGGACGGGCGAGTCGCCACCGCACGCCCGAATCCACCTGCGTGGAGGGGTCAGGCCAAAGGGGGAGACCGGTCCCCGAAACTAGTGGAGGCAGGAAACGACCCTCAGCTAGAAACAGGAGGCTGTGACATTTTATGTGGCGCAGCCCCTCGCTACACCCGCTAGGAAGGCACCACATAGGGTCAGGGAAACTGGCGCCAAGTTTACCAAGAGGAGGCCCGAGGCAGCCAGACAGAAGGGTTGGTAAGAAAGGCCAGACAAAGGACACACAAAGGGGGTCCTGTGAAGCACTCCAAAGTTATCTGGGAGTTGTCTGAGCCCCTCACCTGGTGAGCACAGTACGACGTGGGCAGCCGTTACCTGCAGACGTGGTCTGGATAATAAGAACTGTGAGTAAAGGCCCTGGACTGCATCACTGACTCCGTGTCATTACTGCTGCTGCCCTGCACCATCACCCCCATCCTCCGCATACACTGCCCTGAGGCTATACTCCTCCCGTGGGGAGTTATGCTACGCACTGCTGCACCCACAACACCAGCCTCAGCGGTCTGCCCTGGAGCGGCGGTTCACTCTGACCGCAATCCACGGGTGGCGTAGTCGGACATTTAAACATCAAAACCACATAAATAGTTCCGCCACTGGTTTGACCGCCCTGAGCCACGGAACCGGGTTGCCGCCACGGAGACTACAACCACCAGCATCCACCAAAAAGGGTCCGGCTCCGGGTGTCCCAAGGCCCAGGGGGCGCGTCAGAACATTTTCATCACCTTTCACAATCACCAATGGGACAAGGCAGGGATGTTCTCTGTCCCCTCTCTTATACATCCTAGTGACGGAGCACCTGCTCTCATCAATTCGCCATAACCCCAATATTAGGTGGATTGAGGTGGGAGGCACCGAGTACAAGTGCTCTCTATTTGCTGATGATGTCCTAGTATATATCACTCAATCACATATATCCATCCATGCTGTTATGGCTGAAATAGATCACTTTGTTACATGGTCAAATTTTAAAATCAATGCAGCGAAGTCTGAGGCCCTCGATGTCTCCCTCCCCAAATCCATATAGGATTCCATCCAGTCCAACTTTCCCTTTGCCTGGCCCTCACAGGGTATCAAATACTTAGGAATTCCTATTCATAGAGACCTCTCCCATCTATGTTATCTTAATTTTGGGCCCTTTATTGAACAACTCCATACAGACCACGGTTGGCAAGTTAGAACTGTAAGATTCACTACGTGAACCACTGGTGTTTTGTGGAAAAGCACATGTACACTGTGTTCCAAATTATTATGCAAAAAGTGTTTAGGAGTGATAAGGGAAGAATTTGTTTGTTTGTCAGTTAAACTCATTGATGGTGATGTGTGTCAGGGCTCTTTATATCACTGTAAGCAATTGCAGACACCTGTGCTAATTAGTTTGGCAGGTGTGTCCAATGAAAGGCAAGACTACTTAAGAAGGCTGTCTCACATTATTAAGCAGCCTGCATTTTCTGCCAAAATGGGAAAGAAAAAGGATGTGCCGGCTGCTGAGAAGCAACAAATTGTGGAGTGTTTAGGTCAAGGCATGACTACAATCAACATTGTGCGATGATCAGGATGAAGTGGCAATCAAGAAGTATGTAGCTGATTCACAGTACACACGTGTGCGTGCTGATAAGGGCAAATTGAGGACTCTTTCCTACAGGCAATTACGTCAGGTTGAAAGAGCAGCGGCAAAAAAGCCTTGTCATAGCAGCAGACAAGTTTTTGAAGCTGCTTGTGCCTCCAACGTCCCCCGAACAACAAGATGCAGGGTCCTTCAGAGGTTTGCAGCTGTGCATATGCCATCCTGTCGACCTCCTCTATCCACTTCACACAAGCAGAAACGGCTCCAGTGGGCCAAACATTACATGAAGACTGATTTCAAAACTGTTTTGTTCACGGATGAGTGCCGTGCAGCGCTCGATGGTCCAGATGGATGGAGTGGAGGATGGCTGGTTGATGGACACCCCACGCAAACACGGCTACAGCGCCAACAAGGAGGAGGTGGAGTAATGTTTTGGGCTGGAATCATGGGGAGAGAGATTGTCGGCCCCTTTAGGATCCCTGAAGGCGCTAAAGATAAACTCCATAATGTATGTGGATTTTCTCAAACAGCACTTCCTGCCATGGTTCAAGAAGAAGAACCGTGTATTTCACAGCAAGATCATTTTTCTGCATGATAATGCACCATCTCATGCTGCACATAAAACATCTGCATCTCTGGCTGATATGGGCATAAAAGGGGACAAACTTATGGTGTGATCCCCATGCTCCCCTGACCTCTACCCCATTCAGAACCTTTGGAGCATCATTAAAAGGAGTGTCTATGATGGCGGGAGGCAGTTCACATCTAAGCAACAGCTCTGGGAGGGTATTCTGTCCTCATGCAAAACAATTGAAGCAGAAACCATCCAAAACCTGACAAATTCAATGGACGAGAGAGTTCAGAAGCTCCTTTCGAACAAGGGGTCCTATGTGAAAATGTAACATCACCTAGAATAAAGTTTTGAGTTGAAAACTGTTTGATTTCAGTTTCTATCAACCTGCTAATGCTTATAATTTCAAAAATGACCATTTTTTTGGTCTTTATTAAAATGAAAAGGTTGATCGAAAAGTTTGGGGGATCTAAGAGTGTGGCAACCCAGTAGTCATGATTACTTCGAATTCTGACAATATGAGGGTCATGCTGCAGGTAGTGCAGCAAGAAGGCACTTATGTGTCTTGCGCATCTCGGAGCCCCAAAATTATTTTCCGGGCTAGATGCAGCTAAAAATTATTATTAATTTTAAATCTTGTGAAGCTTTAGTATAGATGGCCTAATAGGATCAGTGCTGCACACTGCTACAAAGCCCAAATTATTTTCCAGTCAAGATACAGATAAACATGATTAGTAATTTTAAATCTGGTGGAGCTTATTATAGATGGCCTAATAGAATCAGTACTGCACACTGCTACAAAGCCCAAATTATTTTCCAGCCAAGATACAGATAAACATGATTAGTAATTTGAAAGCTTAAAACGGTTGGTAGGGTGATTTTAACCAATCATCAAGCTTTTACTCTCCCCAGGATGACACAGGGGTAGAAAAGTCGTTTCAGATCCATGATTTGTTCATCTTTATGAACGTGAGTCTGTCTACATTATCAGTGGAGAGCCGCGTGCGCTTATCTGTCAGCACACCACCAGCAGCGCTGAACACACGTTCAGACAGAACGCTGGCTGCGGGGCATGACAAGATCTCCAAGGCGTAAGTGGCTAGCTCCGGCCATTTATCCAGATTGGAAGCCCAAAAAGAGCAAGGGTCCAGTGACACAGTCGTGGCTTCAATGTTTACTTGGAGATACTCCTGTACCATCGTCTCTAGGCGTTGACTATGTGTCAGACTTCTTGTCTCCTGTGGCCTTGCAAAGGATGGGCTAAAAAAGTGGTGAAATGATTCCGCAAAATTGATGTTACCAGCAGATACTGTGGTTCTGTTACGGTTTGAGTGCTGAACACTTGACGGTCCCACGGTTGGCAAGTTGGAACTGTGAGATTCACTACGTGCACCACTGGTATTTTGTGGAAAAGCACATGTAAGATTCTGCAACAGTCTCTGCTGATACTCCTGCATGCGTGCATCCCTTTCTATGGCAGGAATAATTTCTGCAAATTTACTTTTGTACCGGGGATCTAACAGTGTGGCAACCCAGTAGTCAGGATTATTTCTAATTCTCACAATTCGAGGGTCATGTTGCAGGTAGTGCAGCAAGAAGGCACTCATGTGTGTTGCGCATCCAGGAGCACCAAGTCCCTGTTGTGTTGGTGGCGAGGTAACAATCATGCTTCCTTCCTCTGTCCTCTCCCCCCAACATCGCACAACAGAAATGTGATCAAGGTCTCCCTCATCTGATGAGTCTTCCATCAGTTCGTCCTCCACTTCTTCCTGGGCTCCTGCACCTTCCTCACTAGTTTGGCTGCTACCATGCGCCCTGGTAAAACCATCTCCCCCACCCTCACATGCCTGCCGCCTTGGTGCTGCCGACCGTCTGGACCTTGCAGATGTTAGCCCTTCCGCATACAACTCCTCCTCCTCTACTTCCTCCACCTCCTCTTGTGCCACCACCTGACTCCGAATTCTGTTTAACATGTGCTCCAGCATGTAAATCACCGGAATAGTCATGCTGATAATGGCATCGTCAGCACTAAACATCTTCGTCGTCATTTCAAAACTGTGCAGAAGGGTGCATAGGTCCCTGATCTGAGACCACTCCTCCAGCGTGATTTGCCCCACCTCTGGATCTCGTTGGCCCAGGCTATACGTCAGAACGTATTGCACCAGGGCTTGTCGGTGCTGCCACAGTCGCTGCAACATGTGCAGAGTTGAATTCCACCGGGTAGGCACATCGCATTTTAGCCAGTGAAGTGGCAGGCCCGACTTCTGTAGAGATGTAAGTCGCTGAGCTGCGGGATGCGAACGGCAAAAGTGAGCACACAGCGACCGTGCCCTCTGCATAAGGCCATCTAGTCTGGGATAGTGGGCTAAAAATTGCTCGACAACCAGGTTCAACATGTGAGCCATACAAGGCACGTGTGTGACATTGCCCCGGCGAAGGGCCGCACCCAGGTTTGCAGCATTGTCGCACACGGCCTTCCCTGGTTTCAGGTCCAGTGGAGACAACCATTCATGAAATTGGTTCTCCAGAGCTGACCACAACTCCTCAGCTGTGTGACTGACATTTCCCAGACATTTCAATGTAAAAACCGCCTGATGACGTTGAGCCCTACTGCCAGCATAGTAAGGAGGTGTGCAGGATCCCTTCTGCGCAGTTAGAAAGCTTGTGGCATGACCAGACAGGCTTTGGGTGCAGGTGGAAGACCGAGAGGAGGTTGAGGAGGCAGAAGCAGTGGAGGAACTTTGACATAAAGAGGATTGACGCACAACTCGTGGGGACGGCAAGACTTGGACAGCAGCCCCTTGTCCTGCTGTCACCATAGTTACCCAGTGCCCAGTCAGCGACATGTAACGCCCCTGTCCATGCCTACTCGTCCAAGTGTCTGTGGTGAAATGCACCCTGTCACACACAGAGTTTCTCAAAGAAGCGGTGATGTTGTGTGCGACATGCTGGTGGAGCGCAGGCACACCTTTCTTTGAGAAGTAGTGCCGACTGGGCATCTGGTACTGGGGCACTGCGACGGACATAAGGTCTCGAAAATCCTCTGTGTCCACCAGGCGGAAAGGCAGCATTTCTGTAGCCAAGAACTTGCAGATGGTGAAATTCAACCTCTTAGCTTTCTCATGGCTAGGAGGAAATGGTCTTTTACTTGTCCACATCTGAGGTACCGAGGGCTGGCTATTGTGCTTAGACGGGGTTGATAAGGGTGTCCCCGGCAAACTGCCGGTCTGTGAGGAAGATGCAGGCGGACATGTTAGGTTGCCTTGATCCAAAGTTGGTGCTATCGATGTCGGACAGCGCTCAACACCAGCTGGTGTTACCACCTCCAAAGAAAATGATGACCTGCCAATCACGCTGGCTGTTGCGGGTAAAGAGGTGGCAGGTCTGCGCCCCAAAACAGGTGTGACTGCTGTCCCCCCAGTCACAGAGGATGAAGAGGCCGCGGATGCACAAGATATGGCAGACGGTGGTTGGCCCGGCCGGCTAGGCCGCATTGTAGCACACTGAGCTTCCCACTGCAACTTATGCTTCATGTCCATGTGCCGGTTCATGCATGAAGTACTCAAACTATGTATTTTTTGGCCTCTACTTAGCTTTTGCTGACAAATGTTACAGATAACACGAGTTGGGTCATCTTTATCGATCTGAAAAAATGCCCAGGCTATGCAAGGCTTAGCACCCATGCGACCTGAAGAGCCACCACGACTTGTGGTGAGAGGCAGAGTTGTGTTTGAGGATGCAGTTGTTGACGTTCTTCCAGTACTACGTCTCTGTCCAGGAAGGCGCAACCTGACCTCGTCGTCACTAGCATCTTCCTCCACCTCCTCTGCTGACCTCATCTCTTGGCTGACTGTGGGTTGACAGTAAGTGGGATCTCCAACCTCATCATCATCACCCTGTGCGTTATCACACCCGTCGTCCTCAGAGCCAACCTGTTCCTGCCCTGACAAAAAACTAAAGTTGTCGCTCCAATCAGGTATTTGAGTCTTATCATCGTCTTCCTCATTGTCTCCACCAACAGGAGTTACAGTTTGGGAATGAGGGTCTACATTATGGTCAGAACCTTCTGCGTCTGGTCCTGGATCCGACTCATAAAGATTCTGGGCATCAGTGCAGATCATTTCCTCGTCTGGATTCACAGAAGCGCTGGAGTCGACCTCTGATTCCCAGGCTATAGTATGAGTAAACAGCTCTGCAGACTCAACCATCTGTTCTACCTCATACTCAGATGGGCAGCTGGAGATTTGGGAGCTGTGAGGAAGCAAGTGCGATTGGGGTGACACCTTTGAGGACTGGAGTATTTGTGATGTTGAAGTTGATGTGGAGGAGAGCCCACTTAAAGGAGCACTTGATATCCGTTGAAGCACCTGCTGTTTTTGTGCCTCATCTGGAATTTGTAGCGATTGGCATGGCCGTAAGAAAGGGATCTTATCACATTGTCCGCTAAAAGAAGTAGACATTTTAGTTTGGCTGGAAGATGGTCTTTCTTCTGCAGATGTTACTGTTGCTTTAACACCTACCCCACGGACACAACCTTTTTTCCCCTTCCCAACACGCCTGTTCCCCTTTCCACCAGCAGCAGGCCTTTTTCCACTCATTTTGGTGGTTAACTAATTAACAACTCTGGAGTTGTTTGCACAAAAAAACAATGGATGGGAACCGAGCAGAGCTGAGTGGCCAAACTGTGGTATTAGGCCAAAACTATTGGCTGGGTTAGATGCAGAAAAAAATTATATTCAATTTGCAACCTGATGGAGGTCAGTATAGATGGACTAATAGAGAAAGTCCCACACACTGCTAGAAGGCCAAATATTTTTTCAGAGCTAGATGCAGAAAAATATATATTCAGTTTGCAACCTGATGGAGGTCTGTATAGATGGATTAATAGAACAAGTCCCACACACAGCTAGAAGCCCAATATTTTTTCAGAGGTAGATGCAGAAAAAAATATATTCAGTTTGCAACCTGATGGAGGTCTGTATAGATGGATTAATAGAACAAGTCCCACACACAGCTAGAAGCCCAATATTTTTTCAGAGGTAGATGCAGAAAAAAATATATTCAGTTTGCAACCTGATGGAGGTCAGTATAGATGGACTAATACAACAAGTCCCACACACAGCTAGAAGCCCAATATTTTTTCAGAGGTAGATGCAGAAAAAAATATATTCAGTTTGCAACCTGATGGAGGTCTGTATAGATGGATTAATAGAACAAGTCCCACACACAGCTAGAAGCCCAATATTTTTTCAGAGGTAGATGCAGAAAAAAATATATTCAGTTTGCAACCTGATGGAGGTCAGTATAGATGGACTAATACAACAAGTCCCACACACAGCTAGAAGCCCAATATTTTTTCAGAGGTAGATGCAGAAAAAAATATATTCAGTTTGCAACCTGATGGAGGTCTGTATAGATGGACTAATACAACAAGTCCCACACACAGCTAGAAGCCCAATATTTTTTCAGAGGTAGATGCAGAAAAAAATATATTCAGTTTGCAACCTGATGGAGGTCAGTATAGATGGACTAATACAACAAGTCCCACACACAGCTAGAAGCCCAATATTTTTTCAGAGGTAGATGCAGAAAAAAATATATTCAGTTTGCAACCTGATGGAGGTCTGTATAGATGGATTAATAGAACAAGTCCCACACACAGCTAGAAGCCCAATATTTTTTCAGAGGTAGATGAAGAAAAAAATATATGCAGTTTGCAACCTGATGGAGGTCAGTATAGATGGACTAATACAACAAGTCCCACACACAGCTAGAAGCCCAATATTTTTTCAGAGCTAGATGCAGAAAAAAATTATATTCAATTTGCAACCTGATGGAGGTCAGTATAGATGGACTAATAGAATGATGCTATGCCCAAAAGATTTTACTTCACTAGGTGCAGTAAAAAAATTGGTATTCTATACACAGGTGGTATATCTTGCAACACAGATAGGCTACTCCACTGACTAACACACTCTGCAATAGGCCAAAAAGGATTAGCTTTGCTAGATTCAGCCAAATGCTGTGAAAAAAACTTGCACAGCACTGGCACAGACCTGCCTGGCAAAAACTGATAGGAACTGATGTAACCTAGTCCTGAAAAGGACTCCAATTACAATTAGTCTTTACTCCCACAATCTATCTATTTAAGAGCACAGACCTGCCTGATAAAAGTCGTAGGAAATGCTGTAACCTAGTCCTTAAAAGGACTGCAATCACAACTATTCCCTACTCCCAAGCTATCTGTAGATTTGTGCGAAAATTGGCTTGAAATTAACAAGGTATAGCGCACACAGCAACAGCGGTGCCGTCTAACACGCAGCTGCAGCAGTGAGAAAATGGTGGCGACGGGGAAAATGGCTTGGTCTTATAGGGCAAGGACATGTGACATACACTGCCAATGACACATGCCCTTGCTTGTGTGAAAAAAAGCACTTCGCTCCGTGTGTGCGCTGCTGATAGGCTGACAGATTGCACCTCCCCACTGTAAATGCGGGAAAGAGAAAAAAAAAATGGAGATCTTCATTGTTCCTGCAGAGATCCATCCCCTGCCCCTCCCCCCACCCCGCTGTACACTCAAACTGCGTATTAACATTAATTTTCATCATTACTGAGAAAAAATCCAGTTATGATTTTGGTGCACGAACAGTTATCGAACATAACCTCGAACAGCCGAATTTTTCTCAAATTGTTCGTGTTCGCCGAACGGCTCGAACACCGCCCAAAACAGCTCGAATTTGAGATTGGCGAACAGTTCGAGTAGAACAACGCTCATCTCTAATGAACAGAAAAGAAATCTTAAATCAATACTTGATGTGATCACTCTTTGCCTTCAAAACAGCATACATTCTTCTAGGTACACTTGCACAGTGTTTTTGAAGGAACTAGGCGAAAGGTTTTTCCAGACATCTTGGAGAACTAACAGATCTTCTGTTGATGTAGGTTTATGTAAATCCTTCTGTTTCTTCATATAATTCCAGACAGACTCAATAATATTGAAATCAGGGCTTCAAAGAGGGCCATATAATATATAATCACTTCCAGGGCTCCTTCTTCTTCTTTATGGTTAAAATGGCTCTTAATGGCATCGGCAGTATGTTTGCGGTCGTTGTGCTACTGCAGAATAAATTTCGAGGCAATCAGATGCCTTCTTAATAGTATTGCATGATGGATAAGTGTCTGCCTGGAAATGATAATATGGCCCCATAGAGCCCTGATCTCAACATCATCAATACTATGTGGGATTACATGTAGAGATAGAAGGATTTGCGAAAGCTTACATCCACAGAAGATCAGTGGTTAGTTCTTCAAGATGTTTAGATTTACCTCTCTGCCGAGTTCCTTCAAAAGCTGTGCAAGTGTACCAAGAAGAATTGATGCTTTCATGCTGTTTTGAAGGTAAAGGGTGGTCATGCCAAATATTTATTTGATTTAGGTTTCTCTTTTGTTCATTCATTTAGCATTTTGTTAATTCATGAAGATAAACTAATCAAGTATCTATTTTTAAAATAATTTTTATTTTGCAGCATTTTTTCCACAGCTGCTTAAAACTTTTTCACAGTACTGTATGTGGGATATTCATGTATTCGGTGATTGTAATCCACACATTGTCCATGACAATTGCAGTGTAACAAATTCACATTTTAATGCATATTGATGGATTTTTTAATCATTTTCTCTGGCAGGTCAGGTCTTCCTTAACTACTTCTAGGCTGTCCATAGTGTATATACGTCCAAGCAGTCCACACATTACTCTGCATTGACATTTTAAAACATCAATTGCAGTCAATCAAAGCAGCTTTCACACGATTGTTCAGCTGTAAAGGTGGGCAGCCAGACCACAACTAGGCTTCCCATAGAGAAGATAAGCATGGTTCATTACCATGTTTACCTTCTTGATCTATGTATATACAGTGCTGAACAAATGCTATGTATACACATTATAAATCACTGACAGTACTTCCTCCTGCAGACCCAGTGAACATGTGATCAGAGAGCAGGAGCTGTTGGATCTGAGGAGACCCAATCAGCTCTGCTATGCAGTCAGGAGGCTACAATTCCCCTGTAACTGGGGAAAATATATCAGACCCATTTACAGGGGAAATCAGCAATAAAAATAATGTATTAATATGTTAAAATGCCCCCAAAATGTTTGAGTGCATGTGTGATAAGACACGAAAATATGCCAGGTCAGAAAGAAAGGAAAATGACCTGGTCCTGAACTTTTACCTGTTGGTTACAGTCTTTAGAGTCAAAATATCAGAGTTACTCTCTGAAATTTTTTTTTCCTTCATCAGGCATATTTAGAGACATTTTGGCCACAAATAGTCTTTGTGAAACCAAAGTGCAAAATGAGATAATATTACAACTGTAGGGCTGGCTGTATCTGGTACTTCTGCTTAGTCTCATTTACTTGTCATCAATGTTTAAAATACTTTAGAATTAATATTTGATCTTCATTTCAGGGCAAGCAGTGCCAGCTGTGCCAGGCAGAGCACCAAATCAAGGTATGGCAGATATTCTACAACATTGAAACAAATGTATCAGAGTTACAATTCCTTGTCCATCAAAACTAATCAACTCATATTTTCTTAAAGTTGTCAGATCTCCAACGACATATTCAAATAGCCGACAAATCCAAAGAAGTAATCCAGGTATGATATTTCTTATTACCATCCAGGCACAACCACAGTGACTTCACTGGACTGTAAAATCCTCCAAACAGTTGGGTGCTTAAAAAGGACAGGTCAAAATAAAAATGTGCTGTTGCCCATATTGAACAATTAGATTCCTGCCATCATATGTCTAATGAATGAAGGAAAATGAGAAGAGCTTATTTGCTAAATTCATTATTCCACTGCGGTTGAATATTGTGCAAAGAAGCCGTTCTGGAGACACAACTGATTCTAGATCACTGCTTTGAGAAACTGTCAACAAAACCATGACGCACATGGCATGATATATTATTTAAATAAGATGTCAGAAAGTCCTGTTTACTACATGGAACATATTTCTCCATTCTGCCTGCAAAAAATTACCATAGTAGCACAAAAATGTTTGATCCTAGTCTTCAAGGGGGTTCTCTAAAGTTCATAAATGGGTAAAATTGCAAAGTGCTTGTAAAAGAAAACAACTTTGCAATTTACCGCTTATTAAAAATCCTCTCCATTCTCAAGAATGGAAGGATTATTTATTTTATAGTGTGCAGCTCATTGCCTAGGTCATAGGCCACCTTGCAGGTCCATTGTGGCCAATTACCTAGGAAGGAGAGTACATCACAGACTCTACGCATTATAGCCTACTCCCGTTGCTCTGAAGCTGGCTGAATCCATGGATCTGGCCAGCTACACAGTCCCTGTGCTTCTTCCATTCTGCAGAGGAAAAGCTGCCATTGATATCAGCTCTTGAGAGAGCAAAGTTTGGACCAGTGGGGCAACCATAACGCTCGTCTTAACTTTTAGTCTTCAGTAGCATACCACTCCTGGGAAAGTAGGAAGCCGAGGGTCAGGAGCGATGCATTACAGAAGGTCCATCTTGAGACAAGTGATGCAGTTTTTCATTTATCTTTAACTTCCTCAATGTTCTTTCCCAACTGGTGGCGCTATTGTTGCTTCTAATATATACAAAACTTGGGGCATGCACATTTTTGACAGATGTATGTGTGTACTTTATCTTTAACAGGTGCCAGCAGAATTCAGCAGATTTTAGCTGAAAAAGGAATCCAAGCAAATCCCAGTAAGTTTGCATTGTATTTGGTTTAAAACAGTTTTATTATACAGTGAAATTCATTTAATCTAACATATGGTAATCCAGAAAATAATGTGACACCTGTTTCCAGCGCAGAATTGCAATATAATGTAAAATATGAAAACATCAAATACAAAACAGTACAAAGTTAGAAGTAATTTTTACATTCCTAAAAGAATAAAGACAAACATTGTTTCAGCATACAGTACAGTTCATCATTACCCTTACATTAGTTTTCAATACTTCTTTGACTTTATAAAATTGAAAATATCCTATAACATTTATCAAGTTCTTCTGATCCCATAGGAAAAAATTTTCTGCTATGTTGTATTGTTGTATTTAAAGGAATTTCTACAGGATTGGCAAAAATTAGCTAGAAGAAATAAAAGGTATAAAATACCAAGAGAACCATTAATTCCCCTATGAATTCCCTGTGCCACTGCTTCACTGAACCCTACAGGTTTCTGTTTACAACCTTGAAGTGGTCACACACTGTCTACCTACATAGCTATTGCAGCTAATCACTGGCCTCAGTGGTCTAATGCCCTCCACCTAAGACCAGTGATTGGCTGCAAAGAGTATTTTTAAGAGCTGGAATCCTATTGCAGCATATTCTGTATATTGATAAATATCTACGATGAGATTTGATTGAAGTATTGAAGCAATTATTCAGTATACAATGGGGAAAATAAGTATTTGATACACTGCCAATTTTGCAAGTTTCCCCACCTGCAAAGAATGGAGAGGTCTGTAATTTTTATTGTAGATATACTTCAACTATGAGAGACAGAATCTAAAAACAAATCCAGAAAATCACATTATATGATCTTTACATGATTAATTAGCATTTTATTGCATGAAATAAGTATTTGATACAATAGAAAACAGAACTTGAGTTTCAACTTCCTCCAAAGATTTTCTATAGGGTTAAGGTCTGGAGACTGGCTATGCTACTCCAGGACCATGAAATGCTTCTTACGGAGCCACTGCTTAATTGCTCTGACTGTGTGTTTTGGGTCACTGTCATGCTGGAAGACCCAGCCACGACCCATCTTCAATGCTCTTACTGAGTGAAGGAGGTTGTTGGTAGAGATGAGTGATGTTCGACTCGAACTGTTCGCCAATCTCAGATTCGAGCTGTTTTGAGCGGTGTTCGAGCCGTTCGGCGAACACGAACGATTAAAAAAAAAATTCGGCTGTTCGAGGTTATGTTCGATAACTGTTCGTGCACCAAAATCATAACTGGATTTTTTCACAGTAATGCTGATAATCAATGTTAATACGCAGTTTGAGTGTACAGCAGGGTGGGGGGAGGGGCAGGGGATGGATCTCTGCAGAAATAATGAAGATCTCCATTTTTTTTTCTCTTTCCCGCATTTACAGTGGGGAGGTGCAATCTGTCAGCCTATCAGCAGCGCACACACGGAGCGAAGTGCTTTTTTTCACACAAGCAAGGGCATGTGTCATTGGCTGTGTATGTCACATGTCCTTGCCCTATAAGACCCAGTCATTTTCCCCTTCGCCACCATTTTCTCACTGCTGCAGCTGCGTGTTAGACGGCACCGCTGTTGCAGTGTGCGCTATACTTTCAGTGTTAATTTCAAGCCAATTTTCTCTGAAATATACAGATAGCTTGGGAGTAGGGAATAGTTGTGATTGCAGTCCTTTTGAGGACTAGGTTACAGCATTTCCTACGACTTTTAGCAGGCAGGTCTGTGCTCTGAAATAGATAGGTTGGGAGTAGGGACTAATTGTAATTGCAGTCCTTTTGAGGACTATTTTACAGCATTTCCTTGGACTTTTTGCCAGGCAGGTCTGTGCCAGAGCCGTGCAAGTGTTTTTCACAGCATTTGGCTAAATCTAGCTAAGCAAATACTTTTTGGACTCTTGCAGTGTGTGTTAGTCAGTGGAGTAGCGTATCTGTGTTGCAAGCTAAACCACCTGTGTATAGAATACAATTTTTTTTACTGCACCTAGCCAAGTAAAATCTTTTGGGCATAACATCATTCTATTAGGCCATCTATACTAAGCTCCACCAGCTTTGAAATTAATAATAATTTTTAGCTGCATCTAGCTCGGAAAATAATTTTGGGCTTGTAGCAGTGTGTGGGACTTATTCTTAGTCCATCTATACTAAGCTCCTCCAGCTTGCAAATTACAAATAATTTTTAGCTGCATCTAGCTCTGAAAATAATTTTGGGCATAGTAGTAGTGTGTGGTACTCATTGTATTAGGCCATCTATACCAAGCTCCACCAGCTTTGAAATTAATAATATTTTTTAGCTGCATCTTGCCTGGAAAATAATTTTGGGCATATTAGCAGTGTGTGGTACTCATTCTATTAGGCCATCTATACTAAGCTCCACCAGCTTTCAAATAACTAATAATTTTTAGCTGCATCTTGCCTGGAAAATAATTTTGGGCATAGTAGCAGTGTGTGGTACTCATTGTATTAGGCCATCTATACCAAGCTCCACCAGCTTTGAAATTAATAATAATTTTTAGCTGCATCTTGCCTGGAAAATAATTTTGGGCATAGTAGCAGTGTGTGGTACTCATTGTATTAGGCCATCTATACTAAGCTCCACCAGTTTTGAAATTACTAATAATTTTTAGCTGCATCTTGCCTGGAAAATAATTTTGGGCATAGTAGCAGTGTGTGGTACTCATTCTATTAGGCCATCTATACTAAGCTCCACCAGCTTTCAAATAACTAATAATTTTTAGCTGCATCTTGCCTGGAAAATAATTTTGGGCATAGTAGCAGTGTGTGGTACTCATTGTATTAGGCCATCTATACCAAGCTCCACCAGCTTTGAAATTAATAATAATTTTTAGCTGCATCTTGCCTGGAAAATAATTTTGGGCATAGTAGCAGTGTGTGGTACTCATTGTATTAGGCCATCTATACTAAGCTCCACCAGTTTTGAAATTACTAATAATTTTTAGCTGCATCTTGCCTGGAAAATAATTTTGGGCATAGTAGCAGTGTGTGGTACTGATTGTATTAGGCCATCTATACCAAGCTCCACCAATTTTGAAATTACTAATAATTTTTAGCTGCATCTTGCCTGGAAAATAATTTTGGGCATAGTAGCAGTGTGTAGTACTTATTGTATTAGGCCATCTATACCAAGCTCCACCAGTTTTGAAATTAATAATAATTTTTAGCTGCATCTTGCCTGGAAAATAATTTTGGGCATAGTAGCAGTGTGTGGTACTGATTGTATTAGGCCATCTATACCAAGCTCCACCAATTTTGAAATTAATAATAATTTTTAGCTGCATCTTGCCTGGAAAATAATTTTGGGCATAGTAGCAGTGTGTAGTACTTATTGTATTAGGCCATCTATACCAAGCTCCACCAGTTTTGAAATTAATAATAATTTTTAGCTGCATCTTGCCTGGAAAATAATTTTGGGCATAGTAGCAGTGTGTGGTACTCATTGTATTAGGCCATCTATACCAAACTCCACCATTTTTGAGATTAGTAATAATTTTTAGCTGCATCTTGCCTGGAAAATAATTTTGGGCATAGTAGCAGTGTGTGGTACTCATTGTATTAGGCCATCTATACCAAGCTCCACCAGTTTTGAAATTACTAATAATTTTTAGCTGCATCTTGCCTGGAAAATAATTTTGGGCATAGTAGCAGTGTGTGGTACTCATTGTATTAGGCCATCTATACCAAGCTCCACCAGCTTGCAAATTACAAATAATTTTTATCTGCATCTAGCTCGGAAAATAATTTTGGGCTTGTAGCAGTGTGTGGGACTTATTCTTAGTCCATCTATACTAAGCTCCTCCAGCTTGCAAATTACAAATAATTTTTATCTGCATATAGCTCGGAAAATAATTTTGGGCTTGTAGCAGTGTGTGGGACTTGTTCTATTAGTCCATCTATACTAAGCTCCACCACCTGTGTATGTAATAAAATTGTTTTACTGCATCTACCCAGCCAATCCTTTTGGGCTAATACCACAGTTTGACCACTCAGCTCTGCTCGGTTCCCATCCATCGTTTTTTGTGCAAACAACTCCTGGTTGTCAATTAGTTAACCACCAAAATGAGTGGAAAAAGGCCTGCTGCTGGTGGAAAGGAGAATAGGCGTGTTGGGAAGGGAAAAAAAGGTTGCATCCGTGGGGTAGGTGTTAAAGCAACAGTAACATCTGCAGAAGAAAGACCATCTTCCAGCCAAACTAAGATGTCTACTTCTTTTAGCGGACAATGTGATACGATCCCTTTCTTACGGCCACGCCAATCGCTACAAATTCCAGATGAGGCACAAAAACAGCAGGTGCTTGAACGGATATCAAGTGCTCCTTTAAGTGGGCTCTCCTCCACCTCAACTTCAACATCACAAATACTCCAGTCCTCAGAGGTGTCACCCCAATCGCACTTGCTTCCTCGCAGCTCCCAAGTCTCCAGCTGCCCGTCTGAGTATGGGGTAGAACAGATGGTTGAGTCTGCAGAGCTGTTTACTCATACTATAGCCTGGGAATCAGAGGTCGGCTCCAGAGCTTCTGTGAATCCAGACGAGGAAATGATCTGCACTGATGCCCAGAATCTTTATGAGTCGGATCCAGGACCAGACGCAGAAGGTTCTGACCATAATGTAGACCCTCGTTCCCAAACTGTAACTCCTGTTGGTGGAGACAATGAGGAAGACGATGATGAGACTCAAATACCTAATTGGAGCGACAACTTGAGTTTTTTGTCAGGGCAGGAAGAGGTTGGCTCTGAGGACGACGGGTGTGAGAACACACAGGGTGATGATGACGAGGTTGCAGATCCCACTTACTGTCAACCCACAGTCAGCCAGTCGATGAGGTCAGCAGAGGAGGTGGAGGAGGATGCTAGTGACGACGAGGTCAGATTGTGCCTTCCTGGACAGAGACGTAGTACTGGAAGCACATCAACAACTGCATCCTCAAACACAACTCTGCCTCTGACCACAAGTCGTGGTGGCTCTTCAGGTCGCATGGGTGCTAAGCCTTGCATAGCCTGGGCATTTTTTCAGATCGATAAGGATGACCCAACTCGTGTAATCTGTAACATTTGTCACCAAAAGCTAAGTAGAGGCCAAAAAATCCATAGCTTGAGTACTTCATGCATGAACCGTCACATGGATATGAAGCATAAGTTGCAGTGGGAAGCTCACTGTGCTACAATGCGGCCTAGCGGGCCGGGACAACCACCATCTGCCCCACCTGTGTCATCCTGGGGAGACTAAAAGCTACTGCGTAGTCTTTTCCAAAAATTTGAGGGAATTACCACGGGAATGGTTTGGAAGAGGTATAAGAGTTTAGGTAGGACGTTCATTTTTAGTATACTTATTCTGCCGAACCAGGAAAAATCCTTCATCGTCCAAGAAGTAAGATCTTTATGGAGTTGTTCAATAAAGGGCCCAAAATTAAGATAAAATAGACAGGAGAGGTCTCTATGAATACGAATTCCTAAGTATTTGATACCCTGTGAGGGCCAGGCAAAGGGAAAGTTGGACTGGATGGAATCCTGTATGGATTTGGCGAGGGAGACATCGAGGGCCTCAGACTTCGCTGCATTGATTTTAAAATTTGACCATGTAACATAGTGATCTATTTCAGCCATAACAGCAGGGATGGATATATGTGATTGAGTGATATATACTAGGACATCATCAGCAAATGCAGAGCACTTGTACTTTGTGCCTCCCACCTCAATCCACCTAATATTGGGGTTATCGCAAATCGATGAGAGCAGGTGCTCCATCACTAGGATGTATAAGAGAGGGGACAGAGGACATCCCTGCCTTGTCCCATTGGTGATTATGAAAGGTGATGAAAATGTTCCATTTATCTTCAGCCTAGCTGATGGATTGCGATACAGGGCCATGATTTTGGCTATAAAAGGGTCCCCTAGACCCCTACCCCAATCTTTTTAAGAGAATAATATATGGCGTGCCAGGAGACTCTATGGAATGCTTTCTCAGCATCCAACGAGAGTATCTAATTACAAATTTTTAACTGCATCTAGCCCAGGCAATACTTTGGGCCTAGTAGCAGTGTCTGCTAGTCAGCAGAGTAGCCACCGCCTGTAGATCTAATTACAAATTTTTAACTGCATCTAGCCCAGGAAATAATTTGGATCTAGTAGCAGTGTCTGCTAGTCAGCGGATTATCCCACCTGTTAAGCAAGCTACACCACCTGTAGTTTGGACACTTAATTTTTTCAAAGGAAATGCTTCGGGGCCCTGGGACACTCAGTGAAGAGCATCGGGGAGGCACCCCAAGGCACAGGGGCTGGGACTGGCGGTAGGACGCCTTGCGGTGGACCACCAAGCTCGATCCTTATAAAAGCTTTTTAACTGCAGCAGCTTTAGTGGACGCTACTGGAGCTGGAATTCCCGCGGCTGCTGGCATCAGACTTGCCCTCCAATAGATCCTTGTAAAAGGATTTAAAGTGTACTCATTCAAATTACAGAGACAATTTAAATTAAAAAGCTTAGACCTGCCTCCACCGCAGGGGGGCTTGCTCGACCCACCAGCGGACAGGCACCAGTATTGGGAGATGGGGGCTGGCCATCAGCGTCCACCGCAGCTCTGGCACAAAAACCCATCGACACAGAGGTCGCACGGGCAGGCCGTGTCAGCTTCACACTTTTTTGGTTTTAGAAGGGCATGACATGCCTATATCTGTGTCTCACCCTCCTTTTACTCCTCCACCTCTTTTCTTTTCGCATGACTATATGTACTTGTCACTTTTCCATGTGTTAGTTGTGTCTTCTGAGCAGTTTGTCAGCTTTTGGACACCTTTTGAAGGTGTTTTCTATGTGTTTCTATGTGTTTTTGTTTGCCTGCTATTGTTTTTAACAGTGTTCGAAGGTGTTCGACGAACAGTTCGACGAACATACGGGTGTTCGACGAACCGAACCGAACTCGAACACTACAGGGGTGGCTCAACTCTAGTTGTTGGCCAAAATCTCACGATACATCACCCCATCCATCTTCCCTTCAATTCGATGCAGTCGTCCTGCCCCCTTTACAGAAAAGAACCCCCAAAGTATGATGTTTCCCCCACTATGCTTCATGATTGGGACGGTGTTCTTGGAGTTGTACTCATCCTTCTTCCTTCAAACACGGTGAGTGGAGTTGATACAAAAAAGTTCTATTTTGGTCTCATATCACCTTCTCCCATGCCTCCTCTGGATCATCCAGATGGTCATTGATGAACTTCAAATGGGCTTGGACATGTGCTGGTGTGAGCAGGGAGACCTTGCATGCCCTGCAGGATTTTAATCCATGATAGCGTAGTGCGTTACTAAAGATAATGTTTAAGACTGTGGTCCCAGCTCTCTTCAGGTCATTGACCAGGTCCTCCTGTATAGTTCTGAGCTGATTCCTGACCTTTCTCAGAATCATCCTTACCCTACGAGGAGAGATCCTGCATGGAGTCCTAGACCGAGGAAGACTATCAGTCATCTTGTGTTTCTTCCATTTTGTAATAATTGTGCCAACAGTTGTTGCCTTCTCACCAAGCTGCTTGCCTATCGTCATGTAGCCCATACCAGCCTTGTGTAGGTCTACAATTTTATCCCTGTTGTCCTTAGACAGTTTTTGGTTTTGGCTATGGTGGAGAGGTTAGAGTGTGATTGATTGTGTGGACAGGTGTCTTTTATACAGGTAATGAGTTCAAACAGGTGCAATTAATACAGATAATGAGTACAGAGTAGGAGGGCTTCTTAAAGAAAAACTAACAGGTCTGTGAGGGCCAGAATTCGTGCTCGTTTGTAGGTGATCCAATACTTATTTCATATATATACTGCTCAAAAAAATAAAGGGAACACTCAAATAACACATCCTAGAACTGAATGAATGAAATATTCTCATTGAATACTTTGTTCTGTACAAAGTTGAATGTGCTGACAACAAAATCACACAAAAGTCAATGGAAATCAAATTTATTAACCAATGGAGGCCTGGATGTGGAGTCACCCCCAAAATTAAAGTGGAAAAATATACTACAGGCTGATCCAACTTTGATGTAATGTCCTTAAAATAAGTCAAAATGAGGCTCAGTATTGTGTGTGGCCTCCACGTGCCTGTATGACCTCCTTACAACGCCTGGTCATGCTCCTGATGAGGTTGCGGATGGTCTCCTGTGGGATCCCCTCCCAGACCTGGACTAAAGCATCTGCCAACTCCTGGACAGTCTGTGGTGCAACGTGACGTTGGTGGATGGAGCGAGACATGATGTCCCAGATGTGTTCAATCGGATTCAGGTCTGGGGAATGGACAGGCCAGTCCATAGCTTCAATGCCTTCATCTTGCAGGAACTGCTGACACACTCCAGCCACATGAGGTCTGACAATGTCCTGCATTAGGAGGAACCCAGGGCCAACCGTACCAGCATATGGTCTCACAAGGGGTCTGAGGATCTCACCTCGGTACCTAATGGCAGTCAGGCTACCTCTGGCGAGCACATGGAGGGCTGTGCGGCCCTCCAAAGAAATGCCATCCGACACCATTACTGACCCACTGCCAAATCGGTCATGCTGAAGGATGTTGCAGGCAGCAGATCGCTCTCCACAGCGTCTCCCGACTCTGTCACATGTGCTCAGTGTGAGCCTGCTTTCATCTGTGAAGAGCACAGGGCGTCAGTGACGAATTTGCTCTGGCAGTGCTCCTCCTGTTCCTCCTTGCACAAAGGCGGAGGTAGCGGTCCTGCTGCTGGGTTGTTGCCCTCCTACGGCCCCCTCCACGTCTCCTGGTGTACTGGCCTGTCTCCTGGTAGTGCCTCCAGCCTCTGGACACTACGCTGACAGACACAGCAAACCTTCTTGCCACAGCTCGCATTGATGTGTCTTGATAATTGCCAATAATTTCCACCTATTGTCTATTCCATTTGCACAACAGCATGTGAAATTGATTGTCAATCAGTGTTGCTTCCTAAGTGGACAGTTTGATTTTTACAGAAGTTTGATTTACTTGGAGGTATTTCTGTTGTTTAAGTGTTCCCTTTATTTTGTTGAGCAGTGTGTATACAGTGCCTTGAAAAGGTATTCAAACCCCGTGAACTTTTCCACATTTTTTCACGTTACACCCACAAACTTAAAAGAATACATTTAACTAAGCAGAAAAAGTGGAAATAAATGTTTTTGTACTTTCAGTTATTAAAAATTAAGCTCCGCTCAAAAAATAGCAACCTTTCATCTAGTGAAATAGGCCCCCTGGCATTATTCCATCTGAAAGCTTTATCCGTCCATCCTAATGGTCAATCAGCTGGTCGAGCATGCACAGTTCCTGTCATAAAAAAAGAGTCCCCCCACCTCCCTATCCCTTCTGCTGACTAACTGTTGTTGGGCAGAAAATGGATGAAACATCATTTAAAACATAGCAATGCACTATATAACCACAAGTTCATCAAGGGGGAGTATGGGAAGCTTCTCCACTACCTTACATCTACATGGGCAAATATATGGCAGATGAAGTTTAATGTTGATAAATGTAGAGTAATGCACCTAGGCCAGAGTAATTGTATTGCTGCATGTGGAAATATACTTGGAACTACAGAACAGGAGAAGGACTTGGGTATTCTGGTTACAAGTAAGCTGAGCAGCAGTACTCAATATCAAGCAGCAGCTGCAAAAGCAAACAAGATTTTAGAGTGTATAAAAGGAGAAATAAAATCTTAGTATCCAAAGGTATAATTACCTATCTTGAATATGGGATCCAGTTTTGAGCTCCACATTTTAAAAAGCATATTGAGAAGTTGGAGTCAGTTTGAAGGTGGAAACTAAATTATTACATGGGATGGAAGGCCTCTCCTATAATGAAAAATTGGAAGACTAAAGCTTGTTGAGCTTAGAAAAAAGATGCCTCAGAGGAGATTTCACTTATTTGTATAAATACATGTGGTCAATACAAAGGACTGGCACATAAATTATTTCACAGACCTCATAAAGGACCAGTGGGTATTCTTTACGTGTGGAGGAAAGGGTTCTTTGCAGTTAGAGCAGTCAGACTGTGGAATGCCCTGCCACAAGAGGTAGTAATGGCAGACACTATATCAGAATTTAAAAAAAGGGCTGGATGCTTTTCTCACAACAAATGGCATTGTGGGTTATAAATAATCCAGCGATAGAGAATGTATGACTGGTGGAGAAAGGTTAAACTTGATGGACCTGTCTTTTTTCAAACCTAGAAGGCTAAGTAACTATGATATTGATGACTTATTCAAAGGAAAATGAGCTGCTCTGCAGTACCCAGCAGCAGATGCTGCAAATTGAATGGAGCTGTGCTTAGCATCTTTATTGCCACCACCGATAGTAGCAAATAACAGCTCATCAATGAGGCTGCTGGGTGTAAGGCCCCTAAAGATATGATCTCAATGACCAATCCTGTTAATAGGTTATCAGTATGCAGTGACCTGAAAACCCACAATCATTGCAGGCAAACAAAACCACAGAGCTTGATAAGAAAGGCATCGCTGAAATCTGTGTTTTATCCCCTACAGCATGCTGTCTTCAGATTACATAGCAAAAACCTGCTGACAGATTTCCTTTAAATGTATTGGTTAAAATATACACAAGCACTGTTTATACAGAATTGGCAAGAATAGTGAGCAGCCCTAGAGAGAAGAGTTGTAGGTTTTGGATTACAAGCAAAATGAGTGAATCAGAAACACCCACCAATAAAGTTAAAGGGGCTGTCCAGTGAAAACATATTATCACCTATCCAGAGGATAGGTAATAATAACTTGTCAATCGAAAGGTATCCCACAACTTGCACCCGCACCAATCAGCAGTTTGAGGAATTTTTAACCCTGACGGAGAACTTTTAGTCCCATTGCTAAATGGCTAGTGATGCACAAACATGCTTAGATGCTAGCAAAGTATCTTCGGCGTGGTCGAAAAATATGTTCGCATCAGGCAATTCCTGCATGTAGTGCGGCTGTCTAACAGCTGCGAGACATGCAGCCATTGCGATGCAAACATATTTTTCAAGCACGCCGAAGATACTCTGTTAGCACCCAAGCGTGCTCGGATAACACTTGCATCACTATAAATGGCACAAAAGTGCAACATTCAGCAGTCCCATAAGGAATGAATGGAAGAGCGGTCAAGCATGGGCACTGCCACTCCATTCTATCAGAAATAAAAGTTCTGCCGCTCGGTTGGGGTCCCGGCGGTCAGAACCCAACCAATCCACAAGTTATCACCTATCATATATGGATAGGTGATAAGTCGTTTTTACAGGACAACCCCTTTAAGTTGACAATAATATGCACTTTTATGTAAGTGCAAAGTACTAATATCACATTGGATAAAGAAAGTTCACTGCTAAATTTTTGTAGAGTCTGAATCTTAAAAAACATTCTCTAACTCATTTATAATCCAGAATTACTCATTAGTGAAAATGCAAAAAGTTCAAATAGCCACCATGATAGTGCAAAAAAAGAGAACATGGACGGCACCTCCAAAAAAGCATACAATGATCTAATGCCTCTTGGTAAAAATACACTGCTCAAAAAATAAAGGGAACACTTAGACAACAGAATATAACTCCAAGTAAATCAAAATTCTGTGAAATCAAACTGTCCACTTAGGAAGCAACACTGATTGACAATCAATTTCACATGCTGTTGTGCAAATGGAATAGACAATAGATGGAAATTATTGGCAATTATCAAGACACACTCAATAAAGGAGTGGTTCTGCAGGTGGGGACCACAGACCACATCTCAGTACCAATGCTTTCTGGCTGATGTTTTGGTCACTTTTGAATGTTGGTTGTGCTTTCACACTCATGGTAGCATGAGACGGACTCTACAACCCACAGAAGTTGCTCAGGTAGTGCAGCTCATCCAGGATGGCACATCAATGCGAGCTGTGGCAAGAAAGTTTGCTGTGTCTGTCAGCGTAGTGTCCAGAGGTTGGAGGCGCTACCAAGAGACAGGCCAGTACACCAGGAGACGTGGAGGGGGCCGTAGGAGGGCAACAACCTAGCAGCAGGACCGCTACCTCCGCCTTTGTGCAAGGAGGAACAGGAGGAGCACTGCCAGAGCCCTGCAAAATGACCTCCAGCAGACCACAAATGTGCATGCGTCTACACAAACGGTTAGAAACTGACTCCATGAGGGTGGTATGAGGGCCTGACGTCCACAGATGGGGGTTGTGCTCACAGCTCAACACCGTGCAGGATGCTTGGCATTTGCCACAGAAAACCAGGATTGGCAAAGTCGCCACTGGCACCCTGTGCCCTTCACAGATGAAAGCAGGTTCACACTGAGCACATGTGACAGACATGACAGAGTCTGGAGACGCCGTGGAGAGCGATCTGCTGCCTGCAAATCCTTCAGCATGACCGGTTTGGCAGTGGGTCAGTAATGGTGTGGGGTGGCATTTCTTTGGAGGTCCGCACAGCCCTCCATGTGCTTGCCAGAGGTAGCCTGACTGCCATTAGGTACCCAGATGAGATCCTCAGACCCCTTGTGAGACCATATGCTGGTGCGGTTGGCCCTGGGTTTCTCCTAATGCAGGACAATGCCAGACCTCATGTGGCTGGAGTGTGTCAGAAGTTCCTGCAAGATGAAGGCATTGAAGCTATGGACTGGCCCGCCCGTTCCCCAGACCTGAATCCGATTGAGCACATCTGGGACATCATGTCTCGCTCCATCCACCAACGTCACGTTGCACCACAGACTGTCCAGGAGTTGGCGGATGCTTTAGTCCAGGTCTGGGAGGAGATCCCACAGGAGACCATCCGCAACCTTATCAGGAGCATGCCCAGGCGTTGTAGGGAGGTCATACAGGCACGTGGAGCCCACACACAATACTGAGTCTCATTTTGACTTGTTTTAAGGACATTACATCAAAGTTGGATCAGCCTGTAATGTGTTTTTCCACTTTAATTTTGGGGTGACTCCAAATCCCGGCCTCCATTGGTTAATAAATTTGATTTCCATTGATGATTTTTGTGTGATTTTGTGTCAGCACATTCAACTTTGCACAGAACAAAGTGTTCAATGAGAATATTTCATTCATTCAGATCTAGGATGTGTTATTTGAGTGTTCCCTTTATTTTTTTGAGCAGTGTATATATAACTGAACATGAAGTTCTTAGTTTACCATTCTGATTAGACTGTATGAAGCCCACTGCCACGTCACGGCAAACCTCTTAGTGGGTTCTTAACTTTTACTGCCTTAAAGGAGCGGCGTCGTGCGCTAACCACCCCCACAGCACCTATGCATCAGAAGGGCGGGCAGCCTGGTGCCCCACAGCGCCCATGTTGCAAGACTGAGTCCCCATGACTCCAGACCGCACCGCCCCACCAGCACAAATACACAGCAACAATGGCCGCCACACAGCACCAACACTAAATGGAAGGAGCAAAAAACACTCACCTTCCTCAAGTTCTCATGTGAGAGCAAAAAAGGCTGGACCCCCTTTGCAGTCTCCTGTTAATTTAAAATCACCTGTGCCAAATGGGAGGAGTGCTGGTCCAAGAAAGGGGAAATGATATTCAATGCAAAAAAAGAGAGTTACCATGATAGTTTGGGTGGCCATAGAAATATATTTTTCCTTAATTTTGTAATACACCACAAACGTTATACTATAAATGTTATATTTTTAAGGTCTTCAAAGACGTGATTGGCAAAGTCCCAGCCGAGTAAATGTGCCAGTTGTGCAAAGAAGACCAGCAGGTATTATATTAATATGAAGCGAATGTATTTGTTTTTTTGCCTGTTTAATTTACCGAGTAATACATATTATACATTCAGTTCCAGAGAGAAACAATCTGGCCCCTAATACTGGACACAGCTGGTCATCAGATACACGTGATTCACAAGGTAAGAGTGGATCCACACAATGCATAACTGCTCTGTGCAATATCCAACAGTTATAATATGGCACCCATAAAAGTTTTTGTACGCCATAGTACTCCTGTACACCTGCAGTTTCATATGGAAGCATACAGATGTTTAGAAAAAAAAGGGGCATGCTTTGCCCAAGTGATTGTACTTGTAATATATAAAGTGCAATTTAAATAATACAGAGACAAAAAAAGTTAAAGAAAAAAATTTCAAAAACGTCCTGTCATGGGTGTTAACGACAGAGGTGGTTGTGAATATGTCTATAGATGAAATGATGGATATATGGATGGCTGGATGAATAGATCGATCGATAGATAGATGATAGATAGAAAGATACATTGATTGAGTGGGAAAAATAAGTATTTGATACTCTGACGATTTTGAGAGTTTTCCCACCTACAAAGAATCTGTAATTTTATTGTAGGTACACTTCACCTGTGAGATACAGAATCTAAAAATAAAAAAACAGAAAATCACATTGTATGTTTTTTAAATAATACAATTGCATTTCATTGCATGAAATAAGTATTTGATCATCTACCAACCAGCAAGAATTGTGGCTCCAACAGACCTGTTAGTTTTTCTTTAAGAAGCTCTCCTACTCTGCATTCATTACTTGTATTAATTGCACCTATTTGAACTCGTTACCTGTATAAAAGACTCCTGTCCACACAATCAATCACACTCCAACCTCTCCACCATGGCCAAGACCACAGAGCTGTCTAAGGACAACAGGGACAAAATTGTAGACCTGCACAAGGCTAGTATGGGCTTCAGGACAATAGGCAAGCAGCTTGATGAGAAGGCAACAACTGTTGGCACAGTTATTAGAAAATGGAAGGTCTCGTCTTGTGGGGTAAGGATGATTCTGAGAAAGGTCAGGAATCAGCCCAGAACTACACGGGAGAACCTGGTTAATGACATGAAGAGAGCTGGGACCATAGTCTCAAACGTTACTGTTAGTAACATACCATGACGTCATGGATTAAAATCCTGCAGGGCACGCAAGGTCCACCTGCTCACGACAGCACATGTTCAGGTCCATTTGAAGTTCGCCAATGGCCATCAGGATGATCCAGAGGAGGCATGGTAGAAGGTCATGTGGTCAGATGAGACCAAAATAGTACTTTTTGGTATCAACTCCACTCACCGTGTTTGAAGGAAGAAGGATGAGTACAACACCAAGAACACTGTCCCAACCGTGAAGCATGGTGGGGGAAACATCATATTTTGGGGGTGCTTTTTTGTAAAGGGGACAGGACGACTGCACCGTATTGAAGAGAGGATGGATGGGGTAATGTATCGCAAGATTTTAGCCAACAACCTCCTTCCCTCAGTAAGAGCATTGAAGATGGGTCATGGATGGGTCTTCTAGCTTGACAATGACAAGAAACACACAGCCAGGGCAACTAAGGAGTGGCTCCGAAAGAGGCATTTCAAGGTCCTGAAGTGGCATAGCCAGTCTAATGGCCTGAACCCAATAGAAAATCTTTGGAGGGAGCTGAAACTCAATGTTGCCCAGCGACAGCCCAGAAACCTGAAAGATCTGGAGAAGATCTATATGAATGAGTGGGCCAATATCCATGCTGCAGTGTGTGCAAACATGGTCAAGAACTACAGGAAACGTCTGACCTCCGTAATTGCAAACAAAGGTTTCAATACTAAACATTAAGTTCTGTTTTTCTATTGTATCAAATACTTATCTCATGCTATAAAATGCTAATTAATTATGTAAAAATCATACAATGTGATTTTCTGGATTTTTTTTAAGATTCTGTCTCTCACAGGTGAAGTGTACCTACGATAAAAATTACAGACCTCTCCATTCTTTGTATGTGGAAAACGTGCAAAATCAGCAGTGCATCAAATACTTATTTTCCCCACTGTTCAATTATTGAATTCAGATAAGATTCCCAATCTAAGAGAAGAGAGTGATTGTCATTCTACATCTCCCACATGGACGTGTATGAAAATAGAGCCTCTAAAAATAGATGACACTGTGAATAAGACAGCAAATTCGTTACTTTTTATAGTGAGAACTCACATGATAGCTCCTAGACTCACATAGCTTAAAATATATGTTACCTGTTCTAGGGGCTCAACGTCGTGACTGGCAAACTCCATCCCGGGTGAACATTCCAATTGTACAACGTCGACCACCTGGTAAAAAGGGGGTATTCAGTCTGTAATGTGTACAAATTATTTAAATATATTTGTCATTTACCAATGTAGCGTTTGTAGTTAAAATGTCTCTGTAAACCAGTCCCACATGGAGGTACATGACCACAATCCAGGTGTTTGTCTCCTGCGCAAGTGACGTTCAGTACTCTTAACATCCAGAATTCACTGGTCTCGCCCTTCCTGAAATATGGACATCACACATCCTGTTCTTTCTTCTGCACACTACCTTTGTCCCTCACCAATGTTCCATCGTCTTTATCTCTAGAGTGGTCATGTTTCACACGTGGGTCACCAAATAGCAAAAAGACCAGTACATAAGTTGTGAGGTCTTAGGGTCCGATTCATTTTTGCATTTGCACCAGTTTTTTTGTCTAGTTTTTTGTGTTTTTTGCCTGCTTTTCATTACGGCCTGAATAATCTTTTACATTGCGCCTTTTTTAAAGTCTATTTTACATGTGTTCGCTTGTTTTTTCCCATGTTTGTCATTGTGAGCTGAATTTGGTGTTGCCAAATGTTTTTTGGCTGATTCGTCAATTTGCGACTTTTTAAAAAGTCGCAAAATTTGTACTCCAGTCCCTCCCTGGAGTAATTTTATATACGGCAGATATTTTGGCACAATTTTTGCAGCATTTTACAAATTGTGCGTCTTTTTTCACTAAAACGTCACAAAACAGGTCAAGGACAAAAATAACAAAAATTTATGAACAGCGTGAGCCATTTTGAAGAATTTGTCACAAAAAACAGCAATGAACCCGACGAGACTAAAAATAAAAGTGACTTAAAAAAAGACACAAATGATGATCGGGGCCTTTGTGTGCTTTCTGTGGACACGCAGAATAATTACACTACTTGACACCTCGAAATTGAGGGTCAGTTATAAATAAAGGCAAAATCGATAAAATGGGAAAGAAATTATGAGAATTGTAATTCTTTATATTGGTAATTAAACTGGCAGTAAGCACTGGTATCATGACAACATCTGTGCCGAAGCTGGACAATGTGCTGAAAATGAAAACAAATGTTTTATATAAATTTAGATACTTTTTATATGCACAGAAGACACCTTTATACAAATATAACGAGATCTACTAATGGAATTAAATATATTCACTAAAGTAACCGTCTCTTAATTTCCATAGCTCCAGAGAGTAGCAATAATGCACCTCCAGCTTCTCCAAACTGGCCTGTACAGACGTATGACACAGAAGGTAAAATCAATTTATTCAAATAAAAAGCTAAGACATGTGGAAAAGTGAACAGAACAAATATTTCTGTTTGTAGATTTTTTTTATTCTATTTTTTTGTGCATGATTATGGGTGCAGCCATTTTGTCTGAGCTTCTGTTGCCTGAACATTTCCATATATAAAGGGTGGTCCAAAAGTAGGTGGACAGAAAGTGTAATAAGTTTTTGAAGGGGGAGATTTATCAAACATGGTGTAAAGTGAAACTGGCTCAGTTGCCCTTAGCAACCAATCAGATTACACTTTTCATTCCTCACAGACTCTTTGGAAAATGAAAGGTGGAATCTGATTGGTTGCTAAGGGCAACCGAGCCAGTTTCACAGATCTAGTTTTCACAAATAGATCTCCTCCAAATCTGTTTTCTTTTCAGATAATTCAGATAACACATAATGGCAAATAATTTAAATACAGATCAAAGAAAATGGATTTTAACAGAGTATTGGAAATCTCAAAATGCTGAAACCGTTAGAGCAAATTGGGTTTAAACATTTGGTACTCAAGCCCCAAAGAGACAAACCATTTACTGCATTTGTGACAAATTCAATGCCACTGGCTCAATCCTTAATGCTCCAAAAACTGGTCGACCCAAAACAGTCTGTACAGAAGATAATAAACAACTTGTTGCTGAAACATTTGTTCAGAGTCCAAAAAAGTCCACCAGAAGAGCTTCTTTGGAATTGGGAATTTCACAAGCTTCTCTCATGCGAATCCTGAAATCTATTGGGTGGAAAGCTTATCGTCCACGTCCAATTCACGGTTTATTGGAGGATGATCCAGACAGGCGGCTGCAATTTAGTGTTTGATAAATCTCCCCCTTCATAACCTTATTATACTTTCTGTCCACCTACTTTTGGACCACCCTGTACTTTGCAACAGTCATAAGGACATGTTTATGGACTTCCCCAGGAGAATTTTCTAGGCTTGAGCTGTGAGTATTAAGAGCTGTGACCATCACTTATTATGAATGAGTTCCTGTAATATCTGCCTCCCGGACATTTTTTTCTTTAAAACACTAATTTTTCCAGGGTGCTGTATATGTGAAGAGGGTTTACATACATATAATACATATATAAATTACAGTAAACAAACTAATAGTGACAGATTGGTATGAAGCGTAGAAGACCCTGCCCTCACGGGGTTACAATCTACTAGGTAATGAGGAGGAGACAGTATGTCGCAGGGTTGGAATAACTCCTGTGCTAATAAGGTGGCAGCGGAGTTATTGCAGATTGTAAGCTTTCCTGAAGAGATGAGTTTTCAGTTTGGGTCTGATGGTTTTGGTCGTGGGAGACAATCTGATGTGCTGAAGCACTGAATTCCAGACAGTAGGGAAAGCTCAGAAAACATCTTGGAGGCAGTTGGGCGTGGAACGTACAGGAGAGAAAAAAGAATGAGATCTTGTGAAGACCTGAGATTACATGTGGGTAGGTATTGGGGGGGGGATTAATTCTGAGATGTATAGGGGACACAGACTATGAAAAATCTTGAAAGTCATTGTTAGTCATTTAAAGGTAATCTGTCACCACTTTGGAGTTAACAGACCTCTACTATGGCCATACAGGGTATAGAAAAGTAAATCTATACCTGTATGGCCCATAGTAGAGGTTTTATTGCAGAGAAAAGCGCTTTAATCAATTTTATTTTGTACAGTCTTGGTGGCAATCCCTGCCTATGTGCTTATTATTCCCCCAAATCCCCCGCCTATATGCTTAATTATCATATCCCCCCCTCCCCTGCACGTCACAGGGCCCTATGACAGGCCCTGTGACGTGCACTGTGTTCCCTGACTTCCTGGGTATGTGCAAAGCGCCGCTCACATAGAGCGCGCCTTGCTTCCTCCCGGCCCTGTCTGCCTGTGCTCTGCGCTGCAGGTTTCTATTGTGCTGGGAAGTGACAGTGACTCCCTGGCGCCTGCGCAATAGAAAACCTGTGGCGCAGTGCACAGAGAGACAGGGCCGGGAGGAAACAAGGTGCGTTCTATGGGAGCGGCGCTTTGCACATGCCTGAGAAGTCAGGGAGCACAGTGCACGTCACAGGGCCTGTCACAGGGACCTGTGACGTGTAGGGAAGGGGGGAATATGATAATTAAGCATATAGGCGAGGGATTTGGCGTCCCCCGGATGCCAAGCCTGTGGAAAAATAGAATTGATTAAAGCGCTTTTCTCTGCAATCAGACCTCTGCTATGGGCCATACAGGTATGTATAGATTTACTTTTCTATACTCTGTATGGCCCATAGTAGAGGTCTGATAACTCCAAAGTGGTGACAGATTTCCTTTAAACTGGATTTGCTGAAGAATTGAAATCCAGTGAAGGATCAGGCAGAGGGCAAAGAAGTAGTGAGGGGAAAGATGGCTTAATTGGGCAGCGGAGTTAAGGATTGACTGGAGGGGTTACAGCGTTTTAGTTGGAAGATCACAGAGGAGGATATTGCAATAGTCGGGGCAGGAGATAAAGGCATGAATTAACATTTTTGTTGATTCAGGGTTGAGAAAAAGACGGATTCTGGAAATATTTTTGAGTAGAAGGCAGCAGGAGGTAGTAACAAATTTCCACTGAAAATTAAACTCTACAGATTAGTGTAAGGGTGAGTTTACACTGGCCAATGCAGACCATTAAATGACCACTAATTGGCTACTTGTTTGCCGATTGACTGTCATTTCAGGGTGTGTTTAAACATGCTGTCCGCATGATCCATGCGCACAGAACGATCGGCAATAGATCGTTTTGTGGACTTAGCATGTCATTGCTTTCGCAACGTATGTCCTGTTTACACAGGACATGTGCTGCCAAAAAAGAAGATTTTTAACCCCTTTCTGACGTGAGACGTATCCATATGTCCCTGTGGCCTGGGCCTTAATGACCAGGTACGTATTGATATGTCTCGGCGATCGCGCGCGCGCACAGAGATTGTGTGCGCGCGATCGCCGCTGGGTGTCAGCTGATTCTGACACCTGACACCCGGCACTTTAACCCCTAAATGCTGCAATCGCAGCATTTAGAGAGTAAGCAGAGGGACACAAGCCGCTCGTTCCCATGGTGATCCGATGTCGTCAAGGTCAGTAGGCACTAGCAAGGTATCTTGTGTCTGCAGGACTGACAGCTATAAAACATAGCATTGATGCTGCACTGCTATGCCTTATAGCAGTAATGAGACTGCAGAAAGTGAAAGTTCCATAGTGGGACTAAGGAAAAAAGTGAAAAAAAAGTAAAAAAAAGTTGTACAAATATTTTTAAAAAAAATCACAAAATGATTAAAAAAAATCTATATCTATCTATCTCTCTTTCTCTCTCTCTCTCTCTCTCTCTCTCTCTCTCTCTCTCTCTCTCTATATATATATATATATATATATATATATATATATATATATATACATATATATATATATATATACATATGTATGTGTATATATATATATATATATATATATATATATATATATATATATATATATATATATACATACAGTTGAGACCAGAAGCTTAAAAAGACTCATGTTTTTCTGACATGAAATCAGAATAAACCTTTCCCGTTTTAGGTCAATTAGGATTACCATAATTTTTAATATTTGCCAAATGTCAGAATAATGGGAGAGAATGTTTTAAGGCATTTTTATTACTTACTGCAAAGTCAAAAGTTTACATACACTAAGATTACTATGCCTTTAAACAATTCTGGACTGCCCATATGATGATGTCATGTGTTTGGGATCTTCTGATTTTTTTTTTGGCAAAATCTGAGTAAATTAGAGACACACCTGTGGATGTATTTTAATGCACACCTGAAACACACTGCTTGTTTGTGTAGCATCAGGGGAAAGTCTAAAGAAATCAGCCAAGATATCAGGAAGAGAATTGTGGACTTGCACAAGTCTGGCTCATCTTTGGGTAGAATTTCCAGATACCTGAAGGTGCCTCGTTCATCTGTACAAACAATTATACGCAAGTACAAACAAGATGGGAATGTCCAGCCATCATACCGCTCAGGAAGGAGACGGGTTCTGTGTCCCAGAGATGAACATGCTTTGGTCCGACATGTGCATATCAACCCAAGGACAAAAGCAAAAGACCTTGTGAAGATGATGGCGGAAGCTGGTAAGATTGTGTCAATATCCACAGTGAAACGAGTACTGTATCAACATGGGCTTAATGGACACGCTGCCAGGAAAAAGCCATTACTCCAAAAGAAACATAAAAAAGCCAGATTAATGTTTGCAAATGCACACAGGAACAAAGACCTTAATTTTTGGAGACATGTCCTGTGGTCTGATGAAACTAAAATTTAACTTTTTGGGCATAATGACCATCGTTACATTTGGAGCAAAAAGGGAGAAGCTTGGAAGCCTTAGAACACCATCCCAACTGTGAAACAAAGGGGGTGTCAACATCATGTTGTGGGGTTGTTTTGCTGCAGAAGGGACTGGTGCACTTCACAAAATAGATGACATCATGAGAAAAGATTATTATGTGGCAATACTGAAGCCACATCTCAAGACACCAGCCAGGAACTTAAAGCTTGAGCGGAAATAGGTCTTCCAAATGGACAAGGACCCAAAGCATACTGCCAAAATGGAAACAAAGTGGCTTAAGGATAACAAAGTCAATGTTTTGGAGAGGCCATCACAAAGCCCTGATCTCAATCCTATTGAAAATTTATGGGCAAAGGTGAAAAGGCAGGTGCGAGCAAAGCGACCTACAAACCTGGATCAGTTACACCAGTTTTGTCAGGAGGAATGGGCCCAAATTCCGACCAACTATGGTGAGAAGCTTGTGGAAGGATATCCCAAACGTTTGACCTAAGTCATTCTGTTTAAGTTCAATGATACCAAATACTAATGAAATGTATGTAAACTTTTGACTTTGCAGTAAGTAATAAAAATGCCTTAAAACATTCTCTCTCTCTCTCATTATTCTGACATTTGGCAAATATTAAAAATTATGGTAATCCATTCTTAATTGACCTAAAACGGGAAAGGTTTTGTGGTGTCAATATGCTCACTGCACCCCAAAATTAATTTATTGAGAGGTATAGTTTGTAAAATGGGGTCTCTTATGGGGGTCTGCTGTTCTCGCACCTCAAGGGTTCTGTCAATGTGACATGGCACCGTCAAACCAGTCCAGCAAAATCTGAACTCCAAAATGGTGCTTATTCCTTCTGAGCTTTGCACTGTGCATCAAAAGTATTTTTCGACCACATATGGGGTATCGGTGTACATAGTAAAAATTGCACAACAAATTTTGGGGTCCATTTTCTCCTGCTATCCTTGTGAAAATGAAAAAATGTGGGGTTAAAACAACATTTTTGTGGGAAAAATATATATTTTTGATTTTTACAGATCCACGTTGTAAAATTCTGTGAAGTACCTGTGGGTTCAAGTTGCTCACCACACATCTAAATAAATTTCTTGAGGGGTCTAGTTTCCAAAATGGGATCACTTGTAGGGGTTTTCCACTGTTTAGGCATCAGAGGCTCTCCAAACGAGACATGGTGTCCGCTAATTATTATAGCAAACTACATTCAAAAAGTCAAATGGTGCTCCTTCCCTTCCGGGCCCTGCCGTGCGCCCAAACAGTGGTTTTCCTCCAGATATGGGGTATCGGCTTACTCAGGAGAAATTGCACAACAAGATGCATGGTGCAATTTCTCCTGTTACCCTTATAAAAATGCAAAATGGGGGGCTGAAAAACATTTTTGTGGGAAAAATGTGAAAATTAAATTTTTACGGCTCAATGTTACAAACGTCTGTGAAGTCCCTGGGGGTTCAAGGTGCTTACCACACATCTAGATAAGTTCCCTGAGGAGTCTAGTTTACAAAATGGTGCCACTTGTGGGGGGTTTCCACTGTTTAGGCACATCAGGGGCTCTCCAAACGCGACATGGTGTCCACTAATTATTCTAGCAAATTTTATATTCAAAAAGTCAAATGGCGCTCCTTCCCTTCCGAGCCATGCCGTGCGTCCAAACAGTGGTTTTTCCCCATATGTTGTATGTGTGTTCAGGAGAAATTGCACAACAAATTTTGGGGTCCATTTTTCCTGTTACCCTTGTGAAAATAAAAAAATTTGGGTCTAAAGTAAAATTTTTATGTAAAAAAAGTTAAATATTCATTCTTTTATTCCACATTCCAAAAATTCATGTGACATGCCTGAAGGGTTAATAAACTTCTTGATTGTGGTTTTGAGCACCTTGAGGGATGCAGTTTTTAGAATGGTGTCACTTTTGGGTATTTTCAGTCATAAAGGTCACTCAAAGTCACTTCAAATGTGATGTTGTCCCTAAAAAAATAATTTTGTTGGAAAAATTAGAAATCACTGGTCAACTTTTAACCCTTATAGGTTCCTACACAAAAAAAAAAATTGATTCCAAAATTGTGCTGATATAAAGTAGACATGTGGGAAATGTTATTTATTAACTATTTTGTGTGACATACAGTACAGACCAAAAGTTTGGACACACCTTCTCATTTAAAGATTTTTCTGTATTTTCATGACTATGAAAATTGTACATTCACACTGAAGGCATCAAAACTATGAATTAACACATGTGGAATTATATACTTAACAAAAAAATGTGAAACAGCTGAAAATATGTCTTATATTCTAGGTTCTTAAGTAGCCACCTTTTGCTTTGATGACTGCTTTGCACACTCTTGGTATTCTCTTGATGAGCTTCAAGAGGTAGTCACCGGAAATGGTTTTCACTTCACATGTGTGCCCTGTCAGGTTTAATAAGTGGGATTTCTTGCTTTATAAATGGGGTTGGGACCATCAGTTGTGTTGTGCAGAAGTCTAGTAGAAACACAGCTGATAGTCCTACTGAATAGACTGTTAGAATTTGCATTATGGCAAGAAAAACGCAGCTAAGTAAAGAAAAACGAGTGGCCATCATTACTTTAAGAAATGAAGGTCAGTTAGTGCGAAAAATTGGGAAAACTTTGAAAGTGTCCCCAAGTGCAGTTGCAAAAACCATTAAGCGCTGCAAACAAACTGGCCTTACATGAGGACCGCCCCAGGAAAGGAAGACCAAGAGTCACCTCTGCTTCTGAGGATAAGTTTATCCGAGTCACCAGCCTCAGAAATCGCAGATTAACAGCAGCTCAGATTAGAGACCAGGTCAATGCCACACAGAGTTCTGGCAGCAGACACATCTCTTCAACAACTGTTAAGAGGAGACTTTGTGCAGCAGGCCTTCATGGTAAAAATAGCTGCTAGGAAACCACTGCTAAGGACAGGCAACAAGTAGAAAAGACTTGTTTGGGCTAAATAACACAAGGAATGGACATTAGACCAGTGGAAATCTGTGCTTTGGTCTGATGAGTCCAAATTTGAGATCTTTGGTTCCAACCACCGTGTCTTTGTGCGACGCAGAAAAGGTGAACGGATGGACTCTACATGCCTGTTTCCCACCGTGAAGCATGGAGGAGGAGGTGTGATGGTGTGGGGGTGCTTTGCTGGTGACACTGTTGGGGATTTATTCAAAATTGAAGGCATACTGAACAAGCATGGCTACCACAGCATCTTGCAGCGGCATGCTATTCCATCCGGTTTGCGTTTAGTTGGACCATCATTTATTTTTCAACAGGACAATGACCCCAAAAACACCTCCAGGCTGTGTAAGGGCTATTTGACCAAGAGGGAGAGTGATGGGGTGCTACGCCAGATGACCTGGCCTCCACAGCCACCAGACCTGAACCCAATTTGAGATGGTTTGGGGTGAGCTGGACCGCAAAGTGAAGGCAAAAGGGCCAACAAGTGCTAAGCATCTCTGGGAACTCCTTCAAGATTGTTGGAAGACCATTTCCGGTGACTACCTCTTGAAGCTCATCAAGAGAATGCCAAGAGTGTGCAAAGCAGTCATCAAAGCAAAAGGTGGCTAGTTTGAAGAACCTAGAATATAAGACATATTTTCAGTTGTTTCACACTTTTTTGTTAAGTATATAATTCCACATGTGTTAATTCATAGTTTTGATGCCTTCAGTGTGAATGTACAATTTTCACAGTCATGAAAATACAGAAAAATCTTTAAATGAGAAGGTGTGTCCAAACTTTTGGTCTGTACTGTATATGTTTGATTTAAGGGCATAAAAATTCAAAGATTGAAAATTGCAAAATTTTCATAATTTTTGGCAAATTTCAGATTTTTTTCCAAAATAAAAGCCAGCCATATCAAATAAATTTTACCACTATTATGAAGTAAAATATGTCATGAAAAAACAGTCTCAGGATCAGTGCGATCTGTTGAAGCGTTCCAGAGTTATTACCTCATAAAGTGACACTGATCAGAATTGTAAAAATTGGCCTGGTCATTAACGTGAAAACTGCCTTCATGGGTAAAGAGTTTAAAGTAAGCTTAAAAATCATTTCAGCTGAGGAATAAGCTTTTTGGGTAATTGGCAGCCTGTTTAGGCTGGACTATCACCGGGAAAAGAGCAGTTCTAAGAAGATTACAAAATAAGCACCAAAAATTTAAAAATATATGCATAATGTGAAAACTTGATTTAAACAAGAGATAATATATATATAATATATAGAAAGGTTATTTTTAAGTTTATTGTAAAGTTCTGCTAGAAACATGATTGCCATTAGCTGCCGTATGGTAAGACAATAAGATCTTCATTATTTGTCAGGTGATATATGCTGCCCAAACCATGGGCAGCATGTATCATGCACGGGCTGTAGTAGCCCTCTGCGGCATTTCAGAGAAAAGCATGCTTTTAATAGCTCGACAGCTTCTCCCTGTCCATTGATAGTGATTGGGAAGCCTCTGCCTACACTCGCGTATAGGCAGGTGCTTGCCAGTCATATTCATAGTAACATACATAGTAACATAGTTTTTGAGGTTGAAGGAAGACTAAGTCCATCTAGTTCAACCCATAGCCTAACATGTTGATCCAGAGGAAGGCAAAAAAAAACATGTGGCAACACTAAGCTCCACATTGGGGAAAAAAATTCCTTCCTGACTCCGCATACGGCAAACAGACTAGTTCCCTGGATCAACGCCCTATCAAGGAATCTAGTATATATAACCTGTAATATTATACTTTTGAAGAAAGGCATCCAGGCCCTTCTTAAATTTTAGTAGTGAATCACTCATTACAACATCATGCGGAAGAGAGTTCCATAGTCTCACTGCTCTGACAGTAAAGAATCCGCGTCTGTGATTATGATTAAACCTTCTTTTCTCCCGACGTAGAAGATGCCCCCTTGTCCCCGTCTCAGGCCTCAGAGTAAAAAGATCAGTAGAAAGGTCTTTGTACTGTCCCCTCATATACTTGTACATAGTAATAAGATCACCCCTAAGCCTTCGTGTTTCCAAACTAAATAACCCCAAGTGTAATAACCTGTCTTGGTATTGCAGACCCCCCAGTCCTCTAATAACCTTGGTCGCTCTTCTCTGCACCCGCTCTAGTTCAGCTATGTCTTTCTTATACACCGGAGACCAGAACTATACACAGTATTCTAAGTGTGGTCGCACTAGTGACTTGTATAGAGGTAAAATTATTATCTCCTCATGAGCATCTATGCCTCTTTTAATGCATCCCATTATTTTATTTGCCTTTGCAGCAGCTGCCTGACACTGGCCACAAAACGTGAGCTTGTCGTCCACCAATACACCCAGGTCTTTTTCAGTGACAGTTTTGCCCAGTGTTTTACAATTAAGCATATAATTATACATTTTATTTCCTCTGCCCGAGTGCATTACCTTACATTTATCCCCATTAAAGCTCATTTGCCATTTATCAGCCCAAGCTTCTAGTTTACATAGATCCTCCTGTAATATAAAATTGTCCTCCTCTGTATTGATTACCCTGCAGAGTTTAGTGTCATGTGCAAATATTGAAATACTACTCTGTATGCCCCCTACAAGGTCATTAATAAATATGTTAAAAAGAAGCGGGCCCAATACTGACCCCTGTGGTACCCCTGTACTGTTAACTGTGACCCAGTCTGAGTGTGTTCCATTAATAACCACCCTTTGTTTCCTATCACTGAGCCAGTTCTTAACCCACATACATATATTTTCCCCTATCCCCATTGTTCTCATTTTATGCATCAACCTTTTGTGTGGAACCGTATCAAAAGCTTTTGAAAAGTCCATATACACAACATCCACTGCATTTCCTTGGTCCAGTCCGGAACTTACCTCCTCATAAAAGCTGATCAGATTAGTTTGACAAGAACGGCCCCTCGTAAACCCATGTTGATATTGGACCATGAGGTTATTCTTCTTCAGATACTCTAGTATAGCATGTCTTAGGAAACCCTCCAGGATTTTACCCACAGTAGAGGTTAAGCTTACTGGCCTATAATTTCCAAGTTCAGTTTTTGTCCCCTTTTTGAATGTTGGCACCACCTTTGCTATACACCAGTCTTGTGGTACAGACCATGTTATTATGGAATCTTTAAAGATTAAAAATAATGGTCTATCTATGACGTTACTTAATTCCTGCAGTACTCGCGGGTGTATCCCATCTGGGCCCGGGGATTTGTCAACTTTAGTGATTTTTAGACGCCGCCGTACTTCCTGCTGGGTTAAGCAAGTGACATTTAATGGAGAATTTTTGTTATCACTGATCATGTTTTCTGTCATGCAATTTTCTTGTGTAAATACTGTTGGAAAAAAAATCATTTAGCATATTGGTTTTTTCCTCATCCTCATCCACCATTTCACCATTTTTAGTGGTCAGGGAGAAGCGCCGGGGACCAGCCTGTACAACTAGTCAATAGCGCAGCTCGATTCCCGGCAGGTATTAAAAGTAAGTTTTTCTCTGAAACACCGCAGCATTTCAGAGACAAACATACATAGCTGGGATACTACAGCCAGTGGATGACACATGCTACCCATGGTTTGTGCAGCATGTATCACATGTCAGGTTCCCTTTAAAAAAAGACCTGTCACTTTACATAAATATACATTTTATTTATCTGGCGTATATGATGTTATTCTCCGAAATCTGATGTTGTTTTTCTGCACCTCTCCATTCCTGAGAGCCCTCTCTTTCCTGTATATGTTGATCTAGTCTTTTTAGTTAATTGGGTTTGGTCCTCAACTCTTTTCTAAGGGAATCTTTTTGAGGACCATTCCCAGTTGGCTCAAAAGGCTATACTTAAGGAAAAGGGTGGTGTATCTCAGGAATGGAGAGGTGCAGGAAAAAGGAATTAAACAATGCCAGATCCAGGAGAACAGCGACACTTACACCAGGTAAAAAAAAAGTATACGTTTATGGCAACTGATAGCTCCTCTTGAACTATACTAATCCATTGGCTATGCCAGCCATGCTCAATGTTTTTAAATCTAGTTAAATGAGTAGTCCAGTTTTACAGCACTTCAGCTGTTTTACCAGTCTGCTAATTTTACAATATTCTTATATTGTTGTAAAAAGTAAGAAACCTAAACACTGATTATATGAGTCGTTCACCTGTTTCAGTAACCCAAAGACGTGATTGGTCAAGCCAAAATCAGAGACTGAATGTTCCTCCAGTTCCTCCAGTACGAAGACCAGCGGGTATGTGCATAAAATAAAAAACTATTACACTCCTAAAATCCTTTACCTCTGTACATAATCCCATTGAATATCACTTTAATATTTTTAGTTCCAGAAAGTAGCAACGTTGCTCCCCCTGCTGCACCCCTCTGGCCTGTAGAAACCCGTGATACTCAAGGTAACCTAGTACTTTTCATAATCAGTACTGCTATGAATAAGCATATTCATCAATTCAACAATGTATTCAAATTAAAACGCTTTGCTATAGATCTGTTTTACATGTAATTTTTTTTTTTACCAAAAATACACACTAACAGCTGTGAAATCATAGGGTTTAATCATCAATCGAGAAGGACATTTCTAAATACAGTATTAGGGAATTCAGAGTTGATATAGAGACATATCCTGTTAAGAACCCTCATCTAAAAGCCAGAGCAGTCACAAAGAGTGCCCACCCATCTGGAGGTCTCAGCATGTCTATGTACCACATGGACAGACCTTCATTTCATTTGAACATTGTAATGCTTTATTTCCCCTATGGAGGCACTGCACAAAAATTGAACACTTTTCATATAGTTTACAACTTGTCGACTTTCACGACAATCTCTGATCAGCTCATTGTTAAGGCCCCGCATATGCATTAGACTAATGTCGGACAAGCATGCCAATATTCATGGATTTGGCCGACACTCAAATCAAATGTGTATGGGATTCCTTGGCAATTTTTTTGTGGGGGAATACTGTATATCGATCCATAATGTCTGATTTTGGACTGTCTGACTTCTGGAGATAAGCTGTCACCATACTGGTGGCAGCTCTCTCATTGAGAACACAGGATGGGAGAGCCAGGCGCGAGGGCTACCAGCCAAACTATTGGCCAAAGCATCATATACTGTATCTGACAGCCATCTCATGTGTATGGCGGTCTTTAGGAGGGCCTTCCTACGAAAATGAATAACTCTCTTAAATATCCTCAATACAAAATGTCATGGCACTTGGTCCACATAGCACTATATTTGTTTCGGTGCCATTTGTTTTTTTCTTTTTCCTTCCAGAATGTTCTCCTGAATATTTTATCTCCAGTGGATGAAAACATGAAAGTGTTTTTACGTAATATATCATGCAGCTGTTTGTTTTTAAGCTGGTCTGAGTATAAACATGAGAGAGATCTTTCCTTCAAAGGTTACTTAAATCGCTATCTTATGCACTTTTCAATGAAGCTTCTTTTACGTTTTATACATCAACCACGTTGATTTAGGCAATGATACAGCTGCATCATTGATAGCTAGTTTATGGAGTACCATCTACATGGGCCACGTTAAACATGATTTGCATAAGATTGAAATTCATTTTTTTGATCCTAATATTTAATTCCTTCCAAAGTAATAATTTTTTGCACCTGGTTTTACTCAGGGCATCATTAGTGGGTTGCGCAAAGAAATAGTACACTGTTCATTTGAAAATGAGCTGTGAGAAAAAAAAACACAGTCAATGTGGTCAATCCCAAAAAATAAAGGTGCATTTACTCTGCACGACTATTGGGAATGAGCATTCCTAGGAAAGCCTGTTTCCAATAATTTTACAATGTAGACAGGAAGCTGATCACCCAACAAAAGAGCAAAAGGTTTGTTCATTGGGTGAAATGATCTTATGGTTTGCCTTAAAGTGGTTTTCCCACAATCGAAAGTTCATTTTAAAAATTGTCTGCGTCTGACCGTGTACGGAACATACCACAGCTCCTGGGCAGGGGAGGAAGCAAAAGAGTATACAGACATTACAGCTGGGGATCACAGAGGATTCATTTTGTGAGGTAAAATATTTCACTCCCTGTTTTTAAACAATGTTTTACCTCACAAAATGAATCCTCTGTGATCCCCTGCTGTAATATCTGTATTGTCTTTTGTTTCCTCCCCTGCCCAGGAGCTGTGGTATGTTCCGTACACGGTCAGACACAGACAATTTTTAAAATGAACTTTCGTTTGTGGGAAAACCTCTTTAAAGATCATTGTTCTCAAGATCGACTGCCGAAACCAATGTCTTCATTTAAAATAAGCTCTGGATGCAGATTCTCATGTAGTATCTGGTCCAGAAATCCTAATAGTTCATTTAAAAAAAATATGGATTTCTTTAGATTAAGAGATCAGATTGCAGATATCAAGGTATGGGTTGTTCCTACTGATAGATTCCCTTTAAGGGGAACCTATCACGAGAAAAAACGCTATTAATCTGCAGATATGGGCTTAAAGGGGTTGTCAAAAGTGATAAATCTGCAGTCACTCTGTGTGACTGCAGACTTATGAATCCCCCAGCGCACGCACTGTGTGCTGCGGGGATTCGCCAGTTACAGACTGGGTAACGGAGAGTATGTATGAGTTATACATACCCCCGGTAAGTGGGCATGGCCTTGCTCTCCATACACTTGTATTAAGTGAGGCCGTGCCTTCTAGTCGGACGCGCCTTCTAGTCGGACGCGCCTTCTAGTCGGACGTGCCTTCTAGTCGGACGTGCCTTCTAGTCGGACGCGCCTTCTAGTCGGACGCGCCTTCTAGTCGGATGCGCCCACTGGCAGTCTGCGTCACTAGATGGGACGTGGCCTCATTCAATACAAGTGTATGGAGCGAAGCGTAGCCGACTGGCCGGGGGTATGTATAACGCATACATACCCTGTGGTCCCAGGTCTGAAACCGGCGAATCCTCACAGAGCACAGTGCCTAAGCTGGGGGGGGGATTCACAAGTCTGCAGTCACATGGAGTGACTGCAGACTTATCACTTTTGACCGGACAACTCCCTTAATCTGCAGGTTAATAGCGTTACTAACCTGCCCAGTGCCCACACATAACCGAACGATACAGGGAGAAAATTAACTTTATTCTCCCGGGCAGCATTCGGTTTCAGTCACGGGGGACGGCGCCAGAGCTGGTTTAGTCACCACTCTGAGTATATAGAGGGGCGGCTATAACCGCACCCCCAGCCCTGACTGACAGCCATCCCCAATGCAGAACCAGTGTCAGTCAGTGTGAGGGCACAGTTACAGCCGCTATGTATACTCAGAGTGGTGACCGAACCAGCGACGTCGCAGCCCTCTTAACTGAAACCGGGACACTGCCGGGGAGAATAAAGTTAATTTCCTCCCCGCAGTGTTTGGCTATGTGCGGGCGCCGGGCAGGTTACTAACGCTATTAACCTGCAGATTAACCCCTTATCTTGAATGATGAGTATCCAACAGATCATTGGCATCTGCTGAATGCATACTTTACTTTTACGTTACATTTTGTTTATCTGAGCTGGTGACAAGAAAGTGGCAATTCGCCTTATTTTGGAACAATGGCTGTTTACATAGAATACATTGGCAAGATAGGTCATGTAGACACCTGATCAGAATGATAACATATTTTTATGTCTTTTTAGTTTCCAATCCCAGATCTAGCATGTCAGAATTTGACAGGTGGGTCTCTGGCTTCTCGCAGAGTAGTAAGTATTTTAATTTATTGAGCCATTAAAAATGCATATTTTGCAGTTTACATTTTGGTAAATATATATTGTATTAACAAATCTAGCTGACCATTCTGTGACAAAGTCACTGGCAAAGTACTGGAGGGGAGATATGTAGCACTGAGATTAATAACTGCAGTAATTACACATAGGAAAAAGGTTCCAGCACACGAGTGGGTTAATCAACCATCTTAGTTCTAGGGTGTTAAACACCTGTAGAAAAGAAGGAACTCAGAGGATAAAATCACAGCCTTTCAGAGCATTTGGAGTGGGGAGGGCCTGGAGGCACAAGCTCTGGAGCTGTGGTGTTCATGTTAAGGAAAGTTAAACCTTGGGTTGTTTTGTTCCTGAAGCGGATGGTTACGCGTAGCAACAAGGACTGTGCCATAAGTTATGGTTATGTTTTGTTTTTCCTGTTGGGCCAAGAAGGCCATGTTTGTGTTTCCTAACATTGCTGTAGTTTATGCAGTGCTCTTAATAAACTCAGCAGAAGATTTAAAGAGACAGTGTTCCTGTGTACCTCTATGTGCAACTAAGTGAGCTGATCTACCACAATTCATTCACATTCATGGGTTTGGATGTCCTAATAAATTAATTAGTTAGCTCAGAATTATACTCTTCTAATAACACCACTGCTCACCATGTACAAGCTGCAACTAGGCGAGATGCTAAATTATGTACATTTTTTTCACATCTCAATTTTCTTCCATAGTTGATATACAGTACCAGTCAAAAGTTTGGACACACCTGTTCATACAATGGGTTTCCTTGTTCTTCTTGGTATGTGCACATTGTAGAATCAGAGTGAGAAGCATGATGGCTCAGTGATTAGTGCTGGTATGCAGTGCTGGGTTCCTGGTTTCAAATCCCACCAAGGATAACATCTGCAAGAAGTTTGTGTGGGTTTCCTCCCTCATGCCAAAGACATACTGACAGGGAATTTATATTGTGAGCCCCAATGAGGACAGTGATGATAAAGTCTGTAAAGTGCTGTGGAATATGATGGTGCTATACAAGCAAGCATAATAAATAAAGGCAGCAAAATCCCTAATGAACACATATGGAAGCAAAGAGTAAAGCAACACATGTGAAACAAGCCCGAATATGTAGATTCTTCAAAGTACCTACCTTTTAATCTGATGATAGCCTTACACCCCATTGACATTCTCTCAAGCTACTTTCATGCTGGTTATGGGGAGAGTCCAGGGTATAATGACAAGTAAAGGGAAGGGTGCCCTACAAGTAGGGAAAGGGGGAGTGGAGACCCCTATACAGCTAAAACAACAAACCTTGACTCCCCTGTGGACCCTATATAGGTTCTGCACCTATCGCCGAGCTAGAAACCTGGCCCTAGCTGACCCTAAAACTAGGCTCTAGGTAGGGAGGGGGAGAGGCAAGCACTAGTCAGCCCCACTGCAAACTAAAGAATACACAAGGGAAATGAACAAGGGAATACACTTAGCTTCAAGATGTCTCCGGAGAAAACACGGCAACAATCACAAAGGAACGCCAAGAAAATTCTAGCCGACTACTAGAATTCCAGGCCTGAATAAATCAGAACACACTCTATCACCAGCAACTCTCTGGAGAAACTGAGTGTATTTAAGGATACAGCAAGGGAGTGCTAATTAGCAGCAGAAGATGAGGATCACCGCTGGGTCCTAAAGATATAATCCACAAGCAAGGTGAAGATCACCGCTGGGTCCTAAAGGGAGAGGGATAATGAATGGATCAGGAAGATGTTTGCAAGGCCAAACGCAGTGACCTTCTACAGCCGGACCCCATTTGACTGTCTGTCAAACCTGACACACCCGTGATAGCTGCTTCTATTACCTGGAATGGCTTTCCAAAACTTTTCAAGGAGTATCCAGAGGTGCTGGGCACTTGATAACTGATTTGCCTTTGCCTATCTGGTCCAACTCATGCAAAACCATCCCAGTTGTATTGAGGTTAGGTGATTATGGAGGTCATGTCATCTGATGCAGCACTCCATTCCTCTTCCTCATTGTCACGTAAACCTTACACTGGCTGGTGGTGTGTTTTGGGTCATTAACCTGTTCTTCTCTGTACAGTTGATGTTGAAAAGTGTCTGCTACTGGATGTCTGTGTATCATTTATGTAGGCTGTTATATGAGGTGTTGTCAATTTGAGGTTTCTGTGTTAATTCTTGGTCTGCTTTTCCTGGGGTGGTCCTCACGAGAGCCAGTTTCATCATAGTGATTGATGGTTTTTAAGGCTGCACTTGAGGATATCTTCAGGGTTCTAGCAATTTCCAACACTTCTTAAGTGTAGTGAGGTGAATTTCACCTTTGGACTGGGCATACCTTTTCATTGGAAAGCCATTCTAAATGACTAACTCAAGAAGCTACTTGAGTTAAAGGGAGGTACTGAGAGGAATCCTAGGTTTAATATGTTTTCTGGTTTGTTTCACACTTGTTTCTATATGTATTCCTTCATGGTTCTGCCGCCTTCAGTCTGAATCTACAATGTGCACATTCAAATAAGAACAAGGAAAACCATTGCATGAACAGGTGTGTCCAAACTTTGACTTATACTGTGCATCTGTAGTATTTTCCAATTTTTACATCTTAAGAAAGGCTGAAACATATACCGCTATAGGTGTACTTTGGAATAATTGACTCTCACCATCAAAATAAAGTATACTGAATTATCTATCGGTATGGGAAGCACAGTAGACTATGTTTTCCTACACAGTAAAAAATGACCTTTATTTTGCATAGATTGGATGTATTTGCCATTTGAGCATTACAGACACTTTTGCCAACTATTCTTGCAAACCAATATGTGAGCAGTCAGTATACCTTTCTTGTGCTGTACAGAACAGCATAGTGAACACAGTACCAAAAAAGTGAAATTAAGACACCTTTACTTGATATCCAAAAAGCAGTTCATCCTGACCCCGGTTGATGGCTGTACAGTACATGTAGCATAAATCAATAGCATTACACAATACAGAATCCAGGTAGAGGACAGTACAGATAATGTAGTAAAGGTAGATAATAGTACAACACATGGAGTTCATGTACAGATTTATTCAGAACATGTAAAGTAGCAAAGGAAGAGAGGAGTACAATATCTAGAAAAATTACATATAACCCAGACAATTAGAAGTACAGTATATAGCATTGCAAAACCTGGAATAAAGGTAGATTGTAGAGCTGGACAAGTAGATTAAGAGCAGCACATGTTATGAAGAACATATAGTACCGAAAGTAATCAGTACCACTATACATTGAGTACAGACAAAGAGCAGAACATGAGAAGTAGCAAAGGTAGAGAGCAGTACACTACATATAGTACCGGAGGTAATTAGTACAATATACATTGAGTACAGTTAGAGAGTAGAACATGGGAAATATGAATGGTTTAGACCAATACAGTGGGAATTAAAAATAGTGTGAAAATACTTTCCCCATCCATTTTTATTCCAGACAGATTTGAGTGATTAATTGAGAGTGATTTAATCACATTTCACTTTATTGCAGATCCAAGAAACAGTGAATCTGAAACAACCTGGAAAGTTGTTGAAGAGGTGCCTGAAATGAAGGGTAATATCTATATTACTATCATTACTAGCACTACAATACTACTAACATTATCGGAGCAAGCGCAATTAATAATGTTGTTTTCTTTCCCCATTTTCAGTTCAAATTAAACCAGAGGTTAAGGTCGATGCAAATCCAGACCCATGGAGAGGATTCTCAGAACCAGGTTTGCTTCATTTTAAAGTACTGGCTTAAAGGGGTTTTCTGGTTTAGAAACCCTACTTTCTTACATCCTGTAATGGAATTGTGAGTTAATAAAAAGAGGTGCTCTGTTTAGAATTCTCATTTGTGGGCAACAGTGGACAATGGTTCCAAAGAGTGTCTCTAACTTTAAAGGACCTGCCATAGTTTCATAGTTTTAAGGTTGAAGGTAGACTTAAGTCCATCAAGTTTAACCTGTAGCCTAAAATGTTGATCCAGTGGAAGGCAAAAGTCCTATGGGGCAGACATTAATAGCTCCATATTAGTGGAAAAATTCCTTCCCGACTCCATACGACAAACAGACTAATTGCCTAGATCAACGTCCCATCACAGAATGTAGTGCCCATAACCTGCAATATTATATTTATCAAGAAAGGCATCCAGGCCCTTCTTGAAGTTTAGTAGTGAATCAACCATTACAACATCAAGTGGCATCGAGTTCCACAGTCTCACTGCTCTTACAGCAAAGAATCTACATCTGTGAGTATGATTAAACCTTCTTTCCTCTAGACATAGAGGATGCCCCTTTGTCCCAGTCACAGGCCTAAGTGTAAAAAGAACATTACAAATATCTCTCTACTGTCCCCTCATATATTTGTACATTGGGATAAGATCGCCCCTAAACCTTAATTTTTCCAAACTGAATAACCCCAAGTTTATTATCCTATCTTGGTATTGCAGTTCCACCATTCCCTTAATAACCTTGGGGTTTTTTTTTTGCTCTTCTATGCACCTGCCCCAGTTCAGCATTGTCCTTCTTTTACACTGGAGACAAAAATTGTACTAGTGACTTGTATAGAGGTAAAACTATGTGATCATCATGATTATCTTTTGTCTTTTTTAATGCATCCCATTATTTTATTTGCCTTGGCAGCAGCTGCCTGGCACTGATCACTAAAGTGGAATTTGCCGTAAACCCCTACACCCAAGTCTTTTTCAGTGACAGTTTTACTCAGTGTTTTACAATATAAGTATTATAATCTGCAACAAGAACTAAGGAAAGATAGGGGAAGCTGTCCCTACAGTAAGACTAAGCTGAATCCCTACGATGTAGCGGGCTGCCTGTTCCTAGTGAACAGACCCGCCTTCGTCCTCGGCTAGTCTGAACGAAGACCTATAGAATTAAGGGAGGGGTCCCTAAAAGAACTAAGGACTGGGACAAAAATGGGACACCTCCTAAACAGAAGTTGTTGCAGAACACAAAAGACAAACTGACAAAAAGTACTAGAGGTCCCAGAGGACCAAGCGAACTGACAGAGATAGGCACCGAAGCACCAGGCTAGCAAGAGGGTCAAACAACACTGAAGTCCAGCAAAGCCAGAAGGTCGGAGCTGGAATATATAGGCAGATGGTCACGTGACCGCAAAACACAAGATAGAAAAAACTAACAAGAGGGTTCTAACAATAACTCATAGTTATACATTTTTTTTCCTCCGCCCAAGTACATAACCTTATATTTATCTACCTTAAATGTCAATTGCCATTTCGCAGCCCAAGCCTCCTGCTCACATAAATCCTTCTGTAATATTAAATTATCCTCCTCTGTGTTGATTACTCTGCACAGTTTAGTATCATCTGCAAATATTGTAATTCTAGACTGTGTGCCTGCTACAAGGTCATTATAAAATATGTTTAAAAGAAGAGGGTCCAATACTGACCCCTGTGGTACCCCCACTGCTAACTGTGACTCAATACGAGTGTGTTCCATTAATAACCACCCTTTCCTATCACTGAGCCAGATGTTAAACCAGTTACACTTATTTTCTCCTAGTCCCATTTTTATAATTTTATATGCCAACCATTTGTGTGGCACTGTATCAAACGCGTTTGAAAAGTCTATATAGACAACATCCACTGCGTTTCTCTGGTCCATTCTGGAACTTACATCCTCATAGAAGCTGGTCAGATTAGTTTGACAGGACCGATCTCTCATACAACCATGTTGAAGCTGGGTCATGAAGTTATCCCTTGTAGATTGTAAGCTTGCGAGCAGGAACCTCACTCCTAATGTAACTGTTTAAACTGTCTTACCTTATATTGAATTTATTGTCTGTACATGTCCCCGCTTAATTGTAAAGTGCTGCGGAATATGTTGGCACTATATAAATAAAAATTATTATTATAAAAATTATTATCCTTATTAAGATACTCCAGGATAGCATCTCTTAAGAAACCCTCAGGGATTTTACCCGCATCACAAGGTTAAATTTACCGGCCTATAATTTCCAGGCTCAGATTTTGCCGACTTTTTGAATATTGGCACCACATTTGCCATGTGCCAATCCTGTGGTACAGACCCTGTTATTATGGAATCTGTGAATATTATAAATAACGGTCTGTCTATCACTGTACTTAATTCCTGCATTACTCAGGGATTTATGCCATCCGGGCCCGGGGATTTGTTTACTTTAGTGATTTTGAAGAGACACTGCACTTCCTGCTGGATTAAGCAGGTGACATTTAGTGGAGAATTTCTAGTATCCCTGATCATGTCATCTGTCATGGGATTTTCTTGTATAAATACTGAAGACAAAAAGGAGTTTAGCATATTGGCCTTTCCCTCATCCTGTTCCACCATTTCACCCAGACTATTTTTGGGGGGGCCAACACTATCATTTTTCAGTTTCTTACTGTTGATATCGTTGAAGAATATTTTTGGATTATTTTACCCTCTTTGGCAATGAGTCTCTCTATCTCAATTTTTGCTGCCTTTATTTGATTTTTACACAAATTTTTTTTTCTATAATTATTTAATGCATCATCACTACCCTCTTTCATTAATTCTTGAAACGTTTTCCTTTTGTCATTTATTGCGCCCCTTACATGCTCTATTTAGCCATCGTGGTTTCCGCCTATTTCTAGCTTGTTTACTCCCATTGGGTATACATTGGCTCCTTGAATTCAAAGTTACAACTTACACACTTAAAGGGGTTTTCCCACAAACAAAAGTTCATTTTAATCAATAGCTGTGTCTGACCATGTACGGAACATGATCTGATCATACCACATCTCCTGGGCAGGGGAGGAAGCAAAAGACAAGACAGACATTACAGCTGGGGATCACAGCTGATACTTTCTTTGAAGTAAAACATTGTTTAAAAACAGGCAGGGAAATTTCTTACCTCACAAAGAGAATCAGCTGCAATCCGGTGCTATAATGTCTGTATACTCTTTTGCTTCTCCCCCTGCCCAGGAGCTGTGATATGATCAGACCATGTTCCTATATGGTCAGACACAGACATTACACATGGGGACTTTTCTAAGATTATTTCAGCACAGGAACATTTTATGTAAATACATCCAATTGTGAAAGTTATTATTATTCCAAGATCTATTGATTAAAATGAACTTTCATTTGTGGGAAAACCCCTTTAAGCCAAATCATACTTGAAACAAATCACACTCGCAAGTGACTCGCCCCCTGGGCCGAGGGGCACCCGGAACCGGGCTTCTGGGAGTTGTAGTATCCGTGGCGGTGACCCGGTCCCGTGGCTCAGGGTGGTCAGGCCAATGGCGGTATTTTGTGGGGGTTCTAGGTTAATTGTCCGACTACGCCACCCGTGGATTGCGGTCAGCGTGGACCGCCGCTGCAAGGTAGACCGCTGGGGCTGATGGTGTATGCAGCTGAGGTAGTGTGACTCCCCACGGGAAGAGTGCAGCCCCAGGGCAGTAAGAGTGGATGATGGGAGTGTTGGTGCGAGCGTCCCAGCACTAGTTGTGCTGGTGCGGCGATGAAGCACAGAGACGTGGTGTTTCAGTTCAAATTCTTTACTCACAGTTCTTTATATTCTTAGTCATTCCGCCGGCAATGACTGCCCAAGCCGTGCTGCGTCCACCAGGCAGGGGGCTCGGTCAACCCCCAGGCAATTCCGGAGTGTGGCACAGGACTCCCTTATATTCCTTTCTCTGGCCGTGCCCCACCAGTGACACTACGTCTGTCCAGCTCCCGCGGGCCTTCTCTTGGGAGGACTGGGTGTCCACTTCCCTGACCCTATGTGGTGTGCCTTTCTAGTAGGTGTAGTGAGGGGTCGCACCAAGATGTGATCACGACCGCCGGTCCTTGACTGAGGATTAGTCGCCTCCACCAACTTGGGATCCGGTACCCTGTTCTGCCAACCCATCACCCGCAATCTCCTAGGCCTTTGGGGTTCCTTCTGCCCTCGTGTCTCTGGGCCTCTCTGGGTGTTCTGTTCCTTTCTTCCTTTCCTTTCTGTTGGTCCTGGCCTCCACTCCAGGCCTGCCTCGTGGAGCTGGGCCCAGACTGAGCCACAGCTCCCTGTCAGCCCTCTCTGGCTGAACTCCTTCTCTCCTCCTCCTATCTGACTTCTTCTCTGAACTGAACACTGTTCTAAGATGGTGCCCACCTTATATACCTCCCTCTCTGTGTATGAGCCCAGGTGACTTGCAACCAATGGGCCCCTGCCTATGCCCAGAAACCGTCCCCTCCTGCTCCTACATCACTGGGTTTTCCTCCCCCCTCCCCACTCCAGCCAGGGACATGGTCTGTCGTGCCTGAATTTCTGTCTAATGGGAGCACCGTTCAACTGTCCCTCGGAAATGGGGTGAGTGTGCTGTATGCAGCTAACTGAGCCCTGGTCCATACTCCATCCTTACATGGGAGTGGAATATCACACCTCTGGCAGAGGTGCAATACCCCTGTAGCGGCCGAACCCTCAGGGCGCTACACAAGCTCTCACATTCGCTATAACTGATGATTGATATACAGTTACTTTACCCTTAGATGCAATACAACCTGCAACTCACTGCAATTTCTGTATTACACAGAGAAATCATTGATTTGAACAAGGACTATATAATGCTTAACAGGGTTTTTCTAGTCTTTAGATAAATTGTATACATATTGTATATTTTGACTGCAGATTACTTAATCTTGATAGTGTACAACATGCCCACTCTCAAGATTGCACTCTGTTGCCTGCTCGAGCAGTCATCACATGACCGCAAGTATGAAATTTTTAAACTTGCAGTCACATGCTGACTAGTCACTTTTCCTGTTTCTTTCAATGAAAGAAGTTAGTCGGCATGTGAACAAGCAACAATGCGGAATCTTGAGAGTGTGCATGTTACACACCCTCAGGGTTCAGAAAACTTTGTCTTTCCAGGCTGCAGCATGTTAATTTCTCTTGCAGAGACCCTAGTCTCCGCAAGAGAAATTAGATCAATGTAATGTATTGATTCCGGTGAATCCGCATAGTTCAATGAACACATACGGTTTCACGTGCGTGTAGCGCTTTGGACACAGCATAAAGTATAAAGCGCTGCCCATACCGATCGTGTGCACATACGCAAGAGAAATTGACATGCTGCGGTCTGGAAAGACGCAGGTGATCTGCAGATGCACAGAGACGCATAGTGGGCATGAGATTTCTTGAAATCCCATCCACTATGCTGTAACACCTGGCCGCTGCGGATTGCACGAAGCGCAAGTGTGCTGCGTCCAATCTGCAGCGATTACTGACCTAAGGGTTCGTGCACGCGTCTCTGATTTTCTTATACGAGAAACTTGGTCCAAGTTTTTCAGATTTTTATCAGAGTCAATAGTAGAAAGACCAGCATTCATATATTGAAGCAGTTTTTCAAGGTATATTCCATCAGATAATCAAATAAAACATCATTAAAGAGAACCTGCCACCATGAAAATGCAGTCCAATCTGCAGCATGTTATAGAGCGGAGGATGGTGGACAGAGTAGATTGGTGTATAGATTTCTAGGAAAAGAGTCAGGATAACCTGTGATTTAATCCTCTGCTCTTTCTGGGACTTTCGGTCCAGTGGGTGATCCTATTAGTGATTAATGCTATGTCTGTATGCACTCTTTTACAGAGAAAGCTGTCAGTCACTGATAGGACCGCCCACTGGGCTGAAAGTCCCTGAAAGAGTAGAGGTTTAACTGATGAAAACACAAGTTATACTGAATATTTTCTCACAAAACTATATATCAATCTACTCAATCAATCTAATCTAATCTACTCTAATCAATCAAGCTTCCTCTGCTCTATAACATGGTGCCTGCAGATTTCACTGCAATTTCATGGTGACAGGTTCTCTTTAATGATGCATTTTGGCTCTACCTGAGCTTTTTCAAACATAATGATTCCACGAGGGTACTGCATACTTAAATAGGGTTATTTATGACCCTCAAACATGACCTCATAACTCATTACCATTTTCATGAGTAGGGTTAATTGAGTGGCACATTTTTCAGCAGAGTGTCATCAAAGTTTCATCAGAGTTTGGTTAGTGTTTCATCAGTTTTTCTTTGATGAGAAAAAAAATCTTTCTCCTATCGATTAGTTTGTGAAAAACTTGGATAGTATCCGAGTGCTGTCTAATTTTTTTTATGGACCCATGGACTTTCATTGCTGAGTTTGATCTGACAAATGGATCAATATCGGACATGTGTCCACAATTTTGCATGGAATACTCGGTCCGCAAAAAATGACAGACATGTGAATGACCAAATAGGTTATCATAGGTATGAGTGCAGTCCGCGAAAAACAGGGATAGCGCTCGCACTCGAATAACTAATTTGTGAATGAGCCCCAAGTCATAAGGCAAGGCCCTATAACTTCGATGTTGACTTTTAGAATTGCTACCTTCAATAGGTAGTACTAGCGTTGCTGTCCTCTTTCTCTCTGAAGAGATACTTACATAGAGAAATCCGTTGGAATATCAGAACAGAAGTTTGTTATTTTAGCATTTTAATCATACTTTTATCCCTGCAAAACACCTTCAATTTTTAATATTTTTCTTTTTTACATTACACCGTAGTATAGTTTCAAATCTGCAGCGAAATCTGAATTATCTTTTGATTTCCAGAGAACATATTTCATGGGCATTTCAGATGTGGCCACCCAGAAATACATGTATTCTAATTGACAAACCTCTTTGTCCTTTGCAATTTTTTCCAGCATGGGGTCGACATAAATAATGGCTGTCAGCTTGTGATTAATGTGATCATCAATTCTACCTTTTCATATGTATCTTAGGCTTATCCATTGTCCAGGAACTGAGCTAATCAGGAAGTTATTTTCTATTCCTTTGTTAAAGTCTGCTACTTCCCATCCCAAATATATCACAATTTTGAGAGTACAATCTGTAGACTACAAGATTAGCACTTCATTTACAAACTCTGTATAATAGACCTGTCCTCTGCAGCCAAATGATTAATGTTCATTGAGACCGTGTAAGATGCCATATATTGATTCCTTTGTTCTTGTTCAAACACTGCTAGAAACTTCTCACTAGTAATTCAAAATTCGGAGAGATTATTTTGCATATGTAGGTGCGATTGCATTTTTGTTTTTTTTATACTAAATCTTACATGTTATTTAATGACTTTTTGTTTCTCTGTACAGGAGGTCCAGTAAAGGAAGAAGTCAGTGTAAGACTGCCGGTTGAAACAGTCGCTCTTGGAGGCACAAGTATGTCTGTGTGTAGTGTGAATTTCAAGAGAACCTATCACCATATTTACTTCTTTGATATCAACGTAGTGAAAAATTAAATTGGTTGTCCAGTTGTAAGGAAATGGAGGTGTTGCCCACAACCCCCATTGAAGATATGTGATGTGTTATAGTGTTTGCCTATTTAATCATCAGCACTGTTAGCGATGAAGTTATAGTCTGCCCAGCAACAGATAGTTAGAAGGCATAGATAGAGATATTCTGCCCAGCAACAGATAGTTAGTAGGCATAGATAGTTAACAGTTGAGACGAGCCCAGAATGAGAGGAACTAATTGGGGATACAGGATACAACTTCCTGGTAGTTAGATAGGGCCCAGCTTGCAGCTGTAGCAGACCTCGGGTCTGAAGGTTGGCAGATCCGCATGCAATGGGTGTTCGTGTGGCAGGAGGAAGACCTTAGAGACACAGTGAGAGACCGCATTACAGGCAGGAGATTTGATAAGAATGGAAAGAAAGGATACAAACTGAGGCCTCGAGCAGAAAGCCCAACAGGACGGTGTGGAGTCTTGGAGCTGAGAGCTAACGAGAGACTACAGTGAAGAGGAACAAAAGGAAGAGAATTTATACAGCATTGTAGTTATGAAAAGTCTATACCAAGTAGTTGCCATATTGGGACACACACTCCTATGGAGAAAGAGAGACGCATTACAACAGAATGGAATCTATGACTCTGGCTGACGGGACTCTAATGATGTTGTTGAGGAAGATGAAAGCTCCCTAGATAGTTTGCTGGGCTGCACTGATAGTGGAGAGAGGCAGTGAGAAGAGCAGAGCAATTTCAGCAAGGAAAGAAACGTGTCTTATGTTGTATACTACTAGGGAAACGTCCATAAAGATTCATACTTACTATCTGCTGTATATAGTTTTTACGATGTTATTCTTCAGTAAAAAGAAGTTAATTTTGAACTGTGGTCTCACTCACTTAACTCCATCACATATGGTCCTGGCAAGCCGAGTACAACAGCACCATGTGGTCTGCAAAGGTGTATCACCAAAGCAACACAAGTCCACACACTCAGCCAGGACCCTCATTTTCATGTAGCGTGCCAGGGCATGGAAGATGAGTACATCGCCAACAGTTACCGCCCCCCGTCACATTACACAATCTCAGAGGAAAACTCTGCAGTCACTCTATGTGATAGCAGACTTCCAGATCGTGACAGTGTGCAATGCACACACTGTCACATTTTCCCTGTGTCCCTGTGCGGATGGACTGTCACGTGCCGCATGTATAGGATTTGCATACTTGGATTCACATGCCTACTAATCTTATCAGGTTTCTCTCTGTAGAACATAGATGAGTAAAGCACATGATTCTAGTTGGTATGTGACCACCCTCTCACATAAGGAATACAGAAGCATTGTGACAGTGTGCACATTGCACACTGTCAAGATTTGGCAAACTGCAGTCACAACCCCTTTAGATTCTCTAAGGTTATTTTCACATGTCCAGTACTTCTTTCCATTTTTTATCCTTTTTTGGATGACAAAAACAGAAACAAAATGATCAAGTACAACATCCAATAATTTGAATGGTGGCAGAAGTATCCTAAAGTGACTTCCATTTGACTGAAATCTAGCTTCAATCTGTCTTTCAGCTAGATAAAAAATGTAGTCTGCACAATTTTTTAATCCAGTCAAAATAAGGTATAGCAACTAGATTCATTCTTTTTTTTGCAATGAAGACTGTGAGAAATGGATCATTAGGGATGGTCACTTGTTATATCATCTATTAAAAATCCATTAAGCAGCACATCTCATATCTTGCTCGACCCACGGTTTCGCCCTGTCTGCTTTGATGAGAGATCTGGGAAGGGTGAAACCCTGGATCTATGTGAGTACAACACATTGGACCACATAAAAGTTGACCTAAACATGTTTGCCAGTTGGTAGCAGTTTAATAGCCTGTTTACACAGGCAGACCATGCTTCAATTGTGCACGGAACCATTTACAATAGATTTTTGAGTACGAATAGTATGCCATTCTTCTCGGCAGCACAGGTCTTGTTTACTGTGCTGCCGAGAACAATGATCTTTTGAGCAAACCAAAAGATAATTTCCACTACCAGATATCACACCAACTCTTGGATGTTTTGGTGACTATTTACTTGTATTTAATTGTACTGAAGAGGTGTAGTTTATAAAGAATGTGACTGCAAAAGTGAATGACTGTCTACCTTTTTTTTATATATATACAGTACAGACCAAAAGTTTGGACACAACTTCTCATGACTATGAAAATTGTACATTCACACTGAAGGCATTAAAACTATGAATTAACACATGTGGAATTATATACTTAACAAAAAAGTGTGAAACAACTGAAAATATGTCTTATATTCTAGGTTCTTCAAAGTAGCCACCTTTTGCTTTGATGACTGCTTTGCACACTCTTGGCATTCTCTTGATGAGCTTCAAGAGGTAGTCACCGGAAATGGTCTTCCAACAATCTTGAAGGAGTTCCCAGAGATGCTTAGCACTTGTTGGCCCTTTTGCCTTCACTCTGCGGTCCAGCTCACACCAAACCATCTCGATTGGGTTCAGGTCTGGTGACTGTGGAGGCCAGGTCATCTGGCGTAGCACTCCATCACTCTCCTTCTTGGTCAAATAGCCCTTACACAGCCTGGAGGTGTGTTTGGGGTCATTCTCCTGTTGAAAAATAAATGATGGTCCAACTAAACGCAAAGCGGATGGAATAGCATGCCGCTGCAAGATGCTGTGGTAGCCATGCTGGTTCAGTATGCCTTCAATTTTGAATAAATCCCCAACAGTGTCACCAGCAAAGCACCCCCACACCATCACACCTCTTCCTCCATGCTTCACAGTGGGAACCAGGCATGTAGAGTCCATCCGTTCAACTTTTCTGCATCGCACAAAGACACGGTGGTTGGAACCAAAGATCTCAAATTTGGACTCATCAGACCAAAGCACAGATTTCCACTGGTCTAATGTCCATTCCTTGTATTCTTTAGCCCAAACAAGTCTCTTCTGCTTGTTGCCTGTCCTTAGCAGTGGTTTCCTAGCAGCTATTTTACCATGAAGGCCTGCTACACAAAGTCTCCTCTTAACAGTTGTTGAAGAGATGTGTATGCAGCTAGAAATCTATGTGGCATTGACCAGATAAACTTATCCTCAGAAGCAGAGGTGACTCTTGGTCTTCCTTTCCTGGGGCGGTCCTCATGTGAGCCAGTTTCTTTGTAGCGCTTGATGGTTTTTGCATCTGCACTTGGTGACACTTTCAAAGTTTTCGCAATTTTTCGCACTGACTAACCTTCATTTCTTAAAGTAATGATGGCCACTCGTTTTTCTTTACTTAGCTGCTTTTTTCTTGCCATACTACAAATTCTAACAGTCTATTCAGTAGGACTATCAGCTGTGTATCCACCAGACTTCTGCACAACACAACTGATGGTCCCAACCCCATTTCTAAGTCAAGAAATCCCACTTATTAAACCTGACAGGGCACACCTGTGAAGTGAAAACCTTTTCTGGTGACTACCTCTTGAAGCTCATCAAGAAAATGCCAAGAGTGTGCAAAGCAGTCATCAAAGCAAAAGGTGGCTACTTTGAAGAACCTAGAATATAAGACATATTTTCAGTTGTTTCACACTTTTTTGTTAAGTATATAATTCCACATGTGTTAATTCATAGATTTGATGCCTTCAGTGTGAATGTACAATTTTCATAGTCATGAAAATACAGAAAAATCTTTAAATGAGAAGGTGTGTCCAAACTTTTGGTCTGTACTGTATGTTATAGATAATAAATGAGGTCAAGGCATGACAAACCCATCTTACTGATCTAAAACTGCCTTCTTCACATACATGCTTTACTATGGTTGATCATGTGCAGTAGATAACTGTTGGAAGAATGCTAGTTTGGCTAAGAGCTATCCTTTCCAACTTCACCAAACATATTCACATTGGGCTCAGCAAAGTGTGCATGTGATTTATTTGGAAAGAGGATAGCCAGCCAATGCCAGACAGTACTGGTGACCGGGTATGTCCCCTAAAACTAAAAGGATAGGGTATGTTGAAAGCCAACTGCCTGATCCTATTCTCGCCCAGCGCCTGCTATCAGATGAGAAATCAGGAAGCCTCGATATGTATTAGATTTTTGGGCCGATCTTGCCAAAATCAGTGGCTTCAGACAATGTTTATCTAATGAATATGGCCAGATTAAGAAAAAGGGATATATATATATAGTTTTGTATGACTATTAACAGATTGTTCGCGTTTCCAATAAACTTGGTAGGAAACAGTTGGGAATACACTCCAGAATTTCAGATGGGGCATAATAATCTAAAGTTACTGCAATAATGTATTAGAAATAAGTCTAGATTTTTATGGCAACAACCTGTGGAAATTCTTTGTGTCAGTGGCAAACCTGAATATAAAGGACCTTTATTATCCGTTACGTACAGATTGCAAAATAGACCTGGTTTTCCTGATGGATGGAAGCTGGAGTATTGGCAAGAGACGTTTCCGCATTCAGAAGCTTTTCCTTAGCCAGATGGCTGATGCCCTTGATGTAGGAATTTCTGGACCTCTTATGGGTATTGTACAGTATGGGTAAGATCACCTGCCATGAGTATTCTACATTTTCTATGTTCTAATAACGTAAACCAACATAGTATGGTGCAAGGTTGAGGCAAATGCATTGAATGTACCTGGAAAGGAGAGTTTCTTTAGTTTCATTGCACCTTGTCAAACATGTGTTACGTTTTCTTATGACCATTAAAGTATCTGTTTTCCTTTTTAAGCGATGACCCATATACAGAGTTCAGTCTTCGCTCATACTTCAATTCCAAAGATCTCAAAAATGCTATTGACAAAATCCCACAAAAAGGAGGACATTCCAATGTTGGTAAGTTTCTTAAAGCTAAAGAAAAAAAATCACTATTCTTTATGAATGCCACTAAATTAAATGCATGCCAATTAGTATTTTCAAATATTTCAGTAAAGTTAGCCATGTAATCAGCTGCTCAGTCATGATACGAGTTTACCAAACATTCTATGCACTGAAATATAAAAGTTATCACTGCATTAGAGCCACATTTTTGTTGTAGAAAAGTATCAAATTATGAAGGGTGCAACTTTTCTCACCTTTTCTCCAGAAAAAAAAGGAAAAAAGGGGGGATTAGATAATTAGAATTTTAATTGCACAGAAATAGGGCTTCAATAAGGTGCCAGTCACACAGTTACGTGTAGTGCACCATGCATGCTATTGAATATGCATACTATTAGATTGGAAGGCTACTGAGTCATATAAAGTACTGACACCACCAGACTTCCTCCCGGAAAAATAAAAATTGGAGATATTATAAGCTGCTTGCAATAAATTGTTAAGTATTAACCCCTTCACTCCCAGGCCATTTTCCATTTTTTTTATTTCCGGTTTTTCCCCTTCTTCCAAGAGCTATAACTTTTTCATTTTCTGTCAATTTAGCCATATGAGGGCTTGTTTTTTGTGGGACACGTTGTACTTTTGAATGACACCATTCATTTTATCACATGATGCACTAGAAATCAGGAAACAAATTCCAAGTGCATTGAAATTGCAAAAAAACATTTCACTATACTACTTCCATGTTCACTATATGGTAAAAGTGACCGGCAATGTGATTCTCCAGGTCAGTACGATTATGCAGATACCAAACATGCATAGTTTTTTTTTTTTATTTAAGTGGTAAAAAAAAATCTGGAAATTTGTAAAAAAAAAAAAAAAAAATTAGCTTGTGTCGCCATTTTCTAATACCTGTATCACTTTAACCCCTTTACCCCCAAGGGTGGTTTGCACGTTAATGACCAGGCCAATTTTTACAATTCTGACCATTGTCACTTTATGAGGTAATTACTCTGGAAGGCTTCAACGGATCCCCCTGATTCTGAGACTGTTTTTTCATGACATATTGTACTTCATGACTGTGTTAAAATTTCTTCGATATCACTTGCGTTTATTTGTGAAAAAAGCGGAAATTTGGTGAAAATTTAGAAAATTTTGCAATTTTCAAAATTTGAATTTTTATGCCCTTAAATCAGAGAGATATCTCACACAAAATAGTTAATAAATAACATTTCCCACATGTCTACTTTACATCAGCACAATTTTGGAACCCAAATTTTTTTTTGTTAGGGAGCTATAAGGGTTAAAAGTTGACCAGCGATTTCTCATTTTTCCAACAAAATTTACAAAACCATTTTTTTAGGGACCACATTACATTTGACGTCACTTTGAGAGGTCTTTATGACAGAAAATACCCAAAAGTGACACCATTTTAAAAACTGCACCCCTCAAGGTGCTCAAAACCACATTCAAGAACTTTATTAACCCTTCAGGTGCTTCACAGGAATTTTTGGAATGTGGAAGAAAAAAATGAACATTTAACTTTTTTAACAAAAATGTTACTTTAGACACAATTTTTTTTATTTTCGCAGGGGTAACAAGAAAAAGTGGACCGCAAACTTTGTTGTGCAATTTCCCCCGTGCACGCAGATGCCCCATATGTGGGAACAAACCACTGTTTGGGCGCACGGCAGGGCTCGGAAGGGAAGGAGCGCCATTTGACTTTTTGATTGTAAAATTTGCTTGAATAATTAACGGACGCCATGTTGCGTTTGGAGAGCCCCTGATGTGCCTAAACAGTGGAAACCACCCACAAGTGACCCCATTTTGTAAACTAGACCCCCCAAGGCACCTATCTAGATGCATAGTGAGAACTTGGAACCCCTAGGTGCTTCACAAATTGATTCGTAAAAATGAAAAAGTATTTTTTTTTCCAGTTTTTCATTTTTACGAATCAATTTGTGAAGCACCTGAGGGTTCCAAGTGCTCACTATGCATCTAGATAGGTGCCTTGGGGGGTCTAGTTTCCAAAATGGGGTCACTTGTGGGGGAGCTCCAATGTTTAGGCACACAGGAGCTCTCCAAACGCAACATGGTGTCCGCTAACAAATTGAATGGAAAATCGGCTCAAATTGTTAGCAGACACCATGTTGCGTTTGGAGAGCCTCTGTGTGCCTAAACATTGGAGCTCCCCCACAAGTGACCCCATTTTGGAAACTAGACCCCCCAAGGCACCTATCTAGATGCATAGTGAGCACTTGGAACCCCCAGGTGCTTCACAAATTGATTCGTAAAAATGAAAAAGTGTTGTTTTTTTTTACTTTTTCATTTTTACGAATCAATTTGTGAAGCACCTGAGGGTTCCAAGTGCTCACTATGCATCTAGATAGGTGCCTTGGGGGGTCTAGTTTCCAAAATGTGGTCATATGTGGGGGAGCTCCAATGTTTAGGCACACAGGGGCTCTCCAAACGCAACATGGTGTCCGCTAACAAATTGAATGGAAAATCGGCTCAAATTGTTAGCGGACACCATGTTGCGTTTGGAGAGCCCCTGTGTGCCTAAACATTGGAGCTCCCCCACAAGTGACCCCATTTTGGAAACTAGACCCCCCCAAGGCACCTATCTAGATGCATAGTGAGCACTTGGAACCCCCAGGTGCTTCACAAATTGATTCGTAAAAATGAAAAAGTGTTTTTTTTTTTACTTTTTCATTTTTACGAATCAATTTGTGAAGCACCTGGGGGTTCCAAGTGCTCACTATGCATCTAGATAGGTGCCTTGGGTGGTCTAGTTTCCAAAATGGGGTCACTTGTGGGGGAGCTCCAATGTTTAGGCACACAGGGGCTCTCCAAACGCAACATGGTGTCCGCTAACAAATTGAATGGAAAATCGGCTCAAATTGTTAGTGGACACCGTGTTGCATTTGGAGAGCCCCTGTGTGCCTAAACATTGGAGCTCCCCCACAAGTGACCCCATTTTGGAAACTAGACCCCCCAAGGCACCTATCTAGATGCATAGTGAGCACTTGGAACCCCGAGGTGCTTCACAAATTGATTCGTAAAAATGAAAAAGTAAAAAAAACAAAACTCTTTTTCATTTTTACGAATCAATTTGTGAAGTACCTGGGGGTTCCAAGTGCTCACTATGCATCTAGATAGGTGTCTTGGGTGGTCTAGTTTCCAAAATGGGGTCACTTGTGGTGGAGCTCCAATGTTTAGGCACACAGGGGCTTTCCAAACGCGACATGGTTCCAATTTGTTAGCGGACACCATGTCGCGTTTGGAGAGCCCCTGTGTGCCTAAACATTGGAGCTCTCCCACAAGTGACCCCATTTTGGAAACTAGACCACCCAAGGCACCTATCTAGATGCATAGTGAGCACTTGGAACCCCCAGGTGCTTCACAAATTGATTCGTAAAAATGAAAAAGTGGAAAAAAAAAACACTCTTTCATTTTTACGAATCAATTTGTGAAGCACCTGGGGGTTCCAAGTGCTCACTATGCATCTAGATTGGTGCCTTGGGGGGTCTAGTTTCAAAAATGGGGTCACTTGTGGGGGAGCTCTAATGTTTAGGCACACAGGGGCTCTCCAAACGCAACATGGTGTCCGCTAACAATTTGAGCCGATTTTCCATTCAATTAGTTAGCGGACACCATGTCGCGTTTGGAGAGCCCCTGATGTGCCTAAACAGTGGAGCTCCCCCACAAGTGACCCCATTTTGGAGACTAGACCCCTCAAGGATTTTATTAAGGGGTATAGTGAACACTTTGAACCCAGAGGTACGACACAGAATTTGATAACATTAGGTCATCATATTGAATAAGTTGTCATTACTCTTGAGCGCAAGTGCTCCCTACTTGAATTTGCATCGGGTACTCAGGTATGCACCATGTATCACGGGTGCTCAAGTGAAATGCTCGAGTCCCCGCCCGCATGTTTCACGGTTATTAGACACCCAAAAAAAACATGCATGGCAGGCAATCCCCGCAAGGTTTTTTTGGCCGCGAAGCATATGGGGCGGAGACTCGAGCACCCGCGATACTCAGTGCATACCCGAGCACCCTATTCAAACTCAAGTAGCGAGCATTTGCGTTCAACACTAGTTGCCATATCGTCATCTTTTTTTTTTTTTTTTTTTTTTTTACTTTTGAAAAAAAAACAACCCCAACCCTAACATTAGCACAACCCCAACCCCAGCCCTAGCGTTCATTTTTAACGCCGTTCCTCGTGTGGTATAAGTGATGAGATTACTTTATTCTTCGGGTCGGTGCGATTACAGCGATACCAGAATCATATCGGGTTTTTATGATTGACAGCTGTCACACACTAAAAGACACATATTTTGTAAAATCTAGTTTTTGCATCGCCATATTTGGGCCGACAGGGTCATGTGATGGCTTGTTTTTTGCGGGATGAGTTGACGTTTTTATTGGTGCCATTTTCAGGCATGTAACATTTTTTGATCGCTTTCTATTCCAGCTTTTGGGAGGCAGAATAAACAAAAACCAACAATTCAGGAATTGTGTTTTTTTAAATTTTTTTATTCTGCTCCGGGTGTGGTAAAATTGATAAGGCAGCTTTATTCTTCGGGTCAGTATGTTTACAGCGGTACCACATTTATATCGTTTTTTATGTTTTGGCACTTTTACACAATAAAAGCTATTTTATAGAAAAAAGAGAGCTGTAACTTTTTGATTTTTCGGATGATGGAGCTGTGTGGTGGCTTGTTTTTTGCGGGACGAGATGACGTTTTCAGCGATACCATTTTTATTTATATTCGTGCTTTTGATCGCGTGTTATTCCATTTTTTGTTTGGCGGTATGATGATAAAGCATTGTTTTTTGCTTTGTTTTTTTTTTTTTGTTTTTTTTTTTTTTTTTTACCGTGTTCACTGAAGGGGTTAACTAGTGGAACAGTTTTATAGGCCAGGTTGTTACGGATGTGGCGATACCAAATATGTGTACTTTTATTGTTTGTTTTTTTTTTTTCATAATAATATTTATTGATGGGTACATTATATTTTTATTTTTAGTGGATTATTTTTTTATTTTTTTTTTATATTTTTACAATTTATTTATTTTTTTCACTTTCTGGGAGTTGTTTTACTTTTTTACTTTGTCCCACTATGGGACTTTCACTTTTTTTATTCTGATCGCCTGCATGGCACAGGAATGCAGCACCATCCCTGTGCCATGCAGGCAGTCAGCGCTGGACAGGGAGAAGATTGTTTGGAGATGCACTGCGCATGTCCAAACAATCTTACTGCTGTCTGGTGACCCGGATTTTGTCATGACGACATCGGGTCATCATGGCAACACCCGGGAAGCCGCGGCAGACAGCGCTGGAGGCCGGAAGAGGAGGTGAGTATACCGATCACCTCCCCTTGCCACCGCAATGCTGCGATCCACTTCGATCGCAGCATTGCGGGGGTTAATGTGCCGGGAGCGGTGCAGGACCGCTCCCTGCACATAGTACCGGGTGTCAGCTGTGACAATCAGCTGACACCCGGCGGCGATCGCGCCCGCACAGCCTGTGTGCGCGATCGTGATGACGTACTAATACGGGTCAGGCTCTTAAAGCCCAGGGCACTGACGCGTATTAGTACATCATGGGCTTTAAAGGGGTTAAATTTTTGGGTTATGGAGCTGTGTAGGGCTTATTTTTTGCGCCATGAGCTGAAGTTTTTAAAGATACCATTTTGGGGTAGATACAATGTTTTGATCGCATCCTATTGCATTTTATTGCAATGTTGCGGTGGCCAAAAAAATGTAATTCTGGCATTTTGATTTTTTTGTCATTACGAAATCTACCGATTGGATTAATTTATTTTATATTTTGATAGATCAGACTTTTATGAACGTAGTGATACCAAATATGTGTACTTTGAATTTTTTTTTAATTGTTTTATTTTTAATAGAGCAAAAGGGTTGCCATGACAGCCAGGGGTCTGCAGAAGACCCCTGTGCTTGTCATTGCAGATCTCCTATGAACGCCGGCCAACGGCCGGCGTTCACAGGAGATGATAATTTCTGCTACACATAGTTGCAGAAGTCTTGCTATGTGTAGCACAGGTGAATAAATTATCACAGCTTCAAGTCTCCTAAGGGAAATATTGAAGCTAGTAAAAACTAAAAAGAAATGTTTTAAAAATTAAAAAAAATCTAAAAGTTTAAATCTCCCCCTTTTGTCCCATACAAAATAAACAATAAAACATTTTTTTTTTTTTAAATATACACATTTGGTATCACTGCGTTCAGAATCGCCCGATCTATCAAAATATAAAGTAAATTTACTAGATTGGTAAATGGCGTAACGAGAAAAAAAAGGCGATCAAAACATCGTATCTACCACAAAATAGTATCAATAAAAATGTCAGCTCCGTGCACAAAAAATAAGCGCTCACCCAGCCCCAGATCCTGAAAAATGGAGACGTTACAGGTCTCAGGAAATGGCACCATTTTTTTTTCTTACAAACTTTGGATTTTATTTTCACCACTTAAATAAAAAAGAACCTATACATGTTTAGTATCTGCGTACTCATACTGACCTGGAGAATCATAATTGCAGGTCAGCTTTAGCATTTAGTGAATATCGTAAAAAAAAAAAAAAACATTGTGGAATTACACTTTTTTGCAATTTCACTGCACTTGGATTTTTTTCCCATTTCCAGTACACTATATGGTAAAATCAATGCCATACAAAAGTAAAACTTGTCCCACAAAAAAACAAGCCATCACACGGCCATATTGACAGAAAAATAAAAAAGTTATGGCTCTGGGAAGAAGTAACGAAAATTGCAAGGTGGTGAAGGGCTTAATGGTGTCACATTGACAAAACATCACACATACAACTGAGAGTTTAGCCTAGCATGTGCCTAACAGAGGCTTTAATTAATAAACTATCCAAAATAAAAAAACTTGTGAATAGTATTATTGATAACAACATTATTACAAGCTAGGTTCCAGGCATTTCCAGAAATAAAAAAATAACCATTGATGTACTCTTGATTTCTCTTAGTTAACGCACTGATGGTCTGATGCACTTGGCTAAGCGCTAAGGACTCTAAGCTATGTGTCAGAGATATTCTTGAAGCTAGGGGAGACACCTCCACAATATGGAATCCAATGGAACATAACTAGTGTTGAGCGATACCTTCCGATGTCGGGAAATATCGGATCGGATTGGATCGGACCGATACCCAAAAAGTATCGGATATCGCCGATTCCGATACCGGAAACCAATGCAAGTCAATGGGACAGAAATATCGGAATGAAAATAAACCCTTTCTTTCCTTGTAGGTTAATTCTACATGAAGGAAAACAACTAAGAATAATGTAGAATGTATTGGGGGAGGTGGGGGAGACAATAAAGGCATAGAGGTTTAGCCCAATCAAATGGAATAGCAGGAATTAATATATTTTTTAAGACGTTCTGAGTTACGGAAATATTGACTATGTTAAGTATTTTTATATTTTGTCAGATATTTATGTTTCACTACTTCCATGCTCTTCACCTTCTTTTTTACTTCTCCCACACTTTCTCCTTCATCATCCTCAGCATCTTTTTCATCCTCTTCTTCTTCACCTTCTTCATCTTCTTCTTCTTCACCTTCTTCGTATTATTCTTTTTTTTTACATTCTTCATATTCTACTTCTACATCTTCTTCATATTCTTCTTCTTCATCATATTCTTATTTGTGACAGGCATTCCTGTAGTTGTTATCTATAAAAGGTTGGACATTACACCTTTCGTTCTGCCCGTCACAAAAGATTTACAACAGGATTTGTCCGCGTTCAGTTTGGCCTGCAGCAGCAGGTCTTTTCCAGGGGCACCACGAGGAGGAACGGACTCACCCCCATACACTGCTTAGTCATCTTCTGCTTATAATTTAGATATTATCTTTTGCTCTGATTTTTAGTCTTATGCTTAATGTTCTTCCGCTTTTTGTTCTGCAGCTTCTTGTATTTCTGCTTCTTGGTTTTCTGTCTCTTGTTCTTCTGTATCTTGGTGCTTGTCTTCTCTTCTTTGTCCTCTTGGTCAACTTCTTCAGGGTCATCTTCTTGGTCTTCTTCGGGGTGGTCTTCAGGGTCGTCGTCTTCGGGGGTCCTCGTCTTCGGGGTCCTCGTCTTCTTCGGGTTGGTCTTCTGGGTCCTCGTCTTCGGGGTCCTCGTCTTCTTCGGGGTGGTCTTCAGGGTCCTCGTCTTCTTCGGGGTGGTCTTCAGGGTCCTCGTCTTCTTCGGGGTGGTCTTCAGGGTCCTCGTCTTCTTCGGGGTGGTCTTCAGGGTCCTCGTCTTCAGGGTCGTTGTCTTCGGGGTCCTCGTCTTCTTAGGGTTGGTCTTCAGAGTCCTCGTCTTCAGGGTCCTCGTCAGGGAGATCCAGAGTGATTACCAAGAACCATTTCAAAAAGCTTGAACTTGGAAATGTAGCAGAAGGTACAAGAAAGCTGAGGAACTACCGAGAACCAGCTGACGGTACTGGAACCCGGATGGGTAGCAGAAGGTACAAGAGCCAATGGAACTGCCGAAGACCAGCTGACGGTACTGGAACTCGGTTACTAAGCAGGAGGTACCTGTGCCAGAAAGCACTACCAAGGACCAGCAGACGTTGGTGGAACTTGGATACCGAGAAGGAGGCACCTAATCCAAAGGCACTGCCGAGAACCAGCTGACGGTACTGGAACCCGGATGGGTAGCAGAAGGTACCCATGTAAAAAAAAGTTCAAGGCCGCGAGCCGGCCGCAGTTACCAAAACCCACAGTCCTACAGGGGGTGCTTGTCCTATTGGCACTATGGAACCAGCCTTCATTGCCAGATCCCGCAGCCCACATAGGAGTCACCTAAACTGCAGGCACCATAGAGTCGGCTAACCCGACCGCAACACGACAGGACAAGGCATTGGAGGCAAAGTGACGTTGACACTACCCGGAAACAGCTGGCGTGCTGGAACCAGGCTGGGCAGGAGGGAGTACCCGTGCCAAAGTCACTGCCGAGAACCAGCTGACGGTACTGGAACCCGGATGGGTGGTAGAAGGTACAAGAGCAAATTGAATACCGAGGACCAGCTGACGGTACTGGAACCCGGATGGGTAGCAGAAGGTACAAGAGCCAATGGAACTGCCGAAGACCAGCTGACGGTACTGGAACTCGGTTACTAAGCAGGAGGTACCTGTGCCAGAAAGCACTACCAAGAACCAGCAGACGTTGGTGGAACTTGGATACCGAGAAGGAGGCACCTAATCCAAAGGCACTGCCGAGAACCAGCTGACGGTACTGGAACCCGGATGGGTAGTAGAAGGTACAAGAGCAAATGGAACTACCGAGAACCAGCTGGCGGTGCTGGAACCCAGGGTAAATACTAAAAACAGAGTGGAGCCAGAGGTGTAATTGGAGCAAGTTTTAAATCAGTAGTACAGTGGATGTGGACAAAGCAGGAGAATTTGCCGGACACACAGCAGGGGAACAGCTGACGTTACTGAACCCCAATAACACTGGAGCAAGCGTTGACTGTGCAGACGGCACTTCTGAGCAGCAACTAGCGGTATTGGAGCCCAGGGTAAATACTAAAAACAGAGGAGCCAGAGGTGTATTTGGAGGAGGTTTTAAATCAGTAGTACAGTGGATGTGGACAGAGCAGGAGAAATTGCCGTCTGCACAGCAGGGGAACAGCTGACGTTACTGAACCCCAATAACACGGCAGCAAGTGTTGACTGTGCAGACGGCACTTCCGAGCGCCAACTGGCGGTGTTGGAGCTCAGGGATAATACTGAAAACAGAGGAGCCGGAGGTGTAATTGGAGCAACTTTAAAATCTGTAGTAGTGAGAATGTGGACAGAGCAGGAGAAATTGCCGTCCGCACAGCAGGGGAACAGCTGACGTTACCGAACCCCAATAACATGGCAGCAAGTGTTGACTGTGCAGACGGCACTTCCGAGCGCCAACTGGCGGTGTTGGAGCTCAGGGATAATACTGAAAACAGAGGAGCCAGAGGTCTATTTGGAGGAGGTTTTAAATCAGTAGTACAGTGGATGTGGACAGAGCAGGAGAAATTGCCGTCCGCACAGCAGGGGAACAGCTGACGTTACTGAACCCCAATGACACGGCAGCAAGTGTTGACTGTGCAGACGGCACTTCCGAGCGCCAACTGGCGGTGTTGGAGCTCAGGGATCATACTGAAAACAGAGGAGCCAGAGGTGTAATTGGAGCAACTTTAAAATCTGTAGTAGTGAGAATGTGGACAGAGCAGGAGAAATTGCCGTCCGCACAGCAGGGGAACAGCTGACGTTACCGAACCCCAATAACATGGCAGCAAGTGTTGACTGTGCAGACGGCACTTCCGAGCGCCAACTGGCGGTGTTGGAGCTCAGGGATAATACTGAAAACAGAGGAGCCAGAGGTCTATTTGGAGGAGGTTTTAAATCAGTAGTACAGTGGATGTGGACAGAGCAGGAGAAATTGCCGTCCGCACAGCAGGGGAACAGCTGACGTTACTGAACCCCAATGACACGGCAGCAAGTGTTGACTGTGCAGACGGCACTTCCGAGCGCCAACTGGCGGTGTTGGAGCTCAGGGATCATACTGAAAACAGAGGAGCCAGAGGTGTAATTGGAGCAACTTTAAAATCTGTAGTAGTGAGAATGTGGACAGAGCAGGAGAAATTGCCGTCCGCACAGCAGGGGAACAGCTGACGTTACTGAACCCCAATAACACGGCAGCAAGTGTTGACTGTGCAGACGGCACTTCCGAGCACCAACTGGCGGTGTTGGAGCTCAGGGATAATACTGAAAACAGAGGAGCCAGAGGTGTAATTGGAGCAACTTTAAAATCTGTAGTAGTGAGAATGTGGACAGATCAGGAGAAATTGCCGTCCGCACAGCAGGGGAACAGCTGACGTTACTGAACCCCAATGACATGGCAGCAAGTGTTGACTGTGCAGACGGCACTTCCGAGCGCCAACTGGCGGTGTTGGAGCTCAGGGATAATACTGAAAACAGAGGAGCCAGAGGTGTAATTGGAGCAACTTTAAAATCTGTAGTAGTGAGAATGTGGACAGAGCAGGAGAAATTGCCATCCGCACAGCAGGGGAACAGCTGACGTTACCGAACCCCAATAACATGGCAGCAAGTGTTGACTGTGCAGACGGCACTTCCAAACGCCAACTGGCGGTGTTGGAGCTCAGGGATAATACTGAAAACAGAGGAGCCAGAGGTCTATTTGGAGGAGGTTTTAAATCAGTAGTACAGTGGATGTGGACAGAGCAGGAGAAATTGCCGTCCGCACAGCAGGGGAACAGCTGACGTTACTGAACCCCAATGACACGGCAGCAAGTGTTGACTGTGCAGACGGCACTTCCGAGCGCCAACTGGCGGTGTTGGAGCTCAGGGATAATACTGAAAACAGAGGAGCCAGAGGTGTAATTGGAGCAACTTTAAAATCTGTAGTAGTGAGAATGTGGACACAGCAGGAGAAATTGCCGTCCGCACAGCAGGGGAACAGCTGACGTTACTGAACCCCAATAACACGGCAGCAAGTGTTGACTGTGCAGACGGCACTTCCGAGCACCAACTGGCGATGTTGGAGCTCAGGGATAATACTGAAAACAGAGGAGCCAGAGGTGTATTTGGAGGAGGTTTTAAATCAGTAGTACAGTGGATGTGGACAGAGCAGGAGAAATTGCCGTCCACACAGCAGGGGAACAGCTGACGTTACTGAACCCCAATAACACGGCAGCAAGTGTTGACTGTGCAGACGGCACTTCCGAGCGCCAACTGGCGGTGTTGGAGCTCAGGGATCATACTGAAAACAGAGGAGCCAGAGGTGTAATTGGAGCAACTTTAAAATCTGTAGTAGTGAGAATGTGGACAGAGCAGGAGAAATTGCCGTCCGCACAGCAGGGGAACAGCTGACGTTACTGAACCCCAATGACACGGCAGCAAGTGTTGACTGTGCAGACGGCACTTCCGAGCGCCAACTGGCGGTGTTGGAGCTCAGGGATCATACTGAAAACAGAGGAGCCAGAGGTGTAATTGGAGCAACTTTAAAATCTGTAGTAGTGAGAATGTAGACAGAGCAGGAGAAATTGCCGTCCGCACAGCAGGGGAACAGCTGACGTTACTGAACCCCAATAACACGGCAGCAAGTGTTGACTGTGCAGACGGCACTTCTGAGCACCAACTGGCGGTGTTGGAGCTCAGGGATAATACTGAAAACAGAGGAGCCAGAGGTGTAATTGGAGCAACTTTAAAATCTGTAGTAGTGAGAATGTGGACAGATGAGGAGAAATTGCCGTCCGCACAGCAGGGGAACAGCTGACGTTACTGAACCCCAATGACATGGCAGCAAGTGTTGACTGTGCAGACGGCACTTCCGAGCGCCAACTGGCGGTGTTGGAGCTCAGGGATAATACTGAAAACAGAGGAGCCAGAGGTGTAATTGGAGCAACTTTAAAATCTGTAGTAGTGAGAATGTGGACACAGCAGGAGAAATTGCCGTCCGCACAGCAGGGGAACAGCTGACGTTACTGAACCCCAATAACATGGCAGCAAGTGTTTACTGTGCAGACGGCACTTCCGAGCGCCAACTGGCGATGTTGGAGCTCAGGGATAATACTGAAAACAGAGGAGCCAGAGGTGTATTTGGAGGAGGTTTTAAATCAGTAGTACAGTGGATGTGGACAGAGCAGGAGAAATTGCCGTCCACACAGCAGGGGAACAGCTGACGTTACTGAACCCCAATAACACGGCAGCAAGTGTTGACTGTGCAGACGGCACTTCCGAGCGCCAACTGGCGGTGTTGGAGCTCAGGGATCATACTGAAAACAGAGGAGCCAGAGGTGTAATTGGAGCAACTTTAAAATCTGTAGTAGTGAGAATGTGGACACAGCAGGAGAAATTGCCGTCCGCACAGCAGGGGAACAGCTGACGTTACTGAACCCCAATGACACGGCAGCAAGTGTTGACTGTGCAGACGGCACTTCCGAGCGCCAACTGGCGGTGTTGGAGCTCAGGGATCATACTGAAAACAGAGGAGCCAGAGGTGTAATTGGAGCAACTTTAAAATCTGTAGTAGTGAGAATGTGGACAGATCAGGAGAAATTGCCGTCCGCACAGCAGGGGAACAGCTGACGTTACTGAACCCCAATGACATGGCAGCAAGTGTTGACTGTGCAGACGGCACTTCCGAGCGCCAACTGGCGGTGTTGGAGCTCAGGGATAATACTGAAAACAGAGGAGCCAGAGGTGTAATTGGAGCAACTTTAAAATCTGTAGTAGTGAGAATGTGGACAGAGCAGGAGAAATTGCCATCCGCACAGCAGGGGAACAGCTGACGTTACCGAACCCCAATAACATGGCAGCAAGTGTTGACTGTGCAGACGGCACTTCCGAGCGCCAACTGGCGGTGTTGGAGCTCAGGGATAATACTGAAAACAGAGGAGCCAGAGGTGTATTTGGAGGAGGTTTTAAATCAGTAGTACAGTGGATGTGGACAGAGCAGGAGAAATTGCCGTCCACACAGCAGGGGAACAGCTGACGTTACTGAACCCCAATAACACGGCAGCAAGTGTTGACTGTGCAGACGGCACTTCCGAGCGCCAACTGGCGGTGTTGGAGCTCAGGGATCATACTGAAAACAGAGGAGCCAGAGGTGTAATTGGAGCAACTTTAAAATCTGTAGTAGTGAGAATGTGGACAGAGCAGGAGAAATTGCCGTCCGCACAGCAGGGGAACAGCTGACGTTACTGAACCCCAATAACATGGCAGCAAGTGTTGACTGTGCAGACGGCACTTCCGAGCGCCAACTGGCGGTGTTGGAGCTCAGGGATAATACTGAAAACAGAGGAGCCAGAGGTGTATTTGGAGGAGGTTTTAAATCAGTAGTACAGTGGATGTGGACAGAGCAGGAGAAAGTGCCGTCCGCACAGCAGGGGAACAGCTGACGTTACTGAACCCCAATAACACGGCAGCAAGTGTTGACTGTGCAGACGGCACTTCCGAGCGCCAACTGGCGGTGTTGGAGCTCAGGGATAATACTGAAAACAGAGGAGCCAGAGGTGTAATTGGAGCAACTTTAAAATCAGTAGTAGTGAGAATGTGGACAGAGCAGGAGAAATTGCCGTCCGCACAGCAGGGGAACAGCTGACGTTACTGAACCCCAATGACATGGCAGCAAGTGTTGACTGTGCAGACGGCACTTCCGAGCGCCAACTGGCGGTGTTGGAGCTCAGGGATCATACTGAAAACAGAGGAGCCAGAGGTGTAATTGGAGCAACTTTAAAATCTGTAGTAGTGAGAATGTAGACAGAGCAGGAGAAATTGCCGTCCGCACAGCAGGGGAACAGCTGACGTTACTGAACCCCAATAACACGGCAGCAAGTGTTGACTGTGCAGACGGCACTTCTGAGCACCAACTGGCGGTGTTGGAGCTCAGGGATAATACTGAAAACAGAGGAGCCAGAGGTGTAATTGGAGCAACTTTAAAATCTGTAGTAGTGAGAATGTGGACAGATGAGGAGAAATTGCCGTCCGCACAGCAGGGGAACAGCTGACGTTACTGAACCCCAATGACATGGCAGCAAGTGTTGACTGTGCAGACGGCACTTCCGAGCGCCAACTGGCGGTGTTGGAGCTCAGGGATAATACTGAAAACAGAGGAGCCAGAGGTGTAATTGGAGCAACTTTAAAATCTGTAGTAGTGAGAATGTGGACACAGCAGGAGAAATTGCCGTCCGCACAGCAGGGGAACAGCTGACGTTACTGAACCCCAATAACATGGCAGCAAGTGTTTACTGTGCAGACGGCACTTCCGAGCGCCAACTGGCGATGTTGGAGCTCAGGGATAATACTGAAAACAGAGGAGCCAGAGGTGTATTTGGAGGAGGTTTTAAATCAGTAGTACAGTGGATGTGGACAGAGCAGGAGAAATTGCCGTCCACACAGCAGGGGAACAGCTGACGTTACTGAACCCCAATAACACGGCAGCAAGTGTTGACTGTGCAGACGGCACTTCCGAGCGCCAACTGGCGGTGTTGGAGCTCAGGGATCATACTGAAAACAGAGGAGCCAGAGGTGTAATTGGAGCAACTTTAAAATCTGTAGTAGTGAGAATGTGGACACAGCAGGAGAAATTGCCGTCCGCACAGCAGGGGAACAGCTGACGTTACTGAACCCCAATGACACGGCAGCAAGTGTTGACTGTGCAGACGGCACTTCCGAGCGCCAACTGGCGGTGTTGGAGCTCAGGGATCATACTGAAAACAGAGGAGCCAGAGGTGTAATTGGAGCAACTTTAAAATCTGTAGTAGTGAGAATGTGGACAGATCAGGAGAAATTGCCGTCCGCACAGCAGGGGAACAGCTGACGTTACTGAACCCCAATGACATGGCAGCAAGTGTTGACTGTGCAGACGGCACTTCCGAGCGCCAACTGGCGGTGTTGGAGCTCAGGGATAATACTGAAAACAGAGGAGCCAGAGGTGTAATTGGAGCAACTTTAAAATCTGTAGTAGTGAGAATGTGGACAGAGCAGGAGAAATTGCCATCCGCACAGCAGGGGAACAGCTGACGTTACCGAACCCCAATAACATGGCAGCAAGTGTTGACTGTGCAGACGGCACTTCCGAGCGCCAACTGGCGGTGTTGGAGCTCAGGGATAATACTGAAAACAGAGGAGCCAGAGGTGTATTTGGAGGAGGTTTTAAATCAGTAGTACAGTGGATGTGGACAGAGCAGGAGAAATTGCCGTCCACACAGCAGGGGAACAGCTGACGTTACTGAACCCCAATAACACGGCAGCAAGTGTTGACTGTGCAGACGGCACTTCCGAGCGCCAACTGGCGGTGTTGGAGCTCAGGGATCATACTGAAAACAGAGGAGCCAGAGGTGTAATTGGAGCAACTTTAAAATCTGTAGTAGTGAGAATGTGGACAGAGCAGGAGAAATTGCCGTCCGCACAGCAGGGGAACAGCTGACGTTACTGAACCCCAATAACATGGCAGCAAGTGTTGACTGTGCAGACGGCACTTCCGAGCGCCAACTGGCGGTGTTGGAGCTCAGGGATAATACTGAAAACAGAGGAGCCAGAGGTGTATTTGGAGGAGGTTTTAAATCAGTAGTACAGTGGATGTGGACAGAGCAGGAGAAAGTGCCGTCCGCACAGCAGGGGAACAGCTGACGTTACTGAACCCCAATAACACGGCAGCAAGTGTTGACTGTGCAGACGGCACTTCCGAGCGCCAACTGGCGGTGTTGGAGCTCAGGGATAATACTGAAAACAGAGGAGCCAGAGGTGTAATTGGAGCAACTTTAAAATCAGTAGTAGTGAGAATGTGGACAGAGCAGGAGAAATTGCCGTCCGCACAGCAGGGGAACAGCTGACGTTACTGAACCCCAATGACATGGCAGCAAGTGTTGACTGTGCAGACGGCACTTCCGAGCGCCAACTGGCGGTGTTGGAGCTCAGGGATAATACTGAAAACAGAGGAGCCAGAGGTGTAATTGGAGCAACTTTAAAATCTGTAGTAGTGAGAATGTGGACAGAGCAGGAGAAATTGCCGTCCGCACAGCCGGGGAACAGCTGACGTTTCTTAACCCCAATGACACGGCAGCAATTGTTGACTGTGCAGACGGCACTTCCGAGCGCCAACTGGCGGTGTTGGAGCTCAGGGATTACAGTTCAGGTGGTAGAAACATGAACAGAACAGGAGACCTGGATACTTTTGCCAACAATTATTTATTCTGGAAGAGGACTGGCAAATTCATGAGAGATCCAGGCCTTGTTCATTTTGAGAAAAGTAAGCCGGTCAACGTTATTGGAGGATAGTCGCATGCGACGGTCTGTTAGTACACCACCTGCGGCACTAAAGACGCGTTCCGATAATACACTAGCAGCAGGGCAAGCTTGCACCTCCAATGCATACTGACTTAGCTCTGGCCATGTATCTAGCTTACAGACCCAAAACTTGAAGGGAGAAGAGCCGTCTGGGAGTACACTAAGAGGGCAAGACATGTAGTCTGTCACCATCTGACGGAAACGTTGCCTCCTGCTGACTGGAGCCGTCTGTGATGGTGTAGACATTTGTGGCGGCGGGGACACAAAACTTTGCCACATTTCGGCCATACTGGTCTTGCCTTGTGCTGAGGCGCTGCTTCTGCTCCCTCTTTGTGCAGAGCTTCCTCCACTGCCTCGACGCACTGAGCTGCTTTGTAAAGCACTAGCAGCACTGCTCTCGGTTGGAATGGAGAACATGATGGAATGCACCAGTGCGTCTTGGTACTCCCGCATTTTACGCTCCCGGTTCAACGGTGTTATAAGGCTTTGTAAGTTGTCCCGGTAGCGAGGATCTAGGAGGGTGGACACCCAATAATCAGCCGTGTTGAGAATGTGGGCGATACGGCAGTCGTTTCTCAGGCACTGCAGCATGAAATCAACCATGTGCTGCAGACTGCCAACTGGCCAAGAAACGCTGTCCCCTGCTTGAGGCGTGATCTCTGCCTGCTCTGCATCACCCCACCCTCGCTCTAGATACTGACTACTAGAGCATTGTGTATCTCCCTCCTCTGGACAGATGTCTTCCTCATCCATTGACTCCTCCTCATCCTCCTCACAAAGTGTCCCCTGCCTAGGCCTTTGTGAGGAACCACGTTGCGCAGACTGTAGAGAAGCAGATGGCATTTGTGACTCCTCATCCTCCACCTCTTCCAAAACCTCGTCCCTTAGTGCTTGCAGTGTTTTTTCAAGCAGGCAGATAAGGGGGATAGTCATGCTGACTAGTGCATCATCTGCACTCGCCATCCGCGTGGAATAATCGAAGGCACGCAAAACGTGGCAAATGTCCTTCATAGAGGCCCACTCAGTGGTGGTGAAGTGTGAACGGCGCGCACTGCGACTTGTTTGCGCCTGCTGCAGCTGGAACTCCATTACTGCTGCCTGCTGCTCACACAACCTCTCCAACATATGTAACGTTGAATTCCACCTGGTGGGTAGGTCACATATGATGCGATGTTCCGGAAGACGTAATCGGCGCTGCAGAGCTGCAATGCGTGATCTTGCATTGCTGGAACGCCGCAAGTGAGCGCACTCTATGCGGACCTTGTGAAGCAGTGCATCAAGATCCGGATAGTCCCTCAAAAAACTCTGCACGACCAAGTTAAGCACATGTGTCAGACATGGGATGTGAGTGAGGTTGCCTAGGCCCAGAGCTGCCACCAGATTTCGGCCATTGCCACACACTACCATGCCTGGCTGGAGATTCGCTGGCACAAACCACACGTCGCTCTGCTGCATTCCAGAGCTCCTGCGCTGTGTGGCTTCGATTCCCCAAAGAAATTAATTTTAATACGGCCTGTTGACGTTTGGCTACGGCTGTGCTCATATTGGTCACCATAACAGGTAACCGTTCACGGGTCGATGTGGAGGTAGACCGTGACGGCTCCTGCAGCGCTGATTCAGAGGAACTGGAGTATGAGGAGGAGTCAATGTGTACAGACTGGATTCCTGCAATCCTTGGAGTTGGCAGAACACGTACAGCGCCACTCTCAAGATCTGTACCCGGCTCCACAACATTTACCCAATGGGCAGTGAGGGAAAGGTATCGTCCCTGTCCATGCTTACTGGTCCACGCATCGGTGGTCAGGTGGACCTTGCTACTGACGGCGTTTTGTAGCGCATGTTTAATTTTTCCCTCCACATGATGTTGCAGGGCAGGGACGGCTTGCCTGCTGAAATAAAATCGGCTGGGCACGTTGTATTGTGGGACTGCCAATGCCATAAAGTTACGGAATGTGTCAGTCTCCACCAGCCTGAATGATAGCATTTCAAGGGCCAGTAGTTTAGCAATGCCAGCATTCAGAGCCTGTGCTCGGGGGTGGTTTGCCGAGTATGGGCGCCTTTTCTCCCATGCCTGTGCTAACGATGGCTGTAGACTGGCCTGGGAGTGTGAGGATGACTGGGAAAGTGGTGCTGTGGGTGGAATTACACTGTGTTTCTGTACAACAGTGCCAGAGATTCTTCCATGGCGATCCTGTGAGGAAGCCGAACCAGCTGTGTGTGAGCTGGAGGAAGAGGCTACAACACGAGCTGAAGAGGTGGTAGGTGGCGCTGTAGGTTGGCCTAGGTCTTCAGTGTGTTTTTGTAACTCCACCACGCGCTTGGTCCTCACATGTTTCCACATATTTGTGGTATTGAGGTTGCTGACACTTTTCCCTCTTTTCACCTTCTGATTACACAGCTTGCATTTGACAAAGCAAATGTCATCTGCAACTGTGTCAAAAAAGGACCAGGCACTGCAAGTCTTGGGAGCGCCCGCTTTGGATTTTGGAAGAGCCATGCTCCTAATGGGTGCCGAAGTGGAGGCTACAGGCAACCAAGTCTGCCCCCTCCCTCTCCCTCCTTTTTGGGCTGTTCGGGGAATCTCTTCCTCAGAGCTGCTCCCACCACCTTCCTGTCCCTCACGCCATGATGGGTCAAGGACCTCATCATCTACACCACCCTCTTCAAACAACTGCTTCTCCTGGGTAGTCTCGACAGCACAGTACGCACCAGAAAGTGGCACCTGAGTCTCATCATCAGATGCGTACTGAGGTGTGCTGCTGACCATAGGCACTGGCCCACCCGCCTCTTCAGATTCAGAGAGACAAAACGGTTGCGCATCACTGCATACTACCTCTTCTTCAAATTCTCGAATTCTGCTTGGCTGGCCCCCTCTTTCCAAGCCAAGAGATTCAGAGAACAGAAGTAGAGATGGCTCCTGTCCAGGGCTCTCTGACTGCCTGGGCAATTTGGCAGGTGGTGAAGAGACAGATGGGTGCTCTTCAGTGCTCAGGACCTGAGAGGATCTGGAACTAATTGAAGTCGATGCGTTAGCTGCCATCCATCCGACAACGGCTTCAATTTGGTCCTCCCGCAGCAGTGGGGTACGGCTAGCTCCTACAAAGCTGCGAATAAAGGACTGTTCCCTGGTAAAACTGGGGGATGCTGATCACTGGTGCCCGCAGCAGGTACAGAATCCCCACGTCCTCTCCCTGCAGGCACAGAATCCTCACGTCCTCTCCCTGCAGAAACTCCACGCCCACGCCCACGCCCATGACCACATGCCTTACTCCCTGCCTTCTTCATCTTGGTAGACTGATAAAGATAGGCAGAAAAGTACTAAGGGCTTAGTGTGCTTATTCCTGAACAGCTGCTAACAGGTATAAGAAACACTAATTTTATAAAGTGTGGACTAGACTTTAATATGAGCTAATGTGGCCTACACAACTGTAAAGTGGAGTGTTTGGTGAACTTTATTTAGGTTTTTTTTGTCACAAAAAGACACTGGATGTGCCTAAAGATGTAATAACGATAGTATCACAAACTTTTTGTAGCTATTACAATGTAGGAAGGTAACCTACAATGCAATAGATGAGACTGCAAAAAATAGGCTAATACTAATCTGGCTGGGGCTGCAGGGCCCAATGCTGCAGAAAGGCTCTTCTAACTACTCCTATATAGTGTGTTTGGAACCAATTTAGCTGAATACGGATGGAACCACCACACTAATAGGAGAAATCAGGAAAAATTATGAATTGGCAAAAAAGGACAATGTATGAGGCAGTGACACACACTGAGTGCACTACAACCAGACGTGGTTGAAGCACACACTACAGGGTGAGCTGCACTCGCACACCAGACCTTGCAGACCGCGGTGAACAGTACAGATGCAGAGCACTATGCACTAGCGCTGCAAGACCAAAAAAATTTCTCTATCTACTCCTATATAGTGTGTTTGGAACCAATTTAGCTGAATACGGATGGAACCACCACACTAATAGGAGATATCAGGAAAAATTATGAATTGGCAAAAAAGGACAATGTATGAGGCAGTGAAACACACTGAGTGCACTACAACCAGACGTGGTTGAAGCACACACTACAGGGTGAGCTGCACTCACACACCAGACCTTGCAGACAGCGGTGAACAGTACAGATGCAGAGCACTGTGCACTAGCGCTGCAAGACCAAAAAAATTTCTCTATCTACTCCTATATAGTGTGTTTGGAACAAATTTAGCTGAATACGGATGGAACCACCACACTAATAGGAGATATCAGGAAAAATTATGAATTGGCAAAAAAGGACAATGTATGAGGCAGTGACACACACTGAGTGCACTATAACCAGACGTGGCTGAAGCACACACTACAGGGTGAGCTGCACTCACACACAGAGACCTTGCAGAAAGCGGTGAACAGCACAGAGAACTGTGCACTAGCACTGCAAGGCACAGCGATTTATAAAGTAGCTTGGGTAAAGCAGAATAGACCAAATAGGTAGGTAAAACTGTCCCTCAGAACAACAGCATCCTATCCCTAACTGAATTCACAGCAGAGTGAGCTCAAAATGGTGGCGGTGGCTTTTATAGTGCATCATGACATCATTTCAGCAGCCAATCACAGCCATGCCATTAGTTAAGATGCCTACATGCCTAACAGGATGTGCCCACACTTCTTAGGATCCTCATTGGCTGAATAAAATGAAAATGGCTCATTGCATTATGGGAACTTCCGATTCCGGTATACGATATTGCAAAAGTATCGGAATTAAGTATCGGAATTCCGATACCGCAAATATCGGCCGATACCCGATATTTCAGTATCGGAATGCTCAACACTAAACATAACATGATTTTTTTTCTCTGTTGCATTCCTTTTAAAATTGGTTTCTGTAAGCTACAGAAGTACAGTATTAAAAAGACATGTGCAAGGGGGCTAGGGACGGTAGCAGCGAATACTGACAGTACTAGGGGGGGAAATGGGGATAACAGAGGGATACATACCGACAAAATCATGTATCAATAGATATGGCTTGCATCCATAAAGTACATAGATCCCCCAACCCCTAACTGTGGCAATAGGGCTCCACAGAGTAGAGCCCTACGAATGGACTATAGATTAAGGCAGTATCCAGATTAAATAAATCACTAGTAAATAGGTCAGCCATAAAAGTCCAGTTAGCGATGGAGAAAATAGAACCCCCCATTGGGGCATGTAGAAAAAAACACCACAGTAGAGGAGGATAGCAGATAAACAGTGCTTACCCTAGGTCAGTAATCCAAAAGATAGAAGGGAAAGCCCGCTTCCCGACGCGCGTTTCGCGTGTATACTGATCGGCTTTCTCCCTTGAGAAAGCCGATCAGTAGGGCTCCCCCCCCTAGTACTGTCAGTATTCGCTGCTACCGTCCCTAGCCCCCTTGCACATGTCTTTTTATTATATGTTTTGTGTTGTCTCATATTCTGTGTCAATAAAATTTATACCTTTTTATCTTTGACAAAAAGCTCCGTTTTTTCTCTTGGTGGTATACATGCTTTTGGAGTTTAGTACTTGTTATTGCACACTACCTGTGGTTCATATAGTGTGCTACTAGGCAATATGCCTTTGGGATTTTTTGTTGTAAGAAGTACAGTATTGCCTCATAGATGACGTTGGGTGATATAATAGTGCCATGCTCATAAGGCTTTAAAATCATTAAAGTAAAATGATGTATCACGGAGATACCTTAGGCTTTTTAGTAAATTAATAAACTACACATAATGGGAGAAATCTACGGCAGCAAAATGGGCCAGTACTTTCTATCAAGTTAGGCTCCCAATTTGCTTCATGTTTTGCCAAATTTTACACCTACATCAACAGGTTTGAGAGACCTCAAGTGAAAAGTACATGACTAAAAAAGATCAGTATTGTATTTAAATTGAAGCTACTATCAGAAAATTATCTAACGTTTAAATCACGTTTTTGTGTTAAATTTATTTCTTTAATTGTTGGCAATGTTTTTTTATACATATCACAATCTGGATTAAAGTAAAATATAGAAATCTTGCAGTTTTCAAACTGACCACTGGGGCTTTTTTAAAATCAAACTTCCTGTTGTTTCAGGAAACAATATATGTACATCAGCCACAATGGTCAGGTCCCAGCCTTATTTTCTGTATTGAAATATCCGATGAACGTGTACAAAAAATCATTGTGAATAGAGGGAGAGTGGGGTCAGGTGTGACATCGCCTATTGTGATTGGTGGGTCCTGTGTTATCAGTTAGGCATACTGGTGTTACCTGTCATTGTAATCCTGCATCTGATGGGGAGCCTTGCTGAAAACTCTTCCCGAAATGACAGGAAGTACGAGTTTAAAAAAGCCCCAATGACCAGTGTGAAAATTGTAACACTGCTAATTTTAATTTTTTAAAAGAATGTGATATGAAAAAAGCAACAACAATGATTTAAAAATACATAAAAACCTGATATAAACAATAAGTAATTTTCTGATGATAGCTTTCCTTTAAGTGAAGTAGACTGGTGTGCATAGACACCTGCCATTAGGTGACATTAGGTAGAGAAAAGTGTCTAATATGCCAACCAAATATATTATGGCACAGGTGCCATGGTGATAAATAAATCAGCTGTCACATTAATGGTCTTTGAGTCCACTATAGTACAATTATTATACTATACTAGAGCTTGAATGATTGAACTATTCTGATTGTCACTTCAGGAAAAGCTCTGTCCTATATAAACAAGAGTTACTTCTCTGATGCCAGTGGGAATAGAGGAGGAGCCCCGAATGTGGCCGTTGTGCTTGTAGACGGTTGGCCAACAGATAAAGTGGAAGAAGCTTCCCGTCTTGCTCGTGAATCTGGAATCAACATATTCTTTGTGACAATTGAGGCTGCGGATGATAACGAGAGATCGAACGTTGTAGAACCCAACTTTGTAGACAAGGTATTTTTATTGGCAGTATTCTATTTTCATTGTTTAGCTGCCTACAAGAAAGGCTAAATGTCAACTAAAGAGAAAAAATACAGACTAAATACAAACTAAATATTAGTCAAATGAATACTTCTAAAAGGGTGTGTCCAAGAATTTTTCATGTATCTAAGAGAAAAAAATGTAAGTGACATGGAACCTAGTCATTAGGCTTGGCAGTGATTATGTGACTACAGATTTGTGAATCCTCACATCGCGCATACTACACGAGGTGAGGATTCTCCGGTGCCGGCCACTCCAGCCAGGGACAGACGCTGTCGTACCTGCACATCTAACTGGTGGGAGTACCGTAGTTCTGTCCCCCGGAAATGGGATGAGTGTAGTGCATGCAGCTTGCTGAGCTCAGTTCCACACTCCATCCTTACCCGGGAGTGGAATACCACACCTCTGGGTCGAGGTGCAATACCCCTGTAGCAGCCGAGTCCTCAGGGTGCTACATTCCCCCCCGGCAAATCACAGCACGTCCTCGGGCTGTAAAAGAGTAAAACAATATAAAACATACAAACTTTTTCAAAACATACACGAACATATACAACATTATAAACACTATCAGATTCTAGCAATATAAACTTTTTCATATAAAACTCTTTTATATAAAATGTTCTTGTTCTTCTGGCCACGGTGCACTTGTGACCAGGTAAATTGCTACAGTCACTGGGAGGAAAACAGTAATCCTCCTATAAAACCGGTAGGGGGCGCTTTAGGAAGCGCAACTATTTACAGGGTGGCCGCTCTCAGTCCTCGGCCAGGTAGAGGGAAAGAACGACCGCTCTCAGTCCTCGGTCAGTGGGAATAAGGGATGGCTGCTCACAGTCCTCAGCCTGTTAAGGGATAGGGACACACGGGTAACAGTTTGCTGGTCCCTACGGGGACTATACTTTACTGGTGACAGTTCTTGTACCCTTACGGGTAACTATTTACAGCTTCACTGTACCGTACTTTAATAACGGCATCCTCCTGCTCCTTCTTGAGGGTAATCTTCAGACCCGTCCGGGTCCTCTTGACCTTCCTCGAACCGCAGCTCTTTCTCAGTCAATCTGTGCACATGGAGAGCATATGGACCTTTGGCACATTGATGCCGGGTGAAGGTGACCTCATCACCCAGGTAAAGATCACGTCCTCTGTGTCCCTCCGGCAGATGGCTCTCGACGTCCCTGCGGGTGACAAAGACGTCGCCGGGGGTTCGGTGGTCCCGGATAAAACCCCAACCGTGCTGCAGTTGAAACTTGATTACGGTCCCGGTGGCGCGGGGACCATGGGCTGCACGGGGGTTTCGTCTGGTCCGGCTTTTCTGTTCCGCACTCTGTACTTGCAGCCGCTCCTTGCGGACCCGCCTCTCTCGCCGTTCCCGGTCGAAGACCTCCAGCTGTTGCCGGCAGCACTCTGCTCGCCGGGCTGCGGCCGCCCGGGTCTCATGGGTGAACCCAATGAGGTTTTCTCCGGTGGGGTCCCATTCGAATTGGGCTTCCTCCAACGGGAGCGGGACGATCTTGACAGGCGCCGGAGCCGGGATCAGGGGCTCACACAGGGGCCTTTCCTTCCGGAATCGGGGATGGATGTATTCCGGTGGCCACTCAAAGGGCTGCCCATCCGGGCAAGTATGCTGGGCGAACAGATCCTCGCCCAGTGGTGGCACTGTGGAGGTAGAGGGCGCTGTGGGGGCAGCGGCGCCCGGGGGCTCTTGGCAATGCGTCCAGGCCGGAGGCATCCTGAAAGTGAAGGGCGCTTTAGAGGCAGCGGCGCCCGGGTCCACCAGGTCTTGCGACCAGGCCGGTGGCATGATAGAGGTAGAGGGCACTTTGGAGACAGCGGCACCCGGGGGTACTCGGCCTTGCGACCAGGCCGGTGGCGTTTCCTGCTTGGCCGCGCTCAGGGTTGCGGCGCGTGACGTCACAGGGGGCGTGGCCGCGGCTCCTGCTTGAGGCCTAGTCTGGAGCGGTGGCGGTGCAGCGACGGGCACGGTAGGGGGAATTTCGGGCTCTGCGACGGGGAGCTGGGGCAGGCTCACGGTTTCTAAGCTTGGGGTAGTGACGTCCCCTTTACCTGCCTCCGTCTCTTCAGCTCCTTCCACGGCGTCGTCTCCGGCCTTCATTCCTCCTGCACCATCCTCAGAGGCAGTCAGACTCCTCGTCTCGGGTGGCGTGCTCCGCTGGCGGGTTCCAGCCTGCTGGGCCATCTCCCGACTCCATTCAGTCAGCGTTTCTCGCTGCACCTGGGCCATCCTCCGTGCGAGGCCCTCTAGCGCAGTCTGTGCACGCTCCCGGTCTCGGGGGAGCTGTGCCAGGATCTCCACCAGGTCTTGTGGGGCGGTGGCTTGCAACAGGCTCCTGACCACAGGGTCGGTGCTGCCTGACTCTCCCTCCATCTCCGGGTGCGACCTCCCCAGACTCCTCCAGGCTGCACCCATCCTCTCTCTTTTGTTCTTGATCCGCCCACACTGAGGGTGGTCCCGGGGCAGCTTGGTGATTGTCAGTCCCAGGGGCAGACCCCCCACGCTGACGGACATCTCAATCATTACAGTCTCTGATGGTGGGGGCGGTCTTCGCTTTTGGCGCCATTCTTGGACCTGGCCCACGATGGGAGGTGGTCTCTTGCCACCCTCTGGCACGCCCATAATGGCGTCCGCTCTGCCAGGGCGGGAAATCTTCTCTGATGGCGGGAATCGTCTCCCAGTGGCGGGAAACTCCGTGGATGGCGGGAAAAGGCTGCAGATGGCGGGCAACTGGCGGGAAATGATCCGAGATGGCGTCCGATGGCGGGGACCCTCCGGAACTGGCGGGAGACTTCTTCTTACGGTACTTATAGACTTTTCTTCAGGCACGCAGTACCCGGTGGTTGCGGGCACGTAATCCTGCCGACTACGCCAAAGTTGACGCACCCCCTGGGCCATGTTCAGGGGCTTACCCGGAGCCGGATCTGACAGGGGTAGTAGTCCTCGTGGCGGTGACCCGGTCCGTGCCCAGGGTGTCAAACTAAGTGGTTGGCAGTCTTGGTAGATGTTGTTTCAGTGTCGACTACGCCACCCGTTGATTTGCGGTCACAAGACCGCCGCTGCAGAACAGTCCGCTGAGGCCGGTAGTATGTGTGCAGCATAGATGGTATAACCCCCAACGGGAGGGGTATGGCCTCAGGGCAGCTGGTGCGGATGATGGAGGTAGTGATAGTGCAGAAAGGAGAGTCAGAGACGTGAGATGCAGTTTCAGGGTTTTTACTCACAGGTGTTCCTTCAGTCACTCTGGCCTTGAGTGACCACCCGAACCGTGCTGCATTCACCAGGTGTGGGACTCGGCTAACCCCCAGGCAGTTCTGGAGCGTGGTCCTGAGCTCCCTTCTCTTTCTCTCTCTGCTGGCCGTCCCCACCAGGGATCCACCTTTGTCCGGTTCCCTTGGGCCTTCTATGGTAAAACCTTCTCTGGCTTTCCTGACCCTACTCTTAGTGTACCTTCCTGGTGGATGTGGTGAGGGTCGTGGCAAAGTTTGACCACGACCTCCGGTTCCTGGTTAAGGGTTACTTTTGCCTCCGCCAGCTTGGGATCCGGTGCCCTCTTCTGCCAACCCTTCACCCTTCTGGCTTAATTCTGGGATCTCAGGGTTCCCTCTTGGTCTTATGTCTCCGGGCCTTTCTTCCTCCTTCTCTCTGCTTCAGGCCTGGCCCTGGAGCTGGGCCCAGCCGGAGCCACAGCTCCCTGTCAGCCCTCTCTGGCTGAACTCTCCCTCAGCTTCTCCTGGACTCTCTGACCCTGTTCCTAAGATGGTGCCCACCATATATACTCCCTCTATGTGTGAGCCCAGGTGACCAGCACCCAATGGGCTCCTACCTCTATGCCCAGAGCCCCTCCCCTATCTGCCCCTACACTACTGGGATGTTCCTCCCCCCCTCCCACTCCAGCCAGGGACAGACGCTGTCGTACCTGCACATCTAACTGGTGGGAGTACCGTAGTTCTGTCCCCCGGAAATGGGATGAGTGTAGTGCATGCAGCTTGCTGAGCTCAGTTCCACACTCCATCCTTACCCGGGAGTGGAATACCACACCTCTGGGTCGAGGTGCAATACCCCTGTAGCAGCCAAGTCCTCAGGGTGCTACATTTGCATCAAAGAAGTTGTTTCATCTTCATTATAAAGTAAAATTGTTAAGTGCTTACAAAAACAAGTAATTTAGAAATTGACTTCCTATTTAAAATCTCCATTCTAAAGAGAAGAGATATTTTTAATTTTTTTTGCACACCTCATTGCCAAGGTTCCCAGCCACCTCTGGAGTTTCAGAATGGTCGGTAACCTAGACTAGGAGCCTGCATCGCTTGTAGGCTCTATACACTTGCAAGCACTACTCTGAAGCTGGCTAGATCACTGGATCCCATGAGCTTCAGTGCCCCTGCTTTTCTCCTATGCTGCAGAGGCAAGCAACCTGGCAGAGCGCTCAGTTTGGACCAAATGCATGGCGACACCACCAGAGATGTAACTATAGTGCAATCGCACCCGGGCCCTGGAGCCTAAAGGGGCCCTCTAACCCAGATAAGAAGACTAATACTACTAAAGATCTGAGGTAGTGGGGGGTCCTGTTGGAGATTTTGCATTGGGGTCAATGAGGTTGAAGTTACGACACTGCACATTACTGTCAATCTTCAGGAGCACACTGTATCCCGGCAAACAGGAAGCCAGACTGCAGAGGAGTGCTACGCTCCTGAAGAATGATGAGACAAACCCTTTCACTGTAGGCATCTATATATTGTGAACTTGGAAATGTATATTTGTACCATACCTATTTCCTATAGTACAGTAAAAGAATCATGGCAGCACACTTAGTATTGCACTTTTTTTTTTTGCAGGCTGTTTGCAGAACCAATGGCCATTTTTCAATCAATGTTCCAAGCTGGTTTGGTCTCCATAAGATCGTGAACCCAATGGTGAAGCGTATGTGTGAGACTGACAAATTAGTCTGCAGCAAGACGTGTCTCAATGCTGCTGATATTGCATTCGTCATTGATGGCTCCAGCAGTGTCGGCACTGGTAACTTCCGTACCGTCCTCCAGTTCATAGCAAACATTACAAGTGAGTTTGAGATCTCAGACACAGACACAAGAATTGGAGCTGTGCAGTATACATACGAGCAGAGATTGGAGTTTGGCTTTGATAAATATAGTACAAAGCAAGATCTTGTGAATGCTATCATGAGGATAGGCTACTGGAGCGGAGGCACAAGCACAGGAGCCGCCATAACATATGCATCTGAACAGCTTTTCAGTAAATCAAAGCCAAACAAAAGAAAGATCATGATCGTAATCACAGATGGACGGTCCTATGATGACGTTCGGGCACCGGCAGCAGCTGTTCATCGAAGTGGTAAATTACTTTAAGTCTTTTATTGTGCAAGTATTTTGTACATTTTATAGCCAGAAAATTGCTTTGATTATTACATACAGTACAGACCAAAAGTTTGGACACACCTTCTCATTTAAAGATTTTTCTGTATTTTCATGACTTTGAAAATTGTACATTCACACTGAAGGCCTCAAAACTATGAATTAACACATGTGGAATTATATACTTAACAAAAAAGTGTGAAACAACTGAAAATATGTCTTATGTTCTAGGTTCTTCAAAGTAGCCACCTTTTGCTTTGATGACTGCTTTGCACACTCTTGGCATTCTTTTGATGAGCTTCAAGAGGTAGTCACCGGAAATGGTCTTCCAACAATCTTGAAGGAGTTCCCAGAGATGCTTAGCACTTGTTGGCCCTTTTGCCTTCACTCTGAGGTCCAGCTCACCCCAAAAAATCTCGATTGGGTTCAGGTCTGGTGACTGTGGAGGCCAGGTCATCTGGCGTAGCACCCCATCACTCTTCCTCTTGGTCAAATAGCCCTTACACAGCCTGGAGGTGTGTTTAGGATCATTGTCCTGTTGAAAAATAAATGATGGTCCAACTAAGCGCAAACCGGATGGAATAGCATGCCGCTGCAAGATGCTGTGGTAGCCATGCTGGTTCAGTATGCCTTAAATTTTGAATAAATCCCCAACAGTGTCACCAGCAAAGCACCCCCACACCATCACACCTCCTCCTTCATGCTTCACGGTGGGAACCAGGCATGTAGAGTCCATCCGTTCACCTTTTCTGTGTCGCACAAAGACACGATGGTTGGAACCAAAGATCTCAAATTTGGACTCATCAGACCAAAGCACAGATTTCCACTGGTCTAATGTCCTTTCCTTGTGTTCTTTAGCCCAAACAAGTCTCTTCTGCGTGTTGCCTGTCCTTAGCAGTGGTTTCCTAGCAGCTATTTTACCATGAAGGCCTGCTGCACAAAGTCTCCTCTTAACAGTTGTTGTAGAGATGGGTCTGCTGCTAGAACTCTGTGTGGCATTGACCTGGTCTATAATCTGAGCTGCTGTTAACCTGCGATTTCTGAGGCTGGTGACTCAGATAAACTTATCCTCAGAAGCAGAGGTGACTCTTGGTCTTCCTTTCCTGGGGCGGTCCTCATGTGAGCCAGTTTCTTTGTAGCGCTTGATGGTTTTTGCTACTGCACTTGGGGACACATTCAAAGTTTGCCCAATTTTTCGGACTGACTGACCTTCACTTCTTAAAGTAATGATGGCCACTCGTTTTTCTTTACTTAGCTGCTTTTTTCTTGCCATACTACAAATTCTAACAGTCTATTCAGTAGGACTATCAGCTGTCTATCCACCAGACTTCTGCACAACACAACTGATGGCCCCAACCCCATTTATAAGGCAAGAAATCCCACTTATTAAACCTGACAGGGCACACCTGTGAAGTGAAAACCATTTCCGGTGACTACCTCTTGAAGCTCATCAAGAGAATGCCAAGAGTGTGCAAAGAAGTCATCAAAGCAAAAGGTGGCTACTTTGAAGAACCTAGAATATAAGACATATTTTCAGTTGTTTCACACTTTTTTGTTAAGTATATAATTCCACATGTGTTAATTCATAGTTTTGATGCCTTCAGTGTGAATGTACAATTTTCAAAGTCATGAAAATACAGAAATATCTTTAAATGAGAAGGTGTGTCCAAACTTTTGGTCTGTACTGTATGTGTAACTACTTCAGGCTTTGACTTGGCATAACACAGTGTATAGGTTTTACCTATGATGTTGCTTTCAAGAACTTGGACGCCTCTAGATACCTCTTTTTATAACCCAGCTGCATGTATTTTTGGCAAACAAATAGTTCGATTAAAAGACAAAATGGTGAAAAAATTTTAAAGTCGCTCTGGGTCACAGTATATAGGTGGCTGCAGAATGAGTTAACATTCAATCTATCAGTGAGCTTCTTTAATTTTTAACTGGTCATAAATTTGTTTGCAAGATCATTCAGAAGAGAGGTTTTATAGAACTTGCTGTCAGAATTTGGTCACTAACAGATATACAGTTGATTTATTTTGCAGACACCTAAGAAGAGGCTGCAGAAAAATTTTAATGAAACATATTAAAAATTTAGATAAAAATTCATGTATCTAAATGGGTTGTTCCTTTTGAAATATAATTTGTCCTCGTTGCATTTTGTTTATAAAAAAAAAAAATTGCGCTGTACTCAACTTCCATTAGTCCACCTGCGAGTCTCTGCCACTGCTCCCAGTATGTGACGTTGGTTGTGGGGCTAACGTCACGTTAACAGCACCACTGCCAATCAGTGAGCTGGGCAGCTCTGAGCAGGGCATTCCAGTGTAGACAGAACTTCCAGCTCCGAAGCGCTGAGCTCACTGATTGGCTGCCGCACTGTCAGTGCCGCAGTTAATCAAGATACTGGCGGCAGCAGTGGAGACTCACTGGTGGACCCGAGTAAGGTGAAAACATCATGGCTTGTTGTTGTAAAACAAAATGCTGGGGTCCTGGATTCAAACCCCCCAAGTACAACATCTGCAAGGAGTTTGTATGTTCTCCCCATGTTTGCGTGGATTTCTTCTGGGTTCTCTGGTTTCCTCCCACACTCCAAAGACATACTGATAGGGAATGTAGATTGTGAGCCCCAATGGGGACAGTGCCGATAATGTCTGTGAAATTACTGGCGCTATATAAGAAAGTAGAATAAATAAATAAAAATAAAATGCAGCGAGGGAAGAATTACAGTATGTTCGAAAGATAACAACCCTTTTAAGTAAAAAAGAAATTGCCCCCAGAGGTGTCCATGCTTATTACATTTTCAGCTGTTCTTGAGATATTAACATTTTTCTTGTCTATAGCCTGTTACCTTGGAGACCGACCACCGCTGCTACTCAACAGAACATGTACAGAGCTTACCAGCTGTTTGCTATTGAACTTGCAAGCACTGTTTTGAAGCTAGCCAGGAATTCTGGAGTGCACTCTTAGGCTGTGTGCCCATGATGCGTTTTTTAAGCGTTTCTGCAGCGGCAAAAGCGCTGCAGAAACGCTTAAAAAACGCATGGTAGAAGGCCTGCCATGTTCCCCAATGATAATTCGCATGTGCTGTGCACATGCTGCGGAAATTTCCACTGCGGGTTATCATTGCGGAAAAAAATGCAGCACTACCAATTATTTTGCGGAAGCCATTGACTTTCATTGGAACGCTTGGATTCTGCATTACTGGATCTGTACATGCGGAATCCATGCGTTTCAATGTGCGGATGGTACCCGGGTCTGGAGGACAGGAGACTCTCCTCCAGACCCGGGTACCATAGAACCTGTAAAAAGAAGAATAAAATAAAAAATAAATATTATACTTACCTTCTGATGGCCCCCGGTCTCCTTGTCTTCACTTGCCGGCAGATCGCGGTGGACTGAAGGACCTGCGCTGACGTCATTTAGTCATGTGACAGCAGGTCCTTCAGTGTAGTGTACCGCCAGCTGCCGGCAAGCCAGGACAGAGCAAATCAAGACTGCAGGGGCCATCGGAAGGTAAGTATAGATTTATTTTTTATTTTTTACCATTCTTTACGGTCACACTATATAAATCCATGCCGTTTGCATGGATTTATATAGTGTGACCAAGTTGTCAAGCACTTTCCAAGTGATGCTAAAATCGCTTGGAAAGCGCTTGTCAACCAGTATGCGGAAATGCATGTGAAGAACGATTCACATCCGCATGTCCCTGGCAGGAAAACACATGTACAATCCGCATGCGTTTTTTTCTGCCAGGGAGATGCAGAAACGCTCAGGAAAAAATCCTGAGCATTTCTGCATCGTGGGCACATAGCCTTAACCTCTATTCCTGGTCTGCTTCAGCATAGTTAGTGCTTACAATCGCAGTAGTGGTCGGTTTCCCAGGCAACGAGCAAAAATAAACAAAGAAAAAAAATTATATCTCAAGAACAGCTGCATATTTTAATAATCAGTAAATTCCAAAAGTGCTTGTTTTTTAGAAGCACTGTCCAATGGGACTAACCCTTAACCCCTTACCAACATATGACATATTAGTACGTAATCATATGTCGGCTCCCTGACTTTGATGCGGGCTCAGCAGCTGAGTCTGCTTCTCTGCCAGCAGATGATGGCTAAGCTATTCAGCAACAGCGCAAAAAAAATGTTATAAGAGGCGATCAAAACATTGTATCTACCCCAAAATGATATCAATAAAAACATAGGCTCAAGGCACAAAAAAACATGCCCTCACAGAGCCGAATCTTTTGAAAATTGAAAGGTACGGCTGTCAGAAAATGGCGACACAAGCTAAATAATTTTTTTTTTAACAAAAACTATGCATTTTTGGTATCTTTGGAGAATCATATTGCCAAGTAATTTTTACCATAAAATGAACGCTGTAAATATAAAACCCAAAAACCAACTGTAGAATTACGCTTTTTCTGATATTTCATCACACTTGGAATTTTTTTCCTGCTTTCCAGTCTATCATAAATATGATAAAATAGATGGTGTAATTCAGAAGTACAACTCATTCCGCAAAAAACAAGCACTCACACGTCTATATCGACAGAAAAATTAAAAAATTATGGCTCTTGAAATAAGGGGAGGAAAAAACGAAATAACAAAAATTGGAAAAAAGTGCCTGGTGTCGGAAGGGATTAAAGGGCTGACGGAGGAAGCAATAGGGTAGTATCCAGTAATTAAAAAATAAAACCTGTGATTTCCAGTGGAATTGATATAATTGAATCTTTTGCATTTTATTGCAGGGGTGATTGCATATGCTGTTGGCGTAGCCTGGGCAGCTCAGGATGAACTAGAATCTATGGCCACCGACCCTGATAAAGACCATTCATTTTTCGTGGATGAATTTGACAGTCTATATAAATTCGTTGGGAAGATCATTCAGAACATTTGTACAGAGTATAATTCTCAACCTCGAAATTAAGACGAGATGGCAGAGGCGGTGGCATACTGCTTGGAGAACAGGGTTTCCTTTCGGCAATCAATACACAAGAGCTAGAATGAATAATATAATTATATAGCGAGGTCGGTGTGATCGCACCATCATTCTGCGCTGAGTATTATAGCCTCTATTTACTGAGATGATGTAAAATGAACTGATAAACTGCAGCATGCGAGATGATTTGTAACATCCAGAAATGCGTAAGGACGGATATGTCAACTTCATTACGACCTAATGATGACAGCATACATGACTTTACACTGGTTTAGTCTCATCGGTAACTATAAAACAGAAGACATCCATTGTTTGTTTCATTGCAAAAAGTACAAGTTATTTTTCTATGAAATAAATCATATAATTTTGTAAAAGGGTTGTATAGGCATAAAGTATATTATTCCTTCATATAGCGCCCTCTAGTGCTGATGTTCTGAATATCACACAGAACACATCCAAGGCACAATACAGCATTTTGACTTATTGTAGTATTTCTTCGATGATGGCTTCATATTAAACACATTATGTAACAATGTAATTAACGGAGCTTTGTGAAGGCCTTGTTAGCTTGTTTCACTGCACAGTGTCATGAATTTTGGTCCTCATAGGGTCGCATGACAAGTTTTTAGAGCATTGAACAGTAGAATTACATAAAGATGTGTTAAGAGACAAATAGGATCATGTTAAATCATTGCAAGGTTTTAGATTATCTTTCTTGCCATTATTTTGTATATTGTAATAAATGTCTTTAATAAAAAGCAGAGTTTGTCAATATTACATTGTACAGTTTTGATATAGAAATATTCAGTGTAGATTTGCTATTAAACCTCATATAGCAATACTGATTTTTGAAGAATTTATTATATTTCAATGTCACATTATCAGTTATGACATAAATAAAATTATTTTTTATCCTACCTTTGCACTGAATGTCAGATTCTAAATTAAAGAAATTGTCTAGGACTGACATATTGATGAACTATCGACATCATCAGATCAAGATTTCAAATTGGGAGAGTCCAAATGTCACGGGGTCCTATTCCGGTATCACACAATCAACTGAGCGAGAGATGAGCAAACAGTCCCAAGAACCTTTATTATATGCATAGTTAGAGGTCAGCAGAGGTTCATCAAGAGGCATGGACACATTCAGGTTGCAGATGGTAACTGAACTAATTCAATTACCTGACCTTTTGTAAAGTAATTAAGACTCTAGACAATACGGGGAATACACAGAGTGATACAGAGCAACAAGACAACACTCCTAAAATCAGTAAAAATATGAACATAGACAGAATGATACCCCACACACTGTATCATACCATCACAACCCCCCCCCCCTCCTCTTAATAAGTGAGCACGCCATGAGATCTACACAGACCTCTGGCCAACTCACTTTAGTCCACATGGCCCAACTGTTGATAGTTCATTGTAGAGTGGTAGGTCGGCCTGAGGGAGTCTACGGTTCTTATTGTTGGGACAGTCTATCGGCGTTCTGGTGTTGGCTTCCCCATTTGTATTTGATGGAGAAGCTGTAGGGTTGTAAAGACAAGCTCCACCGCAGCAATCGTCCATTGTCCCCTGATAAGCGGTTCAGCGGGTTATGAGGGGGTTGTGGTCTGTCACAATTGTAAAGTCCCGAAGGTGGATGCATTTGTCTGCATGAGGAACCTGCACTTTTAGTCAAGGGAGGCCAAGACAGGAGCAGTGATGAGGGCAGTCTTTAATGCTGAAAAGGCATCCTTGCATGCAGTCGTCCACGTTACATTCATAGGCATGTTCTTGTGGGTCAGATCGGTTAGGGGCTTGACCATGGTGCTGAAATAGAAACAAATTTTCAATAGTTACAAGCAGTTCCCAAAAAAGCAAGTACCTTTTTCTTAGTCTGGAGTATACACCAGTTGTTAATGGCTTACACATTGGCAGGCTCGGGCCTTAGGGTCCCACCCCTTACTCTATGCCTGAGGTACTGCACCTGACCAATCCCCAACTGGCATTTATCAGGGCGAATGGTCAGTCTTGCAGTCAGGATACGGTCTAGCACTATGCCCAAGTGTTTAAGATGTTCCTCCCAGGTTGTGCTGAAAATGGCAATGTCATCCAAGTAAGCACAGGCAAAGTCTTGACATTATCCTAACAGTCAATCTACCAGTCCCTGGGAAGTAGCGGGGGCATTTTTCATCCCAAAGGGTATTCCCAGGAACTCAAAAAGCCCAAATGGAGTAATGAAGGCCGAGCGCTTCCGAGCGTCCTCCATTAGAGGTATCTGCCAGTACCCCTTGCTCAAGTCTAACATGATTACAAATTGGGTACTGGCTAGCCGATCCAATAGATCATCAATCCTGGGCATGGGGTAAGCGTCAGTCTTGGTAGCATTGTTTAATCTCCGGTAATTGATGCAGAACCATCCTTCTTGGAGACCAGGACGACAGGAGAGGCCCAGGAGCTGTGAAATGGCTTAATAACACCCAGTTGTTTAATATCCTCCAGTTCATTCTTTATCATGCCTTGAACAGGCTCTGGAACCCGATAGGCAGCCTGCTGGATGGGGCGTTGCCTGGAGGTTTCCACATGGTGGCTGGTGAGAGTAGTCCGCCCCGGCTTTGAGGAGAAAGCAGAAGCCCTCAGTCTTCGTACGAAGAAAATATCGTCCTTTTGTATATCCAATAAATGGGAGCCCAGGGGCACTTGTTACAGGAATCCTCCCGCTTGGGCAACCTGGAGAAGATCGGGGGGATACTTGTCCTCGATGGTATCACTAGGGGAGGGGAGGAGACATCTAGAACAGGCATAGATCGGTTGTGATTTTCTTTCAGCATGTTGATGTGGATGGTCTTCTGTTGTCAACCAGTAGGGTCCAGGGCAATGATGTAGTTAGTGTTATTAACTTTCCACGTTGCTTGAATTGCAGGGGAAGCAATAATCATGAGCACCTGTTGACCTTCCATAAATTCCCAGTTCCTGGCGTTACGGTCATACCAGGTCTTTTGTCTGTACTGGGCCATTCGCTGGTGTTATTTAGTCAAGGTAGCTAGCTGGGCGAAATGGTCCCAGAACTCTAGAACATAGGGAATTATGAGCATTCCGGTGTCTGAGATATCTCCCTCTCAGTGTTCCTTCAGAAGAGCGAGAGGCCCACGGACCTTCCAGCCAAACAGTAGTTCGAAGGGAGAGGACCCCATGGACTCTTGGGGAACCGCCCAAAGAAGAGATGTGGCAGGTATTTTTCCAAGTCATTTTCAAAGTCAGCAAAAGCCTGCAGCATGTTTTTTAGGGTTCCGTTAAAGCGTTCACATAGTCCATTGGTATGCGGGTGGTATAGGGTGGTGTGTATGGCTCGAACACCACAGGTATACCAGAGGGACCGGACCAGGTCTGACATGATCTGATAATATTTTACTGGGGAACCCTACCCAGGTAAAGATGGTAATAAGAGCCTCGGCTACCTTTACTGCTGTAATACTGGACATGGCCACAGCTTCAGGATACCAAGTGGCATAGTCCACCACTGTCAGAATGTATTTCTTCACCTACCGGCTGGGGTGGGCTAGAGGTCCTATGATGTCCACAGCTACACATTGAAATGGTTCTTCCATTATGGGTAGGGATTGCAGGGGTACCTTATGTCGAGCTCCTGGATGCCGCATTCACTGGCACACATCGCCAGGCCAGTAAATACTTTGGGTGAGCCTCTTTTCAGTCCTTTTCCTCCCTTGATGCCCAGCCAAGGGGATGTCATGGGCCAGTTGAAGTAACTGTGTCCTGTACTTCTGAGGGACAATGAGTTGCATGGTTGCCACGTCATTGATGTCCTTGACACTGACCTTTGTTACGCAATAATACAATCACTTTTCTAGGAGAAGCTATCCCTTTTATCTCTGCCCTTAGCCTAAGGGCTGCTAAGGTAGTGTCATCCTCTGTTAATTTTCAAAACTCCTCTCTATCCCACGACTCTCCCAATGTAGTAGCAGGGGACGGATTGCTTACCAGCTCTGATGGGGTTCGTGATGATTGCTTCCCGGTGAAGTCCGGATGTCGTGGTGCTTGAAGGGCCTGTAGTCGGGTGATGGCTCCCACAAAATGGCACTATAACACTATAATGTCGTTTCCAAGGAGGATATCTGCAGGAAGTCCTCCCATAACTCCCAGCATTTCCAGCAATTCCCAGCAATTCCAGCATTTTGTCCCCATAACTATAATCAAAATGCACAGAAGCTTGCTGCATATATTTGTAAGCACCCCATCCCCCCCCCCCCCCCCCCGCCAGGACAATAGGAATTCCTGGGCCCTGGTGAACTGCCTCAGGTCGAACCACACAGGGGCATTCCTAACTATCGCTCACCCCCGTGTCTCTAAATCCCAACAATTTGTATCCATCAATTAAGACAGAATGTGAGGCGTGGTTGTCATCGGCCTGCGGCTGGGTGGAGGGGCAGATATAACAGGAAGGAGCTGGGGTGCAGGAACAGACTGTGGTTTATCGTCCAGAAGCCTCCTCCATTGAGGTCCGATTGTAAGGGACTCATCGGCCGGGGCTGCAGCTCTATCCAAAAGTGCGCAGCCTGCGCTCCTGGACTCATTCCTGTATCTCTGTGGGGCACTTGGCAAGAAATTGTTCTCTAAGGAACGCCTGTATAACATTTTCCACAGTGAAGGTGTTTTCCGCTTCCAGACATCTCCAACATGCCTGGGACATCTTATGGGCATACAACCTAAATGATCCCCCCATGATGCATGAGAGGTCTCGGAACTAGGCCCTATATGAGTCTGGGGTGATAGCATGGTAATCCAGGATAGTCCGCTTTACCATGTTATAATCCTAGTTCTGCTGTGAGTCAATGGTTCGGTAAGCCTCTGCCACAATTCCATTCAGGAGTCCCACTAACAAACGCATCCAGTCAGAATGGGGCACCTCCATCACGGCACACTGCTGCTCAAAGTCCTTGAAGAACCCCTCTATATCTCCAGAAGCCTCATCAAATGGTTTGAATACAGGGGGTGATTTGTGGCATTTGGGGAGCACGGGTCATGAATGGACAGTCAGGAAATGTCAGAAGGGGTTCATTAAGAGGTATGGACACATTCAGGTTGCAGATGGTAACTTAACTAGTTCAATTATCGGACATTTTGTAAGGCAATTAAGACATGGTCTTGGGAGGAGAGGAGGTTACATGTGGGAAGATATAAAATAATTAGTTTGGAGATATATGGAGCAGACAGAATATGGGCGCCTTTGTAAGTCAATGTTGATAGTTTGAACTGGATACATTCAGGAATAGGGAGCCAATTAAGGGATTTTCAGAGGGAAGGAGGGGAGGAGAAGCGACTAGAGAGCTGGATTGGTTGGGCAGCAGAGTTGAGGATGGACTGGAGAGGTGTGAGTGTAAACTGTGAGGCCACAGAGGAGGATATTACATTAGTCAAGGTGGGAGATGATGAGGGTGTAGAATAACATTTAAGTAGAGAAAAGAAAGGATGTGACAAAAAAGATAGTGGATCTGTGTTACAAAGAAAATTTTAACCCCTTAAGGACTAAACCACTTTGTACGTTATTGAAGGAGCCTCATTTTTAAAATCTGACTAGCATCACTTTATGTGGTAATAACTCTGGAACGCTTCAACATATCCAGGTAATTCTGAGATTGACACATTGTACTTCATGTTGGTGGTAAATTTTAGTCGATATGTTTGACATTTATTTATAAAGATATCAAAAATTTAACCAAAAATTAAAAAATGTCACAATTTTAAAACTTTGAATTTTTATGCCCTGTAAGGCAGCGCTAGTCATCATGCTGGGGGACACTCGCTTCACCGGGTCAACTAAAGCATACATGCAACACCTTACCGGTATTTCACAATCCAGCAGTTTATTATTTATCATAAACTGCTCATAACCGGGTCCATCTCAGTGGCTCGCCGACATATTACACATATAATGTCCAAGAGCCTTTCCAGTGACATGAAATCCACTTGGCTCCAGATGCAGCCTTCCGCAAGGTAACAATATAAATGCCCACATCAAGCAGTGTTTTACCTTTGCCGGGTTTTAGCTGCTTCAGACTTGTTCTGCCACAGCTGTGGCTTTACGGCTTCCCAGATGGGGGTCTCCAGCCCTCGTACCTTCAAAGGCTACTGGTATGTTTTCACACCTAACATCCAGCCTCTTGCCTTCCAGGCCTCTTGCCCTCCAAGGCTACTGGCATCTCTTACACATAAGGATCCAGCCTCTGCCTTTCAGGCTTCACCAGGCTTCACACTCTCACGGTGTCCCACACACGGGGAACAGGCCTCACGCCTTTCACCCTGTCTCATTAGCACCAGGGTTTATATATCCTCCAGTGCACACACAGGACCTGTGCTCATGTCACAGTCATGTGATCAGTCATCTGAGGGGGAGGTACATGGTCAGCCAAAACACACCCTGGACCATTACAGTAATGCCGCAAGCCGCTGCATTACATATCCCCCCCAAACTTGTGGGGTTGAACACATAATATACACAATCACATTATAACCCACAGTTCACACAGAGACCATGTACTTGACAATTGCGCTGCTCAGCCCCTGGAACATTAGTCAACGACATTAGCCCATTCCTTAGGGACCTACCATCTGTCATTATCACTGACTTCGTCAACTCACATTTCCGGGTCGTACCCTTGTCAGACCTTCCCTGCTCCCAGTGGTCATTCGTAACCTTGTCAGACCTCCCCCGCTCCCAGCGGTCAGTCGTAACCTTGTCAGACCTCCCCCGCTCCCAGCGGTCATTCGTAACCTTGTCAGACCTCCCCCGCTCCCAGCGGTCCATACAGCAGTCTGACTCACACGCCCTGGTATCTAAGGTCCGGTTCGACTCCGTACTGTCCCATATGCTATTGGGTCGTTTGTATGGGCTACTCAGACCTGAGTTACTGGAGGTCTCACTACCTCTAAACCCACGCCCACTATTCTCAGGACATCTTGGAAAGTCTCTAACTTCTACTGTAGCCGTTCTATTATTTGAAGGGCCCTTTCTCTGTCTAGTCTCACAATTTCTAGACGGCTGCCATCTTCTGCTGCTCAGGCGATTCTGTCTTTCCATTCGCAGTCTGGCGAGATTCAACTGTTCTACCTCTCACAGGTAGGTCACTCGGTACTCCATCAGCATGCGTATATATGCAAGATTTTCTTCCTTTCCTACAGCGGAGAATGACACCATGCCGTCTTCATCTGGTATCCAGTCCTGACGATCACATGGACTGCTTACTTTCATCACGCCAGACTTCTTTACCATCATTTGCATGGCTTGGCCACTTCTCCCAATGAGCTTTCTCACCAGAACATGAGGCACCCGGATGACCTCTTCCCACAGACTGTGAGCTTTTCTCATAAGCTCCAGTTGTCTAACGACTTGTTCCGTCTTCAACCAGAGAAACCGCTTTGTGCGAATACATCGCCAGTGCATGTCACTTAGGATCGCCACCCTCTTCACTGTGACTTCGGTCGTGGACAGGACCACCAGCTGTTTAGTTTCTGAGGTCGAGTACACCTTACAGGCTCCCACGGCCTTCTTAAACTCTTCATGCACGGACTCACTGATGCATTCTTCTCTCAAATCCTCGGGTACATCTATGAGGCACTTGTACCGAAAGGTTTCTGTCTCACCAGTGGTTTCCAAATGATCATCTAGCTCAGGACTCAGGGGCAACTGACTTTCAGCTTCTTCACCCTGTATGCTTCCCCTGAGCTGACTCACAGCTACAAATTCAAGAATTTTCGTCTTGACCACTTCCATCTCATACTTTTCTTCTGTTAACACATTCTTAGCTCTCCTCAGGTCCACCTTCTCATGGTATAAAGGAGTAAGTGCAACTTTTTTTTCCTTTTCCTTCTCCAAGGAGGCCTCGTTCACTGAGTGATACTTTGCCAGGCGACCTTTGAGCTCGAAAACTTCTTCCTCTAGCTCCGCTACTCACCTCTCAGCAGCCCATCTCTGAGGCTCTTCCTGCTTCAACTGCTCCTTTAACAGTAGAGTTCTCTCAGACCTCCCTGTCTCCAATGCGCCCACTCGGCTCTCAACAGCCAGTCTCCCAAGCTTCTCTTGCTTCAAATGGGTTTGTAGCGACTCCTTGAGCTCCTTGATCTCGGCTCCTACATCGACCGAATCATCCGAGCTCGCATTATTCGAGTAGGTATTTGTTTCATACCTCCCATCTCCAGTGGCCAACTCCTGGCCCTGGTCTGTAGCTTCTCCGATAGACTCCTCCATCTTTGTCCGCTCAGCTTCCATCTTGCTGATTCTTTCCTTAAGGCACGTCTCTGCCCTCTGGAGATTATCACAGAAAGTCTGCATCTCCTTCACCTGAGCTTCCAGTCCTAGGGTCTTTCTGCGGAGATCATCATTTTCATCACGGGTGTCCTGCAGAGTGGTCTCAACCACTTGGCGCATGTGCTCTGCATCCGCCTTATCATCCTCTAGTTTTTCTTTAACCCTGAGGAGATCCTCATAGTCTTTCTTAATTTGTTGCAGTTCCCCACTGCGTTCACCATATTCCTTCTTGGATTCACACAGCTCCCGGTTGAACTGTTCGCGCAGTCGTTCTAGGTTTTGTTCACGCCCAGAAACTTCATCCTGCAGCGCCTCCTTCTCAAGCTTCAACTGCAAAACCTCCTCCTTGGTTTTTCGGCGGTCCTCCTTAATTTCCTGGAACATTTCCTTCCATTGGTTAATTTCCTCGTTGCTTCCCTCCAGGTCTCGCTGTAAGTTCCTCACAACCTGGTATATTTTCTGCCGTTCAGACTCCAGGCTCCGCTGGTCTGAGGACACGTTCTCTAGGTTTTCCCATAGTTGCTGCACGTCACTCTGACACTGCTGCCTGATAGGCTTCAGCTCTTGGTCATGACTGGCCACCTCCTCTTTCAGGGCTGTCAGATCCTGATCCTTCTTTCTCAGTACTGTACCGGAGGTTGCTACTGGCAACGTCACCTCCTCTTCAGCCTCTAAAGGAGGATCCACACTTGAAACAAAGGCACACAGTACTACATTTTCTTTATTTTCACTTGCAGCAAAGACTACAGGAGCAACCTTTTTGTGGCTCTTGCGCCGTCGACGATGAAAGGGGGACTTTCTCTCCTCGTCTAGCTCCTCCTGACTGAACTCTCCTTCTACTTTCGTAGTGTCACCATCAGCTACGGGGTCTATGTCACTCCCTATGGTTTTGTGGACTAACAGGTCACCTCCCACTTTGACATCAACCCCTTCTACTGGAGCTACCCCGTTATCAACGGTCAAATTGTCGTTTTTAGGCGGTGCCAACACACAACCAGAAACAAATTTTGGTTTTCTATACTCCACGCTCTTGTGAAAATCCACCCCCTCTTGAGACTCCACCCCCTTTTGGACACCCACACCTGTAGGGGGAATTTTTAAAAAAAATTAACAATAGTCTTAGGACCCAGTTCACAACATCTCTTACCACCTCCCCGGGCACTCTGGGACAATACTGGCGCCCCCAGAGAGTTCACAGCATTGTTCACTGCAGCCATTCTATATGGTGCCCACAGCTCCTGCCGTCCCTGCACCATGTCCTGTAGACGTTTCTCAAATACCTGCTGCGGTTTTAACCGGCACTTTAATCGCTCAATAGCTTCAGTTTCATTTGCTGCTCCCTTCACAGCCATCGCGGTACACTATTCACACTAGACACTTCACACCACTCTCCCCGGAAAATTTTCGTGGCCCCGCCGAGCTACAGCAAACCAGTTTTGAGTGCGAGGACAATTTTCGTAACCCCGCCGAGTTACAGCTAGATGCTTTAATTTTCGTGACCCCGCCGAGCCACAGCAAACCAGGGTTGAGTGCGAGGACAATTTTCGTAACCCCGCCGAGTTACAGCAAGATGCTTTAATCTTCGTGACCCCGCCGAGCCACAGCAAGATACTTGTATCCACACTCTTCGTCCTGTGCCGTTACCCCTAGCAACCGGGCTGCAGTTGCCCCTAGCAACCGGGCTGTAGTTGCACCTAGCAACCGGGCAGCAGTTGCTTGCATTCTCCAACCACATGTAAGGCAGCGCTAGTCATCATGCTGGGGGACACTCGCTTCACCGGGTCAACTAAAGCACACATGCAACACCTTACTGGTATTTCACAATCCAGCAGTTTATTATTTATAATAAACTGCTCATAACCGAGTCCATCTCAGTGGCTCGCCGACATATTACGCATATAATGTCCAAGAGCCTTTCCAGTGACATGAAATCCACTTGGCTCCAGATACAGCCTTCAGCAAGGTAACAATATAAATGTCCACATCAAGCAGTGTTTTACCTTTGCCGGGTTTTAGCTCCTTCCGACTTGTTCTGCCACAGCTGTGGCTTTACGGCTTCCCAGATGGGGGTCTCCAGCCCTCATACCTTCAAAGGCTACTGGTATGTTTTCACACCTAACATCCAGCCTCTGCCTTCCAGGACTCTTGCCTTCCAAGCCTCTTGCCCTCCAAGGCTACTGGCATCTCTTACACATAAGGATCCAGCCTCTGCCTTTCAGGCTTCACCAGGCTTCATACCCTCATGGTGTCCCACACATGGGGAACAGGCCACACGCCTTTCACCCTGTCTCTGTAACGGGGCTCAGGGTGGCAGTCATGGGCGAGCATCGCTTCTTTGACACCCCGGCCCGCTACAGGAAATAGTGTACTGTGTGGCTGCATATGCAACGATGCTTTGACATCTGAGATCTCCACAATCCCTGTTAATGCGCTGGGTGCAGAACTGTCCCGTTTAACCCTCTCAGTCAAGAAGCCAAACCAGCTGTTAAAAACAGTGTTCTTTTTATGCACAGTCAAACAGGTGAACTTAGAGTAACAGGTTATGCATTCTTCATCACTTGCCACACAGTACTCAGGCTCCATTCTCAGAGTTACAGTCTTCACTTTGTTTCTGGCAACAGGTACGGCACAGTAGTGAGGAGAGATCTTAAATGCCTGCATTTTCTTAGGGGTAGAGTCATACGGGTCCACATGTATCGCTATGCCCTGATTCCCTGTGTCCTTGCTTATATCAGTCCCAGGGGCCACTCGTAGAGACATGCTCCCTGTTTCAGTACCCACAGCAGGGCGATGCCTTGTCCCAAGGTCCCTTTCTCGCTGGACAGTACACTTCAGTACCCACAGCAGGGTGCTATCTCATCCCAAGGTCCCCTTTCTCGCTGGACAGTACGTTTCCTGGACTTCTAAGCTTTGCTCCTGCAGGTTTCCCCACTTGCCTGTGTCATCCTGCAGCCTCTGTAACTAGATCCTTGTCCTCATGAGCCTTGTAGTTCCACACTAGGAACAATCTGTCTTTCCTCTTTCTCTTACTTTTCTAGACTGACTAAAATGGATCCCTTCTCTCCGAATCCACAAAACTCCCTCCCACTATGGGCTGTACTTCTAATTAACCCTCAAAGTGTCTGTGTATCTGATGTGTGTATCTGATGTCTGTATCTGGGCAGATTTCACCTACACTCTATACCAGAGTGAAAAGAAAGAGAGTGACATCTTGTGGCCTCCGGTCAACACTGCAGCCCGTAGGGAAATAACCATTAAATACATAGCAGTAACATGCATGTAAAATACATTCAACCAACAGAAATATCAGAGGAGTGAGATGCCATCCTCACCACCCTTACATCTCAAAAGCACCAGGGTTTATATATCCTCCAGTGCACACACAGGACCTGTGCTGATGTCACAGTCATGTGATCAGTCCTTCTGTGTGCACAGGACCTGTGCTGATGTCACAGTCATGTGATCAGTCACCTGAGGGGGAGGTACATGGTCAGACAAAACACACCCTGGACCATTACAGTAATGCCGCAAGCCGCTGCATTACAGCCCTTAAATCAGATGGTTATACGAAAACAAAATAGTTAATAAATAACATTTCACATATGTCTACTTAACAACAGCATAATTTTTTAAATATTATTTATTTTAGTTAGAAGGGTTAAAAGTTTATCAGCAGTTTTTAATTTTTCCAACAAAATTAGCAAATTCTATTTTTTTAGGGACCACAGCACATTTGAAGTGACTTTAAGGGGCTATATAACAGAAAATACAAAAAGTGACACCATTTTAAAAACTGCACCCCTCAAAGTATTCAAAACCACATTCAAGAAGTTTATTAACCCTTTAGGTGCATCACAGGAATTAAAGCAATGTGGAAGGCATCAATGAAAATTCAAATTTTTCCCCAAAAAATGTTGCTTTGGCTCCATATTTTTAATTTTCACAAGGGTAAAAGGAAAAAAAGGACTGTACAATTTGTTGTGCAATTTCTCCTGAGTACACTGATACTCCATATGTGGTGTAAAACTACTGTTTGGCGCACAGCAGGGCTCGGAATGGAAGGAGCAACATTTGACTTTTGCAGTGCAAAATTATCTGGAATAGATAGCGGATGCCATATTGCATTTGCATAGTCCCTGATTAGAGATGAGCAATTTGTTCGGAAAACGTTCGCCAATCTCAATGTCGGCACGAACATTGCACATTCGGATTTGTGTTCGGACCTCTGAGTGTTTTTACTCAAAATTGGCAAAATTTGGCCAAAGTGCAGTTCCACTAATGCTTTTTTCCAGACTTTGGCTAGGACAGTGGCGCTGTATGATGAGCAGGGGAGATGTGCTTGATGAGGGAAGGGGGTAGGGAGAGGTCAGGGGAACGTCGGACTGTTATTCTTAATTAATTTTTTTTCTTAATGTGTGAAGATTCTGCACCCAATCAGGGAGCAGAAACCATCCACAACATCCAGACATAAGGGTTTGTGTCATTGGCTGCCAAAGTCACATGTCCCTCGCCATATAAAGAGCGGATATATTGTTTTGGTGCCATTTTGTCAGTGTAACAGCACAGAGAGGCTGCTCCTGCTGCTGCTACTGGATAGCGAGATAGTTAGCTAGGAGGTTGATTGTCAGGCAGCTAGTTTAGATAGATAGGATCCTGTGTGGTAATTGTGTGGTCCTGAAACAAGGCCACATTTCTGCATGTAACTAGTGATGAGCGAACGCGCTCGCCACTGCTCGATACTCGCCCGAGCATCACTGTGCTCGATAAGTATTTCTGGGTTGCTCGGGCGGGAACTCGGGTCCCCTCCCTGCATGTTTGGTGCTCTTTAGAGAGCCAATGAACATGCAGGGATTGCCTGCCACACACTGTAATGCCGTAGCCATGTTGGTTGTGGGCATATCAGTGATTGGCTGGCAGCACAGCGTCATCGGGTGTATATAAGACTGGGCGCCTCCATGCTTGTCACAGTCTACCCTGGAATCAGGCAGAGTAGGGAGAGCTGCTGCTGCGTCAGGGAGAGATTTGCTTCTTCATATCTAGTATAGGTATTCCAAAACATATATCTATATCCATCTGAACCAATAGTCCTTCTGAGGACTAATCCAGCTGCATATAATCAGTGCTGTGGCAGACTGCAGTGTATAATACAGCACAAAAGGGTCCATTGAACATCCTGTCTGCTGCTGCTGTAATAATTGCAGATATTTCTAGACAGCCCCAGATATCAGGGGCCAGGGCAATTTTTTTTTTTTATCTTAATCCTGGTTATTTGCTTAAAAAGCAATCAGAGTACACTATTTTTCTGCTCACTGCAGAATAAAGTCAGATCTGTTCCATATTACAGCAATAAAAATCCAGAAATTTGAACTGAATGTGAAAAATATTGGCCTCCTTTTCCATTCTATTGCAGTGTCGGTGATGCTATTCACACTAGGTCTCCGTGCAAAATAATATTAGTAAATTACAGGCCTACAAATTAAAGCCGTGGTTCTCTGTCAGACATATTACTGAAAAGACTTCAAAAATCATAAATTTCTTCCATTTTCATTCGGTTACAGAGTGTCGGTGATGCTATTCACACTATGTCTCCGTGTAGAATAATATTAGTAAATTACAAGCCTAGAATTTAAAGCCGTGGTTCTCTGTAAGACATATCACCAAAAAGACTCCAAAAATCATAATTTCTTCCATTTTCATTCCGTTGCAGTGTGTTGGTGAAGATAATCACATTATATCTCCATGTAGAATAATATTAGTAAATTACAGGCCTACAATTTAAAGCCGTGGTTCTCTGTCAGACATATCACCGAAAAGACTTCTAAAATTATACATTTCTTCCATTTTCATTCCATTGCAATGTGTTGGTGAAGCTATTCACACTAGGTCTCTGTGTAGAATAAGATTAGCAAATTACAGGCCTGCCATTTAAAATCGTTATTCTCTGTCCGACATATCACATATAACTGCGTTCCAAAATCAGCCATTTCTCGTGAACGTGAAAAATATTGTCCTCCATTAAAAATGGGTAAGGTGCGTAGCAAGGGACGGGGAAGTGGATGTGAGGGTGATGGTGCATGCAGAGGCCAAGGACGTGGCCGTGGGCAAGCTGAAATTATGCCACAACAAACACTCAAATCTTCTCGCTCGACATTCCTGTCCCAATTACTAGGGGACCACAGAGCACCACTATTGAACACAGAGCAGTGTCAAAAGGTTATTGGTTGGATAGCAGATAATGCTTCCAGTCACTTGGCCACCATCAGCTCCATCCTGTCTTCAACACGGTCAAGTCTCAGTAGCCGTGAGTCTGGACCGCATATTCCTCACCTTGATCCTCCTTCCTCCCACCATGCCAAGTGCCCGGAGACAACTGATCCCACACTTGGACACTAAGAAGAGCAGTTCACTTTTCCATTTGTAGATTCGGGCCTCTCGCCCAGCCAGCTTTAAGCGAGTCAAGAGGAGAACAAGTGTATCAATGCCCAAATATTGGATCAGTAACGGTCACACAAAGACGACGGTGGTAAAGTGCAGTTACTGTCGCAAGAGGTGGATGATGATGATGATGAGACACAATTGCCAGAAAGTCAGGAGGAGGACCAGGGTGCGGAAGTGGAAGACGAGGTGGTGGATTATATAGTAAATTATTCAACTTGGCAGGGGGACACACAGAGCGAGGACAGCAGCACACAAGGGGAGGAAGGCATAGGAAGTTGCCAGTACAACTGTTAGGTCTTCCCGAGTCTGGTTATTTTTTAAAGACTCTGCAGATAACCTCAAAAAGGCCATTTGCACCACCTGCCAGGCCAGCATCAGCAGGGGTGGCAAAACTACCAGCCTGACCACCACCAGCATGATCAGGCACATGGCAGCAAAGCACCCGACTAAGTGGGCCAAACCCCAGGGTCCAGCAACAGTGTCCGCGGGTGACACCACTGCTTCTGCCGCTGTTGTACGTGAACGCCAATCCCCTGTCCATGGCGCATGCCAAGATGCCTCCCGCCCTGCACCTGTCATTGCACACTCTCAAGTAGCACCATCAGCAAGCACGTCCATGTCCTTATCCCAGCGCAGCGTTCAGTTGTCCATACCCCTGTCCTTGGAACACAAGCACAAATGCGCAGCTAATGCCCCACAGGCCACACTACTAAATTCACACATTTCGCGAATGCTTGCGCTCAAAATGTTGCCTTTTAGGCTCGTGGAAACGGAAGCTTTCCGCAACCTGATGGAGGCGGCCACCCCTCAGTACTCGGTCCCCAGCCGCGACAATTTTTCCCGGTGTGCCGTCCCCGCATTACACGAGCATGTGTTCCACAAGATTAGACGTGCCCTCAACAAAGCAGTTACTGGGAAAGTCCACCTAACCACGGACACGTGGACAAGTGCTTGTGGGCAGGGACGGTACATCTTGCTGACGGCACACTGGGTTAATATAGTGGAAGCCGGGACGCAGTTGGACCTTGGGACGGAACCCGTCCTCCTGACGCAGAGGATTGCTGGCCCTGGGTCAATCAGGGTTGCCCCCACATTCTACAGCTCCTGCACCTCCTCCTCCTCTTCAGTCTCCATCTCCAAAATGACTACATCAGTCGCAAGCTGGAAGCACTGCAGCACTGCCTCGGCCAAGCGGCAACAGGCTGTGCTGAAGTTAATAAGCTTAGATGAAAAACCACACAATGCTGAAGAGTTATGGACAGGTCTGAAAGAGCAGGCTGATCTGTGGCTGACACCGCTGACCCTACAGCCAGGCATGGTCGTGTGTGACAATAGCCGGAATCTGGTGGCGGCTCTCAGGCGAGGTGAGCTCGCACACGTACCATGCCTGGCCCATGTGCTTAACCTCGTGGTTTAGCGGTTTCTCAAAACCTATCCGGATCTGCTGGATCTGCTTGTCAAAGTACGCCATCTGTATGCCAATTTTAGAAAGTCACCTACAGCTTCCGCCGTCTTTGCCGTGCTTCAGCAGCATTAGCAACTGTCCCCACGCGTTGGAACTCTACATTGCAGATGTTGGAAAGGATTTGTGAGCAGAAGAGGGCAGTTGTTAACTACCAGCATCAACAAGGCCGTCGGAATTCAGGTCAGACTCCACACATAAAACCTCAGGAGTGGACATGGATATCAGACATCTGTACCATCCTCCAAAACATTGAGGACTCCACCAAGATGGTGAGCAGCGATGACGCCATAATTAGCGTCATCATCCCGCTTCTCCGTCTTCTGAAACGCTCTCTGCTCTCAATTAAAGAGGATGCATTGCAGGCAGAGAACGATGAGATGGAGCAAGGAACCATGCAAGGTGATTACACACAGTCCAGCCTCATCTCATCCCAAAGTGGATTGTGTGACAATGAGTAAGAGGAGGAGGAGGAAGAACAGGAGCTAGTTTCCTGCGCTATAGACAGTACTACCGTGTTCGGCGTGGATGGCCTGAGGACAGGGAGAAGGAGGAAGAGGAGGAGGATGAGGAGTAGAGCATGGTCAGTCGTCCTCATGGTGAGGACACGGAAGTCTTGCCTCTTTGCAGTCTGGCACTCATGGCTGAGTTTATGTTACGCTGCCTTTCCCGTGACCCTCACGTTGTCCAAATTTTGGGTGACAGTCATTACTGGTTGGTGACGCTTCTAGACACACTACAGGGAGAACTTTATATCTCTTATTCCCTTGCAGGACAGGCCTAATAAAATGGTGCAGTACGAGAAGGCCCTTGTTGCGGAATTATTAAAAAATTCCCATCTGAAAACGCTGACGGCAGAGGTCACAGTTCGTTGGGCAACCAAGGAGTACAGGCGAGAGAGCCACAAATGCAATCTAGCAAAGGCAGGGGAACACTGTCAAAGTTCTGGGACAGTTTTTTCAGACCCTCCCATCACACAGGCCCTGAGGCGCGGGGTATTCTCACAAGGAGTGCAAAGTTTTGGAAGATGGTTAGGGAGTATCGTACCATCCGTACCAACGTCCTCTGTGATTTAAGCTGGACACGTGACATTAACTGGCTCTCTATGCCTTGGAGGTCCTGGCCTGCCCTGCCACTAGCGTTTTGTCAGAGCGGGTTTTTAGTGCCGCCGGTGGAATTATAACCGATACTGAAAATACTGACAGGCTGACTTTTATAAAAATGAACAAGGGCTGGATTGGGCCAGACTTCTCAACACCACAGAATTATAGCAGCATAACATAAACTTAAATACAATGTCTCTTTTTGGGGAGGTCTAACTCTATTCCCATGCACCTCTGTCTTCACACCCAGACAAGGGTATATGCTTCCTGATTTTGTCTATTTGCTCTTGTCCTCCTCCTTCTCCGTATCTTCATCCTCCACCACCATATCACCGCAATATGTACCATATCAACATATCTACGTCTCTTGCAAGGGGCATTGGAGTTTCTCCAAATTTTTGGCAGCCGTTGCTTCAGTGCATAGGCAAACAGTATGGGAGACACACTTTCTAATAATGGGAACATTGTTTTTAGGAGGCCCTCCGACCTCTACATCTGTTGCAAGGGGCATTGGTGTTCCTCAAAATTTTTGGCAGCCGTTGCTTCAGTGCATAGGCAAACAGTATGGGAGACACACTTCCTAATAATGGCAACATTGTTTTCAGGAGGCCCACCGACCGCTACGTCTCTTGCAAGGGGCATTGGAGTCCCTCCAAATTTTTGGCAGCCGCTGCATTCACTGCATAGGCAAACAGAATGGGAGATCAACTTCCTATTAATGGGAGCATTTTTTTTCAGGAGGCCCTCCGACCTTTACGTCTCTTGCAAGGAGCATTAGAGTGCCTTCAAATTTTTGACAGCCATTGCAATCACTGCATAGGCAAACAGTATGGGAGACCCGCTCCTTTCTAATGAGAACATGTCGTTACTGTGGCCCAGCTCTATGTATCTTGTAATTGTTAGTGGGGTTTTTCCTAAATTTTGGCAGCCATTGGACTCACTTCATACCCTATAACTGTACAGCAGACCCGCATGGGCATTACCACTATAGGAGACCCACTCCTTTATAATGGGAACGCTTATTTTACTGAGACCCTCCTCTATGTCTCTTCAAAGGAGTATTGGGTTGCGTCCAAATTTTTGGCAGCCCTTGCAGTCACTACATATGCAATAACAGTATAGGAGACCCACTCGTTAATAGTGCGAACAATAAAGCATAGCCGGCTGATGGCTCTCTAACAATAGTGAGGGCCAACTGCTGGCCCTTTAAAATAGTAAGGACCACCTGATGACCCTATAAAAATAGGCTTTGTGACTTTCAGAGTCCCTCCATCATAAATGAAACATGATGTGTCTGATGATGTGTCACACACTACATGGCCAGATAAGGTTGTAAAATGTTAAAATGACATTTCCCGGTGAATGCATTTGTCTTAAAAAATAACGTAAAAAATAAATAAATAAAATAAATAAAAAAAATAAAAACACAGTAGGATATTTGTTTAGTATAAAAACCAGACTCGCCAATGTAACTTCAATGTAATCACATTGTTCAGCTCCTGCACCTCCTCCTCCAGTTCGTCCTCCATCTCCGAAATTACCACATCAGTCACAAGCTGAAAGCACTGCAGCACTGCCTTGGCCAAGCGGCAACAGGCTGTGCTGAAGATAACATGCTTAATGCTTAGGTGACAAACTGCCCACCGCTGCAGAGTTGTTGAAAGCTGTAACACAGCAGCCTGATCTGTGGTTCTCACCGCTGAACATACAGCCAGGCATGGTCATGTGTGACAATGGGCAGCACCTGGTGATGGAGAAATGACAGTCGGAGTACATACAGTTTCCCTCTATGCCAGTCCTTTCACTGAGCTAAAGAATGGCTGTGGTGAAATACAGCTCCCACTGAGAAGCAGTTTCAAGCTGAAAAACATTGGGCCCACCAGAGGATTTTATTCTGAGGGCTCACCGTTCTCCCCCGCTCAAGAGCCCCATAGCTGCTGCAAAGTTTGCGCTATCATGAATACTCCTGATGGAGAAGGCTGCCATTGCTTATGCGCCAAGTTGCATTAGAGGACTTCCTGGGAGAAATGACAGCTGGAGTAGATACGGTTTCCCAAGTCAGTCCTTTCACCGAGCTAAAAAATATGGCTGTGGTGAAATACAACTCACTGACAAGCTGTGGACTGGCTCCTTACCATCCCTGGCCACATTCACTTGTCCACGTGTTTGTGGTTAGGCGGTCCTTCCCAGTAAGTGCACTGGGGAGGGCACAGTTAATGTTGTAGCACCTGTGCTTGTGGAAGGCGGAGATGACACCGGGACAAATATTGGCGGCTGGGGACCGAGTATGGACACCCGGCCGCCGCCGCCATAAGGTTGTGGACAGCTTCTGTCTCCACAAGCCTAAAAGGCCACATTTCAAGTGCAAGCAGCTGTCAAAAATTTGGCAGTATAGCATTGCAGCCTGTGGGTGGGTGTCTGGCTGCATACTTGCGCTTGCATTACAAGGAATGGGGTAGGGACAACTGAACGCGGCGCTGGGACAAGGACGTGGACGGTGATTGTTGCAAGTCTGCAACGACAGAGGCATCTTCGCATGGACCAAGGATCACTTGTGATGGCCACACTTTTAGGCAGTGACCTGGGAGTCAGAGATGCTTTCAGGAGTCTTCCCCATGCTGTTCCCATGTCTTTTCAGCACTGTATGCATATGTCTGATGATGTGTCACACACCACATGGCCAGATAAGGTTGTAAAATGTTAAAATTACATTTCCCAGTGAATGCATTTGTCTTGGTTGAAAGCAATGCAAAAGTGCAAAAACGCATCAAAAAAGCTACATGTGAACATAGCCCAAGGTGTGGAGGAGCATTTTTGTTTTTGGTTATTTATTTTGCCTTATATACAAGTCATTACCCTGGAAAGGATGTTCCTTAACATTTTTCCCAGGAAAATACATTTTGGTTTCGTTTTTGCATGTTTTATTGTGAGACCGTAAAAGTGGAGTAATACCTTTGACAACGTTGTTGACAGCATTGACCTGGGCATCCGAAATGCTTCCACGGGTCTTCCCCATGCTGATACCATGTCATTTGAGCACTGTTCCCATCGATTTGGCAAAAAGGGCCACTTTTGAACTGCGGACACTTTCTCCATGGGGAGATAGACTCCGGCACTGGAAACGGTGTGCCTCAGATATTCAATCTCACGTTTAAACAAGTGGCACTTCGGAGGTTTGACCTACAGCTAGTGCGACCAAAGCCATTCCAACACTTGTTCCAACCAGATAAGATGGTCTTCAAATGTGGGTGAGTAAATTATGATGTCATCAAGATATATCATGGTCGCTTCAAAATTCAGATCCCTTAGGCATCTTTCCATCAGGCACTGGAACGTCCCAGCTACATTTGTCAGCCCGAAAGGCATCCGGTTAAATTCAAATAGGCCCATAGAGAGAATGAAGACTGTCTTCGGCCGATCCTCAGCAGCCACCGAAACTTGCCAGTAGCCACTGGTTAGATCAAGAGAGGAGGAGTACTTGGCCTCTCCCAAGGAGGACAGGGATTCATCAATCCTCGGGAAGAGGTAAGAGTCCAGCACGGTGCATGCATTCAGCCATCAGTAGTCTAGACAGAACCTCTCCGCTTAATTGTAAAGTGCTGCGGAATATCTTGGCACTGTATAAATAAAAATTATTATTATTCACCTCAGTGTACCATCTTTCTTCGGGCACAATAGGTGCAGCCCACTGGCTTTGACTTTTGCGTATCCCTCCAATACGTAACATGTGCGACAGCAGTTTTTTTACTTCTTGGTACATTTGAGCTGGGTACGCGTCCTTGCCAAACGGAGGCTAGGGTGCTAGCAACCAATAGTCCTGAAATCGCTTTGTCCCCCACTATAGGTTCAATCTGGACATCCACTCTTAGTGAAATATGGGTCACTACCAGCATGGTGAGTACAGTTTGCCCCGCGGGTAAAGTCACTGTAGCCTCCAGGGGTATCAACAATTTGCCGACGAGCTGGGAGGAAGCGGGTAGCTTATGAATTTGACTGACCCGTACGAGCTGCTGGAACACTTTTTTGCTGGCATGATCATGAGTGGCACAGGTCCAACTGTTTCTTTCTGGCCATCTGCAAGGAACTGCCAAATTTCTTTCAACACATTCATTCCCAGGGTCACGACGGGCCCTCCTCCTCCTGTGCCTTCCACCAACGTGATCCCTTTTCTGCCAAACTCTTTTCTGCAGACTTATTCAGATATCCACACTACTCCAGCCACCAGAATGGGCAAATGGTTGGCTCCTTCTTGGAGCAGGAAACTTCAGGGAAGTGAATATGAAAGTACTTTTCGGGCATAGTGGTCACCTGGGACCCTGTGTCTATCAAACAACGGATACGTTGTCAATTAAACTCAGTCAGGTAATAGGCCTCTCGGAAACAATATCTTCTGAATCTTCATCCTTTCTCTGGGGTTCAGAAACCCACAGTATGCTCCTCAACCGTGGGGTGTGTCAGTTTAACGGATGCCCGCTCCACCTTCATTCCCGGTTTGGACAGTCCCACAATATGTGTCTTCTTCCACCACAAGTCCAGCATTCTACCACGCATTCTACTGATGGACGGCGGGTGCGGCGTGATGGGGCACATGGGAAGCTGCTTTCCAGCTCCCACCTTTCTTCGTATCGAGCAGGGATAGACAGGTGTGGTAACATTAGTGGGGGTCCCCTTGAAACTATGCAATTCACCTTGGATATCCCATATTTCTTGGCATAGCTCCTGAGCCCAGTCAGGCTCTTTTTCTTGTCGGCCCAGGGTGGCCACTTCATGACTCCATACTGCACCCGTGAAGATAGGGGCTTCTCGTTCAAAGCCTCGGGCCTCTGCTCGACTTCCAGGAAGCTCGTATTGGGGTTTAAACTTAAACGTTCTTTTAGGGCCTGACTTAGGTAGGGATCCCTCAGTCCAGGCACCAGTTGTTCACGCATCACTTCATCTAACCCGTCTTGGGCCTTCTTGATGATGTGGGCTGTCACTTCATGAGAAGCGTTTACGTACTGGGCCACAGCCTTGCCCTCCCCTTGGACCCAGCAAGACAAATGCATACTTAGGTGGCCTAAATCCGTGGTGTCACCATACATGTATTCTAAAATTCTAATCACTTTATCCACAGTGTCATGGTCTCTCATCTGTCGGGCCTCTCCGTCATGGGTCCAAAGGGCCAACTCCGCCTGTATGGCGGGAGTCATGGTGAACATGCACAGGATGCTTCTCAGTCTGTGCACCAAATCTCACAGTATTAAACTGCTTCCAGAAAACTTTAGAAGGTTCCTAAGCATAGCACCCAGAAGTATATTTTCTCTGGAGGGTTCGGTCAGTGACTGATTTACCATCTCTGCGCTAAAATATTACATCCTGCTGACTACGCCAAGTGTAAAGCTGGTGACCGGATGCAACACACAGATGGACACGAGGCGGGAACAGCCAATGAACTATTTATTTCCTCCGATATGGCAGGAACTTACAGTAGTTATGGAAACAGTTAAATAGTATGAAATAATCACAAGTAAATTATACAATACATATAATGAATCTTAGAGCTCACTTTTAATGTTAGGGTAGTCTCTTAAAGATTATGCTTATGTCACTCTAACACGGGTGATACACCCGTTCCTCTGGGAGCTACTGTTTTGCCTCCTCCTAAAACACTGGCCCTAGCGGGGTTCACCAGTTCTTCCTGCTAGGCCGCAAGTCTTCATGACAAAGTCTACCAAAGCACACTGAGCCTCCTTCACTGCAATTGTCCCCCGCCCTGTCAGCTGTCCTAGCCCAGGTCAACACCTGTACGGGATGTTAGTGCTACAAACGATGACCAGGCTCACTCGAGCAGTCTGTTCACCACCACAGGCATCCTCTCTCAGGCGAAGTCTCCTCACCGATATTTGGTGCTTGACCGCGTGCGGGTATTTCTCTGATCCAAAAGGATGAGGGCTGAGCTCCGGTTCTTGACTGGCGTCACCTGGGCTCTGGGTCTTGACAGGCGCAGGTCTGCCTTGATCAGTGTAGTTGGAACTTTGGGTATTGACCAGCATAGTTCGGGTCCTTGGGCCTTGACCGGCGTAGTCTGGGCTCTGGGTCTGACCTGGTGTCACTTGGGTCCTGTTTGCAAGTGGCCAGCAACCCACTGGCGCACGCTTCCTGCTTAGGCCTGTCACTCCGGCAGCAGCGTCTTCTCTTGTGCACGTCTGGACCGCTCTCTCCTTTGACACCAAAATTCGCTAACAATTGGCACGCAGACCTTTTATACTGAGGAGCTCCGTCATCAATGGCACCTAGGTGTTACATCCAAACTCTTCCTCCATGCAAACTCGTCTGAACGGTAGTTGGCAGCCTTCTTGCACCAACAACACACAGCGCAGGGGTTTTTCAGGAGTATTGTCATTTGTCACCTCCTCTTACACATATTCTAAAGTGTCCCCATCATCCTCATTATAGGGAATCTTCCGACGGGGTTCCATCTGAAGCACATATTTCAGAAATTTACACAGAAACCCTGGTGTAAGTGCTCAGTGTAGATCGTAGGATAAATGTGAGCCGAGCCTTAGTGTGATCTTTGGGATGCAGAATAAACAAATCAACAGCAGGTGAAGAATTTGGCTTTATTTATTTTTTAGGCCATTCCTCGTGCTGTATAAGTGATAAGACAGCTTTATTCTTCCGGTCAGTACGATTACAGATTTATATAGTTTTTTTTTATGTCTGGCTGCTATCACATACTAAAAATTACCCTTTTTATTTTTACAAAAAAAGTTTTCACAACACCATATTTTGAGAGCTATAATTTTTCTGCCAACAAATTCATGTGAGAGCTTGTTTTTGCAAAATGAGTTAAAGTTTTTATTGGTACCATTTTTGGCCACATAATATTTTTTCAGACTTTCTATTCTGATTTTTGGGAGGCAGAGAGAACAAAAACCAGCAACTCGGAGATATATTTTTTATGCCGTTTACTGTGTTGGAAAAAGTGATGACAGTTTTTTTTCTTCAGATCAGTGCAATTACAGCAATACCACATATATATATATATATATTTATGTTTTGTCGCTTCTACACAATAAAAACTGTTGTTTAGAAAAAATATTGTTTTTGCATCACTATAGCCTGAGAGCTATAGCTTTTTTATTTTTCCACCTATGGAGCTGTATTGTGGCTTGTTTTTTGCAGGACAAGATGACATTTTCAGGTATAGCATTTTTATTTACTTTGTATTTTTGATTGCATTTTATTCCACCTTGTTGTCGGCAATATGATGAAAAAACATTTACCTTTTTTTTTTTTTTCTTTACAGTGTTCACTGAAGGAATTAACTAGTGCAACAGTTTCTTAACTTTTTTTACTTACTCTCTGTATTGGACTTTATTGGTCCTAACACACCAGGAGATCATTGTTTGACTTCCGGGTGCCATGGCAACCAACGGTTTCCCGTGCGTTTTTGCTGCGGGGAGCTGATGGGTATGAGAGATGGAGTCCCCTCCCTCATACAACCTTCTAAATGCCACTATTGATATTGATCGCGGCATCTGGAGGGTTAATCAGCCAAGGGCAATAAGGACACCAGCCCTGGCTATTACCGCAGGAGCTCGGCTGTCAGATGTGTCGAGCTCCCGGTGATGATCGTGCCGGGATGTGTTGCTGTTTCAGCACTTCTCGCCGATCACAGATTGCCTGACCGATCACAGCAATCAGAAAGCAGAGATTGCTGAAGTGGGTCCCTACATCTCTAGAAATTGCCGGCACAGAGCTGTGACTGTGTGTGACTGTTAAAGTACTTGACGGGTATAGCACGTCAAGATGCAGGAACTGACACCTGTTCATGATGTGCTATGCATGTCATTGGTCATTGGTTAAAGACTTTTCACCTAGTCATTACATTACGTAAAAGCCCTCTATAAAGGGGTTGTCTTATTATAAAATTATTTTCAAAGAATATTGGGGGAATTATAATGTTTTTTCCACCTTTTAAAATTATTTTATGAAAAACAAAGCAAGTATATGCTAAATTATTTTCAGAGCAGGTAATATTGATATTAATATCTTCTCAAAATTGAGTGGATTTTGCTTCAGAAATTCTGAGATTTTGCTCTACTTTCTGCATTGTAAAATGTGAAATCCTAACTGAATAAGCACAGAATAATAAATTCAAAGACTGCAGATATCAAGTCTACAACGTTGCTCATGTTACTCTGTTGATGTTCTCTGTAGTGTTTGGATGAGATTTTATTAACTCTGGTCCACAATGCCAGTAGTGGACCTAGTACTGTAGAATGGATTTTCTGTCTGGAAAGACTGCTGCATGTACAACCTTTGTGATCATACTCTAAAAGGGCCTTATATCAGCCTTTCTAGCCATCTGAATTAACTTGTGTCATTGTCCCTAAGTTTTTAGACTACTGTAGAAAAGGACACAACTGCATTGAACTCATACACAACAGATTTTCCAATAATGTCCAAAGCATGCATTGCATTTATATATATATTATTCATTATGTACAATATGAAGAAAAGCCAAGACTCCCCAGAGAACCATAAGATTTATATTATAATAGAGTGTATATATATATACATATACACACACATACATATATATATATATACACATATATATACACACACACATATATACAGAACAGAGGAAAGAGTGCTCATCCCGCAGCCACTACATCAAAACAAAAAATAAAAAACTTCCATTTATTAGGATAAACATTACGAACTAGGAGAAATTAAAATCATGGCAGAAGGCGTCCAGACGTCTGGTCTACACGTTTGGAGCAAAAACGCTCTTAATCATGACTAAAAGCGTTGTAGCTGAAATGAGTAGACCAAACGTCTGGACACCTACTGCCATGATCTTTATTTTTCCCATTTATTTAAAGTTTATCCTAATAAATGTGAAGTTTCAAATTTTTTTCTTTTGATATAGCAGCTGTTGGATGTACACCCTTTTCTTCTGCATATTCAACCCAGAAACCGGCCTGGAGTTATCCGTGCACAGCGCCCTATCTTGTATTTATCCTTCACTGGTTACAGCTGATGATTTTTCCTTTTCACCCCTCGTTACATTATTTTCAATAATATTCTTTTCATTTGGGGGATTTTTTAACAAGGCTACATTATTTTGATACATTGCATGCGTTGACACTATTAGGTGGGTATCTTCAGCCATAGCTGACGGCTAATATGTCCCTGGTGAAGAAAATATTTGCACTGTATTAATAGTGAACGAAAACAAAAGAATCCTGTCATGTGATACAACTCAAATTTTTATTTGCTTTTTCTTACACAAACTGGAAGTAAGTTTAAAATTTCATTTCCTACTGATTGGCCTCCAGCATCCGGATCATCCTCGTAATTCAGGAAGCAAGTCTGGGAAAAGCTGCCAAAGTCATTGTGTTTAACACTAGGACTACTGGACTCGTGACCCCGCCTAGAACTACTGAAAGGAGTCATTTTGACTCCTTGCTTGTTTTCGTTTATTTTTAGAGTTTCATTTGTGGTTATTTATTAATAATTATATTTTTTGTAATGTATTATTATTGTGAGATCCAACAGTAATGCTTTTGATTGTTTTTTTTCTGCTTTTCTTATTTTTCTACAGAAAATAACAATAATTATAATAGACGTTTTTCAAACATTTTTTTTTATTCAAGTGCACACATATAAACAACAACTGAAGAACAAAAAGCAGAGAAAATGTAGGTGGAGGAGCATAAAAATGAAAATATGGCGCAGAATTCACCTTCTAAACATTTGGTGTTTCGCATTTTAGGCATTGCCTTTGATTTATGGCAGTACATTGCCCACACAAAGACTTACCACAAGTCTTACAATTTCCGACAGATCTATTTTTCTTGCACTTTTCTTTGATCTGGCAAAATTTTGTTTGAACCATCACTTCTGAGCATGTAGAAACTTGGGACGTGGAACCCTTTTCCCTATCTGTGACATAAGGACCACTCAACTCTCTCACAAGCGTTTGCAAAAATGCCTTGAGTGACATTTTTTGGTGGGTAATCTCCTTGAATATTATCCATGCATTTATACCCGCAAAGTCTAAGGCATTTTCAAATGCATGAACAGGCCATCTCCTTGTGCATGTGGTATATTTTCGTGCCATCTGATCCACTACATCTACTCCATATTTTGTTTCATTGCAAAACTTTACCGTTTCTGGAGTTTTTTTAGCGGAATCAGACGCAACAACATCTGGATGGACGGAACTCAAAATGACAACATTTTTGTTGGGCTTTCCTTGATATACTGTAAGTGTAAAATTGTCTTCATTTCTAAACACTTTAGTGTTGTACAATTCCTCTTTCATGGATTTTATTTCTTTAGGCACTTCTCGCCTTATCTTGTTCAGTGTTCCCACGATGGTTGTTCCTTTGCTTTTTAGCTGTTTAGCTAATTTTACTGAAGTAAAATAATTATCGGTTGTAACATTGCGACCTTTTTTCAAAAACGGGTCCAATAACTTCATTACCACATGGTCAGCTAAACGGTCCTCAGCACGGCGTGTGTCATCTTTGCCTAGATAAGGGAAGCCATTTGCCAGATATTTGCTCCTCTTATCAACAGCTAGCCAATATTTGTGGCCATATTTATCTGGTTTGGAAGGCATGTACTGCGTGAATGGACACCTTGTTTTGCTTGGGAAAAGTTGCTCATCCACCATTATGTATGGGCCAGGTTTGTAACACGCAATACAATTTTCAATAAACCTGTCCCACACAGTAGAAAATAGAGCAAACTTGTCCGTTTGCAGTCTCTCCGATCGAGTAGATTTCTCATCAAATCTGAGAAACCTCATAATTTCAACAAAGCGGTCCCTAGAAATTGTCGCTTTGCAAAACGGTATTCCCCAGTCATTACACCAAATACTGCTAATCGAGTGACGGTTCGTGCCAGATATTCCACGAGCATAGAATATCGCAATGAATGCATCTAGCTCCTCATCAGATAGAGTTTGTTCAGCATTACACAGTAATACAAGCAGGTAAAACACAAGGAAAATGTGAAAAGTTGACATGTAAATTGAACTACATCTATATGAACATCAGGGTAAATAAGACAGAGTGAAAAAATTATGCACAAAACTTTATAGCAACATTTAGTGACAAAAGGACCTCAAAATATAGTAGGGAGTCAAAATGACTCCCTTCAGTAGTTCTTGGTAAATTTTGAAAAAAACGCGCAAATTTTTCACCAAAATTATTTATTCTCACAAAATCTTTTTTCACATCATATTTGAGGAAAAGTCACCGAGTTTCAAGCCAGAATTCTGAAAAATGTAGTCACAGAAGAGAAATAAAAAACGAAAGGAGTCAAAATGACTCCATCAGTAGTTCTAGTGTTAAAACATATTGTGTCCAAGTAGTGAGATATGGGACAAACTTGAAAGCAAATTATAATTGGTTGAAACATAAGTTGTAATAATGAACTGTAAATTATATTTATATGTAAACCTTATCAATAGTCAATTCTGAAACATCCCCTAAAGTGTCTCTGTCTCTGCTATTTTGGGTGTACTCTAATATGCCACTCATGTTACAACAATAAGTCACTTGTCCAGTTTTATAATGTCGCTTTTTTTTCTCCTTTGAAATCGATTGATGAAAACCACCGCAAGTCGATGAAATGCAAAATCTGGTCAATGTGGTAATGATTGTAGAAACAGTCCCCATAGAGGGGTTCTCTGATGACATCCTCTGTTTATTTGCCCTATTAGGAAGTCATAAAGAGGGCAGGGTATCATATAGTGTGGCTCTCGCTCTGGTGGATCTAATGTTTGCATAAATGGCCATTAGTTTACTTAGATTTTCATGATCAAGAGAAGAACAGTTGTCAGACCCAGCCGATCATACATTTATCACATATTGTACAGGTACATCAGAAATGTCAATAAACTGAGCACCCCTTTATAGTGCATTATTGCAGAAATCATTATGCAAGTCTCAACTGTTAGAACGGCCATACCAATTGATAGTTGGTGGCCTAACAAGCTCACTTGACCAACAACTATCTCCCTCATGGTTGAGGAGACCTAAGCCAGGTAGTGACAGATGGTGACACCACATGCAGCTGTGGTTGTCTCCAGAGGCCAAACACCTTCCTGCCTGGGCACCCGGATGGCTCCCACTCCGCACTTCTGCCCTCCGCTCATTGCACTGCACTGGCTCCCTCTGCTCCTGCTTAATACTCATCCCTGTACATAAGGTAGCATGCAAGTGTGGATAGAGACATAAATAGGAGAAATGACAGAGTATATAAGACTCAAAATGTGAAATTATGAAGTATCTTTATCCACAAAACAAATCCATTTTATTATACATATATAACAGACCAGACAAAAAAAATCAAGCTGAAAGCAAACAATTAAAAAAGGACCAAAATAACAATGTCAAAGGGATACTTTGCATCAACCACTGCAGGTTGCACATCCCCTAAACCAACTTGCATTAGCAATTAACAACCCAATAGATGATAGAATGATACAAATACATGCTAGACATGTGAATAAAAAGCCTTGTCAAGAACAGACAATACGAAGATATGTGGATCTACTTAAGATCCAGGAAAAAACAAAGTTGTTCATGCCATTCTTGATGAAGAAATGTGCTGGAGTCAGACTGTTTGAATTCATGAGGAAGGATATGACTCTTCATGAATCAGGAGCGCTGGATGAGGGGCGTGCACCTTGCCACAAATCCTACTCCAGTCTGTGATGGAGTAAGTTTTAATAATAATCTATATTTTTATATAGCACCAACATATTCCACAGTGCTTTACATACATTATCATCACTGTCCCCATTGGGGCTCACAATCTAAATTCCCTATCAGTCTCTGGAGTGTGGGAGCAAACCGTAGGAAACCCACGGAGAACATACAGACTCCTTGCAGATGTTGTGCTTGGTGAGATTTGAACCCAGGACCCAAGTGCTGCAAAGCAACAGTGCTAACCACTGAGATACTGTGCTTTTGTAGCTTGGCAAATGCCACAGCTCATAATGAATGACTTTTCATGAAACAGGCGAGCAGGAGAAGGGGCGTACACCTCTGTATTCGCCTCACAACAAATCCTACTCCAGAACCAACTGGAGTAAAATTTGTGGTTTAGCGAATGCTGCTTGTCATAAATTGGACGAGTGGTGGTGTCCACTCCCCTGTCCCGCCCAAATTACAGATGACGCGCCCCCTGGGCCTGTATTGTGCAGGGGAACCCGGAACCGGGCCTGTTGTAGAATGCTGGGGGTTGTAGTCTCCGTGTGGCGGTGACCCGGTCCGTGCCCAGGGTGGTCAAACCAGTGGCAGTCTTAATGTATAGCAAATGTCCGACTACGCCACCCGTGGATTGCGGTCAGTGGGGACTGCCGCTGCGCTGCTGACCGCTGAGGCTGATGTTGTTTGCGCAGCCGAGTATGGGATAACTCCCCACAGGAGAAGTATTGCCTCAGGGCAGCTAATGTGAGAGATGATGGGAGTGATGGTGTGAGGGTCCCAGTGCTAATGGTGCTGGTGCGGCAAGGAATCACAGAGACGTGAGGTGCAGTTCAGGGTCTTTACTGATGGTACAAGGCAGACCCTCCCGGGAGTACTGGCTAGTAAAAGGGGCCTGGTCAGTCTGCGAGCAAGCAGGAGTTCCCCTGGCCAGGTGGAGTTGTAGGCCTCCCCGTTTATCTGCACTCTTCCTGGCTACCTTGCTGTCAGCGGTTACAAGTAGCCCACGTCCCTGAGTATACCGTGTGGTGCTCACCCGTATGGCTGGTGACTTGGGGCCTTCTGTTAGCCTCCGGTCCTGGATGGCGGCGCTGGTCCCTTCTTTGTGACTGAGCCTCCGGGCTTCTATGGCCAGAGGACCTGGAATCCCCTGCCGGTTGGTTTCTGCTGCTGGGTATATATCAGTCCCCACAGCCTCGGACTCCTGTGTCCGGTTTTAGTAACTTCAGCCAGGGCGAGCTATATCTCTGCTCACAGCCCCTGGCCTTCAGCTGCTGCTCCTACAGAGCTCCTGTTCTCACTTTCCCTCTCCAGGCTCTGACTGCTCTGCTTGTTCTGCAGGCTCTGTCTCTTTTAATCCCGCCCCAGACCCAGTGTATAAGGGCAGATTCCTCCCCTCCCAGGTCTGGGTGGGCAGTGTTGCATGCTTAGGGCTTCCTGACCAGAGAAACCTCCCACTTGCTCTCAGACATAATATCTCTATTACTGTGGCAACCAGACCCCTGGGGTGTCGCATTCCCCCCTAGTAAATTTTAGTACTCCGGGACTAAACACATTTTTAAAACATAATAACAGGGTATAAACAATAATACGATAACATATTTACAAGAAGCTTTAGTTCTTTAAAGGTCACGGCGTGTCCGCAACCGGGTGTCCATATCACCCAAGGTGAAGTTTTTGAAACCAGAGGGTGTCCATGTCACCCAAGGTGAAACTTTAAGCTAAGTAGGGGACCTGTCCAAAGCAAACCGCTTGCGTTGGCCTTGGGCGTGGCTGCAAGGCTGGAGCTAGCTACTTTGGACCGCAAGTAGGCCACGCCAGACAGGTTTTCTCTTCCGCGGCCGTCTTCACAAGAGGCACCAAGGTGCAACTATCTACAAAACTGTTCCGGTTATCCAGCGTCCATAACCTGTTAGTCCAAATAAATCTGAAGGGTAACTGGAGAAACACAATTAATAACAGGCAACAAACATAAACCATAAACATTTAAACAGATAAATTCACAGTGCATTAGTTTAGATTCTCCAGCGAGCGGGCATTTGACCTCTAGTGACTCTAGTGGACCTACGGAGCTCACTAACTGGTTCTGCACTACAGGGTGCAGGAGGTGTTATGGGTAAGCTGGGCAGCTGTCTGCACACTCTTTGGCTCACTAGGGGCACGGCAGGCTCACTACTAGCAGAGGGTTGATCCTCCTGTACTGCTGGTGTGGACTCTTCTGCCTCTTGGGCCGGCTGCTCTTCCAGCTCTACCGGTTCCTCTGTAGGCACTTGCGGGGCTGGCTGGAGAAAGGTGAGGACGGGTACCACGACAGCGCCGTTTACTTGTGTCCAAGACCGGGGAAAGTCTCTGAGTACGGTACTGATCATTTCTTCCCTTTCCTCTGCGGGTTGAGGGTTTCCTTGATCTTCTTCAGGGCTTTGCAGCTGCTCGGGACACTTCTTCAGGTGGTCTCTGGAGACAATGGCTGTGGTTTCTCCTCCATCCTTACTGATTACGCAGATTTTTGGGTTCTCATGGCTTGATGGCAGTACGGTGTACGGGTCCTTCTCCCACTGGTCGTCCAACTTGTGGAGCCGCCTCTTCCTCTTCAAGACCTGCTCTCCAGGTACCAGGGGAACAGCGGGAGCATACTGGTTATAAGCCTTCTCTTGCCTTTCTCTAGCTTGAGATAGACTTCGCTCGACGCTCTCCTGTACTTTCCGATACTGCTGCTGCCGTTCTGTATCCCAGTCTGCCTCTGGCGAGGTGTCCTCAGGCGTCAGGACTCCCATATCCAGGTCAATAGGCAGCTTACCAGGTCTTGCTCTCATTAGGTAAGCCGGGGTACAGTTGGTGGAACCTACAGGGATGTGGTTATACAGGTCCACCAGATCAGGCAGTTTCTCAGGCCACAGACTGCGTTCTTCCAGGGGCAATGTTTTTAGCAGATCTATCACCACCTGGTTCATCTTCTCGCAGAGTCCATTGGTTTGAGGGTGATAGGGCGTTGTTCTTATCTTCTTGCAGCCATACAGGTTGCAGAACTCCTGGAAGACCTCCGCTTCGAAGGCTGGTCCTTGGTCTGTCTACACTTGGTCCGGGTACCCGTGTGGACGGCAGAAGTGCTGCTGGAAGGCTCTAGCTGCTGTTTGAGCCGTTAAGTCCTTGACCGGGACCACCACCAGGAACCGGGAGTAATGATCTACGATTGTGAGGGCGTAGACATACCCAGATCTGCTTGGAGCCGGTTTCACATGGTCCAGGGCTACCAGTTCCAGTGGCTGTCTGGTGATGATGGGCTGCAGGGAAGTCTTCTGGCTGGCTCGGTCTTTTCTTCTCAGGTGGCACGGGCCACAGTCTCTGCACCACCTCTCGATGGCTCCTCTCATGCCTACCCAGTAGAACCGTTCACGCAACAAGAACTCCAGCTTCTTCCATCCGAAATGCCCTGCTCCGTTGTGGTATGCCTCCAGAACCATAGCCGCGTCTCGTCTTGGGACCACTACCTGCCAGGTCAACTCATGTGTTCGAGAGTTAACCATTCTCCGGCACAGCTTCTCCCTGTAGAGGAACAGCTTACTTTTCTCCTTCCACAGTTGCTTGGTCTCCTCCGGAGCATCTGGGTCAAGAGGGGCATCAGCCTGGGTCAGCATTTCCTTCACCAAATTGACTGCGGAATCACTGTCTTGCGTCTCCGCCCAGTTGTAGTGGGGCAAGGGATTGAACGTCACGGAGCGCCTGTCCTTCACACGGTGGGAATACAGGGTAATCCCATGACGGTGGAACGCAGGGAGCTCAACTTCTTCCAGATCTTCTGGATCTTCCCCTACGTCCGGTAAGTTCGGCATTCTAGACAGGGCATCCGCGTTGGCATTTGAGCGTCCTGCCCGGTATTTGATGGTGAATTCAAAGTTGGACAGGCGGGCCATCCATCTCTGTTCCAGGGCACCGAGCCTTGCAGTGTCCAGGTGTGTCAACGGGTTGTTATCCGTGTACACTGTGAATTTGGAGGAGGCAAGGTAATGCTTGAAACGTTCGGTCACTGCCAACACTACTGCCAGGAACTCCAGCTTGAATGAGCTATAATTCTCAGGGTTCCTCTCCGTAGGCCGTAGCTTTCGGCTGGCGTAAGCGATTACCCGTTCTTTCCCTTGCTGGATCTGGGACAGTACGGCTCCTAGCCCGATGTTGCTTGCGTCCGTGTGGAGGATAAAGGGCTGGCTGTAGCCTGGATATGGCAGGATTTCATCCCCCGTGAGGGCCATCTTCAGCTGGCAGAAGGACTACTCTTCCAGCTTTTCCCACCTAAAGGGCGGCTTCTGGTTTTTGGCTTTCCGAGATTGACCTATCAGGAGGTCCTGCATAGGGGCTGCCATTTTGGTGAAACCGGGAATGAATCTTCGGTAGTAGCCTACCAACCCGAGGAACTGCCGCACTTCCTTTATGCTGGAGGGTCTTGGCCAGTCCTTAATCACGGTGATCTTATCAGGGTCAGGAGCCACTCCGTCAGCACTCACCACATGTCCCAGGTATTGCACCTTTGGTTTCAGGAGGTGACACTTGGAGGGTTTCACCTTTAGGCCGTAGTTTGCCAGAGCTTCGAACACTTCTGCCAGGTGTTTCAGGTGGTCCTCGTAGGTCTTGGAATAGATGATGACATCGTCCAGGTATAACAGGACCGTCTCGAAGTTCCGGTGTCCCAGACAGCATTCCATCAACCGTTGGAAGGTTCCTGGTGCGTTGCAGAGCCCGAACGGCATACAGTTAAATTCGCTGAGACCCATCGGGGTGGTGAATGCGGTCTTCTCCCAGTCCGCCTCTGCTACAGGAACCTTCCAGTACCCGCTAGTGAGATCCAAAGTAGAAAAGAAGTTAGCAGATTTTAATGCAGCTAAGGACTCTTCTATCCTTGGTAACGGGTACGCATCTTTGTGTGTGATACGGTTGACCTTCCTGTAGTCTACACACATTCTCATGGTGTTGTCTTTCTTTTTCACTAAGACTAGTGGAGCTGCCCAGGGGCTACAGCTGTCCCTGATTACCCCAGCCTCCTTCATGTCTCTAAGCATCCCCTTGGCGTGTTGGTAGTGTGCCGGGGGTACGGGTCGGTATCTCTCCTTTATGGGAGGATGGTCTCCCGTGGGGATGTGGTGTTCTACCCCCTTTATTCGCCTGAAGTCTAGCGGGTGTTTACTAAACACTCTCTCGTACTCTCGAACCACCCGATAGACTCCCTGTTTCTGGTGTGAGGGAGTGGAGTCAGTACCCAAATGCAGTTGCTGACACCAGTCCTCCATTGGTTTCTTAGAGCCGTTACCTTCCTCTGGTTGAGATGGAGGCAAGGGTTCCACGGCCTGTACAGAATTCTGGTTTATGGTGAACAATTTGGCTAGCGTGGCATACCGGGGCAGGTATACTTCTCTCTCCCCGATATTTATGATGCGAACGGGCACCCTCCCATGGCGTACATCGACCACCCCCCGTGCTGTCAAAATGGTGGGCCTACTGTCTGAGTAGACGGGTTCTACCATTGCTTGGTAGTCTCTACCTCTTAGACCAATAGCTGCCCGGCACCAAATCATCATCTCACTTTTTGGGGGCATGGCAATAGGGAACGGGTCACACATTCTCACGCTACCTATCTCACCACCAGATAGTTCCACCTGTTGCCGCTTCATCAGTGCCCGGATCTCTTTTTGGAGCACACGCTGCTGGCCGGAACTGGCGTTCTTGGCAACCTGCTGTAAAATGAGAATCACCTCTGCAAGACAATTTTCAATCACATTAGTTCCCAAGGTTATTCTAGGGTGACTCTCATGACGGTCTATGTCCACTATAATCAGTCCTTGTGCCGCCAGTTCGACTTTACCGATCTTAATGGTCACCTCTTTGAATCCCACCTGCGGCACGGGCTGACCATTGCTGGCGATGATACTCAGGTCGTCATCTGGGTAGCGGGTTATGTCCGAGTCATTCCAGTACTGTTTAAAGAGCACGTACGGGATGGTGGTCACCTGTGACCCAGTGTCTAGTAGGGCACTCATAGGAATGCCATCCAGTACCACAGGCAAGATTGGACGTCCCCCTACGCATTTATCACGCCTGTTTGATGGGCCTGATGGTCTTATGCCTGGGGGTTGGCCCTCTACCCCAGGTTGTGCCCGTTTAAATGACAGTACCTTGCCACATGTCCGGGTTGATTGCAGCGGCGGCAGATGGGTTGTCCGTCCTCGTTGTATCGGTCGCTGGGTCTTCCTCTGGCCGGTGGGGTCCTCCTCAGTCGGCGCCACGGGACGTCCTCCGGTCCGGATGCCAGCTGGATCTTTCCTGGAGAAGAGACCTGTAAAGACTGCACAGTTCTGGTTAGCGCGGCAACGCTCTTAGTCAGCTCTTGGACCTGATGGTGCAGGTCTGTAGCCGGGTCACTGTTTAAAGCCTGCGCATCAGCTCCCACAGGCCCTGCAGACAAGGGCGCCGTCTCCTGGTGGTAAGTGATAGCAGAGCGCCTGTGGGTCACAGCGCCACCTGGTGCCGGTTCTCGGAGCACCCGGATGGCTCTGTCCTTGAACTGTGCAAAGTCCAGGTCAGGGTCCTGTAAGGCCATTGCCCGCAACTGGGTTCGGTGGGCATTGCACAGTAGACCCTCAATAAACTGTTCAGTCAACAGCTTATCTTCATTTCCCACGCTGTCAGGGTCTGCCTGCTTAATGGCTCTCAGGGCCTCTTGTAGGTTTAGAGCATAGTCTCTTATACTCTCATGTGCCCGCTGTTTACACCCGTAAAATCTGAGCTTTATTTCGGCTGAGGTGCGGGTATCAAATGTGTCTTTCAGCCGGGCTAGTATTTCTCTGACAGTCCTCTTCCTCCCAGGTCGCCAGGACTTTACCTCCCTTTGGGCTGCCCCGATTAATTGGGCCACCAGGATGCTCATTTTTTGCTCTTCTGTGAGGGGGTACACCTGGAAGAGGCTATCCAGTCTTTCTCTAAAGTCATTTAGAGTATGTGACTCCCCTGAGTACAGGGGTAGCCAGGTTGCCCCCGGGATATAGGGCATGGTGAATGGCATGACTGCTGCAGCGGTTGCGCTGGCAGTGGCTGTGGCAGTGGAGCTCCCCTCGGTATCCGGCATCCTCCTCCCCCCTAGTGGACCGTGGCCTACCTTGCGATGCTCTTCTTCCGTAGGCCGCGGCTCCGCAGTTGATCGTCGGGGTTGAGGACCTGGCGTCGCGCTCCGATGACGTCAGCGTCGCTCTTCCTCCCTTCCAGGACGTTGCGCAGCGTCAGAGCGTGGGGCGGAGCATGGGGCGGAGCTTCGGATCTCGCGCGCTTTCGGCGTCCACGCCCCTCTTCTTCCCGTGCGGCGTCCCGAAGATGGCGTCCGAAGGCGGGAAGCAGCTGCGGATGGCGGGAAGAAGGCAGAAGACGGCGGGAAACGGTCCAAGATGGCGTCTGATGGCGGGAATCGGCTCCGGATGGCGGGAAACTTCACCACAGGTAAGTATAAAAGTCTCTTTTTCAGGCACGCAGTACCCGGTGGTTGCGGGCACGAAATCCTGCCGACTACGCCAAAGTTGACGCGCCCCCTGGGCCTGTATTGTGCAGGGGAACCCGGAACCGGGCCTGTTGTAGAATGCTGGGGGTTGTAGTCTCCGTGTGGCGGTGACCCGGTCCGTGCCCAGGGTGGTCAAACCAGTGGCAGTCTTAATGTATAGCAAATGTCCGACTACGCCACCCGTGGATTGCGGTCAGTGGGGACCGCCACTGCACTGCCGACCGCTGAGGCTGATGTTGTTTGCGCAGCCGAGTATGGGATAACTCCCCACGGGAGAAGTATTGCCTCAGGGCAGCTAATGTGAGAGATGATGGGAGTGATGGTGTGAGGGTCCCAGTGCTAATGGTGCTGGTGCGGCAAGGAATCACAGAGACGTGAGGTGCAGTTCAGGGTCTTTACTGATGGTACAAGGCAGACCCTCCCGGGAGTACTGGCTAGTATAAGGGGCCTGGTCAGTCTGCGAGCAAGCAGGAGTTCCCCTTGGCAGGTGGAGTTGTAGGCCTCCCCGTTTATCTGCACTCTTCCTGGCTACCTTGCTGTCAGCGGTTACAAGTAGCCCACGTCCCTGAGTATACCGTGTGGTGCTCACCCGTATGGCTGGTGACTTGGAGCCTTCTGTTAGCCTCCGCTCCTGGATGGCGGCGCTGGTCCCTTCTTTGTGACTGAGCCTCCGGGCTTCTATGGCCAGAGGACCTGGAATCCCCTGTCGGTTGGTTTCTGCTGCTGTGTATATATCAGTCCCCACAGCCTCGGACTCCTGTGTCCGGTTTTAGTAACTTTAGCCAGGGCGAGCTATATCTCTGCTCACAGCCCCTGGCCTTCAGCTGCTGCTCCTACAGAGCTCCTGTTCTCACTTTCCCTCTCCAGGCTCTGACTGCTCTGCTTGTTCTGCAGGCTCTGTCTCTCTTAATCCCGCCCCAGACCCAGTTTATAAGGGCAGATTCCTCCCCTCCCAGGTCTGGGTGGGCAGTGTTGCATGCTTAGGGCTTCCTGACCAGAGAAACCTCCCACTTGCTCTCAGACATAATATCTCTATTACTGTGGCAACCAGACCCCTGGGGTGTCACACAGACACTTTGTCGGAGCTGTGCGAAAATGTTGTTATAACACCAAAAATTGCATAATTTTAGCACAGCCTCAAGTTGCTTCAAAATAATACACCTTTTCAAAGCTTTCATGCCACACTACTGGCATAAAGGTTTTGATGAATCAGTCCCAAAGATTCTATCAAAAAATTATTATAAAAGATAAATAAGAAAATACTCAAAATAATAAAGAAAATCAATGCTAAAACTACCTAATGTGGACATTGGAGGGTAGGCAGCTGGTGAGAAAACACACCTCACGTGAAGCTGACGCGCCCCCCTGGGCCGTGGGGTACTCGGCAGCCGGGCCTCTGGTTGCCGGGGGATATCACGGTGGCTGGCCCGGTCTGTGACCCAGGGCGGTCAGTAAAAGGGGGGAGCTTTATAGGGGATTTGGGAAAGTGTTTGTGACGCCACCTGTGGATCGCGGCTAGAGGGAGCCGCCGCTGCGGAGCAGTCCTCTGGAGCTGGAGTTTCAGCAGCAGGGATGGTGTGGCTCTCCACAGGTAGAGCAAGCTCCAGGGCAGTGTAGGTAGATGATGGCTGCGCTGGGTGGTGTAGTGCAGGGGGAAAGATGGAGCAGACGAAATAATGGACAGAGGCGGTGCGGTGCAGTCATCCGAGTCTTTACTCACAGTTCCTCAGGGTGCACTGTCAGCTTACAGCCTCCTGCGTCGCGCTGCGTTCATGAGGCAGGGGTTCAGCTCTTACTCAGGCAGATTAGGAGTACCTGACAGAACCCCACTTTTCTGTGTTCCTAGCCAGACCGTCTTCACACTGGGTCTTTCTCCCTCCTGTCCTGCGCTGCCCACTCTCAATCCTGCTCGGGTGCTCTGAAGTCCCTCCTGTACGTAGGAGTTCACAGACCTGCTTGACCCTCACAGAGATTAGAATGCGGCTTGCGATCTCTCTGTCTTCTGACTCCCAGACTGTTCTTCTGAACTGTCCCGAGCTGTTCTTCTGAACTGCTCTCCTCTACGCGACCTGCCACCCTAAGATGGCTTCCCTATTTATACTCCTACTAAAGTGCTCCCCCTAACTACTTCCTCCACCCACATCCACTACTGGTTCCCCCTACCTCTGGGTTCCCCCCACTCCAGCCAGGGTCAGGGCTCAGCAGAAACATACATTGCGTCTTGCCCTTCCAGCCGGCCTGGAGCAGTGTAGTGTTGGATGCAGGTGTTGGGGTTCCTGGCAGCACTCCCTCCTTACCTGAGAGAAGGGGGCACCACACCTCTGGGTAAGGTGCAGTACCTCTGTGGTGACTGAACCCTCAGGGGTGCCACATATCACCATTCATAGTGACCTCTTCAAGGGTCATTAGGGGAGAGAGGAGAACAAAAAAGATGAGGTATGTTGAAATTAAACTTTCTGATTCTTCCAGGGCTGTGGAGTCGGAGTCTGAGTCGTGGAGTCGGAAGCGGTGTCCATTTTGGTGAAGTTGGTATGAAATGAACCGACTCCGACTCATAAAATTTATAATAAATTGGGTTCATTAGTACAATGCAGGTTGTGATGTAAATGTTTTCATAAGAATTTGGGAAAGTTATGAAATGTCCTATAAATGTCTGTTCTGTTCCTGATCTAAGGATCTTGGCTTTTAGTTGAGATGAATCTGTGCTGCACTTTATGTACATGCTCAGTAGTGAGGCCATGCTGTGGAGCTAGAGTTGGAGACGTGGAGTCGGAGTCATGGAGTCGGAAATCAAGGAAATGGAGGAATCGGTGGTTTGGCTTACCGCCTCCACATCCCTGGATTCTTCTCTTACTCATCACCTACCAATGAGTGAACTCTGGAGGCATCCATACACATTTAAATGCCATCCAGTTTGTGCTCCAGAGCTGTTCTTTTGAGGGCATATGCAAATAACGTCCTTTTCAGCCTTTTCACAACGTCAAGTTTTTCAAGAGGAAGATGCTTCAGAAAACACTGGCATTTTTTCCTAGTGTCTTTATTTTTATCTGTTTTTTTTTTTTGTTTTCCTGAGCGCTTCAGCATTTTTTCCACAATTTTTATGGCGTATTGTGTATTTCCATTTTTTTTCTGTTTCCTGAGCTCTTTTTCAACTTTTTTATAGCGTCTTTTGTACTGCCAACTATTTTGTCGCTTCCTGAGCACTTTTTCCAGTGGTTTTATTTCGTCTTTTGTACTGCCGTTTTCCAGGCTTTTTTTTTTAAACTCCATTCAACAATGAATAAAATGCTAGTAAATAAGTTTAGCTTTAAGACAAAATGCTGGCAAAAAGCTTAAAAAGATTCCTGGGTGTCCTGCGGGTGTCATTTGAGCCTTCCCTTTGACTTGTTTTGTATCATAATCTCAAAATTCTGAACCGAAAATGCCTGAAGAATGGACTGCTCACTTCCTTTAACCGCTTGGCGTATTTGGAAACCTGAAGAAGTTAAAAAGACTGAACGTATGAACATCAAGTCATTTTTACACAGAAATCCATATTTTCATTCTTTTGCGAATTTCAGGGAGCTTTTTCACGCTGATTTTGGAGCTAAAGACGGCATGCGCACTTAGCCTGAGGCAGGAATGGAGAACAAGAAGGTGCAACCACAGTCAGTGATTTTTTAGAAGCTGTTAAAAAAGTCACCTTAGCTAAATAGTCATCCACTTGTGTAGACGTTTATAAGGCTTTTCCAGTTCTCATAAATCTGTGTACATTTTACGCATAGCACACCCTTATGCTCTCTATGATTACTTCATAGGAAAGGAAAAAGTGACAGATTGCCATAAATGCTAAGGCACACAGCCATTGTGTATTGTGAAACGTCATGTGCATTAGATATCCATGTACATAAAGGCTTCTATATCTCACTGAGAGGAGAGCGAGTCAGTGACATCCACCTCGGTCCCCTTCATATAAATGAAGTCTTTATGTGAAGTCAAACAGTTTTTCAGTTTTTGGCAGACAGATGTTATTATCACTGGAGCAGTACTGGCCTGCAGCATGCTGAGGAGGAAAAGTTTATACTGATTTGTCCAAGTATGGAGGATTTCCTCAATGCCTTATCTTAGGATTTTCTTTTAAGTTAAGAATTTGGCATGTTTCCACAATATTTTATTAAAGCCAGAGGCAACATGCTTGTCCAGACTAGCACAATCAGAATATCTTTCTTATGACTTGGTGTTAAGAATCTAAAAGCCAAAGAAGTTGAATATGGTGGATTTACATAAATTAAATACTCCTTACCAAGAGAAAAAAAAAGGAAAATAAATATATAATATTTTGCTACCCCATCTGTAAGCAGCATAATTTAGGATCATAGATTCTGATTCCAGCAATTTGTCACTAACTGGGCTACTTGCTGCAGTTTTGATAAAATCCCTGTTTTATCTGCTGCAGATCTAGCAGTTCTCTGAATGCTGAGTTCTGTATAATCCCGCCCCCACCACTGATTGGAAGCTTTCTGCGTATACTTTGCATAGGCAGAAAGCTGCCAATCAGTGGTGGGGTTATACATGTATATATAAACGGAAATTCACACAATCAAAAATACATATGATAAAAGCAATATGAGTAAAAATAATCGAAATGAAACAACAAAAATTATGGTAAAATCCATGAGATGGAATGCATTTCACAGAGCCTGTACAGCAGCTCATGTACTAAGGAGCCACACAACCTTACAGGGTATGCAGAATTTATAGAAAAGATCCAAATACTTAACTGTGACTGTCTACTTTGCAAAGTACAATAGTCTACTTTGCAAAGTGTGCATGTCACAAAATTTTTTTGTTCGCACATCTGTTTTACTAGTCAAATTTCACTACCAAATATGCCAGACTATTACAGCACTCTGTTGCAGGAGCTGATTTTTTGGTCTTGTACCTACCTGGCATTTCATATTTTGTATTTTTTGGTAAGGGGGATAATTTTTGTTGAAAAACAAATTAAAAAAAATTATATATTTAACGGTACATGTCTGGGGGTTTTTTTGTACATGTATTTTACTAGTCTAATTTGCCTAATTTATCAACTGCACACACAATACCTGTACTGCAGTCTACTGCCATATTTTGCTTTCTCTGTACATTTACTTACCTAACTAATATTTTTTATTATGTCCTTCCTGACAAGGATAGAAATTAGAGTTAAAAAGATGAAGTTTGTCAAAAGTTAATTATTGTGCTGTACAGAATGTATTCTAAAAGAAAAAGTGTCAATGTCAATAGACAGGGTAATGTAAAAGAAAAAAAATGTATACCACAACTAAGAATGTCGTAGCTGCTCAGTCATCTCTGTCAAAGCAGGATGATGTTACCTCTGACAGTACAGACCAAAAGTTTGGACACACCTTCTCATTTAAAGATTTTTCTGTATTTTCATGACTATGAAAATTGTACATTCACACTGAAGGCATCAAAGCTATGAATTAACACATGTGGAATTATATACTTAACAAAAAAGTGTGAAACAACTGAAAATATGTCTTATAGTCTAGGTTCTTCAAAGTAGCCACCTTTTGCTTTGATGACTGCTTTGCACACTCTTGGCATTCTCTTAATTCATAGTTTTGATGCCTTCAGTGTGAATGTACAATTTTCATAGTCATGAAAATACAGAAAAATCTTTAAATGAGAAGGTGTGTCCAAACTTTTGGTCTGTACTGTATGTTAGAGTCACAGAAAAGTCTGCAAATGACTTAAAAGGATCATTTTTAGACCGTTTTTTTAATTTAAACAAAAACATGACATTGTCAGTGCAATAAGTTATTAAATGACATGTTGTTTACCACTGAGTTGTCATTTCTATGGTGAGTTCACTTTGACATTATTAAGACTGTGTTAAAGAGATTGAAGAGGTTAGATTTTCCGAGCAATTGAAGTATCTGCGAATTTAAGAAAAAAAAATATTTGAAGGACCTAGAAAATTTGATTTTCAAAAGATTTGATGATCTTTATTTTCTAGACTGCAGTTGTAAAGCATACAGCAGGAAGGAATATATGCATATTGCTGGCTGGGATTAAAAAGCAGGGAACAATAAATACAGATTGCAGAAACCACAGGAATTCACAGAGATAATAACAGAAAAATGTGAATAATCTCGAAATAACAGTTTGTAATGACTACAGCAGCCAGTTTGTTAACCTGCAGATAGCAGTAGATGCAGATTGCAGAAACCACAGGAATTCACAGAGATGATTACGGCGTAATGTGAATAGTCTCTAAATAACAGTTACTAATGCTTACAGTAGTTCATGAGTTAACCTGCAGTATGATGAGCAATAGATGCAGATTACAGAAACCACAGGAGCATATTGAGAATACTACAGCAGAAGAAACTGGATAATAGAAAACTCCAATCAAACAGCAACTGAACACTATACTGACTGAATCCTGAAAATCACAGGTGTGTGAAAATCAACCTTAAAAGGTCTTGGATGATGATATCAGTAAGGTACTGATCAAGTAGTTTAAGCTAATGTGAAGCACAGAAAGGGCAGCAGCCATAGGTGATAGGAGTGAACCTCAACCCTGGAGTCACACAGAAGACCTGTGCTCAACTCAGCAGAAATTAGGGTGGACAAATCAATTTGCCTATTTCATCATTTTGTTGAATCCATAGAATTCAATAGGAGAATCGATTTCTCATACATTCTCCAAAATCGAAGTACAATCATTGTAAATTAATTTACCAATGCTTCCCAGTGTGCAAAATATAAATCAAGCTAAAATTTTCCTTCCCTCCACCACCAACAGTTTTACTTTACACAAAGTATTGCTACATATCAGTCAATAAATTAGATGTTCATTTGTATTATGCAGCTAAGATAAAGGGCAAAGATACAGCTGCTTCTAAAGGATTAATTTTCAAGATGAGGACATGGCAACTTACAGTTGTGCTCAAAAGTTTACATACCCCAGCAGAAACGAGAAACCAATAACCATTAGTGGAGAAAATGTTTTTTGGTTATCATTCATATTCTCTGAAACAAGGCCAAGAAAGGAAAAATTCTGCCGGGGTAGGTATGTAAACTTTTGAGCACAACTGTACAAAGGGTTATTCTACGAATGGGGGAAATGGCTGATTCTAAAGGGGTGCATGCACAACCCACAGCAGATACACTGAGAATCCATGACAGGTGGTATCTCTATGTTCCTTTTAGCCTCCATTCCTAGCTGTCCCATAATAAACAGAAATTCATCATACATTGCTTCTATATGTTACTAAATTAAAAATAAACAGCAGCACAGATTTCTCCATGTGATGCACACAGTCTACACCCACATAGTGGTATCTCCCAGGTCATGGGCACTGGCAGGAAGTCTCACACAGGTGTCAAGATAATAAGATAATGGAGAACCTGACTTCAGCCTCCATCTCTCCCTCACTCCCAAAGCTTCTGTACTAAATTAAGGATTGAATCTTTTCTTTATTATATATATATTTGAGAAAGGACTAGATTTTGGTTACTAAAAAGTTTCCCAGGAGGATATAGGTCCTCGTTAAAGGAATTGATAACCTACCAGTAAGGGTGACAGGTCATGAGATTCATGGCGCCTGAATTAAGGGCAGCATAAATCAGACACTGGTTGCATTATTACAACCTTGTGTTTTTTTAAACCCTGTGTACGACATTTCAGATAATACTGTGAAAAGCTGGCTGGGGACTATGTGTCTCGGAAAAGACCTGTCAGTCAAGGGGAGCAGAGCGGGGAAATGGGGATTGACCTTGGACTAGTCATCCAAGACAAATAGTCCCTGCCCCTGTTATTCAGAGTATACTTTCTCTTAAATGCCATTTCAGAATAAAGCATGCAAAGCCGCAATAACCCAGCCAGTGCCTGATTCATGGTGTCCAAACCAACAATCTTATGATCAGTTCCTTTTAAAATAGGTGATCAATTGGTTGTGGTCCGACACTTAGCACATGGACCAATCAGCAAGAGATTTATAGAATTACACACGTGGTCAAAATTGTTGGTACCCCTCGTTTAATGAAAGAAAAACTCACAGAAATAACTTGAATCTGACAAAAGTAATAATAAATTAAAAATCTATAAAAATGAACAAGTGAAAGTCAGTCATTGCTGTTCTACCCTGCTTCCATAGAATTTAAAAAAAAAATTAACTCATGAAATAGGCCTGGACAGAAATGATGGTACCCCTGATAATAATGTGACAAATCAAGTTGTGTCCACTAATTAGCATCACAGGTGTCTACAATCTTGTAATCAGTCAGTGGACCTGTATATAGGGCTACAGATACTCACTGTGCTGTTTGGTGACATGGGGTGTACCACACTCAACATGGACCAGAGGAAGCAAAGGAAAGAGTTGTCTCAGGAGATTAGAAAGAAAATTATAGACAAGCATGTTAAAGGTAAAGGTTATAAGACCATCTCCAAGCAGCTTGATGTAAATGTGACTGCAGTTGCAGATATTATTAAGAAATTTAAGATCCATGGGACTGTAGCCAACCTCCCTGGAAGTGGCCACAGGAGGAAAATTGGTGACAAATCAAAGAGACGGATAATACCAATGGTAACAAAAGAGCCTAGTATAACTTCTAAAGAGATTAAACGTGAACTTCAAGCTCAAGGAACATCAGTGTCATATCGCACCATCCGTCATTATTTGATCCAAAGTGGACTGCATGGGAGACGACCAAGGAGAACACCATTGTTGAAAAAAAATCATAAAAAAGCCAGACTGGAATTTGCCAAACTACATGTTGACTTGCCACAAAGCTTCTGGGAGAATGCCCTATGGACAGATGAGACAAAAATGGAAGTTTTTGGCAAGGCACATCAGCTCTATGTTCACAGACAGAAAAAATAAGCATATCAAGAAAAGAACACTGTCCCTACTGTGAAACATGGAGGAGGCTCTGTTATGTTCTGGGGCTGCTTTGCTGCATCTGGCACAGGGTGAAACTGTGCAGGGTACAATGAAATTTCAAGACTATCAAGGGATTCTAGAGAGAAATGTGCTACCCAGTGTCAGAAAGCTTGGCCTCAGTCGCAGGTCATGGGTCTTGCAACAGGATAATGACCCAAAACAAAGCTAAAAACACCCAAGAATGGCTAAGAGGAAAACACTGGACTATTCTGAAGTGGCCTGATCTAAATTCTATTCAGCATCTTTGGAAAGCGCTGGAAAAGGTAACCTTCAAACACGAGACAACTGGAGTAGTTTGCTCATGGGGAGTGGGCCAAAATACCTGTTGAGAGGTGCAGAAGTCTCATTGACAGTTACAGGAATCGTTTGATTGCAATGATTGCCTCAAAAGGTTGTTCAACAAAATATTAAGTTAAGAGCACCATCATTTCTGTCTAGGCCTATTTCATGAGTGTAAATTTTTTAAAAAATTCTGTAGAAGCAGGGTTGAAAAGCAATGTCTGACTTTCATTTGTTCATTTTCATAGATTTTTAATTTATTAATACTTTTGTCAGATTCAAGTTATTTCTGTGACCATTGTGGGTTTTTCTTTCATTAAATGAGGGGTACCAACAATTTTGACCACGTATGTAAATGAAAAAACAGATGGCTGCTGGGTTCAAAAAGTAAAAATACACATTTGAGAAATAAATTGATTTTACTAAAAAGGCATAGAGAATGACACATCGGCTATTATCAAACTGTCCCAGTGTTGCCAACTTTGATACTGTGCATCTATATTGTCTCATAATTCTACCATTTCTACCATCAAGCTGTAAATAGAAGAAAATGTCACATCTTCACATGACTATTCATTATAGTGATCATATTTTCATCTAAAACCAAGAACCAAAAGTGACAAGTTCTCCTTTAAAATGAGGGAAGTGAAACGTACTCACTGCAGTACAAACACTATGTTTGAATCATAAATCATTCAGTGAAATAAAATGAGCCAACATATGTGCCACAGATGGCTGATATGAAAGGCTCCATAAACACTTTTGTCTGTTCTTTCTTTCTTTTATTGATTCACTGGCCTTCCATATGATTCATATTATTCCATCCTTCCCATACTTCCTTCCATTAGTTCCGTTCTCAAACATCCTTATCACTTAACCACAAGTCTAGAGATATGATGGGAGGAACCCAGACCTGTTCACATGTGTCTGAACTGACTGCTTCTTCAGTTTTGCTACAACCCATAACATAAAGACAGCAAAGGACATAAAAATATCAAAAAACATAGGAAAAATAAGGCAGCCATATTTACCAACATACTGTAGCTCACAAAACTATTGCAATTACAGGATGCAGCAGCCCTCATTGATAAAGGCAAAGGGAACACAGGTGCAAAATACTGGTGAAACAGCCAATAATAAGCCTACCAATTTATGGAGGGGATGGTTGCTTTGTATTAAAATTGCACATTAATAAGGCTTGTATAGGGCGCCAGTCAAACAGATGTAGTGCACAGTGTCTAGCTTACAGCCTATAAGTGAAGCCCATACTATTAGATTAGGCACGCTGCCCGGCATAAGGTATTGGTCGATAAGTTGACACCCATGCTATTGGATTAGGCACCTATACGAACTTTATCCATAGAATACAAGTCAAACACCCCCTCCATGAATGGTAGGAGTGTGAGTGGTTGTTTCATCAGTATTCAACACCTGGGGTGCCTCCAGGTTCATATGAAAAATACACCCCCAGACGGACACCATTAAAAAATAAAAACATTTCTACTTTATTTTTTTAACTATATTAACCCTTTGGCTTGAAGGCCCCTTGCAAAGATGTTTGATACAGTTTTTGTTAAATTGATATATAGTGGAAAAGACTTAAAATCCACAGGAGCCTAGTTCCAACCCCACAACATGATAAGATTAAAAAAAAATAACTTGATGAAAAACAAAAATTAAAACTGTTACTTAACTGCCCAGTCTCCAATGCTGGGTCTTGCTACCTTCTCCCGTGATACCTCCCTTTGCAGTAGTCCACGTTGGGTTTCTCATTTAACCCAGAAAACTCCTCTGACGTCACCATTCTAGACATTTAAGGCTGGCTCCAGCAGATGTCAGATGCTTGGGTATTAAATAGCATTGCTTACAATTGCCTCAAGTTTGTCAGGAGATTATGTCTACTTCATTTGGCCCAGCAAAAGCCAGGTATCTCTCGTCTCCCCTGCTACTCCTGATTTCCATGCTACAGCCTAGGTTATTTCCAAGATCAGTCCAACTTGCTACCTCTCATTACACAAGTTATCAACTGCTCGCAACTGTTCTGTGTCCGGTTCACTCCTGGCCTCTGCAGTCAATGTCTCATCTCTTCAAGTGAATCTCCCATTTCCCACACTTCACTGTTTTTCTGAAGTCAACCATTTCCTTGCTACAAGTGCCAGTTTTCACACTTTGCTGATCTTAACTGTTGCCCTGCTGGAAGATACCATAGTCCTATTCTGTGATTAATTGCTTCCCTGCCAGAAGATACCAGTTTTCTATACAGCTATGTTTGCCGTGTGTATCAGCACACCTGGCTCTACTTCATCTGTGCTCCCTGCTCTGTTTGTTTGTCTGCCATCCTCCATACCCTGTTGTCCTCACTGATCCATATGTCATCTGCCAAGATCCTGCTCCACTGCAGTCATGTTCCATGATACTCACACATAGAGAATCCACTTGATGTACGAAGATATTTTCCTCGAAAAGCAAAAAGACCAATGGAGCCTAAATGGTTGTGCACATAACTTATACAGCTCTGTATTAAAGACCAGCCCACCCGCAATAGCGTATGCAGCAATTGTTGAGAGAGAAAGTGAGGATATCTACCAGAGATGAGAGAAATGGGGCTTGACTGTAGAAGACAAATGGTATGTATCATAAGTAAAAATATTCTTTTCATTTAAAGCATGCAGAATGCGACAAGACAACGTCCATTTAACATAACAATACACTTCCATGGGTCTTCCACATTCAGACTCCTGGAAGCGAATTGTTGCTCGAAATGGCCGTCGTTTGGTCGCATCCTTCAAGCTCCATTGCTGTCTGTTCAATCTTAATGAACTTTAAATTAATAGAAAGTGTTTACAGATGGTGAGTGCTACTTGTCCTCTACAATCATGTGTTCATTTTTTACTTTACCACTTGCAGGGCTTGAAGCAGAGCACCATGATATCTGGAAGCTTCAGCTGCGTGTAAAGCTTCTCGGGTTCCCCATGGTTCACGGATTCTCCCAAGCTGTTTATTTACTTTGCATTAGCATTGGGGCTAACTATTGTGAGTGAAAAGTGTGTGCGCCAAATCTGCAGAGTATGGTCACAATAGCGAACAAGGAGACTGCCACAATTGAGGTCGTCTGTGTACTGATGACAATGAGTGAAGAGGAGTGAAGAGACGGCAAGGAGACTGTTGTCTGAGAGTGAGGAACTTAAACCCAGTTACTATGTAAATAGGCATTGGAGTGTGCAAGATTGTCAAATGTGCTATTGCATGGCATTGCTTTCAATAGAGAGGTGACCAAAGGCAGGGGCTATTGAAAGCACTGAGATTTAAAGAGTTCTGTGCTTTAACAAGAGTGATACAGAGACTGTGCCTGAAGAGCTGCTGAAGGGGCTGCTAGCAGGTTGTGTACAGATCAAGCCCACTCTTGATGTTTATTCCAAACATCTACCTCTGTTTAAGCTGTTTCCTTATAAAAGAAAGTTTATAATCACATCTATATTGTCCATTAAGAAACACTGTAACTATCAAATTCGCTGCCTCTGCATATGTAAAGTTATTCTAATCTGTCTCTAGTGCATACATTCCTTCCACTGTATTTGAGTGGAAACACCACAAACCAGTCTGTCACCAGCAGTCAATGTATTATGTAATATATTTAAAGGAACACACCACTAGCCTTACATGTCCCTCAGGTCTTACCTCCTATTATAATTTCTTAAAAGAAAGATGACTATCCTGTACCAAAACATAATGGGAAAGTCTATCCATTTTACAGTTATATGAAAAAGTTTGGGCACCCCTATTAATCTTAAGCTTAATGTTTTATAAAAATTGGTGTTTTTGCAACAGCTATTTCAGTTTGATATATGTAATAACTGTTGGACACAGTAATGTTTCTGCCTTGAAATGAGGTTTCTTGTACTAACAGAAAATGTGCAATCTGCATTCAAACAAAATTTGACAGGTGCATAAGTATGGGCACCTCACCAGAAAAGTGACATTAATATTTAGTAGATACTCCTTTTGCAAAAATAACAACCTCTAGTCACTTCCTGTAGCTTTTAATGAGTTCTTGGATCCTGGATGAAGGTATTTTTGACCATTCCTCTTTACAAAACAATTCCAGTTCAGTTAAGTTTGATGGTCACCGGGCATGGACAGCCCTCTTCAAATGATCCCACAGATGTTCAATGATATTCAGGTCTGGGGACTGGGATGGCCATTCCAGAACATTGTAATTGTTCCTCTGCATGAATGCCTGAATAGATTTGGAGCGGTGTTTTGGATCATTGTCTTGCTGAAAGATCCATCCCCTGCGTAACTTCAACTTTATCATTGATTCTTGAACATTATTGTCAAGAATCTGCTGATACTGAGTGGAATCCATGCGTCCCTCAACTTTAACAAGATTCCCGGTGCCAGCATTGGCAACATAGCCCCAAAGCATGATGGAACATCCACCAAATTTTACTGTGGGTAGTAAGTGTTTTTCTTGGAATGCTGTGTTTTTTTGCCGCCATGCATAACGCCTTTTTGTATGACCAAATAACTCAATCTTGGTTTCATCAGTCCACAGGACCTTCTTCCAAAAAGAAATTGGCTTCTCCAAATGTGCTTTTGCATACCTCAGCCGACTCTGTTTGTGGCGTGCTTGCAGAAACGGCTTCTTTCGCATCACTCTCCCATACAGCTTCTCCTTGTGCAAAGTGCGTTGTATAGTTGACCGATGCACAGTGACACCATCTGCAGCAAGTTGATGCTGCAGCTCTCTAGAGGTGGTCTGAGGATTGTCCTTGACTGATCTCACCATTCTTCTTCTCTGCCTTTCTGATGTTTTTCTTGCCTGCCACTTCTGGCCTTAACAAGAACTGTCCCTGTGTTCTTCCATTTCCTTACTATGTTCCTCACAGTGGAAACTGACAGGTTAAATCTCTGAGACAGCTTTTTGTATCCTTCCCCTAAACAACTATGTTGAATAATCTTTGTTTTCAGATCATTTGACAGTTGTTTTGAGGAGCCCATGATGCCACTCTTCAGAGGAGATTCAAACAGGAGAACAACTTGCAAGTGGCCACTTTAAGTAGCTTTTCTCATGATTGCATGCACCTGGCTATGAAGTTCAAAGCCCAGTGAGGTTACAAAACCAAAAAAAGTGCTTTAGTAAGTCAGTAAAAAGTAGGTAGGAGTATTTAAAACAAGAAAATGATAAGGGTGCCCATACTTATGCACCTGTCAAATTTTGTTTGAATGCAGATTGCACATTTTCTGTTAGTACAATAAACCTCATTTCAAGGCAGAAACATTACTGTGTCCAACAGTTATTACATATATCAAACTGAAATAGCTGTTGCAAAAATACCAATTTTTATAATACATTAAGCTTAAGATTAATAGGGGTGCCCAAACTTTTTCATATAACTGTAGCTTTATAGTAGCCCAGTAGTTGCACTGAATGTCACATAAGCTTGGCACAGATAGACACACATAAGTTTTTAATTTCTCACTTCACATTTCTTTGCTTTGCAAAGCTCAAGAAAAACACACAGAGAAGAAAGTTCAATGTGCTATATTCAGCCCTAAAAGGGTATGTTGTAATTCTGGATGAATAAATTCCTTTTTAGTTTCCTTTTTCCTAAGTATTTAGTTGGCCAAAAACACTTTTTACGGGCATTCAGAATTGTGTTGAAAATGACTTAGTGTACTGAAGGATTTACAATAGAACAATGATGCTCCTTATATAATATTCAGCTATTTTTGTATTTCATTTGAGGGGAAAAGATTCAGAGAACAACCTTGGACCTTTATTGATTAATAAGAAAGAGATTAAAGCACTGAAGGGACGCAGAGAGAAGCAAGAAGGAAAAATTTGCCCCATCCAAATTTAGAAAGGAATGATCTTTATTATTGCAGACGCTAATGCTTAGTGGAAATTACACAAAATACATAGCAACACGTGTAAAAATATATGCAGATTATTATAATTATTATGTATGGTGCTTCTGGAGTCTCTGTAATTAAAAGGGGCTATTTAAGACTGTGTCTTTTTTCAACTATACTAATTAAGTAACTATACTGATGGCCTATCTGCATGATAAGTCATCAATATTTCGTTGGTGGTAACCAACACTTGGCACTCCCACTGACCAGCTGCCAGAACTAAGCGATGTACGGGTTGGAAGACAGTAGCCCAGGACATGTCTTAGTGGCTGCTGTGGAGTACTGCACTTTATCTCTCATTCACTTGGACTTACTTGAATGGGAGCTAAGGTTCAGTACTCAGCAGCGGCCGGAGAGCAACAGAGAGGTTTATTATGTGTGAGCTTTAGGGGCAGAAATCAGCTGATCAGTCGGGGTGCTGGGTGTTCACTTTAATTCAGTTCAACATCTAAAATCTGGCGTGGAGATGCACAGGTAGCATGCTGGGTGATTCAGTTGATGAGGCAACCATATGACACCCAGAGAAACGTGGGCATAGGCCACTTTGTAGGTATTTGTTAAATATGTAGCACATCGTGTTCAATATAAGGTTTCATGCAGACATCCAGGTTTTACATATGTGTTTTTTCACTAATAGAACACATATTCATACATAGGAGGATTATAATGAGGGCTATCTGGGCTACCGCCCGGGGCCCGAGGCTCCGCGGAGGCCCATGAATTGCTACCATTATAATTCGCAATCCCGTGTGTTATTTAAGTCACCGTCGCGGGACCGCGGCCGCAGGCGGCTTGAATGATGCTGAGCCCGCCCTGCTGCATGACGTCAGGCAGAGCCGGAATGGCCCCGGGTACCGTCTGGAGCTCAGTGTCGAGGGTACGGGAGTGAGGTGAGTATGTGTTGTGTTTATTTTTTTAATTATATATATATATATATATATATATATATATATATATATATCCAGCGATGGGGGCTCATACTGTATATAACCAGCTATGGGGGCTCATACTGTATATAATCAGCTATGGGGGCTCATACTGTATATAACTAGCGATGGGGAATCATACTATATATAACCAGATATGGGGCTCATACTGTATATAACCAGCTGTGGGGGCTCATACCATATATAGGCAGCTATGGGGGCTCATACTGTATATAACCAGCTATGGGGGCTCATACCATATATAGGCAGCTATGGGGGCTCATACTGTATATAACCAGCTATGGGGGGCTCGTACTGTATATAACCAGCTATGGGGGGCTCATACTGTACATAACCAGCTATGGGGGGCTCATACTGTATATAACCAGCTATGGGGGCTCAAACTGTATATAACCAGCTATGGGGTCTCACACTGTATATAACCTGCTATGGGGGCTCATACTGTATATAACCAGCTATGGAGGCTCACACTGTATGTAACCAGTTATGGTGCGCTCATACTTTATATAACCAGCTATGGGGGCTCACATTGTATATAACCAGCTATGGGGGCTCAGATTATATATAACCAGCTATGGGGGCTCATACTGTATATAACCTGCTATGGGGGGCTCATACAGTATGTAACCAACTATGGGGTCTCATACTGTATATAACCAGCTATGGGGGGTTCATACTGTGTATAGGGGGATGTCAGCATACTTAATTCTGCTCTATATTAAGTCATACAATTAATGTAAGCAAATAATTATAATTAATATGTTAATATTAATATTGAGCAGAATTAATTTCAGCCTATTGGTTCAGCTTCCACAACAGTCAGGGTCTCTCATGTGGCCCCTTGGGAAAATTGATCTCCCACCCCTGCTCTATTTTGTATAACGCTATGTTATGTATAATGCTGTACACAAGGGAAAAATTTACGCTATCTGCTTTTTTTTCCATCTACCGATATGCACCAAACCACCTGTCTGTTGCTCATATGACCTATTACATGATTTATCAAAGGGGATCATGTGACATGTCACGTGATACATCAGGTACCCGGGGAGCGGGGCCCATCTTCTAAACTGCCCGGGGCCCTGGCTACTCTTAATCCACCCCTGTATTCATATATCCATGTTTTTTCTCAGACTGTTTGCGAAAAACTCACAGAGGCATTACTGATTTTGATCTGAGTCAATCATGGATCAAAATCACCTATACAAATCGATAGTCTTGTGGAAATTATGGACATCACATGACACCGTCCATGTGTAATCTGTTGGGCTATCTGTTTTTAATATAGCAATGGGTAAAAGAAGCTTAGCAATTTATTTATTTTTCAATACGAGAAAATCGCTGATGAAACACTGATGGTGCACTGACCAAAAATACTGATGAACATAGTACATGAAAAAAACAAGATGTCTGAGTGAGGCCTAAACAATACATTGGAAACACTGCTCAGAGTCATATGTTTCGGGTGTTATATTATATTGCTTAGTGACTCAACAATATATGACAGTCACTATTACAGGATATAAGGCCACGTTCACGCTTTCAGTACTTGGTCAGTATTTTACATCAGTATTTGGAAGCCAAAACCAGGAGTGGGTGATAAATGCAGAAGTGGTGATGTGTTTCTATTATACTTTTCCTCTGATTGTTCCACTATACTGATCATATATTGAATGTGTGAACAAGGCCTATGCTGCGCAAATTCATTATACCTATTTAGCTGTGATTGGCAGCATCACTTGGGAGGATGAATCGATAAACTACCAGATTGCTGCATATGTATTATTAGTAGCGTCCCTATGGGATAATTGTTTGATATCCAGTAAGGGCAAGGTGTACATATTTTTGTGAGTGACAGAGATTTAGGAACACGAAGACCATTTTAAATAAATATAAAAGTATCACAATCCCGCCACTCACTGGATCCTAGGGGCGCAGTGAGTGACAGTGTGGCGCCCCTGAGGGTTCAGTCGCCACAGAGGTACTGCACCTCACCCAGAGGTGTGGCATCTCCTTCTCTCAGGTAAGGAAGGAGTACTGCCCGGGACCCTAACACCTGCACTCAACACTACACTACTCCAGGCCGGCTGGAAGGGCATTATGCACTTCTTCTGCTGCCCCGTCCCTGGCTGGAGTGGGGGGAACCAAAAGTGAGGGGGAACCAGTAGTGGGTGTGGGTGGAGGACGTAGACTAGGGGAGCACTTGACTAGGAGGTGTATATATAGGGGAAGCCATCTTAGAGTAGTGTGGTTAGTCAGTAAGAGTGAGAGAGAAGAGGAGAGGAGCAGAGTCTCTTCAGGAGCTCTGCTCCAGAGTGGGGCCTAGTAAGAGAGTCCCAAGAGTGAGAGGGGAGTCAGGGAGGAAGGCTCCAGTAACAGAAAGGATCCCAGGGGGTACGGTGAGTGCAGGACGGCACCCGTACGCCCGAATCTGCCAAGTGTCAGAGGGATCAGGCAGCAAGAAGGGAACCGGTCCCTGGACTAGCCGAGTTACTTCAGGTCTCGGCTGGAAAACCGGAGGCTTCTGCACTTTCATGGTGCAGTTGCCACAACCGCACCTAAGCCGCCGTGAAGGGCAACAAGCCAGGTCTGGGAACTTCTAGTTGCCCAGTTGCCCAGAGGGATCTCAAGGTACCCGATCGGGACTTTGTGTGGCGGGGCGCAGGGCAGGAGGGAGAAGACCCAGCGCGGGAAGACGGCTAAGAAAGGAACATACAGAAAGGGGGTCCCGTTAAGTGCTCTTGAGATACTTGAGGGAGTGCTGAACCCCTGCCAGGTAAACGCAGCACGACGTAGGAGACGGTCACCTGTATAGTGCTACCTGAGGAACCTAAAGAACTGTGAGTAAACTCGGATGACTGCACCCCCACTGTCTCTGTCAGTTATTTCTACCACGCTGTCGCTCCTGCACTACAACGCCCAGCATCACCGTCTGCACCTACACTGCCCTGGGGCTGTGCTCTGCCTGTGGAGAGCCGCACCAACCCAGCTGCCCTAACATCTGCCCCAGAGGTCTGCAGCAGCGCCGGTACCCATTACCGGGAACCACAGGTGGTGTCACGAGACAAAACTGTTATTCATCCCATCAAGTAACAACCCCCCTTTTTAAAGAGTGACCCCAGGGTACGGGCCAGGGAGCCGACTGCCGTGACATCCCACAGAAGGTAAAGGCCCGGGTACCGAGTTTCCGCCATATCCCCCTGGGCGAGTCAACAGCTCTACTGCAGCTGCCCTAGGGATAGAGGTGGCGTGCCAGGTTTGTCAGTATTGTGAGTGACAGCTCATCCGCTCTACAGTATGCAGGGGCGTGACGTTTTGGGCTGTCAGAATTGTTATAGGATTGCCTGGCAAGCTCAATCAGGCTGGGCCTGCTGGGTTTCCTCCAGGTGTAACCCTTTCAGTCTGGCTATTTAGCTGGCTGGCATTGGTCAGAACATTGCCAGTCATAGCTTTGTGGTGTGTGTGCTTTGAGCTCTGTGTTCTATTATTCTGATCTTCGTTGCATGACCTCAGATTTTTACTTTTTGACTATTCGCTAGTATTGCCCTTTTGCCTTCGAGATACTCTGACCTTTGTTGTCTGACCTATGATTTTGCCTTTGACTATTCATTTGTCTTATTCCTTTGTCTCTGGCATACTCTCCTGGCATTTGACCTCAGGCTCCTTGACTTCCCTGTCACACGGCTTGTCCGTGAGAAGTGACTTGTCAGCATCACAAAAAAGTTATTTTGTCCCATTGAGACTAGATATTATGTTTGTCTCATAAATTAGTTTTACACATTCGTGATCAATATAAGCCCTATTTTACTGTTTAGCCAGTTCAAGACTGGATCATTTACCCCGATTCCTGACTATTTTCCCCCATTCCTGACTATTTGCCCCCTTTCCTGCTCATTTTTGGGTTTTTTCGTACATGCTGTTTAAAAAACTGTAAAAAGTTTTTCTCATTCGGATATTCAAGTCATTTTTGCATCTTTTTTTGTGATACATGAAGCTTCATTGTTATGCCACTATTATATCCTTTTTTTCTGACATTGGGCAATATCGGTGAAAAATAAAGAAAATAAGTTTCTGTTTTTGCCATATTTTATGATCATAAAGAATTACCATATTTTTTGGACTATCAGACGCCCTTTTTTCCTCCAAAATATTGGAGGAAAATGGGGGGTGCGTCTTATAGTCCGAATGCACTACATTATACTGTTGCTGTGGGTGGTGGTGGGTGTGAGGGGAGCGACAGAGGAGTGGGGCAATGGAGGCAGGAGCAGACTGCTGCGGCTTACATTGTGCCTGCTGCTAAAGAAAATGAATATTCACTGCTCCTCACGCCCATGGGCGTGGGGAGCAGTGAATATTCATTCTCCTTAATAGCGGGAGCACAGTATCAGCAGCAGCCGCCGACTCCTGCAGTGGCTGGGTGGTCATGTGTGCCCGCTATTAAAGAGCATGAATATTCACTACTTCCCACTCTCATGGGCATGAGGAGCAGTAAATATTCATGCTCTTTAATAATGGGCACACGCGATAGCCCAGCCGCTGCAGGAGCCACGGCTGCAGCTACGGTGTGCGCCCCATATTAAGGAGAATGAATAGTCACTACTCCCCACGGCCATAGTAGTGACTATTCCGGCAGCTCATCTCACCGTGTGAGGGCGCATGGCAGTTAAGTCATGTGCTGCTCACACGGTGAGATCAGTTGCTGGGCAGCAGAACAGGACTCAGTGCTGGAGCAGAGGAGAGGTGAGTAGAATCCTTTATTTTTTTGTGTGATGGGGATGTGGGTGCCATGCATACTAGGTTGAGGGGTGCCATGCAAATCAGGATGAGGGGTGCCATGCATACCAGCATGAGGGGTGCCATGCATACCAGGATAAGGGGTGCCATGCATACCAGGATGAGGGGTGGCATGCATACCAGGATGAGGGGTTCCATGCATACCAGGGATGAGGGGTGCCATACATACCAGGATGAGGGATGCCATGCCTACCAGGATGATGGGTGCCATGCCTACCAGGATCAGGGGTGCCATACATACCAGGATGAGGAGTGCCATGCATACCAGGATGAGGGAAGAGGAGTGCCATACATACCAGGATGGGGATGAGGCGTGTCATGCATACCAGGATGGGGGATTGGGGTGCCATGCATACCAGGATGAGGGGATTGGGGTGCCAAGCACACCAGGATGGGGATTGGCATGCCATGCATACTAGGATGGGGATTTGTGCTGCCATGAATACCAGGATCGGGATGAGGCATGCCATGCATGCCAGTATGGGGGAGTGGGGTGCCATGCGTATCAGTATGGGGGAGTGGGGTGTCATGCATACTAGGATGGGGATAGATGAGGGGCGCCATGCATACCAGGATGGGGATGGAGGCCACGTATAACAGGAAGGGGGGCCCATATATACCAGGATGAGGGATATTAGTACAGAACTGGAGGACATTACCCTTATAACAGTGTCAGCACCAGACCCCATCCCCCATAACAGGGCATCATGACCACATTTTTTGCTTACATTTTTTTTTCTATTTTCCTCCTCTAAAACCCAGGTGCATCTTATGGTCCATGCGTCTTATAGCCTGAAAAATATCGTGCTAATATACACTTAGGGATTTTTTTCCCTATCTATAACAATTTTTTTTATATATCAGACAGGTTATTTTTTCCTTTACGGTGATGGGGCTAGTAACAGCAATTTTGATTAGCAGTGAAATTTTATTTTTTAATTTATTTTTTATTTTACAGTGTACCCCACCCATAAGGTGATAATGGACCTTTAGAGGGGGGTGTGCATTAAATATGGAATTATTTTTATTTTCATCTTATTTCACTTGTAAGGCTAGGTTTAGCATGACAGTATAAAAAAAAAAAATCGGTCCAATTTTCAAGCAGAAAAGTCCGGTGATTTTTTTTCTTATGTTATCTCTATACAATCCATTTTTTTACATAGCAGCTATTAATAAATTATTACAAAACCATTTAGTTTCCTATGTTACAGAATTGCAAGGTATCCGTAAAAATCTATGTTATACTGTTGCTCTATATGGCATCCGATTTCTTCCGACACACTCACAGACTTGAATGGGTGGGTCTCATCTGATTTTCAGATTAAACTAAGGCATGCTGCGATTTTTTTCACAGATTCAGTTAGTGAAAAAAATCGTTGATCTGCACTGTTCCACTGAATAACACTGGTCCGAGTGCGATTCGTTTTTTTAATGGATAGCGCTCGGACCTAAAATGCAGTCATGTGAAAGAGCCCTAACTGGGGCTGCTATATTAGGAGATCAGAGCTGTATCATTACATCTCACACACTGAAAAGCCTGTTCTAAGCTATGGTGGGTGGGTGTCTTTTCCTTTGAGGGTTGCTCCCTGTTTATGATTGGTCAGCATTATATAGGGTGCAGAAATACACGCCCCCAGTGCAACCTGTCTGATAACAAGCACTTGGACTTTTTAAAAAAAGTTAACTCATTAGGTACCAAATACTTTTATTTCAATCTGCAGCCATCAAGTGTCCAGTTTAACATGAAAACTTTGATGAAAGGTCCTCTTTAAGCTCTTTCATATGCTCTTTTTTTCGTGTGGAATCCACACAGAAATATGTTGTGGAAACGCACCTTTTCATTGTGGATTTTATCCATTAATTTCAATGAGGATCCTGAAATGCGGAAGTTAAACTGCTGGTCTGTCTTTTTACTGCATCTTTGCTGTTGCAGTTTCCACAACAACCACATAAAAACGCTTCAGTAACCGTGAAAAATATGCACGGCTTTGGTTGCAGAAACAATCCAGTTTTCGGTTTTAAAATCTGCTGGTAAAATCCACAGTAAAAGCACAATGTATGAACCCAGCCTCACTGAACTGGGCTTTCAGGATTTCGGTATTCCACATTCACATACAGTTATATGAAAAAGTTTGGGCACCCCTATTAATCTTAAGCTTAATGTTTTATAAAAATTGGTGTTTTTGCAACAGCTATTTCAGTTTGATATATGTAATAACTGTTGGACACAGTAATGTTTCTGCCTTGAAATGAGGTTTCTTGTACTAACAGAAAATGTGCAATCTGCATTCAAACAAAATTTGACAGGTGCATAAGTATGGGCACCTCACCAGAAAAGTGACATTAATATTTAGTAGATACTCCTTTTGCAAAAATAACAACCTCTAGTCACTTCCTGTAGCTTTTAATGAGTTCTTGGATCCTGGATGAAGGTATTTTTGACCATTCCTCTTTACAAAACAATTCCAGTTCAGTTAAGTTTGATGGTCGCCGGGCATGGACAGCCCTCTTCAAATGATCCCACAGATGTTCAATGATATTCAGGTCTGGGGACTGGGATGGCCATTCCAGAACATTGTAATTGTTCCTCTGCATGAATGCCTGAATAGATTTGGAGCGGTGTTTTGGATCATTGTCTTGCTGAAAGATCCATCCCCTGCATAACTTCAACTTTATCATTGATTCTTGAACATTATTGTCAAGAATCTGCTGATACTGAGTGGAATCCATGCGTCCCTCAACTTTAACAAGATTCCCGGTGCCAGCATTGGCAACATAGCCCCAAAGCATGATGGAACCTCCACCAAATTTTACTGTGGGTAGCAAGTGTTTTTCTTGGAATGCTGTGTTTTTTTGCCGCCATGCATAACGCCTTTTTGTATGACCAAATAACTCAATCTTGGTTTCATCAGTCCACAGGACCTTCTTCCAAAAAGAAATTGGCTTCTCCAAATGTGCTTTTGCATACCTCAGCCGACTCTGTTTGTGGCGTGCTTGCAGAAACGGCTTCTTTCGCATCACTCTCCCATACAGCTTCTCCTTGTGCAAAGTGCGTTGTATAGTTGACCGATGCACAGTGACACCATCTGCAGCAAGTTGATGCTGCAGCTCTCTAGAGGTGGTCTGAGGATTGTCCTTGACTGATCTCACCATTCTCCTTCTCTGCCTTTCTGATGTTTTTCTTGCCTGCCACTTCTGGCCTTAACAAGAACTGTCCCTGTGTTCTTCCATTTCCTTACTATGTTCCTCACAGTGGAAACTGACAGGTTAAATCTCTGAGACAGCTTTTTGTATCCTTCCCCTAAACAACTATGTTGAATAATCTTTGTTTTCAGATCATTTGACAGTTGTTTTGAGGAGCCCATGATGCCACTCTTCAGAGGAGATTCAAACAGGAGAACAACTTGCAAGTGGCCACTTTAAGTAGCTTTTCTCATGATTGCATGCACCTGGCTATGAAGTTCAAAGCCCAGTGAGGTTACAAAACCAAAAAAAGTGCTTTAGTAAGTCAGTAAAAGTAGGTAGGAGTATTTAAAACAAGAAAATGATAAGGGTGCCCATACTTATGCACCTGTCAAATTTTGTTTGAATGCAGATTGCACATTTTCTGTTAGTACAATAAATCTCATTTCAAGGCAGAAACATTACTGTGTCCAACAGTTATTACATATATCAAACTGAAATAGCTGTTGCAAAAATACCAATTTTTATAATACATTAAGCTTAAGATTAATAGGGGTGCCCAAACTTTTTCATATAACTGTATCCGTATTTCCTGGTTCGAGTACCGACCACGTTGTACAGACTGACCATGGGTCTCCTGAACCAAATTTGAAGCCTTACATATGCCTATTGAGTTCGGCCAGCCCGTAAATCGTGGTCCGTTCTCAGACTGTTAAACACGGATATATGAAATTGGCCTTATAGCTGCATCATTCATATGAATTGAACTGCCAAAAGTCATCAGATTGAATTTAGACTGAAATAAACTAATATAGGAGAATTTTGTCAGTATAGTCCTTTAATGAAATGCTGGCAAGAATTGGCTCCTGGGATTCGTTAGCGCAGATCAGTTTCTTTTTGTGATTTTGTGATTCTAGTCACACCCATGTTCTCTCACATACAAAAAGCCCAGAAAGACAGAATACATGACTAGAAAAAACATTTAAATGAGCAGTAAGCAAGTCCCTTTGTTGGCCTGGAATCGTCTCTATGCGCCTCAGGCTTATATTCAACAGAAGAACTCGAACCACAAAGCTATTCTCAAGGGAAAGAAATTCACTTTCATAAACATCCATGTAACTAATGCAGCATACATTTATTTCTGAGCTGTTTTTCTTTACAAATTATAGTTGCCACATTTCAATTTTTTTATGGCGTCAACTAATATAATAATCAGTTAGACTGATGGATGAAATGGGATTTTAAACTTTCAGGAAAGTGGACCCCAAACGCTCTACAAAACACAGCAGGTATTCAGCCTCCCTGGGCTCAGCGCCAGCATCCCACGGGGGTCTTGGTGTTTTAGCTGCATAGTTGACATCACATTGACAGTGCACATCACTGCCATAGCCAATCACTCACCTTGGCGGTTTGTGGCATCTGCCTTGGCATAGCCGCTGATCTCAGTGAGAGGCTACAGCAGTGATGTGCATCTATGATGTGATGTCACCTCTGTAAATAAAACATTGAGACTGAATCAGCAATGGGGAGCTGGCACAGAACCTGGGAAGACCGTCCATTTCCCCTGTTTGATATTTAAAGTATTAATGAACATTTAGGGTCCACTTTCCTGAAAGTGAAAAACCCCTTTAATAATGATTAATATGTCATCAATATTGGATCCTGACAGTTCCATGAATGAAGGAGTACTGTCTCACCTTGGTTCATGTAGTATTTTTGGTATTGTAACCGAGCTACAATAGAAAACACAGCCCATAGTGTAAGATATCACTGTGTCGGGTGATCTTGTTATTGTGCGGGATTCTGCAATCTCAACTACAGTTGGGGAAATAAGTATTTGATCCCTTGCTGTTTTTGTAAGTTTGCCCATTGACAAAGACATGAACAGTCTATAATTTTAAGGGTAAGTTAATTTTAACATTGAGAGATAGAATATCCAAAAAAAATCAAAATCACATTGTCAGCACAGAATGACTGTTCAAACCAAGTACAGGTGCTCGGTGCATCAAGGTGTAGACAAACATTTAACTAACCTTCCCACCTGCTTGTTTTCTCTCTATCTCCACCACTCCCCCTCTTCTTTGATTGACAACTCTTGATAGAGCTTGAGAAGGGTGGAGATAGATGGAAAACAAGCAGGTGGGAATGTGCTCTTAAATGTTTGGCCATGTCTTTCTGCACCGAGCACCTGTTTGAACAGTTATTCTCTGCTGGCAGTGTCACTTTGAGTGAGAATTGATAAAATACTAGACCTCTTGTAATCTTTAAAGGCGGTGGTTTCGGAGCATGAATGTCCAACTGATAACCTTTCTTAAGGATAGGCCATCAATGTTAAAATCCCTTTGATTATGTCAATTTCAGTAAGATATTAATATTAGAAATTAGTGGATCAATTCACGGAGGATCAAATTCTAGTCAAATTTCCTGAGATTTGCGGTTTCATGCAAATTTGAACATTTTGAGACTCTACTCGCGGTTTGCAAAAAAAGATTTTGCTCGGCACCATTTCCCACACTGCTGAAGCATCAGAGAGCTGACAAACATTACTCTGCATTGCCGCGCCGTATTCCCCACAATGTCCTGTAGATATGACATCTAGTGGATTGTCATACCTTTTACAGTGGTGGTCAGTACTGGGGCCATCAGAGATCAGCGGTTCCCAGTGGAGCACAGTTTGTACAGCAAAGTCACTTTCCATCTCCAGAGTCAGTGAGTAAGTCTCTCTCTCCTGTAGATTGTAAGCTCTTATGATCAGCAGTGTCCTCTCTCTCCTGTGGAGTGTAAGTTCGTATGGTCAGCGAGGTTCTCTCTTTCTCGCCTGTGAAGTGTAAGCTTTTATAGTCAGCGAAGTTCTCTCTCTTCTCTACCCCACATGTATTTTATCATAAGATACAAGCTTTCCAGCATTGAAATTATTATTTATTTGCTGCAAATCAATTTTTTGGGAGAAAACTCGGTGAAGAAATCAAAATAGAATTACAAAAGGTCTGTTTATCTCTAATTAATAATATACCTTTAACGTATGCTGTACAATCACATAAGCAATAAACATCCATTGTGTATCATAAATATTCAAACAATATCTAATCTGTGGGGTCTGGCAGCTGAAACCCCAGTGATTCCTTTACTGAGCTCATGGACATGTCAGAAATCTACGTCAAGAGATTTTCTAGCTTATACACCTAAAAAAACATGGTGTAGACGTAACACCAGGCCTCAGCGGACTGCGGCAGTGCTGGTGGCCTTCACCAGGTGCCACAGGTGGCGTAGTCGTAATCAGCCACTCAACCGGGATTAGCCCATACCATCCTTTTTAAATTATGATGGCCCTGAGCACGGAGCGGGTCCGGGTCACGGCTGCACCCCATCTCTCCATTTAAGGACCCGACTCCGAGTCCCCCATCTCCCAGGGTAAAGAAAAGGGCTTCCGAGAAGAGGCCTCACAAACTTGGCGTAGTCGTCAGAATTGCGTGCCCGCAGGAAAGGAAGGAATTACCCATTGCTACCGGGTACTGTGTGCCTTACACCTTGAACTGTAGTTTTCCACTTAAAATGGCGCCCGCCCAAGAAGAACAGGCGCCATAGTGCTGTGAAAAGACGGTCTTCAAAACACCTCCCATCATGGGCTGGGATCCCGCTTGGCGCCAAAAGTATCTCCTGCCTGGCGCGGTCACCTGGCAGCAGGTCTTTGCTCCGGAGCTGCAAGCGGCATCTATAGGTGGGGACCTGCGATGCCGCCCTACTCCCGAACCCGAAGTGCCTGAAGCTGCAGAGGTGTCCACTGGCTCCAACCCGGACTGGTCCGCGCTTGCAGAGGACCCACAGCAACCCCTAATGACACCGCTACCCACACCAACAGTCACCTGGCCGGAGGCAGAGGAGTGGGCCTGGGACAACCAGGGGGGGGACCTGATGGGCTTCCCCCGGGAGACCCGGGCTGAAGCGCAGAGGAGGAGTCAGCGGTGTAGTGAGCAGATACTCCAACTCGCTCGGGAGCAACGCCAAAGGGAGCTCCGCTGCGAGCGCCTCGAAGTACGGGCCAAAGCTGCCAAATCCCGGGCCCGACAGGAAGAGGCAACCGGTCCCAGTCCCCGTGTGGAAGGGCAAGTCGTCCGCTTCCACCATGAGGCGGGGTGAGGTTTCATCAGGAGTCCCCAGAACGAGGACGACGTGTTTGTCAGCAGGGGGGACGTTGAGCCGCGGTTAAGGAAGGGACACCCTGGCCAAAACCTCTTCCCGGGCGATGTAGTAACGTACTCTCGCCACCAAGGGATGCGGGGGTGGTACGCCCTGGATGTCCACAAAGTGTCCGGGAGTGACGCCCCCTCGCGCTCGGCCTCAGGGGACCGGTCAGCCTCCGTCGGGAGGAACGAGCCTTTTCCCAGGAGGGAACCCGAGATTTAAGCAGCCCCGGTGGTTGTAACTTGTTTATAGTTAAAATGTTGATATTTATATTTTGATTTATTATCCCAATTTCTAGAGACATGTGTCCCTGCAGACTTGCAGCAGACAGACTCCTTTCTTGTATATAGTTTGCATCTCTTTAGGTGCTCCATATTGGTTTTATGCAAAACCGTGGACATTTCTACCTCAAGACCTCGGAAGGAAAACCTGTCAGGGTGGCTCTCCTGGAGGTTCAACTCAGGATCTTCATGCCCTGCAGCCACCCCAGGGCCCACGTTGAGGGTTTGGGACAGTTCCCTCGCACTTCTGAACTAACTCTGCGTCTTTGCACCTTAACCCGTCTGTCTGCACATGATGTCTCTGGAAAATGCTAGCACTTTTATAATTTTATAATTTTATACTTTTGTACTTTGATAATGTATTGTTATATTTTCAACGTTTAAGAAGATGTGCCTCCCATGAAGGGAAGATAGTTTATGGTTATATAAAAAAGAAAATTTCCTGGGTGGTACTCTTTTGCAGCCCGCGGACGTGCTGTTTCACCAGGGGGGAATGTGGCGCCCCTGAGGGTTCGACCGCCACAGGGATGCTGCACTTCTCTAGTGGAGTGTAGTGTTCCTCCTCTGAGGTAAGAACAGTGTGATGGTCAGGACCCCACCTCCACATCCAACACCACACTTCTCCCAACCAGAGGGGGCTAAAATGCACTAGGTGCTGCCCCTCCTGGTGATCGGGAGACTGGGGAACCAAGAGATAGGGGAACCATTTAGTGGGTGAGGGTGGAGGACTCACATTTTAGTGACACTTTAAATTTCATATTTAATAAAAAGCCATTTTGGTTCTTTATTCTTTTGACTGTCTTGTATTGTGATCTCCCACGCTGAACGTGGATCCTGTGTGGGCCTGCAGTGAAGGGAGACATGGCCCTCGTACCCTGGCCTTGGGTCGAGGGCAGGCTGCAGATAATGTACAGTACAGACCAAAAGTTTGGACACACCTTCTCATTTAAAGATTTTTCTGTATTTTCAAGACTATGAAAATTGTACATTTACACTGAAGGCATCAAAACTATGAATTAACACATGTGGAATTATATACTTAACAAAAAAGTGTGAAACAACTGAAAATATGTCTTATATTCTAGGTTCTTCAAAGTAGCCACCTTTTGCTTTGATGACTGCTTTGCACACTCTTGGCATTCTCTTGATGAGCTTCAAGAGGTAGTCACCGGAAATGGTTTTCTAACAATCTTGAAGGAGTTCCCAGAGATGCTTAGCACTTGTTGGCCCTTTTGCCTTCCCTCTGCGGTCCAGCTCACCCCAAACCATCTTGATTGGGTTCAGGTCTGGTGACTGTGGAGGCCAGGTCATCTGGCGTAGCACCCCATCACTCTCCTTCTTGGTCAAATAGCCCTTACACAGCCTGGAGGTGTGTTTGGGGTCATTGTCCTGTTGAAAAATAAATGATGGTCCAACTAAACGCAAATCGGTTGGAATAGCATGCCGCTGCAAGATGCTGTGGTAGCCATGCTGGTTCAGTATGCCCTAAATTTTGAATAAATCCCCAACAGTGTCACCGGCAAAGCACCCCCACACCATCACACCTCCTCCTCCATGCTTCACGGTGGGAACCAGGCATGTAGAGTCCATCTGTTTACCTTTTCTGCGTCTCACAAAGACACGGTGGTTGGCACAAAAGATCTCAAATTTGGACTCATCAGACCAAATCACAGATTTCCACTGGTCTAATGTCCATTCCTTGTGTTCTTTAGCCCAAACAAGTCTCTTCTGCTTGTTGCCTGTCCTTAGCAGTGGTTTCCTAGCAGCTATTTTACCATGAAGGCCTGCTGCACAAAGTCTCCTCTTAACAGTTGTTGAAGAGATGTGTCTGCTGCTAGAACTCTGTGTGGCATTGACCTGGTCTCTAATCTGAGCTGCTGTTAACCTGCGATTTCTGAGGCTGGTGACTCGGATAAACTTATCCTCAGAAGCAGAGGTGACTCTTGGTCTTCCTTTCCTGGGGCGGTCCTCATGTGAGCCAGTTTCTTTGTAACGCTTGAAGGTTTTCGCAACTGCACTTGGGGACACTTTCAAAGTTTTCCCAATTTTTCGCACTAACTGACCTTCATTTCTTAAAGTAATGTTGGCCGCTCGTTTTTCTTTACTTAGCTGTTTTTTTCTTGCCCTAACACCAGGCCTCAGCGGACTGCGGCAGCGCTGGTGGCCTTCACCAGGTGCCACAGGTGGCGTAGTCGTAATCAGCCACTCAACCCGGATAAGCCCATACCATCCTTGTTAAATTGAGACGGCCCTGAGCACGGAGCGGATCCGGGCCACGGCTGCACCCCATCTCTCCATCTTAGGACCCAACTCCGAGTCCCCCATCTCCCAGGGTAAAGAAAAGGGCTTCCGAGAAGAGGCGTCACATAGCCATAATGACATGCTAAAGAATTTGAAGGTTCATGGAGAGATGAGGGATATGAAAGAGTCCGAGATGATTGCATTAGACTATGAGCAGCTGAACAGCTCTAACTTTCTAAAACTTTTTATTCTGTTTTCAACAAGTGTAATGTCACATGACTGGAAATGCTTGTTAAAGATTTATTGGGGACTTTTACAGAGCTGTAGTACAAACAATTAAATCTGGTCTAACTCCACACATCTAAAGTAATGCAGGCATTTGGAAGAGAAAGCAGACTCTGCATATTTCCATAAAACTATTTACAGCGATTAGGTGTCCTCTTGCAAATCAAGAATGACAAGTTATTGCATTTCATATATGATCACTGTCACTGACTTGTACAGGAACTTATAGAGACACCACTGAAAAAGGACCTAAAATGTAATAATATTTAGTACAGACATAGATAATGGTGTTATCTCACTATGAAAACCCATTTTTCAGATGTTGCCGACCTGACAATCAGCTGATCACCATTGGTCCAGCTGATATCGCTGGAGCAATTGTGCCCTGCAATACATTTTTCCTGCAACAGTCATAGAAGGAAAAATTCCATGATGCTGTCCATGTAGCTCTCTCTAACGTCAGTGCCCATATATGTACGCATATAACTGCCACCAGGTTGGAAATAGACCAGGATGCGGCAATGTCCACACAATATACTGGTAAACTGACTTATGGGAATGGTTTTGACATATTCAGACACAAGGTCTTGTCACACCCTTGAAGGGGTTGTCCCTAGTGGGACCTGTAGTTTTCCTGCTCCTGTGCCCTAAAGACATTTCTATTGTTCAGCATTGTCATAGGGATTAAATCCCTCATTTGGATAAAATCACCATCCATTTCAATGACCACATGTCAAGAGGATGGTCCCTTTCAAAATTTTATTGTGCCAAAGGACTGCAGAAGTCTAAAATAACTATGGAACTGTTACTCCTCCTCCTCGGGTCCAGTGCTGTCTCTCCACCATGCTCCGGTCTTTGTTGATCGATTGCAGTGTTGACATTGCATGTTACAGTGCTCATAACTACTTCAGCCAATTACTGGGCTTAGAGGCTTGCATAATCTACATCAAAAGAGCTTCTGAGTCCAGTGATGTGACCATTGCAGTCAAACAACGACTGGAGCAGTGGACAGCAATGGACCGAGGGAGGGAGGGAGGGAGGGAGTCAGTAACAACTCTGTTTGTTATTTTGGACCTTTGCAACTTTATAGCACAATGAAATTTTAAAATGGGTAAACCATTTAACATGAGGTCATCAATACGAATAGTGATTTTTATCCAAATTTAGATTTAGTCTCTTTCGACAATACTGAACAAGACCTGGAAATGTTGCCATTAGGACACAGGAGCAGGAGAACTAAGGCTTTCTCAGGGTTTCTGATGGAATTCCCAAAAAATGATGGAGCCATTCACTTCAATGAAGCCAATGGGGTCATTGATGACATAGTCTGACCTCGCAGTATTCGTCTATTCATGCACTCAAAAAAAACATGGTCTGTTATATTTTTGTGCATGTCTTAAAAAGACTAGTACTGCAAGGAAGCACGTTAGACAGTATCCATTCCACATTTGACGTCATTGAAGTGAATAGATCAGTCAAGGTTTCTTTCAGAATCCCAGAAAAACAGGCTTCCAACAGAAACTCCGACAGAGCCCGGACGGAGCAATTCACTTCAATGAAATGGACGGAGTCACCCCAACGTAGTGCTCAGTAAAAAGCACCAAATTATTGTGAACCTTCCTTAAATCAGACATCAGGCCTTTAACATCAAACGCTGACAAGATATTAGCAAATAATTACATGATTAGCTACACTAAACATCCTTTAGTATAAGACAGTAATTCTTCAATTGCTGAACAAACAATTTATAAACGGTAATGTTATGTAAAAGATGGCATAAAAGTCATTTCCTAGAAGTCAAAACTAAGAATTCAGTTATATGAGACTAGGTTGTCAAAAAGTTTTACAAAGTCAGCAGTTTCACATGCATATGCAATTACCTCAAATATTTCACACCACATTTAAAATAGGACTAGTAACTAAATCTAATTTCTCTAAATGGAGGATTTCTAGGATCCAGTGATAACAACAGTGATGTGATACCCATAGGATAGGAATTCTAGGAATGAATGTCAGAGAAGGTATCTAGATATCAGTGTGTACATTCCAGGAGAACATTTGTTCACAAGTTGCAACTGCTCTCAGCATTATCTGAAGAGCAAAGGGTCTTTTTACATGTATGGGAACTAGATGAAGGATCAAAAATTAGCTAGATAGATGGATAGATGGATAGATCGATAGATAGATAGATAGATAGATAGATAGATAGATACTGTAAGGCGGCGGTGTTCACACCGTGAAGTAACTGAGGCAGTGACCCAAGCAAGTCCAACATAAGCAGCTTTTATTCAGCAAAACTTACAGGTAAACAGAAAGTCCTCCGGTTCACAGCCGGGGTAACACAAGTCCATAACAACGGTTGCCGGGGGCAACGGCCACGCCGGGCCGCTCAGAGCCTGACGGGTGCAGAGCCTTCCCAGGCGTGGGTTCAGCTACACACAGGTCCGCCAAGCTTTCCTGCTATGTTCCTAGCAGGTCCCAACACTGAACAACACTAATCCTTAGTGCAGGGTTTTTCAAGGACCTGGGGCAAGAGCCACTGGAAAACCCGGGTTGGAGGGAGGAGGCCGCCCCACTGCCTTCCTGTAGCCTCCTCCAAGAAATGAAGGCCCTGCCGGGTTTTACTTAATCTGCCTTAGCCAGATAACCTGACCAGGTCAATGCTCACCTTCATTCCTGCATTGCAGCAGCAGCTGTGTCTGTGACTGCAATGCACTCCAATGGGTTTAATAGGTCTCTGTACACATTCTGGGGGATATATAACGTCCCTCATATATGATCCCAGTCATTGACTCACAATAGATAGAGTGGCATGTAAAAGTTTGGACACCCCTGGCCAAAATTACTGTTATTGTGAACATTCAAGCAAGTTAAAGATGAAATGATCTCTAAAAGGCCTAAAGTTAAAGGTGACACATTTCCTTTGTATTTAAGGCAAAAATATATATATATATATATATATATATATATACATCTTTTACATTTTAAAAATTACAAAAAGGAAACTGGGCCGATGCAAAAGTTTGGGCACCCTGCATGGTTAGTACCTAGTAGCACCCCCTTCTGAAAGTATCACAGCTGCTAAACGCTTTTTGTAGCCAGTCAAGAGTCTTTAAATATTTGTTTGAGGGATTTTCATCCATTCTTCCTTGGAACATTTTTCCAGTTCTGTTTTCTGTTGTGTATAAATATGTGACTCGTCCGATTTTGTATTATACGATGCCTGATGAAGAGACCTGAGTAGCCTTGAAAGCTTGCAATTTGTTACCATCTTTTCAGTTAGCTATTAAAAGGTATCAACCACTGAGGACTCTCAAATCTAAATATTTTTCCAGTTCTGTTATATTCCTGGGTCGTCTTGCATGTATTGCTATGTTGAGGTCTAGCCACAGATTTTTAATGATGTTCAGGTCAGGGGACCATGAGGGCCATTGTATAACCTTCAGCTTGTACCTTTTGAGGTAGCCTATTGTGAATTTTGACGTGTGTTTAGTATCATTGTCCATTTGTAGAAGCCATTCTTTTTTCAACTTCAGCTTTTTTACAGATGGTGTTATGTTTGCATCAAGAATTTGTTGAAATTTCATTGAATCCATTCTTCCCTCTACTCGTGAAATGTTCCGCATGCCATTGGGTGCAACACAACTCCAAATCATGGTTGATCCACCCCCATGCTTAATGGTTTTGCTCCATGCATACCTTTGATCATTGTGGCCAAAGAGTTCTATTTTAACCTCATCGGTCCACAGGACTTGCTTACAAAATGCATCAGGCTTGTTTTGATGTTTTTTTGCATACTTCTGACGCCGAATTTTATGGTGAGGACACAGGAAAGTTTTCCTTCTGATGACTCTTCTGTGAAGGCCATATTTGTGCAGGTGTCTCTGAACAGTAGAACAATATACCACAACTCCAGAGTCTGCTAAATCTTTCTGAAGGTCTTTTGCAGTCAAGCTGGGGTTCTGATTTGCCTCTCTAGCAATCATACAAGCAGCTCCCACTGAAATTTTGCTTTGTCTTCGAGACCTTATCTTGACCTCCACTATGCCTGTGAACTGCCATTTCTTAATTACATTTTGAAATGAATGAAGGGCAACTTGAAAAGGCAATCTTCTTATAGCCTTCTCCTGCTTTGTGGGCTTCCATCATTTTCATTTTCAGAGTGCAAGGCAACTGCTTAGAAGAACTTATGGCTGCTGTTTTTTGGCACAATGTTAGAGGAGGTTGAGGTTTTATAAAGCTGGGAAATTTGCATCATCTGGCCTTTTCTAATGATGATAGTGAACAAGCCATAACCCAAAGGCTATGTGCCCACGTTGCGGAAATGAAGCGGAAAATTTGCGCTTCATTTCCGCATGTCCTTTCCTGGAAAAACGCATGTGGAGTTTCGCAAGCGTTTATAGCGCGTTTTTCGCGCGTTTTCGCCATGCGGAATTGCCTTGCGTTTTTTAATGCATCGAAAAGCAATTCCGCTTGCGGAAACGCAAAATTAATTGACATTGATTTTTGTGCGCATCAAAAACGCTGCGGAAAAATCCGCAGCATGGGCATAGAACTTGCGGATTCTCATTGGGGACCATGGGGTGCGGAATAACAAGCGTTTTACAAGCGTTTCCGCTGCGGAAATTCCTCATCAAATACGCTTGTAAAACGCTACATGGGCACATACCCTAACAGGCTAATTAAGGTCTGAAACCTTGGACAAAGTTATCTGAAAAATCTCCAAGGGTGCCCAAACTTTTGCATCGACCCATTTTCCTTTTTGTAATTTTTAAAATGTAAAAAATGACAAATATTTTTTTTTGCAAATAATACAAAAGAAATGTGCCATCTTTAACTTTAGGCCTTTTAGAGATCATTTAATCTTCAACTTGATTAACTGTTCACAATAAAAGTCATTTTGACCAGGGCTGCCCAAACCTTTACATGCCACAGTAGATAGATAGATAGATACTGTAGATAGAGCAGACAGATCCATCAATTGCTAGAATGAAGGGGATCTTCCAAGCCCATACTCCTTTGGCTTTTACCTCATCACAGCTTGAAGATTTACATCTCAACTTAAATGTCACCATATTTCACAATATAAATTGCATGCATTATTAAATAGAACCTATCAACTTCTTCAGGATCTCCAAACCACAGCCATGTCTTTATTGAGCAGTTTAAATACTTCCAAACAAGCCACTTTTCCTGCCTTATAGATTTTTAAATCTTCATAAAATCAATTTCACAACTGCCGTTGCAATATGCTAATTAGTGGGTGCCTAGATTTGAGGGCGTTGTTTTCCTCTGACTAATTTTCTTACTAATCACGTTATTACGCCCCTGTTGGGAGTACACTGTATATGCTGTTCAATACAGACATGTTGGTGGTTTGGGTGTCCGGGAGAAGCTGACAGGTTCCCTTTAAGTGCATCTCCTAAACATGATCAGAATGATTGACTGATTGACAACTCCTCAGCATCCTTCGTTTAAGCTGCTGAGATCTCATACTGCTGAGTACAAGCTGCAGTCAGGCTGGGTGGGCAACGACTGATTATACTTGTACGTTTAAGATCTCTCAATCTTTAACAGCACCTATAAAATCTTCAATTTAATAGCAGAATTTTACAGTCATTCTGTCATGGATTTTCAAATTAAAGGAGTATTTTCGTATTATTAAATTGCTTTAGTTAGTTAGACAGCAAGAAAATAAGCAAGTTTGCAGATGACTTGCTTTTCTGCTTTCATTCTCCTGCTGTGAGAGCTTATATCTTACATAATATAGATATTGTTGCTAGGCAGATCAAGCAACAGACCCTGGTCAAATAGGCGCAATAGCTGCGTTCCAGATTGAGGAGTTAATTCCTGAGATACCAGCCACCTCTCTCCAGCCCATTAATTTTTATATAGCATTTAGCGGCTCACCTCCTTCCCCCTCCCTCTCAGCTCCTGAGCTGTTATTAGTCCTGCAAAATCGCCAGCTTTAGGCAGTTTTCAGAACAGTTCTCCGCATTCACGTTAATTCAAAGGCTTTGTTATCACCATATTCAAATATAGTGATATTTTTGTAGATTTCAGAACAAGCACAGTGATAGCTGATTGAGTTACAATAGAATTACAGTATGGGTAAATCTCGGTTCTGCTAATGCCACATACTCTATTACATCATGTATCCAGTTCACCAAGAAAAATTGGAGACAGGTCCCTTTCAAGCACACTGGCGTTATGAGGGCTAAAATATCTTGTGAGAGATCCGCTGTGTAGTAAATTTCTACACAACATTTTGTTTTCAGATGGAAAATTCTGAGCTGATTAAATTCTCAATTAATTTTTATGGATGTTTAGACCTTGGATTAACATTTTTTTCTATTTTCAGTCACTATAGGAAGTCCTCCATACTATTCTTCTTAGCTTATTTATGACCATATCAAAATTCAACTTTTATGTGGTCAGAAACCAGCAGAAAAAGAAAGTTCAGGGGAAGAAAGATAAGGATTACTAGCCCCCGCCATAAGGAGGAACTCACTGATTACTCTTAACTGGTAATATGCCCACCCCATGATGGAAGAGAAACCACAGAGATTGATGGAGGACCTGGACAGCATTAGATGAGGAATCAAGGGTATCGGAAATGTGAGTATGCATTTTTTTTTTAATTTAGAGCCTGCAGCATGTTTTTTTTCCTTTGCAAAGATATTATCACATAAGGATTTTACTATGTGTAAAAATTGTATAAGGGACAGCAACTACAAGTCACTTACACTAGATATTTTTAGAATCATTCCTATAGCTCATAATTGTAAATTTGTAACCAGTGCTGCAATACAATTATCACTATGAGCAGGTGCAATAACAATTTCTACAGTGCAGAAATTAGGATAGCACTTGATCCTTTATTTTTTAAAGGCTTTTAAAAAACAAAAAAACTGTTCAAGTACAGGAAGGCTGTTCATGCTGAGGTATTCTATACAAATAGACATGTCGAACAGTATAAAAAAAACTATACACTAAAATTTCTTTAATCAGGGATCCAACAATCTAAAAAGTCTTAAAGTGAACCTGTCACTGGCTCAAAAAAATTTAGTTAAAGAGGTTTTCCCACGAATAAAGTTCATTTTAATCAATAGATCTTTGAATGATAATAAGTTCCACAATTGAATGTATTTAAATAAAAAGTTCCTGATTAACTAAAAAACATCATATCACTCCATTGTTCTATGTTCTGCCAAAGATTCACAAATCCCGGGAACATCCCCCAGGTCATCCTATTGTAGCATCCACGGAATTGTTATTCTCACCTCTATCCATGTTTGTTAAAAAAATACTTACTGCGATTATTAAAAAGACCACCTCATTTCTGCTAGATACAGGAGCATTCCTCCAACACACCTATGAATTACAACAAATTTCCACTGAGGCAATTCTAGTTACAATGGATGTAAACAATTTATATACATCCATCCCCCATACCAAAGGGATTCAAGCAACACATGATCTATTACTTCAGTCCCAAATTGATCCCAGTTTTACAGAATTATGTACTTGTGAAGAAACGGCAACAGGGAGACCCCGAAGAATCTCGCTGTTGCCACCACTTGTGATGGATCCACACCCCGCCTCCTGCCTGACGTCACAGTTACATCAGACGGAGCATGTGGTACGGACCTGCCCTCTGCACCTACGTGATGTTCTGCACTCCCCTGACGGAGGCGTAAGGTCAGGTTGGAACGTTAGGCACAGACACCCCCTGTCCACACAAGTACAGAAAGGCACCAGGGAGTGAGAAGAGGAGGCCCACTCAGTCACTGACGTACCACTACACTCGCCCACAGCCCTGACAGGCTGAGAGGATCCACTCGCTAGCTCCAGTGAAGCAGAGCCTGGTCGGCCTGGGAAAGCTGCCACCAGTTTCTATTTGATATAACGGACTTATATTGGGCTAGAAACCAGCTCGGTAACGTGTTCGTTGGACACAACAAATGACGTGAGGTTCGTGGATCGAGATAAAAGACTCCCAAAACTAAAATGAACTATACCTCCTTACTGGATGGTCCTATGGAGTCGGTTCTGGTGTCATTGGACCCAGCCGGGCCCCTGCTACACATGGATACAAAACACCGGGGCCCTAGGGGCTCCCACAAGGCTGTGCCGGGTTTCTCCCTTTCCTTACGCGCTGGACTATCTTTATGCTAGAGTTACATTACCCATCCCCTCAGGTTTCCTACAATCTATTTTGCGTATCACTGAGATGAATCGTGTCCCCATAACTCGGTGTTGAAGTATCGTAGCTTACAGAAAGAAGAACAAGGCGTGGGGGATGGGCTCGCCTGCTTGCAGCACCTCCACAGCTGCTGCTGGTGGGGGCTTTTGCCACTCAATGGGTCTCTCAGCCCCCTCCCCTCTGCTTGAGCTGCAGAGGTGTCGGATTTGCATATGTAGGGCTCTGTGAAACCCGCCTGCCAGTGCACAGTGATCACCAGGCGATTACCTTGAATATCTTCACAGTACTGAACTATTGACCGCTATTCTCACTAAAAATTACTTTATGCTTCAGGATTCTTTTCTTCTTCAAAACAGGGGCACAGCCATGAGTTCCATTGTGCCCCCCCCCCATATGCTAATTGCTATATGACATCTTTTGAGGAACAAGTGGGATATCCAAACGCGCTTTTCCAGATGCATGCTATCCTCTGGAAGCGCTATATTTATGATGTCTTTTGCATATGGTGGGGCACATTGGATACTTTAAATTACTTTGTTGGTGTATTAAATTCCTCTTGGCCTGAACAACAATTTACTATGTCTCACGATAACCATCACATCAACTTCTTAAACACCATGGTACTTAAGGACACTCAGGGACAATTATAGACTGATCTCTATTCAAAACTCACTGACCATAATGGTTTATTACATTTTACAAGCCTTCGTCCACCAGCTATGACTACATCGATTTACAAATCTCAACTTAAATGAGTGAAACACATTGTCAAAAATCCTGATGTATGTGCACAGAGACTAAAGGAAATACATTCTAAATTCAGTGATAGGGGATATCCAGCCAAATTACTACAAGAAGCTCTGACATCAGATACATCAACATGTTCTCCAACAGTTGATAGGATCCCATTTGTGCATACATATCACCCCTTTACTTATATTATACATCGATCTATTTGTAAGCATTGGAATATCCTACAATCAGCATAACCCCAAATTAAGGAATTTCAACAACCATTCCTTTTATGTTTTAAATGCACCCCTAATCTTAGGGATAGTCTTGTATATGCTGACTTCGGAACAACACGTACTGTTGGGAAACAAAGATCTTTACATACCCCCAAAACGGGTACATTTCCCTGTCTACAAAGCTGTCAGTGCAACGATGTAGTCAAAGGGAATCACCTTTACGGGTTTATGGGTAAGAAATATCCGATTCAAGATTTCACCACTTGTGACACATCCTATGTGGTTTATCTAATTAAATGCCCTTGTGGACTTCTGTACATCGGGGAGACCCAACCCATTAAGGATGGAATATCAAAACACAAGTCTACTATCAGGTGTAAAAATACTTTACTGCATGCCCCCCACACACACACACTTTGTTTCAGCGGGTCATAACGTGTCTCAATTAAAGTTCCAAATAATTGAACATGTACACCCAATTAGAAGGGTAGGAGATCGAATACGTTTTCTTAAGTACAGGGAAGCATTTTGGATCCATGAGCTTCAAGTTCTGGCTCCAAAGGGTTTAAATAGAGATTATCATTTATACTTGCTTTCATTTAAATTTATCCCATTCTTGTGATAGAAATGTTGAGGACTTGCATATCCCCCCCCCCCTTTTTCCTATAACATAGTATCTGCTCTAATTGATTTATTATATATACACTGCTCAAAAAAATAAAGGGAACACTTAAACAACAGAATATAACTCCAAGTAAATCAAACTTCTGTGAAATCAAACTGTCCACTTAGGAAGCAACACTGATTGACAATCAATTTCACATGCTGTTGTGCAAATTAAATAGACAATATATGGAAATTATTGGCAATTATCAAGACACCCTCAATAAAGGAGTGGTTCTGCAGGTGGGGACCACAGAGTACATCTCAGTACCATTGCTTTCTGGCTGATGTTTTGGTCACTTTTGAATGTTGGTTGTGCTTTCACACTCGTGGTAGCATGAGACGGACTCTACAACCCACAGAAGTTGCTCAGGTAGTGCGGCTCATCCAGGATGGCACATCAATGTGAGCTGTGGCAAGAAGGTTTGCTGTGTCTGTCAGCGTAGTGTTTAGAGGCTGGAGGCACTACCTGGAGACAGGCCAGTACACCAGGAGACGTGGAGGGGGCCATAGGAGGGCAACAACCCAGCAGCAGGACCGCTACCTCCACCTTTGTGCAAGGAGGAACAGGAGGAGCACTGCCAGAGCCCTGAAAAATGACCTCCAGCAGGCCACAAATGTGCATGCGTCTGCACAAACGGTTAGAAACCGACTCCATGAGGGTGGTATGAGAGCCCGACATCCACAGATGGGGGTTGTGCTCACAGCCCAACACCGTGCAGGACGCTTGGCATTTGCCACAGAACACCAGGATTGGCAAAGTCGCCACTGGCACTCTGTGCTCTTCACAGATGAAAGCAGGTTCACACTGAGCACATGTGACAGACGTGACAGAGTCTGGAGACGCCGTGGAGAGCGATCTGCTGCCTGCAACATCCTTCAGCATGACCTGTTTGGCAGTGGGTCAGTAATGGTGTGGGGTGGCATTTCTTTGGAGGGCCGCACAGCCCTCCATGTGCTCGCCAGAGGTAGCCTGACTGCCATTAGGTACCGAGATGAGATCCTCAGACCCCTTGTGAGACCATATGCTGGTGCGGTTTGCCCTGGGTTCCTCCTAATTCAGAACAATGCCAGACCTCATGTGGCTGGAATGTGTCAGCAGTTCCTTCAAGATGAAGGCATTGAGGCTATGGACTGGCCCGCCTGTTCCCCAGACCTGAATCCGATTGAGCACATCTGGGACATCATGTCTCGCTCCATCCACCAACGTCACGTTGTACCACAGACTGTCCAGGAGTTGGCACATGCTTTAGTCCAGGTCTGGGAGGATATCCCACAGGAGACCATCCGCAACCTCATCAGGAGCATGCCCAGGGTTTGTAGGGAGGTCATACAGGCACGTGGAGGCCACACACAATACTGAGCCTCATTGTGACTTGTTTTAAGGACATTACATCAAAGTTGGATCAGCCTGTAGTGTGTTTTTCCACTTTAATTTTGGGGGTGACTCCAAATCCAGGCCTCCATTGGTTAATAAATTTGATTTCCATTGATGATTTTTGTGTGATTTTGTTGTCAGCACATTCAACTTTGTACAGAACAAAGTATTCAATGAGAATATTTCATTCATTCAGATCTAGAATGTGTTGTTATTTGAGTGTTCCCTTTATTTTTTTGAGCAGTGTATATAGATATATATACAGGGTGGTCCGAAAGTAGGTGGACAGAAAATAATAACATTTATTTTGATTTATATATAAAATTATATTTACTAACACAAGCATAACATTGACAATTACATTTTATTCTGAACAATAATACAAAAGCCCTTAAATTTTATCAATGCAGGTGCTCAAACTGTTTTCCTTTACAATTTGCACAGCTTTGAAGTCTGCCTCTTACTCTTCGACAAACTTTTTTGCACAAGTCTCTTTGGGTATTAATTTCTTGAAATGCATCTCTTATGTAATTTTTCAAATCACTGACACTTTTTGGTTTTCGACTATAAACTTTGTCCTTGAGTACTCCCCAAAAGAAAAAATACTTTGGGGTCAAGTCTGGTGAACGTGCCGGACAATCAAGTGGGCCTCTTCGACCAATCCATTTATTAGGAAATGTTTCATCAAGATACTCGCGGACTACTCTTGAATAATGTGGAGGGGCCCCATCTTGTTGGAAATAAAGGTCATTTGAATTAGGCCGCTGCTGTAACTGGGGAACAACGTGATTCATTAGAATTTTGAGATACTTATCTCCTGTGACTGTTCCATCAAAAAATATTGGTCCTAAAACACTAATACTTGAAATACCACCCCAAACATTGACACCCGGCTCATTTAGTTGTTGCTCTAATGTTAAATGCATGTTCTCATTATACCAGTACATACAATTATGTCTGTTAATATGGCCGGATAATTTGAAAGAAGCTTCATCACTCTACATAATGTTATCTAAAATTACTGGATTTTCTTCAATTTCGTTAAGCATAATCTCACTAAATTGCAGCCGCCTGTCTGGATCATCCTCCAATAAACCATGAATTTGACGTGGAGGATAAGCTTTCCACCCAATAGATTTCAGGATTCGCATGATAGAAGCTCGTGAAATTCCCAATTCCAAAGAGGCTCTTCTGGTGGACTTTTTTGGACTCTGAACAAATGTTTCAGCAACAAGTTGTTTATTATCTTCTGTACAGACTGTTTTGGGTCGACCAGTTTTTGGAGCATTAAGGATTGAGCCAGTGGCATTGAATTTGTCACGAATGCAGTAAATGGTTTGTCTCTTTGGGGCTTGAGTACCAAATGTTTCAACCCAATTTGCTCTAACGGTTTCAGCATTTTGAGATTTCCAGTACTCTGTTAAAATCCATTTTCTTTGATCTGTATTTAAATTATTTGCCATTATGTGTTATCTGAATTATCTGAAAAGAAAACAGATTTGGGGGAGATCTATCTGTGAAAACTAGATCTGTGAAACTGGCTCAGTTGCCCTTAGCAACCAATCAGATTCCACCTTTCATTTTCCAAAGAGTCTGTAAGGAATGAAAAGTGGAATTTAATTGGTTGCTAAGGGCAACTGAGCCAGTTTCACTTTACACCATGTTTGATAAATCTCCCCCTTCATAACCTTATTACACTTTCTGTCCACCTACTTTTGGACCACCTTGTATATATATATATGTGTGCTTTGCACACTCTTGGCATTCTCTTGATGAGCTTCAAGTGGTAGTCAATGGAAATGGTCTTTCAACAATCTTGAAGGAGTTCCCAGAGATGCTTAGCACTTGTTGGCCCTTTTGCCTTCACTTTGCAGTCCAGCTCACCCCAACCATCTCGATTGGGTTCAGGTCTGGTGACTGTAGATGCCAGATCATCTGGCGTAGCACCCCATCACTCTCCTTCTTGGTCAAATAGCCCTTACACAGCATGGAGGTGTGTTTGGGGTCATTGTCCTGTTGAAAAATAAATGATGGTCCAACTAAACGCAAACTGGATGGAATAGCATGCCACTGCAAGATGCTGTGGTAGCCATGCTGGTTCAGTATGCCTTCAATTTTGAATAAATCACCAACAGTGTCACCAGCAAAGCACCCCCACACCATCACACCTCCTCCTCCATGCTTCACGGTGGGAACCAGGCATGTAGAGTCCATCCGTTCACCTTTTCTGCGTCGCACAAAGACACGGTGGTTGGAACCAAAAATCTCAAATTTGGACTCATCAGACCAAAGCACAGATTTCCACTGGTCTAATGTCAATTCCTTGTGTTCTTTAGCCCAAACAAGTCTCTTCTGCTTGTTGCCTGTCCTTAGCAGTGGTTTCCTAGCAGCTATTTTACCATGAAGGCCTGCTGCACAAAGTCTCCTCTTAACAGTTGTTGAAGAGATGTGTCTGCTGCTAGAACTCTATGTGGCATTGACCTGGTCGCTAATCTGAGCTGCTGTTAACCTGCGATTTCTGAGGCTGGTGACTCGGATAAACTTATCCTCAGAAGCAGAGGTGACTCTTGGTCTTCCTTTCTTGGGGTGGTCCTTATGTGAGCCAGTTTCTTTGTAGTGCTTGATGTTTTTTGCAACTGCACTTGGGGACACTTTCAAAGTTTTCCCAATTTTTCGGACTGACTGACCTTCATTTCTTAAAGTAATGATGGCCACTCATTTTTCTTTACTTAGCTGCTTTTTTCTTGCCATAATACAAATTCTAACAGTCTATTCAGTAGGACTATCAGCTGTGCATCCACCAGACTTTTGCACAACACAACTGATGGTCCCAATCCCATTTATAAGGCAAGAAATCCCACTTATAATATGCAACAATGTGTATTATCTGATGCCATTTTCCCTTTTCTTTTTTAGACCCAGAATGAAATTCTATATCCCCAAAGGGGTCACAAACTTGCTATCTATTGGTCTTTCGCGGTCTGATGTCTAATGGTAATGTAGGTTTCCTACAATGTTCTATTGCTTTTTTGATTTTCTGGATGTTCTTGTTCTGACATTTGATGAATTATTTTTTTCTTTTGCTCAATTCTCATTATGATTATATCTCTATAAAGTGCACTGATGAAGGTCCTTGGGACCAAAACGTCTACGCTGTAATACTCATTTCTTTGACTACCATTAAAAAACTATAGAAAATTTATCTGTGATTGCCAAGTTTGTACATTATAAATATGAGATTCTGAACGGATTGCCAGCGGGCTGTGTAAAGTGTTGCAAGTGAAATCCCTCTGTGCTATTTTAATACTAGCTGTCTACCTCTGTATGTGCCAAACTTGTTGCATCTTTTGAGATTGTAACCATCCAGAACCTTGACTTTTAGAGATTTTGTGACTGTTAAGTTCATTGCCTTTTCCTTAGTAAAGCTTGAACTGTCTCCTGAGTATGTTTGCATTTCCTCTGCCATCCTTAAAGGTTTGGCAAAAAATTCTGCAGTCACTCTATGCAACTAAAGACTTGTGAATCCTCACATTGTGCATAGCACGTGCTGTCAGGATACTCCAGCACCTTGGCTCGTGGTCATGTGACTGCAATTATGCCAAATGCATACTTCCGGTCACTTTGCAACTAGATGTGCACAAGCTCACTCAATAAAAATGAATTGAGCAAGACCATGCACACCTTGTCGGAATGTGGCCGGAAGTATGCATATCACATACTTGAGGCACTTGACCGCCTGGTCTCACCAACAGAATCTTGACAGCACGTGTTGTGTGAGATGTGAGGATTCACAAGTCTGCAGTCACATAGAGTGACCAGGTTAGTGCCAACCTTGGACAGCCCCTTTAACCACGGTAACCAGTCTGTTACTATGGTTCACTGGCTGCTACATATCAAAAGGGGCGAACCATCAGCCAAGTACCTCTTGCATGCTGTAAGCCACACTGAAAGGAATTGAGGGTTGTCTGTGCATCAGACAAATATCATACGTGCATATGTGGAATACAGTATGTAATCAGGACAATTCATTTTCCCTATACATCTTATATTTTTGTATATTAATGCACAAGGAGAGAATACTCATTGACTCATTGAAAACAGAAATAGAACATGTTTTCTTTAAGACTCAGCATATGTGCACCATTCTTGTGTATTGCTCAATCTACTGCAGAGAATCCTGCTAAAACATTCATTGACAGACCTACATACACATTGCTTTGCTCTTGTACCTTCTGGTTTCACTCAATGAATGTGCTCATTAATAATAAATTTTAAAAAAAAACAGAAATATATCAAAAATTTCTGAAAGTCACTAACCAGATCCAGCCTGCAAGAAATTCTCAAGATGTTGTCGAGAAATATAACATGGATAGAAAATGTTGTATACATTGGAAAAAAATGAGATCATTGTTCAATTCTGGAATGGAAAAAATGATATATATTTATTTTTCCTGAGTGGCCACATGAGAGACCATGACTGTTATGGAGGGCCGAACCAATAGGCTGAAATTAATTCTGCTCCATATTAATATTAACATATTAATATTATTATTATTTATATTAATATTACACACAGTTCCCCTATATACCATATATGAGCCCACACACAGCCCCTATATACCGTTTGAGCCCACACACAGCCTCCATATACCATAAGAGCCCACACACAGTCCCCTATATATAGTATGAGCCCCCATAGCCTCCTATATACAATATGAGCCCCAACATAGCCCCTATATACAGTATGAGCCCCTATATAGCCTCTCTATATACAATATGGGCCCCCACATAGCCTCCTACATTCAGTATGAGCCCCACTTAGCCTCCTACATTCAGTGTGAGCCCCACATAACCTCCTACATTCAGTATGAGCCCCCACATAGCCTCCTATATACAGTATGAGCCTCTACATAGCCTCCAAAATACAGTATGAGCCCCCACGTAGCCTCCAATATACAGTATGAGCACCCACATAGCCTCCAATATACAGTATGAGCCCCCACATAGCCTGTTATATACAGTATAAGCCCCCACATAGCCTTCTATATACAGTATAAGCCCCCACATAGCCTCCATATATACAGTGTGAGGCCCACATAGCCTCCATATATACAGTGTGAGCCCCACATAGCCTCCATATATACAATGTGAGCCCCACATAGCCTCCATATATACATAAAAATATTCCATACACATGGTCTGTCTCACACGCCGATTGGTGGAAGATGGAGCTGGTGGCCCCATTCTCCATCAATGTTTTCACCACAGTCTGAAACCTGAGGATGCAGATAGAAGGTGACGGCGGTGACATGGTGGGTGGGCCATGGGCCACTGTTTCCTCCTTGCTGCAGTTTGCCCAGGCCTGTTCTACAGAATTGGTCCAGAAGAAAGCATAACTGCAGTAATGAGGTGGTTGCCTAAATCTCTTTCTGATTTCAAATACAGAATTTAGAATAAATTCTAGGATATCAACAATTCCAGTGCACATCCACATGGGTTAGTTGGAATTGCATTTTAAGTCTGAAAATTGTAAGAATTCTCATCCACATGCTGCAGAGAAAATCAATAGTTGATATTGAGTGGCATTGAAGATTTAGGTTCTCTAGCAAGTCAATTTATGCTGTGAAATTAATTAAAAATCTGTGGCAAGTTCGCAACTTATTGCAACAAAATTCGAATGATTTGGTACAGATTGTGCCATAGTAGATTTTCATCTACCTTGCATGTAATAAAACTAAAAAGGTTTGTTAATACCTACTCTGTCAATCCAAAATAAAAAAGTACTCATCTGGATCATAATGTACATTTTTTTCTTTTACTATACAATTTTCTGTACATTAACAATTCCATTAAAGGGAGTCTGTCAGCACAAAATGACTGTTCAAACCAAGCACTATTGCTCAGTGCACCCTTGGTGTGATCAAACAGTGCAATGCACCTTCCCACCTACTTGTTTTCCATATATCTTCACCCACCTCTGGCTCCTGTAAAGTTAGAGCTGTCAATCAAAAAAGAGGAGCATAAAGATAGAAGGAAAACAAGTAAGTGGGGAGGTGCACTTAATTGCTTGTCCACACCAAGGGTGCAGTGAGCGCCTGTGATTGGTTTGAACAGTCACTTTGTGGTGACAGACTTTAATTACATGCGGACTGCCCATAGACTCTATACGTCTGGGCAGTCCGCATTCTACTTTGTAGTGATGTCCTAAATGTCAATGTTCTAAAACGTCACTGCATAGTAGAACAGCTGTACGCAATCCTGATCAAACACAGAGGAGCTCCCCATTAAAAAAGGCAGGGAGAGATTTGTTTGTTTTTTCTTGGGTTTTGTTTGTGAAATGCCACAGTGTGAACATGCTCTTACACATTGCATGTATACCAGCTTATGCTCTGGCTCCTTTCTTTGTTTTTTCTGAAGTTTGTGTGACCCCCCTTTCTGAGTTAGGCATTTCATCTATATAGCTTCCCATGGGCAGGTGTCTGAACAGTCCGGCACCTGTCCTGCTCTGCCCTTATTCACATTGAGGTCGGTAGACACAAGGTAAACTGTTAATACTAGAGACAGGATAGGACTGCCCCGATTAAGTACACCTTGTTACGGTGTGATGGCTGTTACCTAAATACCCTAGGTCAGGGTTCCCCAACTCCAGTCCTCAAGGCTCACCAACAGGTCATGTTTTTAGGAATTCCTTTATATTGCACAGGTCATAATTCCATCACCTGCACAAGCAATAATTCCATCACCTGTGCAATACGAAGGAATTCCTGAAAACATGACCTGTTGGTGGGCCTTGAGGACTGGAGGGACTGGAGTTGGGGAACACTGCCCTAGGGTATTTACATGTACTATTACTATTTACTTACTATAGGGTATATAATGATTAGAGATGAGCGTTGTTCTACTCGAACTGTTCGCCAATCTCAAATTCGAGCTGTTTTGGGCGGTGTTCGAGCCGTTCGGCGAACACGAACAATTTGAGAAAAATTCAGCTGTTCGAGGTTATGTTCGATAACTGTTCGTGCACCAAAATCATAACTGGATTTTTTCTCAGTAATGATGAAAATTAATGTTAATACGCAGTTTGAGTGTACAGCGGGGTGGGGGGAGGGGCAGGGGATGGATCTCTGCAGGAACAATGAAGATCTCCATTTTTTTTTCTCTTTCCCGCATTTACAGTGGGGAGGTGCAATCTGTCAGCCTATCAGCAGCGCACACACGGAGCGAAGTGCTTTTTTTCACACAAGCAAGGGCATGTGTCATTGGCAGTGTATGTCACATGTCCTTGCCCTATAAGACCAAGCCATTTTCCCCGTCGCCACCATTTTCTCACTGCTGCAGCTGCGTGTTAGACGGCACCGCTGTTGCTGTGTGCGCTATACCTTGTTAATTTCAAGCCAATTTTCGCACAAATCTACAGATAGCTTGGGAGTAGGGAATAGTTGTGATTGCAGTCCTTTTAAGGACTAGGTTACAGCATTTCCTATGACTTTTATCAGGCAGGTCTGTGCTCTTAAATAGATAGGTTGTGGGAGTAAAGACTAATTGTAATTGCAGTCCTTTTCAGGACTAGGTTACATCAGTTCCTATCAGTTTTTGCCAGGCAGGTCTGTGCCAGTGCTGTGCAAGTTTTTTTCACAGCATTTGGCTGAATCTAGCAAAGCTAATCCTTTTTGGCCTATTGCAGAGTGTGTTAGTCAGTGGAGTAGCCTATCTGTGTTGCAAGATATACCACCTGTGTATAGAATACCAATTTTTTTACTGCACCTAGTGAAGTAAAATCTTTTGGGCATAGCATCATTCTATTAGTCCATCTATACTGACCTCCATCAGGTTGCAAATTGAATATAATTTTTTTCTGCATCTAGCTCTGAAAAAATATTGGGCTTCTAGCTGTGTGTGGGACTTTCTCTATTAGTCCATATATACTGACCTCCATCAGGTTGCAAACTGAATATATTTTTTTCTGCATCTACCTCTGAAAAAATATTGGGCTTCTAGCTGTGTGTGGGACTTGTTCTATTAATCCATCTATACAGACCTCCATCAGGTTGCAAACTGAATATATTTTTTTCTGCATCTACCTCTGAAAAAATATTGGGCTTCTAGCTGTGTGTGGGACTTGTTGTATTAGTCCATCTATACTGACCTCCATCAGGTTGCAAATTAAAAATAATTTTTATCTGCATCTACAGTACCTCTGAAAAAATATTTGGGCTTCTAGCTGTGTGTGGGACTTGTTCTATTAGTCCATCTATACTGACCTCCATCAGGTTGCAAATTGAATATAATTTTTATCTGCATCTAGCTCTGAAAAAATATTTGGCCTTCTAGCAGTGTGTGGGACTTTCTCTATTAGTCCATCTATACTGACCTCCATCAGGTTGCAAATTAAAAATAATTTTTATCTGCATCTACCTCTGAAAAAATATTTGGGCTTCTAGCTGTGTGTGGGACTTGTTCTATTAATCCATCTATACAGACCTCCATCAGGTTGCAAACTGAATATATTTTTTTCTGCATCTACCTCTGAAAAAATATTGGGCTTCTAGCTGTGTGTGGGACTTGTTGTATTAGTCCATCTATACTGACCTCCATCAGGTTGCAAACTGAATATATTTTTTTCTGCATCTACCTCTGAAAAAATATTGGGCTTCTAGCTGTGTGTGGGACTTGTTCTATTAATCCATCTATACAGACCTCCATCAGGTTGCAAACTGAATATATTTTTTTCTGCATCTACCTCTGAAAAAATATGTGGCCTTCTAGCAGTGTGTGGGACTTTCTCTATTAGTCCATCTATACTGACCTCCATCAGGTTGCAAATTCAAAATAATTTTTTGTCTGCATCTAGCTCTGAAAAAATATTGGGCTTCTAGCTGTGTGTGGGACTTGTTGTATTAGTCCATCTATACTGACCTCCATCAGGTTGCAAACTGAATATATTTTTTTCTGCATCTACCTCTGAAAAAATATTGGGCTTCTAGCTGTGTGTGGGACTTGTTCCATTAATCCATCTATACAGACCTCCATCAGGTTGCAAACTGAATATATTTTTTTCTGCATCTACCTCTGAAAAAATATTGGGCTTCTAGCTGTGTGTGGGACTTTTCTATTAATCCATCTATACAGACCTCCATCAGGTTGCAAACTGAATATATTTTTTTCTGCATCTACCTCTGAAAAAATATTGGGCTTCTAGCTGTGTGTGGGACTTGTTCTATTAATCCATCTATACAGACCTCCATCAGGTTGCAAACTGAATATATTTTTTTCTGCATCTACCTCTGAAAAAATATTGGGCTTCTAGCTGTGTGTGGGACTTGTTCTATTAATCCATCTATACAGACCTCCATCAGGTTGCAAACTGAATATATTTTTTTCTGCATCTACCTCTGAAAAAATATTGGGCTTCTAGCTGTGTGTGGGACTTGTTGTATTAGTCCATCTATACTGACCTCCATCAGGTTGCAAACTGAATATATTTTTTTCTGCATCTACCTCTGAAAAAATATTGGGCCTTCTAGCAGTGTGTGGGACTTTCTCTATTAGTCCATCTATACTGACCTCCATCAGGTTGCAAATTCAAAATAATTTTTTGTCTGCATCTAGCTCTGAAAAAATATTGGGCTTCTAGCTGTGTGTGGGACTTGTTGTATTAGTCCATCTATACTGACCTCCATCAGGTTGCAAATTAAAAATAATTTTTATCTGCATCTACAGTACCTCTGAAAAAATATTTGGGCTTCTAGCTGTGTGTGGGACTTGTTCTATTAGTCCATCTATACTGACCTCCATCAGGTTGCAAATTGAATATAATTTTTATCTGCATCTAGCTCTGAAAAAATATTTGGCCTTCTAGCAGTGTGTGGGACTTTCTCTATTAGTCCATCTATACTGACCTCCATCAGGTTGCAAATTGAATATCATTTTTATCTGCATCTAGCTCTGAAAAAATATTTGGCATTCTAGCAGTGTGTGGGACTTTCTCTATTAGTCCATCTATACTGACCTCCATCAGGTTGCAAATTAAAAATAATTTTTATCTGCATCTACCTTTGAAAAAATATTTGGGCTTCTAGCAGTGTGTGGGACTCATTGTATTAGGCCATCTATACCAAGCTGCACCAGCTTTGAAATTAATAATAATTTTTAGCTGCATCTAGCCCTGAAAATAATTTTTCCCAATAGTGGTAGCAATAGAAATATGGGGCGCGCGCCTGGCTAACAAAAATATACGCTTCATAACACAAAACACCAGCCTAGCGCACTGCATTAATAAGATGGCATCATCGTCTCTCCCAGTGCTAGGCCTACTACGCAGGCTAGTATTCCTGTGCCTAAAACACAATGTATGGGTCCGCGCTAGCCACTATGCTGAGGGGTATAAAGCTGCTGCTAACGCTTTATAACAATTCAATTGGCAGATTTTCACAGAGCTCTTCCACAACGCCCACCCATCGGGCAACAGTTGCCCACCCTCCCTATGGGATCTAGTGGCGAATAGTTGATGCCATTAATCAGAGCGTCAGTTGCCCCGTCAACGTGGCAAGCATACGGTAAGGCATGGGAAGAGTGGACACGACTAGTAGCAGGCAGACGGGTTGACCAATGTGAACAAGCCAGATCACAAGTCACCATAGAATTTCTCCACCAGCTAATGATGAGGGGCATATCAGGGGCGTCAGCGCAGCGGTGTCTGACCGGAGTAGCATTTCACATCCAACTACTGAATTGGGGAGATGTGACAAAGATTCATTATCAGACAATCCATAAAAGGGTGGAAAAGGGGTCAGCCAAGTCAGGAATGTAGACGTCCCGTCCCGTGTCACTAAAACTGATTTCTCACATCTTATCCCTAACACCATTAACATGACACTCACAATTTGAAGCAACACTAATGTCTACTGCATTTGTGATCGCCTTCTTCGGGGCGCTATGTATAAGCGAATTAGTCCCTCAATCCAAAATTACCACCAGTGGACGCTTATTACACCAGGAAGTAGTCATAGCCAATAAAGCAATACGTGTACGCATACACCAATCGAAAACGGTTCCAGCGGGCAGGGGTACTTGGGTACTTCTACAACCCACAAACGGTACACTGAGTCGGGTAACAATAGTAAAAACATATCTAACCATCAGATCACAAAGTAATTTCTTCGTATCACACATTGATGGAACGCCATTATCAAGATATCTGTTCCAAGCTATATTTAATAAATGCATAACATCGGCAGGGAACCACCCCAAAGATTACGGGACACACTCATTCCGCATAGGTGCGGCCACGGAAGCAGCAAGAGCAGGACTGTCAGAAACGGAAGTTCAGAGGATAGGGAGATGGCGATCCACGTGTTTGGCGAGATACATAAGACCGGACTTGTTATCCTAACGTGGTTTGTTTCTTTTACAGGTGACGCTAAGCCAACAGTGTGAGTGATAGGCCACTCGTATATATATTGGGCACAAAAAAGGGCGAAAGTCCGCCCAGGCGGGAGGAAATTAGAGTTTCATAACACATATTTCAACTGGAGAGGTATTAGAGGCCTGCTAAGGCCACAGGTACTAATGGAGGTAATCAAGGTAGGGAGAGAGGCAAGAGGTCCGGTCATCTTAGTTATACAGGCCGGGGGAAACAACCTAGGTCATCACAAGAGCGCATAACTAATGGCAATAATGAAACTAGACACTGAGCACTTCAGAGAATTTTTCACAAAATTAGCTATAGTATGGTCAGAGATTGTGCCGATAGCGGTATGGCAAGGTGCGCGAGACATCACGGCCATCGAATGGACAAGGCGGGTAATAAATATTCGGATGGCAAAATTTAGAAGAGACAGAGGCGGTGTAGTGATACGACACCGACAACTGGAAGGAGATAAAGCAGGCCTCATACGGCCCGACGGTGTTCACTTAATAGATATTGGACTGGACATATTCCTGTCAGGACTCCAGGACGGAGTGGAACAAGCGTTAAGAGTGATGGGTGGGGGTCAGAGTCCTGCATACGAGTACGCTGGATCCTCCGTGGCCTGGAAATAGAAAGGACATGTTGGAGAGTTACACTTGTTGGCCAACTTGCCGGAGTGGGGACCCAGGGCATGCTGCAACAAGCTGAATTATTTTAGAAATAAAATGCCTTTCTAATGGAATGAGTATAAAGAGTTAATAAAGCTGTGACCGATCCTCACCCATCCAGTTGTAAGAGTTACATTACTGGGTTGTCCATGAAAGGGGGGCGGTAGGGGGGCTGAGCATCTGGGTTTGGTTGGGGGTCCCCACAGTCTGCCTAGGCTAGATTAATTTAAAAATTCTTATTAGATACACAGGCGGTGCAGCTTGCTTCGCAGCTGGGCTACTACGCCCAAAGTATTGCCTAGGCTAGATGCAGTTAAAAATTCTACGCTGACTAGCAGACACTGAAGATTTGGAGCAGACCTCTGAGTAAACAGCTCTTCAGACTCAACCATCTGTGTTACCCCAAGCCATAGTGTATGTAGTTTCTTACAGTTAAAAGGGGGGGGTGCGACCCAACCCACCTGGAATTGACGATGCCAACGTCACGTAAGACACAGCAAGGGGACTCCCAAAATTGTGGCACAGACACCACTTAACCCTAGAACGCATACCTGTGGCCTTGCAGGCCCGCCCAGTTAATTGTTTTCTATTTTCTGCAAGATTGCTTTAATTAGAATTTTGAAACTCTAGGTATTCTTCATGTATACAGTTGTTTGTCATTTGAGTTTGAGTTATTCCATGTTATTTGCACACGGGCCTAAAGGGCCCCAGGTATGTGAAAGTGTAGATTTTTATGGTCATGCGTTCTAGGGCTAAGTGGCATCAATTGCCCCACTGTTGCTTAAAACGGTTGGTGAGGTGATTTTACCAAATCCCCAAGCTTTTAGTCTCCCAAGGATGACACAGGGGTAGAAATGTCCTTGCGAATCCATTATTTGATCATCTTTATGAACGTGAGTCTGTCTACATTCTCAGTGGACAGCCGCGTGCGCTTATCTGTCAGCACACCACCAGCAGCGCTGAACACACGTTCAGAGAGAACGCTGGCTGCATGGCATGACAAGATCTCCAAGGCGTCAGTGGCGAGCTCCGGCGATTTTTCAAGATTGGAATACCAAAATGAGCAAGGGTCCAGTGACACAGTCATGGCTTCGATGTTCACTTGGAGATTCTCCTGTACCATCCTCTCTAGGCATTGACTATGTGTCAGACTTCTTGTCTCCTGTGGCCTTGCAAAGGATGGTCTAAAAAAGTGGTGAAACGATTCCACAAAATTGCTGTTACCAGCAGATACTGTGTTACTGTTACTGTTTGAGTGATGAAGACTCAACAGTCCCACCGTTGGCAAGTTAGAACTGTGAGATTCACTACGTGCACCACTGGTGTTTTGTGGAAAAGCACATGTAAGATTCTGCAACAGATACTCCTGCATTCGTCAATACCTTTTTATGGCAGGAATTATTTCGGCAAATATACTTTTGTACCGGGGATCTAAGAGTGTGGCAACCCAGTAGTCGGGATTACTTCGAATTCTGACAATCCGGGGGTCATGTTGCAGGTAGTGCAGCAAGAAGGCACTCATGTGTCTTGCGCATCCAGAAGGACCAAGTCCTTGTTGTGTTGGTAGCGAGGTAAGAATCATGCTTCCTTCCTCTGCCCTCTCCCTCCAACCTCGCACAACAGAAATGTGATCAAGGTCTCCCTCATCTGATGAGTCTTCCATGCCCATTGCCAGTTCGTCCTCCACTTCTTCCTCGGCTCCTGCACCTTCCTCAACAGTTTGGCTGCTACCATGCGCCCTGGTTAATCCCTCTCCCCCACCCTCCCATGCCTGCCGCCTTGGTGCTGCCAACCGTCTGGACCTTGGAGATGTTATCCCTTCCGCATACGACTCCTCCTCTACTTCCTCCACCTCCTCTTGTCCCACCACCTGACTCCGAATTCTGTTTAACATGTGCTCCAGCATGTAAATCACCGTAATAGTCATGCTGATAATGGCATCGTCAGCACTAAACATCTTCGTCGCCATTTCAAGACTGTGCAGAAGGGTGCATAGGTCCCTGATCTGAGACCACTCCTCCAGCGTGATTTGCCCCACCTCTGGATCTCGTTGGCCCAGGCTATACGTCAGAACGTATTGCACCAGGGCTTGTCGGTGCTGCCACAGTCGCTGCAACATGTGCAGAGTTGAATTCCACCGTGTCGGCACATCGCATTTCAGCCGGTGAACTGGCAGGCCCAACGACTTCTGTAGAGATGTAAGTCGTTGAACTGCGGGATGCGAACGGCGGAAGTGAGCACACAGCGACCGTGCACTCTGCAGAAGGCCATCTAGTCCGGGATAGTGGGCTAAAAATTGCTGGACAACCAGGTTCAACACGTGAGCCATACAAGGCACGTGTGTGACATTGCCCCGGCGAAGTGCCGCACCCAGGTTTGCAGCATTGTCGCACATGGCCTTCCCTGGTTGCAGGTCCAGTGGAGACAACCTTTCATGAAACTGGGTCTCCAGAGCTGACCAAAACTCCTCAGCTGTGTGACTCACATTTCCCAGACATTTCAAAGTAAACACTGATGCGTTGAGCCCTGCTGCCAGCATAGTAAGGAGGTGTGCAGGATTCCTTCTGCGCAGTTAGAAAGCAGGTGGCATTACCAGACAGGCTTTGCGTGCAGGTGGAGGACCGAGAGGAGGTTGAGGAGGCAGAAGCAGTGGAGGAAGTTCGAGATAAAGAGGATTAACACACAACTCGTGGGGACAGTAAGACTTGGACAGCAGCCCCTTATCCTGCTGTCACCATAGTTACCCAGTGCCCAGTCAGCGACATGTAACGCCCCTGTCCATGCCTTCTCGTCCAAGTGTCTGTGGTGAAGTGCACCCTGTCACACACAGAGTTTCTCAAAGAAGCGGTGATGTTGTGTGCGACATGCTAGTGGAGCGCAGGCACACCTTTCTTTGAGAAGTAGTGCCGACTGGGCCTCTGGTACTGGGGCACTGTGACGGACATAAGGTCTTGAAAATCCTCTGTGTCCTCCAGGTGGAAAGGCAGCATTTCTGTAGCCAACAGCTTGCAGATGGTGAAATTCAACCTCTTAGCTTTCTCATGGCTAGGAGGAAATGGTCTTTTACTTTTCCACATCTGAGGGACCGAGGGCTGGCTGTTGTGCTTAGACGGTGTTGAGTAGGGTGTCCCCGGCAACTGCCGGTCTGTGAGGAAGATGCAGGCGGACATGTTAGGTTGCCTTGATCCAAAGGTGGTGCTCTCGATGTCGGAGCGCGCTCAACACTAGCAGGTGTTTCCACTTCCCAATGAACTGACGACCTGCCAATCATACTGGCTGTTGCGGGTAAAGAGGTGGCAGGTCTGCGTCCAAAAACATGTGTGACTGCTGTCCCCCCAGTCACAGAGGATGAAGAGGCTGCGGATGCACAAGATGGGGCAGACGGTGGTTGGCCCAGCCGGCTAGGCCGCATTGTAGCACAGTGAGCTTCCCACTGCAACTTATGCTTCATATCCATGTGACGGTACATGCATGAAGTACTCAAACTATGTATTTTTTGGCCTCTACTTAGCTTTTGCTGACAAATATTACAGATAACACGAGTTGGGTCATCCTTATCGATCTGAATAAATGCCCAGGCTATGCAAGGCTTAGAGCCCATGTGACCTGAAGAGCCACTACGACTTGTGGTCAGAGGCAGAGTTGTGGTTGAGGATGCAGTTGTTGACGTGCTTCCAGTACTCCGTCTCTGTTCAGGAAGGCGCAACCTAACCTCGTCGTCAATAGCATCTGTGATGCCCCGCTGCGCTTGGTATCACAGATCCTACAAGAGTGCATTGATGGAATCCTCCACAAGAGGCCCCCATAAACATTCACACATCTCCACCTTCCACCTCAGACCAGCAGAGGGAGCCCGTTAGGGATATAAATAGGGAAGGTGGAGCTAGGCAGTTCAGTTCCTCTGAAGAGTTCCTGCAGTAGAGAAGCCTAAGAGAGGTCAGTCTGCAGTGGAGCTCAGTCTAGTCTAGAGAACTCAGTTAATAGTTCAGCAGTGGAGCACGAGGCTCCTGCTTGCTAGATTCAGGGAGCCCAGATAGAGCTTAAGGTGTGCCGGTGCCGTAAGATCAGTGAAGCGCGGCAAGCTGCCGTTAGTGTGTATAGCCTAGTGAGGGCCCGAGTAGGCCGAAGGCGAGTGGCGAGTTAGTACATAAGGGGCAGAGGAGCTTAACCAGCTCACCCCGAAGCATTTACCGGACACAGGATCCGAGCTTACCGGTATCTCTATGACCCAGTAAGGCATAACCGGAATCCCTGGAGAACTACAAGTTCCAGGATCGCTAAGGTGCTGATATGTAACAGAGCCAGGAGACGCTTAGGCCCCGCATACTGGGAGCGTGAACTCCAAGAGAAGGCCCAACCACAAGGTCAGCCAGCGCAGGACAGAGACAAAGTTAGGCCTAGCTCCAGGCAGGTCAGAAACTTACTACGCAGAGGCAAGAAACAGGAGGCCCTACACCCGCTCATTGGGGAGGATCCTGATATGCACCCTTCACCCTACAGTGCTCCGGGATGTACCTGAATTTCCACCAGTAAAAGGTACTGAAGTGACTACCGTGTCCGTTCCCGTTCTTGCTCTGACCCAGCTGGGTCTCGCCTGTCCTGCATTCCCCCTGCATACGCTGCCCTGAGACCTAGCTCCACCTGTGGGGAGCTATACCATCGAGCTGCCTTATCACCGGCCTCAGTGGACTGCTGCAGCGCTGGTGCTTGTCACCAGATACCACAGGTGGCGTCATGAACTCTTATAAAATTAACAATTATCCACCCTTTTAAAGAGAGACCCCAGGGTACGGGCCAGGGAGCCGACCACCGCGACATCCCCAAGGCCAGGCAAATGCCCGGGTACCGAGTCATCCCCATCCCCAGGGCTAGTCACATCCTCCTCCACCTCCTCTGCTGACCTCATCGACTGTCTGACTGTGGGTTGACAGTAAGTGGGATCTCCAACCTCGTCATCATCACCCTGTGTGTTATCACACCCGTCGCCCTCAGAGCCAACCTCTTCCTGCCCTGACCGAAAAGTCAAGTTGTCGCTCCAATCAGGTATTTGAGTCTCATCATCGTCTTCATCATTGTCTCCACCAACAGGAGTTACAGTTTGGGAACAAGGGTCTACATTATGCTCAGAACCTTCTTCATCTGGTCCTGGATCCAACTTATAAAGATTCTGGGCATCGGATCAGATCATTTCCTCATCTGGATTAACAGAAGCTCTGGAGCAGACCTCCGTTTCCCAGGCTATAGTATGAGTAAACAGCTGGGCAGACTCAGCCATCTGTGTTACCCCATACTCAGACGGGCAGCTGGAGACTTGGGAGCTGTGAGGAAGCAAGTGCGATTGGGGTGACACCTCTGAGGACTGGAGTATTTGTGATGTTGAAATTGAGGTGATGGAGAGCCCACTTGAAGGAGCACTTGATATCCGTTGAAGCACCTGCTGTTTTTGTGCCTCATCTAGAATTTGTAGCGATGGGCGTGTCCGTAAGAATGGGATCGTATCACATTGTCCACGAAAAGAAGTCGACATCTTAGTTTGGCTGGAAGATGGTCTTTCTTCTGCAGATGTTACTCCCCCCCCCACCGTGGGGGGCCTCGACCCACCGGCGGACAGGCACCAGTATTGGGATAGGGGGGCTGGCCGTCAGGGTCCACCACGGCTCTGGCACAAACCCGGCGACACAGAGGTGGCACAGGCAGGAACGGACTGGCCGTGTCGGCTTCTCACTTTTTGGATTTTAGAAGGGCATGACATGCCTATATCTGTGTCTCCCCCTCCTTTTACTCCTCCACCTCTTTTCTTTTCGCATGACTATATGTACTTGTCACTTTTCCATGTGTTAGTTGTGTCTTCTGAGCAGTTTGTCAGCTTTTGGACACCTTTGAAGGTGTTTTCTATGTGTTTCTATGTGTTTTTGTTTGCCTGCCATTGGTTTTAACGGTGTTCGAAGGTGTTCGACGAACAGTTCGACGAACACACGGGTGTTCGACGAACCGAACCGAACTCGAACACTACGGGGGTGGCTCAACACTAATAATGATTTTGTTTTCTTGGGTTTTGGCTGTCAAATGTTAGTGTAATGTGTATGGGGATCTTATGTGTGAAAAATATGCACAGATTTTTGGTGCAGGAATGCTGCATGTTTCAGTTTGGAAAAAAAAATGCAGCATGTGGATAAAATTAAGTTAAACCTCATCCACTTTTCTAGAGCTGTCAAAAGCTGGTGATTTTACATACCCAAAATCTGCATTAAAGGCACAAAGAGTGAAACTTAGCCTTAGAGTACATGCAAATAATGTTGTTTTCAGGTAGATTCCAAAGAAAACGCTCAAAGTAATGTACATAAAGATTCCTATATAAAAATGACTTTCTATTCATAAGTTCAGGCTTTTGAATGTCTTTTAACTACTTTGGGTTTTCAAAGGCGCCAAGTAGGTAAAATAAGTGACCTGTCCATTCTTCTGGCATTTTCCTCACGGAAGATGCTCTGTGCTTTACGAAACAAGTCAAAAGGAAACCTCAGAATACGACTGGAAGACTTTTGGAGCGTTTTTCCATCGTTTTTTTTTGCTCTAAAAAAAACATTAGTGTTTTATTCATTAGTCAATGGTTAGGGAAAAATACGCCAGAGTTTACTGGAGCATCTTCTGCTTGAAAAACTCAGCATGTTCGCCTGAGTTTAAAACACGTTGTGTGCACATAGACTTAGGGCTCATTCAGACAAAAGTGATTTTTGTTGTACAAAAAAACTGCGTTTCACCTGTATTTTTCAGTGTCATCAGTGTGTCAATTTTTACCAGTTAGAATTTCATCAGTTTTACTCGGATGGAAAAAAAAGAAGAGGTTTCTTAAGCTTCTCCTATCAAATAATCAGATTTTTTTCACTGACCCATATAATAATAATAATTTTTATTTCTATAATGCCAACATATTCAGCAGCACTTTACATTACAGAAGGGACTTGTAAAGGCAATAAAGACATTACAGATTAGCATAATTCAACACCTACCAAGAGGAGTGAGGACCCTGCTCACAAGCTACAATCTATGAGAATATAGGGGTAACATAGAAGGTAAAATAAAGCACTTGTCGTGTAGGGTCAAGCCATCAGTATAATAAAAAAGGGCATTTAAATAACGCTACATGAACCAGTCACCAGCCAGTATCTGTACAAGCACAGATACAAACAGTGTCAGACTGGAGAACACAGGGCCAACCAGAGAACATCATTTTTGAGGCCCAACATTTAGTAATGTAAAAATATGACATGACAAAATCTGCAACAAATAGGAGGATAGCGCTCTTTGTACATTGAGCTAAAGCATGTGAAACTCAATATCAGAGATTTCTTTCATTTTTCTTATCACTATTTATACTACATTGGATTTCATGGACTTCGCTGGACCAACAAGGGATCTAATTGGTTAATAAAATGGTCAAAAGGGGATGGTGTAGGGTACAGTTTTTTTTAAATAAAGTATTTTTTTTTGTAACACTTTATCATAGCATTAGTAAGTGAGGTATCTGACAGACGCGTTTAAAATTGGATATTACTTCCCTTGTTTTAAGAGAAATAAGTTTATTTTTCCTTCGACATAACCATATAAAGTCTGTTTTTACAGAACTAGTTGCAGTTTTGAATAACACCATTCATTTTACCATACAATGTACTGAAAAGCGGGAAAACAGATTCCAAGTGCAGGAAAATTCCCCCACCCCACACACAACTGCAATAGTTTTTCGGGTTTTGTTTTTACTGCATTCATTGTACGGTTAAAATTATCTGGAAATTCTTCAGATCAATTTAATTAAGGTAATACCAAACTTGAAATTTTTTTTGTAACACTATTTTCTGAGACCTAAAATAGTGATGGGCAAGTGTGGCGCCCCTGAGGGTTCAGTCGCCACAGAGGTACTGCACCTCACCCAGAGGTGTGGTGTCTCCTTCTCAGGTAAGGAGGGAGTGCTGCCCGGGATCCCAACACCCGCATTCAACACTACACTACTCCAGGCCGGCTGGAAGGGCAAGATGCATTCTGTTTCTGCTGAGCCCTGTCCCTTGCTGGAGTGGGGGGAACCAAAGAGAGGGGGAACCAGTAGTGGGTGTGGGTGGAGGATGTAGAATAGGGGAGCACCATTATAGGAGGTATATAAAGGGAAGCCATCTTAGGGTGGCAGAGAAGAGAGTCGAGTGTGGATCCAGTGAGAGGAGAGGAGGGGAGCAGAGTCTCTTCAGGAGCTCTGCTCCATAAGTGGGGCCTAGTAAGAGAGGCCCAGGAGGGGAGCAGAAGAGAAAGGCTCCGGTAACATAAGGGATCCCAGGGGGTAGGGTGAGTGCAGGACGGCACCCGTACGCCCGAATCTGCCAAGTGTCAGAGGCATCAGGCCGCAAGAAGGGAACCGGTCCCTGGACCAGCCGTGTTACTCCAGGTCTCGGCTGGAAAACCGGAGGCTTCTGCACTTCCATGGTGCAGTTGCCACAGTCTCATCCTAGTCACCGTGAAGGGCATCAAGTAGGTCCGGGAACTCCAGGTTGCCCAGAGGGACTTCAGAGCACCCGATCGGGACTGTGTGTGGGGAAGCACAGGGCAGGAGGGAGAGGACCCAGCGCGGAAAGTCGGTCTAGTAAGGAACATAAAGAAAGCGGGGTTCCGTCAAGCGCTCCTGATATATTAGAGAAAGTGCTGAACCCCTTGTCTGGTAGACGCAGTGCGACGTGGGAGGCTGACACCCGTACAGTGTACCTGAGGAACTTGAACAGAACTGTGAGTAAACTCGGATGACTGCACTCCACTGCCTCCGTCAGTTATTTCTGCTGCGCCATCTCTCCTGCACTACAAGCCCTGCATCACCAGCATTTGTACTACACTGCCATGGAGCCCGCTCCACCTGTGGGGAGCCGTTCCAACCCAGCTGCCCTATCAACTGCCCCAGAGGTCTGAAGCAGCGCTGGTACCTATTACCAGAAACCACAGGTGGCGTCACAAACACTTCCTAAGAACTACAAATCCCATATAAATATTTTCCTTCCCCTTTTTGTTGACCGCCCTGGGCCACGGACCGGGCCGCCGCCACTGTGACATATCCCTCCCCCAGCATCTATAGGCCCGGCACCGAGTACCCCACGGCCCTGGGGGCGCGTCACAAGCCTTCTCGCCACTATTCGGTACTCGCCCGAGCATCACTGTGCTCGACAAGCTCGGCACTTGGCGAGTATTTCCGGGGTTGCTCGGCGGGAGCTCGGGTCCTCACCCTGCATGTTTGGTGCTCTTAAGAGAGCCAATGAACATGCAGGGATTGCCTGCCACACACTGTAATGCCGTAGCCATGTTCTTGTGGCATTACAGTGATTGGCTGGCCGCATAGCGTCATCGGGTCTATATAATACCTGGTGCCCCTATGCTGGTCACAGTTTAACCCAGAAACAGGCAGAGTAGGGAGAGCTACTGCTGAGTCAGGGAGAGATTTGCTTGTTTATTAGTTAGTATAGGTATTCCACAGCATAACTATATATTCATCTGAACTAACAGTCCTTCTGAGGACTAATCCAGATGCATATATTCAGTGGTGATAGCAGGAGTTAAGCAGGGTTTGTGGCAGTGTATACAGCCCAAGAGGGTCCATTGCACATTCTGTCTGCTGCTGCTGTTACAGATATTTATAGACATAGCCCCAGATAACAGGGGCCAGGGCTAATTTTTTTTTTATCCTAATCCTGATTATTTGCTTAAAAAACAAGGCAGGCGGGATATGTGGCAGACTGCAGTGCATACAGCACAAGAGGGTCCATAGCACATTCTGTCTGATCCTGCTGTTACAGATATTTGTAGACATAGTCCCAGATATCAGGGGCCAGAGCTAATATTTTTTGGATCTTAATCCTGATTATTTGCTTAAAAGGCAAACCAGATTACACCATTTTTCTGCTCTATTTGCTTGTTAGCACTGCAGAATACAGCCAGATCTGTTCCATATTACAGCAATAAAAATCCAGAAATTTTTAGTGAACGTGGAAAATATTGGCCTCCATTTACAGTTTGTTGCAGTGTTTCAGTGAAGCTATTCACTTGAGGTCGCTGTGAAAAATAGTAAACTACAGGGCCGCTATTTAAAACTGTGGGTGTCCGTCACGTATCACATATAACTGCGGTTCAAATTCAGCCATTTCTGTCCTCCATTTACAGTTTGTTGCAGTGTGTCAGTGAAGCTATTCACACGTGGTCGCTGTGAAGAATAGTAAACTACAAGAACGCTATTTAAAACCATGGTTGTCCGTCAGACATATCACATATAACTGCGTTACAAATCCAGCCATTTGTAGTGAATGTGGAAAATATTGTCTTCCATTTAGAGTTTGTAGCAGTGTGTCAGTGTACACCATTTTACTGCTCCATTTGCTTGTTCGCAGAATACAGCCATTTGTTTTTTATTTTATTCACATTACTTTATTGTGGAAGCCGAGAAACTTTTTTCAATGATCAGACATGATCCCATATGACTGCCGTAATAATCCAGCAATTTTTGTGAGCGTGTCAAATATTACATTCCATTTAAAGTATTGCAGTTGTGGTTTCAAACCTATTTACAGTTAGTCGCTGACAAATAGCATATCTGTGAACAATGTTGCCAAAGTATTACACCACTTTTACGGACTGAAAAAAAAAATAAAAAAAACAAGGTGAAATGGAAAAAATGTTAAAAAACATTCTTTCCAGGGTAATGACTTGTATATAAGGCCAAATAAATACCAAAAACAAAAGTTATAGACTGTGAAAGACATTTATGTGACCAGAATGAACATGAACAGAACAACACTCATCTGGACCTGATGATACCACCTAGCAGCACCTGTCCCTATTGTAAATGCATCTAACAGTGTTATCGATAGGGAAGAGAATAGTGTGAGGCAGTGACCGGAATCGTATATGAGGGACGTTATATATCCCCCAGAATGTGTACAGAGACCTATTAAATCCATTGGAGTGCATTGCAGTCACAGACACAGCTGCGGCTGCAATGCAGGAATGAAGGTGAGCAATCACCTGGTCAGACTACCTGGCTAGGCAGATTAAGTAAAACCCGGCAGGGCCTTCATTTCTTGGAGGAGGTCACAGGAGGCAGTGGGGCGGCCTCCTCCCTCCAACCGGGATTTTCCAGTGGCTCTTGCCACAGGTCCTTTAAAACTCCTTCACTAAGGTTTAGTGTTGTTCTATGTTGCAACCTGCTAGGAGCACAGCAGGAAAGCTCAGCAGGACTGAGTGTGGCCGAACCACCGCCTAGGAAGGCTCTGCACCTGTCAGGCTCTGAGCGGCCCCTGCGTGGCCGTTGTCCCTGGAAACCGTTGTTTATGGACTCATGTTAACCCGGCTGCGAACCGGAGGACTTTCTGTTTACCCGTGAGTTGCTGAATAAAAGCTGTTTATGTTGGACTTGCTTGGGTCACTGCCTCAGTTACTGCACGGTGTGAACACCGCCGCCTTACAGCTTGGTGGAGAATGCGGGCATTGTGACTGAGGCATACCCCACCGGCAGCTGCATGACCACAATCCGTCCTGCCACCTTTCAGTTCCACCCCATGGACAAAATGGAGGAGCTATTAAAGCAGCTAGCACTCGCCCAGCAGCAGTTACCTGAGTCTCCAACAGCAACAGCAGGAGCGGGAACAGCAGCACAATCAGCAGCAGCAGCTACTGTACCAGCAGCAGCAAAAAACAAATGAACTGATGATGCAACAGATTGCTGCCCTGCGGGAGACACCGACCGCATCAGCCCCGGAACGTCGAGACGCCCGGGACAAGGTTCGATCAGCGTTGAGGAAGATGGGACCGGAGGACGACGTGAAAGCCTTCCTTACCATCTACGAATGCACAGAAGAGCAGGTAAACCTAACAGCCGACCAGTGGGCGGAAGTGGTGGCTCCATTTTTGGTTGGCGATGCCCAGAAGGCCTGTTTCAACCTCAATTAGGAGGACGCCCGGGACTACCAGAGGCTCAAAGGTGAGATCCTTGCCCGGCTGGGGGTCAATACATATGTGAGGGCTCAGCGTGTGTTTTCGTGGGCCTATGTGGAGACCCGACCTGCCCGGTCTCAGGCTTATGACCTCCTGCAGCTGGTAAAGAGGTGGCTCTATCCTGAGACTTTGTCCCCAGCCCAGATAGTGGAGAGGGTGGTGGTTGACCGGCTGGTGAGGACTCTGCCAGTCGCTATCCAACATTGGGTGGGGCAAGGGGACCCTCCGCCCCCTCTCGTCTGTCACGTCGATCCCTGCCAACCCAGGAATCGGGAAAGGGGTCGCGTCACTCTGCTGGGGACAGTCAGCACCATATCCGTGCTGAAGGGGAGCCCCGCAGTGAGAGTGGAAGGAGACCGGTTCCCTCCCAAACTGTCATAAGACCTAACAGTACCACCACCCTTAGGTGCTGGCGGTGTCAGGGGCCGGGACATGTGATTGCTAATTGTCCCTTGACTACAGAACCCATGGACTGCGGATATAGCCGCCGTGTCTCAATGTACGCCCAGACCGTCTGCACAGCGAGCCCCGAACCCCGGGACAATGAACTCCAAATATGTCAGGTACTGGTTAATGGGTACCCCACGGAGGCTCTCCTGGACTCAGGGAGCCTCGTGACTCTGGTACATGGGTCGCTGGTGGCAGGAGACAACCCCAGTGGACGGCCAGTCGAGGTTGTGTGTATCCATGGGGACCTCCGCGAGTACCCAACTGCAGAGGTAGCTTTGTCCACGCCATGTTGGGACATAAAACATATGGTGGGAGTGGTAAAAACTCTTCCCTATGGGACTGTGTTCGGAAGAGACTTGCCCCTGTTCTGGTCTCTGTGGAAAAACAAAATACACTCTTCCCCGGTAAAATGTGTTACAGACGCTGTACCCGACGAACCTGCCGTAGGGGTGTCCAACCTAGGGACAGAGTGTGAACCCGATAGGTTTCCCTTAGAGGTGCTGGCAGGAGAGGTCAAGGAGACCCCATCGATCCCTGAGCTGGAAGTGTCCCGGGGCACGTTTGGGACAGCTCAGCTACAGGATCCCACCCTGACTCAGGCGCGGGAAAGGGTGTTAGAGGTAAATGGCGTAGCTCAACAGCCCGGTGCAGATACTGTATTTCCATGCATGGTATTCAACGGTGAGTTGCTCTATAGGATAGATAAGATCAGGGACGAGGTGGTGGAACAGTTAGTGGCACCTCAGTCGTACCGTCGAGCGGTTCTGGAAATGGCACACTCACACCCGCTCGGTGGACACTTAGGGGTAAAGAGGACGCTAGAACATATCTTACAGCGGTTCTTTTGGCCTGGGGTTTATGCGGAGGTCAAAAGGTACTGCGAATCTTGCCCCGAGTGTCAGTTGACCTCGCCCACTGCAAGTTTCCGTAGCCCATTGGTACCCCTGCCAGTAATAGAAGCACCTTTCGAACGGATTGCAATGGACTTGGTAGGGCCAATTGTAAAATCCGCCCGGGGCCACCAACATATACTGGTGGTCATCGACTATGCCATCCGGTACCCTGAGGCTATACCACTACGCCACACCTCAGCAAAACTGATTGCACGGGAGCTGTTTGCTATGTTCTGTCGCCTTGGACTACCTAAGGAGATCCTGACGGATCAAGGGACCCCTTTTATGTCCAAAGTGACAAGGGAACTGTGCAAATTGCTAAAAATTAAACAATTGCGCACCTCGGTGTACCACCCTCAAACCAATGGACTAGTAGAACGGTTCAATAAAACCCTCAAGTCCATGTTAAAAAAGGTGGTTTCTAAGGACGGGAGGGATTGGGACATGTTGCTACCCTATCTGATGTTCGCCATCCATGAGGTACCCCAGGCTTCCACAGGATTCTCTCCCTTTGAGTTATTGTATGGCAGACACCCTAGGGGTCTGCTGAACGTAGCCAAAGAGACATGGGAACAAGAGCCGACTCCGCATAGGAGTATAATTGAACACGTGGCTAGTATGCAGGACCGGATCGCGGCCGTCATGCCCGTCGTGAAAGAACATCTGTTAGATGCCCAGGCAGCCCAGAGGCGCACATATGATAAAAGAGCCAGAGTCAGGTCTTTTAACAAGGGCGATCGGGTGTTAGTACTGGTACCCACAGCCGAGAGCAAGTTCATGGCCAAGTGGCAAGGGCCATATGAGATTCGAGAAAAAGTGGGGGAGGTAAATTACCGGGTATATCAGCCCGGAAGAAGGAAACCTGAGCAGCTTTACCATGTAAACCTGCTAAAACCTTGGAAAGATCGAGAGTGTTTAGTTACAGACGTCACCCCGCGCATATCACCAGAGAGTTCTCTACCTTTAGCCAGGGAAGCATCCGAGGGGGAGGTCAGGATAAATGGTACCCTCACTAAACAGCAGCGACGGGAGGCTCGCTCGCTGGTGCAGCACAATAACGATGTGTTCTCAGAGCTACCGGGTAGGACTACGGTTATCCAACATGACATTGTCACCGAACCTGGCGTAAGGGTACGAATAAGACCGTACCGGGTACCCGAGGCCCGGAGGCAAGCCATCACGGCTGAGGTAAAACAAATGCTTCAGCTAGGCGTCATAGAGGAATCACGGAGTGAGTGGGCTAGCCCCATCGTATTGATTCCAAAACCAGACGGATCATTACGCTTCTGTAGTGATTTCCGGAAATTGAATGAAGTGTCAAAGTTTGACCTTTATCCAATGCCCAGGGTGGATGAGCTGATTGAGAGACTAGGGCAGGCCCAGTACTTTACCACGCTCGATCTCACCAAGGGTTACTGGCAGGTACCCCTCACAGATTCGGCGAAGGAAAAGACCGCCTTCGTAACTCCAGAGGGTCTATACCACTATGTGGTCTTACCTTTTGGGTTACATGGGGCCCCGGCTACATTCCAGAGGTTGATGGACATAGTGCTTAAGCCCCATCAGGAATACGCGTCCGCGTATTTAGATGACATTATCATCTTTAGCACTGACTGGCATACGCACCTATCCCAGGTACAAGCGGTTCTGGATTCTCTCAGAGTTGCGGGGTTAACGGCAAATCCAAAAAAATGTGCGACAGGGCTAGAGGAAGCCCGATATTTGGGGTATGTGATAGGCCGAGGAGCTATTAAGCCCCAAATCAATAAAGTTGAGGCCATAAAAAACTGGCCTAAACCGTCAAGTACAAAGCAGGTGAGGGCGTTCCTTGGCATCCTTGGGTATTACCGACGGTTTATACCTAATTTTGCTGGGCGAACGGCCGCCCTGACTGATCTCTTGAAAGGAAAAAAATCGGTAATGGTTCAGTGGAACCCTAAGGCAGAGGAAGCTTTTCAGTCCATGAAGTTGGCCCTGTGTGGACAACCGGTCCTCATCAGCCCCAACTTCAAGGAAACCTTCATTGTACAGACAGATGCCTCGGAGGTAGGCCTAGGAGCGGTATTGTCACAAAAAGTGAATGGTGAAGAGCACCCGGTCACCTACTTGAGTAGAAAACTTGTCCCGGCAGAGAAAAACTATAGCGTGGTAGAGAAGGAGTGTTTGGCTATTAAGTGGGCCTTGGAATTGCTACGCTATTATTTACTCGGGCGTCAGTTCCGCTTGGTGACGGACCACTCACCCTTGGTATGGATGAGAAATGCCAAGGAGAGGAATGCGCGAGTCACCAGGTGGTTCCTGTCACTGCAAAATTTCAGTTTCTCGGTAGAACATCGCCCTGGGAAGTCGCAGGGAAACACGGATGCCCTGTCCTGGGCACCCTGTATGGTGGCAAATGTTCAACCCCACAAGTTTGAACAGAGGGGGGAGATATGTGAGGCAGTGACCGGAATCGTATACGAGGGACGTTATATATCCCCCAGAATGTGTACAGAGACCTATTAAATCCATTGGAGTGCATTGCAGTCACAGACACAGCTGCGGCTGCAATGCAGGAATGAAGGTGAGCAATCACCTGGTCAGACTACCTGGCTAGGCAGATTAAGTAAAACCCGGCAGGGCCTTCATTTCTTGGAGGAGGTCACAGGAGGCAGTGGGGCGGCCTCCTCCCTCCAACCCGGATTTTCCAGTGGCTCTTGCCACAGGTCCTTTAAAACTCCTTCACTAAGGTTTAGTGTTGTTCTATGTTGCAACCTGCTAGGAGCACAGCAGGAAAGCTCAGCAGGACTGAGTGTGGCCGAACCACCGCCTAGGAAGGCTCTGCACCTGTCAGGCTCTGAGCGGCCCCGGCATGGCCGTTGTCCCCGGCAACCGTTGTTTATGGACTCATGTTAACCCGGCTGCGAACCGGAGGACTTTCTGTTTACCCGTGAGTTGCTGAATAAAAGCTGTTTATGTTGGACTTGCTTGGGTCACTGCCTCAGTTACTGCACGGTGTGAACACCGCCGCCTTACAATAGATTTAAATTTTTTGGGGGCAGCACCAGCAGCATGCAGTATAAGGCAATAACACCTGGCTGGATCGGTGTAATACGCTATCCATACTGCGATACCTCACCCGTAAACGAATTTCAGAAAATACAGTTAATATTCTAGAATATAGAATCTATTTGAATTGTCCTTCCCATTATTAAGGAGTGGGTCTCCTATACTGTTATTGCTTATGCAGCAATTTCAAGGGCTGCCAAAAATTAGGATGCACCCCAATACACATTTGAAGAGACGTAAAAAATAAATAAATAATTAAAAACACAGTTGGATCTTTAGTATAAAAACCAAACTCGCCAATGTAACCTCAATGTAATAATCACATTGTTCAGCTCCTGCACCTCCTTCTCCTGTTTGGCCTCCATCTCCGAAATGACCACATCAGTCACAAGCTGGAAGCACTGCAGCACTGCCTTGGTCAAGCGGCAACAGGCTGTGCTGAAGATAATATGCTTAATGCTTAGGTGACAAACAGCACACTGCTGTAGAGCTGTTGAAAGCTGTAACATAGCAACCAGATGTGTGGCTTTCACTGCTGAACATACAGCCAGGCATGTTCGTGTGTGGCAATGGCCGGAATCTGGTGGCGGAGAAATGACAACCATGGTAGATACGGTTTCGCTGTATGCCAGTCTTTTCATCCGACCTAAAGAATATGGCTGTGGTGAAATACAATTCTATCTGAGAAGTAGCCCTGGCTAAGAAAAGACTGTGTGAAGGTTCCTGGACACTCTATGGCTGCTTTTTTACTGAGGGGGAAACCCACACAAGCATGGGGAGAACATACAAAATCTTTGCAGAGTTGTCCTTGGTGGGATTTGAACCCAGGACCCCAGCGCTGCAAGACTTCGGTGGTAACCACTGAGCCACTGTTCTGCCCTCTCTGTTCTCCCTCTGATATCTAACATGCTGGAGAAACTTGCACCTACTGCCAATCAGTATATTCAGCTCCTTTGTGAGAAACTAATGTATTTGGGCAGCCACTCAGTCTACTAAATTACATTCCTGAGAAGGAAATTGTGGATGGCTTTGCTACTGGTACTGGAGTCACTGCTAATACTATGGCGTCGTGCCATAGTTCACTGGAAATATTCTAGGCTGGTAGGAGCCAAGCTGATTCCCACAGAAAAGTACCAGCAGCAAGCTAAGGAGATGGTGGCCTCTATCATCATCACGACTTGCAAGGTTTGCACTATGAACTCTCCTGAAGGAGAAGCCAGGGCCCACCTGAGGAGTCTCCGGTTCTCTGATAGGCACATCCAACCCTGTCAAGAAGCAGCCCTGGCTAAGAAAAGTCCGTGGGAAGGTTCCCGGACACTCTATGGCTGCTTTTTTACTGTGGACTGGCTCCAGCAATCTATAAGATTGCAATCTATAAGATCCCTTCACTGGCTCCCCATTGCCCAGAGACTCCAGTTCAAAACCCTAACCATGACATGCAAAGGCATCCACAACCTGTCTCCTCCATATATCTGTGACCTAGTCTCCCGGTACATGCCTGCACGCAACCTCCGATCCTTACAAGATCTCCTTCTCTACTCCCCTCTTCCCACAATCGCATACAAGATTTCTCCCGTGCATCCCCCCTACTCTTGAACTCTGTAGTACCCCAACATATCAGAGTCTCGCCTACTGTTGAAACCTTTAAAAGGAGGGTGAAGACCCACATCTTCCGACAAGCCAACAACCTGCAGTAACCCAACCATACCACTGCACGACCAGCTGTACCCTCACCTACTGTATCCTCACTCATCCCTTATAGACTGTTTGTCCACCCTCACAGGCAGGGTCTTCTCTCCTCTTGTACCAGTCAGTGACCTCTTTTCACATGTAAAGCGCCATGGAATAAATGGTGCTATAATAATAAATAATAATAATAATTTTACTACTTGTACTGTGGGTCAGTTTATGGTACTTTCCTGGTGTCTGCCCCTAAATTGATGTGTTTTCGCAGCTTTTGGTCCAGTTTGAAGGTGTTGTGTATGCGTTTGCTTTTGGTCCCCATTGAATTCAAAGGCGTTCGGCAATGAATATTGAACAATTACATTGGTGAATATTGCAAAAACGGCAATCATAATTTGAAACGAATATTGAAATATTCGCTCATCTCTAATCAGAAACAACCTTAAAAAAATTATGTGGGCATGGCATGATGGTCACCCTGGTGATATGGTGGTGGAGTATGCGGAGAAGGAGGAGGGTGACATAAAATCGAACAATTCCTTAAGCATGTACTCATGTCAGAGTGTGAAGGGTTGCATGGGAATATAGACCCCCAAAAAAGTAACCACTGGAGTTGAGTTTATGTTTGATGCTATTATCTGGTGGTGTTGTTGAGAAGTCTGGCCCAACTCAGCCCTTGTTTATTTTGATAAGTCAGCCTGTCAGCATTTTCAGTTGACAGGCTGATGCGCCTATCAGTTATATCAGTTATAATGCCTCCGGCAGCACTAAAAACCATCTCTGACAAAACGCTAGCGGCCAGGACCTCTAAGGCGTAGAGAGACAGTTCATGCCACGTGTCCAGCTTGAATACCCAACAGTTGTAAGACACAGAGAGGAATTATGGAGGACGCTGGTACGGTCGCCAATGTAGTCCTTCAGCATCTTCCAAAAATTTTCCCTCCTTGTGAGAGTATCCCAGGCATCAGGGCCTGTGCGCTGGAAGGGTCGGAGAAAACTGTCCCAGACTTTTGACAGTGTTCCCCTGCCTCTGCAACATCGTATTTGTGTCACCCTCGCCTGTACTCCTTGGTTATCCAAAGAACTGTGACCTCTGCCGCCAGCGTTTTCAGATGTGAAGTTTTTGAATAATTCCGCAACAGGAGCCTTTTGGTACTGCAACATTTTACTAGACCTCTCCGCCGTGGGAAGGAGAGATAGAAAGTTCTCCTTGTAGTGTGGGTCTAGAAGTGTGACAATCCAGTAATGACTGTCACCCAAAATGTGTAAAATGCGAGGGTCATGGGAAAGGCAGCAGAACATAAACTCAGCCATGTGTGCCAGACTGCTAACAGGCAAAACTTCCGTGTTCTCACCTAGAGGATGACTGACCATGCTCTCCTCCTCATCCTACTCCTCCTCTTATTCCCTTTCCATCCACGCTGAACAGACGGTATGACAGTTGTGTGGGTAGTACCGTCTATAGCGCAGGAAACTAGCTCCTGTTCCTCCTCCTCCTCTTCCTCCTCATTGTCACCCAATCCACGTTGGGATGAGATGAGGCTAGGCTGTGTGGCATCACCCTGTATGATTCCTTGCTCCATTTCATCGTGCTCTTACTGCAATGTCTCCTCTTTAATTGTGAGCAGCAAGAGTTTCAGTTGACAGAAGCGGGATGGTGATGCTAATTATGGCATCATTGCCGCTCACTATCTTGGTGGAGTCCTCAAAGTTTTGGAGGATGGCACAGATGTCAGACATCCATGCCATTGCCCACTCGTCAGCTCTTATGTGCGGAGGCTGACCTAAATGCCGACGGGGGTGTTGAAGCTGGTACTCAAGAACTGCTCTCTGCTGCTCAAAATCATTCCAAACATCTGCAATGTTGATTTCCAACGCATGGTCAAATTGCACACCAGTAGGTGAGCTGGAAGCTGCAAACATTGCTGAAGCCCCGCCAGGGTGGTTGAAGCTGTAGCTGTAGCATACTTTCACAGGCCGCTCTGGCAGATCTGGGTAGCTTTGAGAAACCGCTGAACCACTAAGTTGAGCACATGGGCCAGGCATGGTACATGTGAGAGTTTGCCTAGCTTCAGAACCGCCACTAGGTTCTCTGATACAGCTTTCAACAATTCAGCAACAGTGTGCGGTTTCTCGTTTAAGCATACAGTCCTGCTTATTGTTATTGGCACCCACGAAGTTTAAGTACATAATCTGGAATATCTTCTGAAAAAAATGAATCAAGTGATGGAGATGGAGGCTGAAGAGGAAGAGGAGGAGGTGTAGGAGCTGTAAAATGTGGGTGCAACCCTGATTGACCCAGGACCCGCAGTCCTCTGCGTCAGGAGGACGTGTTCGGTCCCAGGGTCCCATTGGGTTCCTGCTTCCACAATATTAACCCAGTGACATGCGTCTGTGAGATGTACCATCCCTGGCCACATTCACTTGTACACGCGTTTGTGGTTAGGCGGTCCTTCCCACTTAAGTGCACTGAGGAGGGCACGGGTAATGTTCTGGGACCCGTGCTTGTGGAAGGCAGAAACGATACTGGGAGAAATAGTGGTGGCTGGGGACCAAGTATGGACACCTGGCCGCCGCCGCCATCAGGTTGTAGAAACGCTGCGAAGGGACAAAGACGTAGACGGTGATGGTTGCAAGTGTGCAACAACAGGTGCAGGGCGGGAGGCATCATCGCATGCGCCATGGGCAGGGGATTGGCGTGCACACACAACAGCGGAAGAGGCAGTGGTGTCACCTGCAGACACTGTTTCTGGACCTTGGCTTTCGGCCCAGCTAGTCGGGTGCTTTGCTGTCATGTGCATGAGCATGCTGGTGGTGGTCAGGCTGGTAATTTTAGTGCTCTTGCTGATGTTGGCCTGGCAGATGTTGCAAATGGCCTTTTTGGGGTTATCTGAACAGTCTTTAAAAAGAATCAGACTCAAGAAGACCTAACAGTTGTACTGAAAACTTCCGTCATGTTGGTGTTCTGGCGAGCAGTTGCCAGCTTTGTATCTGTGGCCACCGCACTGCTTGTTCCTGCCTGTTGTGGTGCTATACCTCCCTCCCCCTGTGTGCTCCTGTCCTCACTCTGAATGTCCCCTTGCCAGGTTGGGTCAGTGACTTCATCGTCCACCGCTTTGTCTTCCACTTCCGCAACCTGGTCCTCCTCCTGACTTTCTCTCCATTGTGTCTCATCATTATCCATTTCTTGTGAAAGAAACTTTCCCACCGTCACATTCAAGTGACCATGGTTGCTCAAATCGCTACATGCGATCTTCTGTTGCCCTGCTTGAAGCTGGCCGGCCGAGAAGCCCGAATCTATCAATGGAAAAGTGAAAAACTCTTGGGGGAACCCTCGACTCTAATCTCTCCTTCAAACCACATATCCAAACTCTTACCACTTCCGAGCAGACCGAGCGAGAGCCCAGAATCTATAAATGGAAAGATGAACAAAATAGCTCTTCGGAGTGTCCAAGTGTGGGATCAGTTGTCTCAGGGCACTCGGAATGGTGGGAGGAAGGAGGATCAGGGTGAACAGTATGATGACTCCAAGTAAAAAAAATCTCCCAGATCCGCATATTCCTCAACCACGAATCTACAAAAACACTAGTGCACGCCCTCATCATCTCCCGCCTCGATGACTGCAACCTCCTGCTCTGTGGCCTTCCTTCTAATACTCTCGCATTCCTCCAATCTATCCTAAACTCTGTTGCCCTACTAATCCACCTGTCCCCTCGCTATTCCCTGGCCCCTCCTCTCTGTCAATCCCTTTACTGGCTCCCCATTGCCCAGAGACTCCAGTTCAAAACCCTAACCTTTGCATGCAAAGCCATCCACAACCTGTCTCCTCCATGCATCTGTGACCTAGTCTCCAGGTACTTACCTGCACGCAACATCCGATCCTCACAAGATCTCCTTCTCTACTCCCCTTTTATCTACTCTTGCCACAATCACATACAAGATGTCTCCCGTGCATCCCTCCTTCTCTGGAACTCTCTACCCCAACATTTCTGACTCTCACCTACTGTTGAAACCTTCAAAAAGCACCTGAAGACCCATCTCTTCCGACAAGCGTACAACCTGCAGTAACCCTCGCTCCACCATACCACTACACTACCAGCTCTACCCTCACCTAATGTATCCCCAAGCATCCCTTGTAGACTGTGCGCCCTGGTAGGCAGGGTCCTCTCCTCTCCTGTACCAGTCGCTGTCACATTTTTGTTCAAGATTATTGTAATTGTTTTTGCGAGGTATACCCCTTTTTCACATGTAAAAAGCCATGGAATAAATAGAGATAAAGTAGTAATAATAATAATGTGGTCCAGACTCATGGCTACTGAGACTGGACATGTGGAAGACAGGGTGGTGGTGGCAAACTGACTGGAAGCTTTATCTGCTATCCAACCAACAACCTTTTCACACTGCTCTGGCTTCAATAGTGGTGTTCCGCGGCCCCCCTAGAAATTGGGACAGGAAGGTAGTTCGACATGATGTGGGTGTTTGTTGTGCTCAGCAGGCACAGTTTCATCTTGCCCATGGCCTCTGCGCGCACTATCACCATCACCGTAACATCCACTTCCCCGTCCCTTGCAACACACCTTGCTCAATTTAAATGGAGTTTAATATTTGTCACGTTGCCACAAATGTCTGTATTATTACCGCAGTAATATAGGATCACGTCTGATGAGATGACCAGTTTTACAGCAGTAACCTGGGAGTCAGAGATGCTTCCAGGGGTCTTCCCCATGCTGTTCCCATGTCTTTTCAGCACTGTATGAATGTGTCTGATCATTTCTCACACACCACATGGCCAGATAAGGTAGTAAAATGTTAAAATGACATTTATCGGTGAATGTATTTTTCACCGTTGAAAGCAATATAAAAGTGCAAAAACGCATCAAAAACGCTACGTGTGAACATAGCCCAAGGTGTGGAGGAGCATTTTTGTTTTGGTTATTATTTTACCTCATTACCCAGAAAGGATGTTCATTAACATTTTTCCTAGGAAAATCCATTTTGGTTTTGTTTTTGTATGCTTTATTGTAAGTCCGTAAAAGTGGTGTAATACTCTGACAACATTGTTGACAGCAGTGACCTGGGAGTTAGAGATGCTACCAGTGGTCTTCCCCATGCTATTCCCATGTCATTTGAGCACTGTTCCCATTGATTTGCGCAATTTTTAAGCCCTCTGCAGACCTCCGGGGGGGGGGTACCGGAAAAATGCTTGAGTTTCCCATAGACTTACATTGGGCTCGTTGCTCGGATCGAGCAGTCGAGCATTCCAATTTGCTCGACTCAAATAACGAGTACCCGAGCATTTTAGTGCTCGCTCATCACTAATCTATAACTGTTTTATTTTTCCATCCATAGAGCTGGGAGAGGGCTTGTTTTTTACGGACGTACTTGTTGATACCATTTTGGGGTACATACAGTATGAGGTTTTGATTGCTTTTTATTGTATTTTTGGTGGAAATGTGGAAATTTTGACATTTCAATTTTTTTTCTTTACGTCATTTAATATATGCTTTCGATATAATTTTATATTTGGTAGAATTACTTTTTTGAACATGGTGATACCAAACATGTTTATTTTTGTACATACTTTTATTTCTTTATTTTTAGTGAAGGAAGGGTAATTCGAATGTTTATATTTTTATCTATTATATTTCTTTAAAACATTTTCGGTTCTCCTGGGGAGCTCAATCTGTGGATGAACTTCACAGGAAGGACCAAGATGGCAAATACTGAGGCAATTGATTGTTTCACGGGGGGCCAGTGGGAACTGATGCGCACTCATCATTTAAATGCCGCTGTCACAGATTGACTACAGCATGTGAGTGGTTAAACTGTGGCGATCAGAACTTACTCATGCCACTGCGGTTAAAGGCAAATGCTGGCAAGGTAACAGCTGGGATCTGCCTCGTATGATGCAGAATCAGCTCCTTGGCTTCATATACATTCCTTGTTGACTCATGATGAAAATGCACGTCATAGGTCATTAAAATGTCAAACAGTAAAATATGGACAGCACTCATCTGTGTTATCTGTTTTTCTTGTTTGTTTTTTTTCATTGACTTGCATTGACGAATTTGATCAGCAGCATGGATCAAACTAGGCTATGTCTCAGTTTTTTATTTTTTTCCACAAAAAAAATGACAGGTAAAAAAGCATATTCACTGTAATGGGTCCATGATCTATCTGCAAAAATGATGGATAGAACATGTACCAAAAACATTTATGAGTAAAAGATCCCTTATTGACGGAGAGAGATGGGGGGTTGGAGTGGACCCTTAACCAGTTATGGCTTTATTAATGTAGAAAGAGAACTATCTCTAACTAAACACCAGTATACGCATTTTATGGAAAGTTTTGTTTCTATATCCACTATAAGGTCTTAACTGATTGAGGGCCCATAGCTCAACCTCTACAGCTGTCAGTAAGTTTGAGTGTGTACATGTGTATACAGAGTATGAATGCTTTTTCTCATGTACATGTCAGCTGTCAGTGTGGGAGGCTCTCATTCAGTAATGGATGATATGGGTGTTATGAGAAGGGGGCCCCCAGTCTTCCATAAGTGGCTCCCTCCCCACCACACATATCGCCCCTTACTGAATGAGGGCCCCCTCACTCACTCTGACAACTATACACACAATATACATGAGTATAAGTACTCACACATATTATACACATGTACACAATAAATACATATACCCAATAAATACAAACACTTTACACACAAAAGCCTTTACTTTACAGCTGAGTTGCTGAGTGGAGGAAAAAAAAAGCTCCTCTCTGTGTATCGGCAGCCTGAAGACTCCATCCCTCATCTGCCCTTACAGCAAGGAAGGCAGAAGTGTGTGCATAGGGGAAGGAAAGAGTTGCAGTGAATTTTATTAAGCTAGTGCTATAGAACTCAATGTAGATGCCAGTAGTACCTTAAATGATACTCCAGAGTTCCATCAAAGCGTCTTTGCTTCAAACATACAAGGAAGCAAGGGTGAGCAGTCGTCACTCCCATTATCTGAATGCGGGGCCGGCGCTAGGGGCAGGCAGACTAGGCATCTGCCTAGGGCCCCCACTGTCCCAGGGGCCCCCGCCCCGCTGCCGCTCGGCAGTGGTGTGCTGACACACCATGCCACCACTATGGGGCCCGTGAGTCAGGGAGGCCCGATGTCAGCGCCCCCGCATAGCGTATTCAACTGTATCAGCATCATAGATGCAGATACAGTTGAAAGTAAGGATGGAGGAGAGAGCATCATTTGACGCTCTCTCTCCCATCATTCCCCCTCTGCCTCTGATGCAGTGTCATGACGTCATCGCACGGCAGTGTAGCGGCTGTGACGCGCTGCAGATACCGGAGCTGCGGGGGAACGAGGAGGAGAGGTAAGTATTATATTTATTTTTTAAATCATTGAGGCCATAATACTGGAGGACTGGGAGCTACACTTTACTCTATATGGCTGCCGCATTATACTCTATATGGGGGGCTACATTATACTCTATATGGGGGCAGCATTATACTCTATATGGGGGCTACATTTCACTCTATATGGCTACATTTTACTCTATATGGGGGCTGCATTTTACTCTATGGGGACTACATTTTACTCTATATGGGGGCAGCATTATACTCTATATGGGGGCTACATTTAACTCTATATGGCTACATTTTACTCTATATGGGGGCTACATTATACTCTATATGGGGGCTGCATTATACTCTAAATGGCTGCATTATACTTTATGGGGGCTGTATTATACTCTATATGGCTGCATTATACTGTGTGGGGGCTGCATTATATTGGCCGGGGACTCCTTAGGACGGCGCGCGCGGTCCCTTTAAGAGAGGGGGAGCGCGCGCGCGCCCTAAGCACACTGCCAGGGAAGGAGCGCGTGCTGGAAGCAGCGGGGAGAGAAGCGCTGGAGGAAGCTGCGCCAGGAGCGGGGAGGTGAGAGGGACGGCGTCTCTGCCTAGTACGGGGCAGAGACGCCGATGCTACAGTACCCCCCCCCTTTAGGCCCCCTCTTTTTTTGGCCAGAAAGAAATTTTTCAAGGAGAAGCGGGGCGTTGATGTTTTCCCTGGGTTCCCAAGTTCTCTCCTCAGGACCAAACCCCCTCCAATCTACCAGAAAAAAGATCTTTCCTCTTACCCTCTTGGAGGCCAGAATACTCTCTACCTCAAAGACGTCATCAGCGGAAACCGGAGCAGGAGGGGCACCCGGATTATTGGAAAAAGAGTTAAAGACAACGGGTTTGAGGAGAGATACGTGGAAGGAGTTGGGAATCCGTAGGGTGGCCGGGAGTTTTAATTTGTAGGCCACAGGGTTAATTTGCCTGAGGACTTCGAAGGGACCGATGAATCGAGGGCCCAACTTGAAGGAGGGTACTTTGAGCCGCACATGTTTGGACGAGAGCCAAACCTTGTCTCCAGGACGGATTTGAGGCGGATCCAGACGTCTCTTATCAGCATATCTCTTCATCCGCTCAGAGGACAGAAGAAGAGCGGACCTGGTACTCTCCCAAATAGTAGAAAATTCGCTGACAAGAGACTCCGCAGCAGGGTTGTCCACAGAAACGGAGACAAGAAGCGGAATCCGGGGGTGCTGGCCATAGACAATAAAGAACGGGGACTTGGAAGAAGATTCGCTCTCGTGGTTATTATAAGAGAACTCGGCCCAAGGAAGGAGGTCCACCCAATCAGAATAGTGGGCATTAACAAAGTGCCGGAGATAGCTGGTAAGGATCTAATTGATCCGCTCCACTTGACCATTGGACTGAGGGTGGTAAGCGGAGGAGAAGTCCAGGGTGACGTCCAGCAGTTTACATGTGGCTCTCCAGAAGCGTGAGGTAAACTGAACCCCTCGATCCGACATGATGTGGAGGGGTAGGCCATGGAGACGGAAGATATGGCGAATAAAGTCCTTAGCCAGCTCAGGTGCAGACGGAAGACCAGGCAGGGGAATGAAGTGGGCCATTTTAGAGAAGCGGTCCGCGACCACCCAAATGACAGTACACCCGGCAGAGACAGGAAGATCGGTAATGAAGTCCATAGCGATGTGTTGCCACGGGGCAACAGGTATGGGAAGCGGCAGGAGATGACCAGCTGGTAAGTGTCTGGGAATTTTGTTGCGGCCACAAGATGAACAGGCAGAGACGAAGTCTACCACATCCTTACGCAGGGTAGACCACCAGTAATGCCGGGAAATGAGTAGGAAGGTCTTCTTTTGGCCGGCATGGCCAGCTGGTTTAGAAGAATGACCCCAGCGAAGAACCCTCTCACGGTCTGGAGGCGCCACGAACGTCTTGCCGGGTGGAAGACGAGTCAAATCCAAGGGGGCCACATTCATCACCTTGGAGGGGTCGATAATGTGCATAGGCTCCTCCTCTTGGTCGGAGGACAGGAAGGATCGGGACAAGGCATCAGCTTTGACATTTTTGTCCGCCGGGCGGAAATGAAGGATGAAATCGAAGCGGGCAAAGAACAAAGACCACCGGGCCTGACGTGGATTAAGTCTCTGGGCATTTTGGAGATACGCCAGGTTCTTGTGATCCGTATAGATGATCACCGGGTATAGAGCCCCTTCAAGCAGGTAACGCCACTCCTCCAGCGCCAATTTAACGGCAAGCAGTTCTCGGTCTCCTATGGAGTAATTGCGCTCAGAGGAGGAGAAGATTTTAGAGAAAAAGCCGCAGGTTACCATTCTCCCGGAGGAAGACTTCTGGGTGAGCACCGCTCCGGCTCCAGAGGAGGAGGCATCAACCTCCAGGTAGAACTGTTTGTTGCAGTCCGGACGGTGCAGCACAGGGGCAGAGGAGAAGGCTTGTTTCAGGGAAAGGAAGGCCTCCTCAGCTTCGGATGACCATACCTTGGGATTTGCTCCCTTACGGGTGAGCGCAGATATGGGCGCAGTCCGTGACGAGAAGTGAGGAATGAAGAGACGATAGTAATTAGCGAAGCCCAGGAATCGCTGTATCACCTTCAAGCCCTCCGGACGGGGCCAATTTAGGACAGCAGAGAGCTTCTCGGGATCCATTCGCAAGCCTGTCTGGGAGATAACATAGCCCAGGAAAGGAAGAGAGGTCTGCTCAAAAAGGCACTTCTCGTATTTAGCATAGAGGTGGTTCTGCCTGAGCCTAAGCAGGACCTGACGAACATCCCTCCGGTGTGTGGGAAGATCCGGAGAGAAGACCAAGATGTCGTCCAGGTATACCACCACGCAGGAGCAAAGAAGGTCACGGAAGATGTCGTTGACCAGTTCTTGGAAGACGGCGGGAGCATTGCAGAGACTGAAGGGCATCACATGGTACTCATAGTGTCCGTCCCGGGTATTAAATGCTGTTTTCCACTCGTCTCCCTGACGGATAAGGACCAGGTTATACGCTCCACGTAGATCCAGCTTGGAGAAGATCCTGGCGCCTTTAAGACAATCAAATAACTCAGAGATGAGCGGAAGGGGGTATTTATTTTTAACCGTGATCTGATTGAGTCCTCTATAGTCAACAGGGGCGTAGCGAGCCGTCTTTCTTTTTGACAAAGAAGGATCCGGCTCCGGCCGGGGAGGTAGATTTCCGGATAAATCCCCTAGCCAGATTCTCTTCAATGTACTCAGAAATGGCCCGGGTCTCGGCTGCAGAAAACGGGTAGATACACCCACGGGGAGGAGTGGTGCCAGGTACCAGGTCGATCGGGCAGTCATATGGCCTATGGGGTGGCAACGTCTCTGCTTCCTTCTTACCGAAGACGTCCGCATAGGGCCAGTAAGGAGCCAGGAGACCTGGTAAATTAGCTGGAGTTGGCGGAGGGCGAGCTGGGCGGACCGGAACCAGGCAGGTCCTATGGCAGTCTGGACCCCATCGGAGTACTTCACCGGATCGCCAGTTCAATACGGGTTCGTGTGTCTGGAGCCAAGGTAGACCTAGCAACAGGGAGTGAGAAAGTCCGGACAACACATGGAATGAGATTTCCTCAGAGTGCAGCATTCCCACCTGCAGGGTTATGGGTTCAGTGACGAGCAGGATGGTCTCCGAGAGAAGTCTTCCATCCACGGAGGCGACTGATAATGGTTCAGCCAGGGACTTGGTGGGAATACGGTATCTCTCTACCAGAGACTGGGAGATGAGGTTTCCAGCAGCTCCAGAATCCAGGTGGGCGAATTCAAAGTGACGGTTTTCTCCCCAAGCAATAGAGACCGGTAAAGTCAGAGACGGAGAGGGCTTACTTTTGTCTAGGACGACCTCTCTGAGCGGTCCTAGACACTGGCGTTTCCCGGCTTCTCCGGGCAGGAACGGATGAAGTGCTCCATACTGCCACAATAGAAACAGCTTCCCTCGGCTCGGCGAGATTCTTGGCGAGATCTGACCATCTTGGTCTGGTCGATCTGCATAGGTTCAGGCGAGAGCGCCCGCGGAGTGACTGAGAGGCAGGTCTCAGGGAAGTAGGAGCAGAGCAAGAAAAGTCTTTCTCCCAGGTAGTCTCTTTGGCACGTTCTTGGAACCGAATGCCAATCCGGGTAGCTAGTGACACCAGGTCATCCAGAGTGGTAGGAATGTCCCGACCAGCTAACTCGTCCTTAATCCGACCGGAAAGACCCTCCCAGAAGACGGACACCAGAGCCTCATTTTCCCAGGCAAGCTCAGAAGCGAGGGTGCGGAACCGTATGGCATATTGGCCCACGGTGAGACTCCCTTGGCGGAGACGTAGCAGAGAGGAGGCAGAAGAGGTTTTCCGTCCAGGTTCATCGAAGACTTTCCGGAAAGCAGCGAGGAAAGACGGCAGGTCGGACACCAGGGGATCCCCTCTCTCCCACAGGGGATTTAGCCATGCCAGTGCCTCCCCAGTGAGATGGGACATGATGAAGGCCACCTTGGCCCGGTCGGAGATGAACTGGTATGCCAATAGCTCAAAGTGCAGGGTGCACTGGTTTATGAAACCCCGAGCTAAAGTAGGTTCGCCGGCAAAGCGTGGAGGTGCCAGAAGCCGAGGTCCATAGTCGGGTACCATGAAGGGACTGGATTGCGGTACCGCAGGAATGGGCACGGCTGGACCAGAGGTAGACATAGACAAGTCACACAATGCGCCTAGACGAGAGTTAACGGACCGTAGATAGGACAGTACCACCTCCTGCTGAGTTTTCTGACGTAAGACTTCCTGGTGCAGATCGGAGATCTGGGGGCCACCGGGTTCCATGGCCCGAGCAAACTGTAACGGGTCTGGGAGGTGGAACCTCTGTGCAACTATACAAGGGGGCAGTCCTTGTAAGGAAGCGGGTGGCTCCCAGGGAAGACGGGCAGGTAGTCACGGCAAGTGACAGGGACAGTCTCTGGGTAGAAGGGCAGGTAGTCACGGCAAGTGACAGGGACAGTCTCTGGGTAGAAGGGCAGCGGGCTGGTGGCTGGTGAGCGCTCCCAGGTGAGCGGGCGAGAGTCTCTGGACAGGCTGGTGGTCACGGCAAGTGACGGCAGAACCTCCAGGTAGACTAGCAGACAGGTAGCGGGTGGACGCTCCCAGGTGAGCGGGCAAGAGTCTCTGGACAGGCAGGTGGTCACGGCAAGTGACGGCAGAGCCTCCAGGTAGGCTAGCAGGCAGGTAGCAGGTGAGCGCTCCCAGGAGAGCGGGCAAGAGTCTCTGGACAGGCAGGTGGTCATGGCAAGTGACGGCAGAGCCTCGAGGTAGGCTAGCAGGCAAGTAACAGGTGAGCGCTCCCAGGTGAGCGGGCAGGCTGGTCCATAGACAGACTGACAGGTGTCGGAGAGCAGACCGTCGGACCGCAGGCTTGCAAGCTGGTAAGCGGATATCAGGCAGGTATCAAGCAGGAATCTGGCAGATGACTGGCAGGTAACAGGCAGGAATCAGGCAGGTGACTGGCAGGTCACTGGCAACGGGACCTGAGGGCTGAAGCAGAGTGAAGGCTTTGCAACAACATTGCTCGGGCACCTCCATTTTGGAGGAGGTGCCTTATATATGGGAGGTCCTCCGGCAATTGGCCGGGGACTCCTTAGGACGGCGCGCGCAGTCCCTTTAAGAGAGGGGGAGTGTGCGCGCGCGCCCTAAGTACACTGCCGGGGAAGGAGCGCATGCCGGAAGCAGCGGGGAGAGAAGCGCTGGAGGACGCCGCGCCAGGAGCGGGGAGGTGAGAGGGACGGCGTCTCTGCCTAGTACGGGGCAGAGACGCCGATGCTACAATGGGGAGTGCATTATACTGTATGGAGGACTATGGGGATGCAATATATTATGGGGAGTGCATTATACAATATGGAAGCCAGGGGGAGTGTATTATACTGTATGGAGGACTATGGGGGTGCATTATACTGTATGGAGGACTATATGGTGTGCATTATGCTATACGGAGGACTATGGGGAGAGCATTATGCTATATGGAGGACTATGGGGCACATTATACTATATAGAGGAGTATGGGGGTGCATTTTACTATATGGAGGACTATGGTGTGCATTATACTAAACTAGCAAAATTCTGCCTATTCATCGAGTGATTGGATTGTTTATCCTGGAACAAAAATCACTGTTCTCAGCAGCACATCACTTGGTGAAAACTGCAGATATGCTGCTAATAACATGATACTGTATGGGGACAGATTGATCTATTAGTGATTGTTCTGTCTCCATCATTCTTCCTGAGCCATTGTAAAGAAGCTGGAAAACAAGCGTCGAACAACTTCAGTACTGTTGATCACGGTCGTTTAACAGCCTGAATTCAACATGTAAATACAACCGAAAAGTTTCTGTGTGATGGTGCAATATGTGAGCATTTGGGGCAACATTTTAAACTTTTGCCTAGGGCCCCTCTTTGTCTAAAACCGGCCCTGTCTGAATGCAAGGAAGAGTGTGAATCTGTGCTAATTGTGCAGTAACACTGTCATCTCTACTCTGTCCTGTCTTCCAGCACAGGGCTAAAAATGCTCCAACTCCATGTCTGGCTTCATGGATCGATCATAGATGCTGGATCCTGATTCGGAAGAACGTCCCACCAACCCAAGATTGGGAAAGAAACGCACAAAACACTTTTATTGGATGTTAAATCAACCGAATTTTATTACAAATCATATTATTGTTATTTCATTCAGTGTCTGAAATTTAGAATCAGCCAATTGCTATGAAAAAGACACTGAAAATGGCAAACCTCCGACTCACAAAGAATCATCCTTCAGCACTCAGGAGAGGAAAAACCCCTGTGGAGGAAACCTCTAGGGAACCATGGCTGGAGGACTGCCCTTCCTTTGGGCTTAAAAGGTTAATACCAATAAGTAACAACAAATTGTACCAAAATTTTAACATTGTATCATATTTACAGTGAAACATAATATACATCCACTGCAGATATGATAGCAGTGACATCACATAGTCACACTAGTTACACATTACATCAGCAGAAAATAGACAGTAATGGAGAAGGTCAAAGAAGGTGCCCTGTGCAAGCACCGTATGGAGAAGCCTAATGCGACCTCTCCATGCCATATACATAAAGGTAAAGGCAGATAGTACTGGACATGAGGGAGATCAGGCTGCAACATCTGTCACCCCATTGATCGCTAGGTTTAGTTTGATCTGGTTGGCTAGGCGGTATGGCTGATCTGGCTGACTAGGCGGTATGGCTGATCTGGCTGGCTAGGCGGTATGGCTGATCTGGCTGGCTAGGCGGTATGGCTGATCTGGCTGAATAGGCGTTATCCCCTTCCTCCCTTACAGATTGTGGAGTGATGAAGCTCCAGGTCTCCAGAGACATCAAGTACGGCACCTCATACAGCTGAATGACCTGTGGTTCCGGAATCTTCTTTTCTAACATAGATGTATTGTAACGGGTCTGGGAGGTGGAACCACAGAGCAACTATACAAAGGGGCAGTCCTTGTAAGGAAGCGGGTGACACCCAGGGAAGGAAGGCAGGCAGTCACGGCTAGTGACGGGGACAGTCTCTGGGTAAGAGGGCAGGAGGTCACGGCAAGTGACGGGGACAGTCTCTTGACAGGCGGGTGGTCACGGCAAGTGATGGCTAAGCCTCCAGTTAGGCCAGCAGGCAGGTAGCAGGTGAACGCTCCCAGGTGAGCGGGCGAGAGTCTCTGGACAAGCGGGTGGTCACAGCAAGTGACGGCTGAGCCTCCAGGTAGCCAAGCAGGCAGGTAGCAAGTGGAGGCTCCCAGGTGAGAGTCTCTGGACAAGCGGGTGGTCACAGCAAGTGACGGCAGAGCCTCCAGGTAGGCTAATAGGCAGGTAACAGGTGGACGCTCCCAGGTGAGCGGGTAAGAGTCTCTGGACGGGCAGGCGGTCACAGCACGTGACGGCAGAGCCTCCAGGTAGGCTAGCAGGCAGGTAACAGGTGAGCGCTCCCAGGTGAGCGGGCAAGAGACACTGGACGGGCAGGTGGTCACAGCACGTGACGGCAGAGCCTCCAGGTAGGCTAGCAGGCAGGTAGCAGGTGAGCGCTCCCAGGTGAGCGGGCAGACGGATCCATAGACAGACTGGCAGGGCTGGTAGGCAGACTGTCGGACCGCAGGAATAACAGCAGATAGACACGAGTCAGGCAGGTATCAGACAGGAAACTGGCAGGTAGCTGGCAGGTAACTGGCAGGTAACTGGAAATGGGACCTGAGGGCTGAAGCAGAATGATGAACTATGCTACAACATTGCTCGGGCACCTCCATTTTGGAGGAGGTGCCTGATATATGGAGAGATCCTCCGGCCATTGGCCGGGGACTCCTTAGGATGGAACGCGCGGCCCCTTAAAGAGAGGGGGAGCGCGTGCGCGCTCTAAGCACAGTGACTGGGGAGGAGCGCGCGCTGCCAGCAGAGCGGGAGGAAGACGCTGGGCATGGAGCGGAGAGGTGAGGAGAACAGCGTCCCTGCCTAGCAGGAGGCAGGGACGCCAACGCTACAGTACCCCCCCTTTAGGCCCCCCCTTTTTTAGGCCAGACAGAAATTTACCAAGGATGAGAGGGGCATGGATGTTCTCCCGGGGCTCCCACATTCTCTCCTCAGGACCAAACCCCTTCCAATCTGCTAGAAAAAAGGTCTTTCCTCTTACCCTTTTGGTGGCCAGAATGTTCTCTACCTCAAACTCGTTTTCAGCGGAAACCGGAGTAGGAGGCGTACCTGTAGACTTGGAAAAAGAGTTAAGTACCACGGGTTTGAGGAGAGATACATGGAAGGAATTAGGGATCCGCAAGTTGGCCGGGAGTTTCAATTTATAGGCCACCGGGTTGATCTGTTTGATAACCTCCAGTGGGCCGATGAACCGAGGCCCTAACTTGTAGGAAGGAACCTTGAGCCGGACATACTTGGACGAGAGCCAGACTTTATCTCCAGGACGGAATTGTGGAGGATCCAGGCGTTTTTGTCAGCGTGTTTTTTTCATCCGCTCGGATGACTGAAGGAGTGCGGATCAGGTACTCTCCCAAATGGAGGAAAATTTGCTAACGAGAGATTCCGCAGCCGGATTGTCCACCGAGGTGGAGACGGGAAATAGGATCCGAGGATGCTGACCGAAGACTACAAAAAACGGGGATTTGGAGGAAGATTCGCTCTCGTGATTATTGTAAGAGAATTCGGCCCAAGGCAGGAGATCCACCCAGCCTGAATGGTGGGCATTAACGAAGTGCCGGAGGTAACTGGTCAGGATCTGATTGATCCGCTCCACTTGACCATTGGACTGTGGGTGGTAAGCGGAGGAGAAGTCCAGGGTGACGTCTAGCAGCTTACATGTGGCTCTCCAGAGGTGAACTGAACCCCACGATCCGACACGATGTGGAGGGGCAGGCCATGAAGACGGAAGATGTGGTGGATAAAGTCTTTAGCCAGCTCGGGTGCAGACGGGAGGCCTGGCAGGGGAATGAAATGAGCCATTTTGGAAAAGCGGTCAGCGACCACCCAAATGACCGTACAACCGGCAGAGACAGGGAGATCTGTTATGAAGTCCATAGCTATATGCTGCCAGGGGGCAGCAGGTACTGGAAGAGGAAGGAGGCGACCGGCTGGCAGGTGTCTCAGAACCTTGTTGCGGGCGCAGGACACACCGGCAGAAACAAAGTCTATTACGTCCTTGTGCAGGGTAGGCCACCAGTAGTGCCGGGTGATAAGCTGGAGGGTCTTTTTCTGACCGGCGTGGCCAGCTAGCTTAGATGAGTGACCCCAGTGTAGGATCTTCTCCCGATCAGGTACCGTTATGAACGTCTTACTGGGAGGTAGACGATTTAGACTCACGGGGCCACCTGCATTACTCTGGCGGGATCGATGATGTGTTTAGGTTTCTCCTCAAGATCAGACACCAGGAAGGATCGGGAAAAGGCGTCAGGTTTGATGTTTTTGTCAGCCGGGCGAAAATGAAGAACAAAATCAAAGCAAGCAAAAAACAAGGACCACCGGGCTTGGCGCGGGTTAAGTCTCTGGGCACTCTGGAGGTAAGCCAAGTTCTTGTGGTCCGTGTAAATTATTACCGGGTGAAGAGCCCCCTCGAGCAGGTAACGCCACTCCTCCAATGCCAGCTTAAAGGCCAATAACTCTCGGACTCCTATAGAATAGTTGCGCTCAGAAGAGGAGAAGAGTTTGGAGAAGAAGTCGCAAGTTACCATTCTTCCGGAAGACGATTTTGGGTAAGTACCGCTCCGGCTCCAGAGGAGGAGGCGTCAACTTCCAGGAAGAATTGCTTGTTGCCGTCCGGGCGATGCAGCAACGGGGCGGAAGAGAAAGCCTGTTTTAAGGAAAGAAAGGCTTCCTCTGCTTCGGGCGGCCATTCTCTGGGATTAGTGCCCTTATGGGTGAGCGCAGAGATAGGGACAGTCCGGGAAGAGAAGTGCGGTATGAAGAGGCGGTAGTAGTTGGCGAAGCCCAGGAACCGCTGAATAGCCTTCAACCCCTCTGGTCGAGGCCACTTCTCGATGGCAGACAGTTTCTCAGGATCCATTCGTAGGCCAGTCTGAGAAATTATGTAGCCCAAAAACGGAAGCGAGGTCTGCTCAAAGAGGCACTTCTTATATTTGGCGTAGAGGTGGTTCTGCCTGAGCCTGAGCAGGACCTGACGAACGTCCCTCCGGTGAGTCTGGAGATCCGGAGAGAAGACCAAGATGTCGTCCAGGTACACCACTACGCAGGAGTAGAGAAGGTCCCGGAAGATGTCATTGACCAACTCTTGAAAGACGGCGGGAGCGTTACAGAGACCAAAGGGCATTACCAGATATGCATAGTGGCCGTCCCGGGTGTTGAATGCCGTCTTCCATTCATCCCCCCTGTCGGATACGGACCAGGTTATAGGCCCCACGGAGGTCCAGCTTGGTGAAGATTCTAGCCCCCCTCAGACGGTCAAATAATTCCGGAATGAGCGGAAGGGGGTATTTATTCTTCACCGTGATCTGGTTAAGGCCTCTATAGTCTATACAGGGACGGAGAGAGCCGTCCTTCTTTTTAACGAAGAAGAAGCCTGCTTCCGCCGGGGAGGTAGATTTCCGGATAAATCCCCGGGCCAGATTCTCCTCAATATATTCAGACATAGACCGGGTCTCAGCAGCGGACAACGGGTAAATACGCCCACGTTGAGGAGTAGTGCCGGGTAACAGGGCGATTGGGCAGTCATATGGTCTATGAGGGGGTAATGTCTCTGCCTCCTTTTTATTAAAGATGTCCGGATAAGACCAATAAGGAATCGGAAGTCCAGGTAGATTAGCTGGGGTAGGAGAAGGATGGACAGGATGGACGGGAACTAAACAAGTCTTATGGCAGTCCTGTCCCCAGCGAAGGACTTCTCCGGTCTGCCAATCAAGCACGGGTGCATGTCTCTGAAGCCAAGGTAGGCCTAGCAAGAGGGCGTGAGAGAGTCCAGGCAGAACATGAAAGAAGATGCTCTCAGAGTGCAGCATTCCCACCTGCAGAGTAATGGATTCGGTGATGAGTTGGATGGGACGTGGTAAGAAGCCCCCATCCACGGCAGCGACAGATAAGGGTACAGCCAGAGGTTTGGTGGGAAAGCGGTATTTTTCTACCAGGGACTGAGAAATGAGATTCCCGGCAGCTCCAGAGTCAAGTTGGGCTAGTTCAAAATAACGGTTCTCCCCGCAGATGATAGAGACCGACAGCAGCAGAGATGGAGAGGGTTTATTCTTGTCTAGGACGACCTCTCTGAGCGATCCTAAACACAGGCGTTTCCCGACCTCTCCGGGCAGGTACGGATCCGGTGCTCCTTACTGCCACAGTAGAAGCAGCTCCCCTCAGCTCGGCGTAACTCTTGACGGGTTTTGACCATCTTGGTCTGGTCGACCTGCATAGGTTCGGGTGAGTGCGCCTGGGGAGTAGCGGGAGAAGAGACGGGTTTCTGAAAGGTAGGGGCTAGACGTGGGAACCTCCTCTCACGGGTGACCTCTTTGGTGCGCTCCTGGAACCGGATGTCAATCCGGGTGGCAAGAGTTATTAAGCCGTTGAGAGTGGTAGGAATGTCCCGACCCGCGAGTTCATCTTTAATACGGCCGGACAGACCCTCCCAAAAGACAGACACCAGGGCGTCGTTATCCCAGGCCAGCTCCGAAGCAAGGGTACGGAACCGTATGGCATATTGGCCCACGGTGAGATTTCCTTGATGGAGGCGTAGCAGAGATGATGCGGATGAGGTCTTCCGTCCGGGTTCGTCGAAGACTTTCCGGAAAGCCATGAGAAAGGCTGGCAGGTTGGACACCAAGGGGTCTCCTCTCTCCCATAGAGGATTTAGCCAAGCCAGTGCCTCCCCCGTGAGATGGGACATAATGAAGGCTACTTTGGCCCGGTCGGAGATAAACTGGTGGGACAGGAGTTCAAAGTGCAGGGTGCACTGGTTTATGAAGCCCCAGGCTTGAGCGAGATCGCCTCCGAAGCGAGGAGGTGCAGAAAGCCGGGGTCCGGGGCAGGATACCATGGTATTGGTGGGCAGCGGCGCTGCCGGGTTGCGAGTCATGACACTAGCGGTGGTTGCTGGTGGAGCAGTCAGAGTGTCCAGGCGAGAGTTGACATTCCGCAGGTGACTCAGGATGGACTCCTGTTGGGACCTCTGCCGGGACAGTTCATGACATAGGTCCGAGAGTGAGGGAGCTTAGGTGCCACCGGGTTCCATGGCCCGAGCAAACTGTAACGGGTCTGGGAGGTGGAACCACAGAGCAACTATACAAAGGGGCAGTCCTTGTAAGGAAGCGGGTGACACCCAGGGAAGGCAGGCAGGCAGTCACGGCTAGTGACGGGGACAGTCTCTGGGTAAGAGGGCAGGAGGTCACGGCAAGTGACGGGGACAGTCTCTTGACAGGCGGGTGGTCACGGCAAGTGATGGCTAAGCCTCCAGGTAGGCCAGCAGGCAGGTAGCAGGTGAACGCTCCCAGGTGAGGGGGCGAGAGTCTCTGGACAAGCGGGTGGTCACAGCAAGTGACGGCTGAGCCTCCAGGTAGGCAAGCAGGCAGGTAGCAGGAGGACGCTCCCAGGAGAGAGTCTCTGGACAAGCGGGTGGTCACAGCAAGTGACGGCAGAGCCTCCAGGTAGGCTAACAGGCAGGTAACAGGTGGACGCTCCCAGGTGAGTGAGTAAGAGTCTCTGGACGGGCAGGTGGTCACAGCATGTGATGGCAGAGCCTCCAGATAGGCTAGCAGGCAGGTAACAGGTGAGCGCTCCCAGGTGAGCGGGCAAGAGACACTGGATGGGCAGGTGGTCACAGCACGTGACGGCAGAGCCTCCAGGTAGGCTAGCAGGCAGGTAGCAGGTGAGCGCTCCCAGGTGAGCGGGCAGACGGATCCATAGACAGACTGGCAGGGCTGGTAGGCAGACTGTCGGACCGCAGGAATAACAGCAGATAGACACGAGTCAGGCAGGTATCAGACAGGAAACTGGCAGGTAGCTGGCAGGTAACTGGCAGGTAACTGGAAACGGGACCTGAGGGCTGAAGCAGAGTGATGAACTATGCTACAACATTGCTCGGGCACCTCCATTTTGGAGGAGGTGCCTGATATATGGAGAGATCCTCCGGCCATTGGCCGGGTCTCCTTAGGACGGCGCGCGCGGAGACAGGGACGCCGACGCTACATGTATGTGTTTATGACATCATCACAGTTGCCATAGTTACCACAGTTATTTATTACTGGTGCTTCATTGGCTAGAAAGTCCCTCTCAGAGATCCAAAGAATTAACCCTTGAATGACTGGCATTGTGCCTTTCTCCAGAAGCCTGTAAAATAAACATGTCACTAGGCAGAACCATTATCATTATTATATATTACAATTTTCCTAACCAAAGTCTAATTAGTGAGCGCATCTACAGATTTGATGTGTAACAAGCACAATAATTCCCTTAAGCCCTATTAAATGCATAAATGCACAATATGAGTGCAGAGCAGTCCCATAGAGAATGAATGATACAGATGTCAATACAGTTAGATAAAGAAGTAGAAAGCCAAACCAGGGTGAGTGTTTCCCATGACACAATACAGCGTACACTGCAGAGGAATGGCATGCATGGGTGTCATCCACAAAGGAAGCCACTCCAAAAGCCGAAGCTCAAAAAAGCCCGCTTTCAAGTTGCCAGGGCCCATGCTATTTATTTAATTAAACCCCCTGTCCATAATTAATTGATTGATTCCCTCTAGTCCACAATTAATTATTTCCCCAGTCCATAATTATTGATCCCAGTCCATAGTTAATTGACACACCGTCCATACTTAATTAATCCACCTGACCCACTCAGCTGATCCCCCGTCCATACTTAATTGATACTTAATTGATCCCCCGTCCATACTTAACTGATCCCGCGCCGATATCTAATCGATACACTTGCACATCCCTAATTGATCCCCGTCCATACACCTATATATAAATAATTGTGTTTTGTACTTGTACATATATACTGACTGTATCCCCATATTTAGAATGACGTCCATGTTGGCCGGAGCCGTGCAGTGTACATCTTGCGCAATGTATGCATTCCCTGAGCTACCGCTCAGGGATCCATACTGCTGCGAGAGATGTGAGCATATCGTGCACTTGGAAGCCCAAATCCTGGATCTAAGTGCTCAGATAGCGGTACTGAGGAGCATCGACAACATGGAACGGAGTTTGCTGCTCACCGAGCAGACACTCAATGGGTCAACACTGGGGGTGGAGCTTAGTGGGGAAGCGCAGGCTGAACAGGCAGGGAGCTGGGTAACAGTTAGAAGGGATAGAGGGAAGAAGTATAGGAAGGCTGGTTCAGAACCGGCATTATTGGAGCACGACAGATCCTCTCACCGCCGGGGGAGTGTATGCTCCAGTAATGAGGGGGAGGGGGGAAGTGTAGGGCAGGCTAGACAGGTCCTGGTAGTGGGTGACTCTATTATTAGGGGGACAGACAGGGCAATCTGTCACAAAGACCGGGATCGCCGAACGGTGTGCTGCCTCCCTGGCGCTCGAGTCCGGCACATCGCGGATCGGGTTGACAGGTTACTGGGTGGGGCTGGCGAAGACCCAGCGGTCATGGTCCACATTGGCACCAATGACAAAGTGAGTGGTAGATGGAGGGTCCTTAAAAATGATTTCAGGGATCTAGGTAGGAAGCTTAGGGCAAGGACCTCCAAGGTAGTTTTCTCAGAAATACTACCAATCCCGCGAGCCACACAGGAGCGCCAACGGGAGGTTAGGGAGGTGAATAAGTGGCTAAAGAGTTGGTGCAAGGCAGAAGGGTTTGGGTTCATGGAGAACTGGGCCGACTTCGCTGTCGGCTACAGGCTCTACCGTAGGGATGGGCTGCACCTCAATGGGGAGGGTGCAGCGGTGCTGGGGAAGAAGATGGCTAATAGGTTGGAGGAGTTTTTAAACTAGAGACGGGGGGGGGAAACCAAGGAAATAGGTGGGATGTGAGGCAAGCAAGGGGGAAGGGGAGAAGTGAATATAATGAGGGTGGAGAGGGGGGTGGGGATAGTACAGTTAGATCGTTAGAGAAGAATAGGATGCTAAATAACCCCAAAGTTTTATCTTGCATGCTGACCAACGCAAGAAGCCTGACCAATAAGGCGGATGAGCTGCGGGCGCTTATATCGGAGGAGAGGTATGACATCGTAGGTATAACAGAGACTTGGCTAGACGATAGCTACGACTGGGCGGTAAATTTAACAGATTATAGTTTATTTAGAAGGGACCGGAAACAGGGGAAGGGCGGAGGAGTCTGCTTATATGTAAAGTTATGTCTAAAGCCCAGACTAAGGGAAGATATAGGAGAGGGAGAAGAGGGGGTCGAGTCCATGTGGGTAGAGATAGAGGGGGCAAAAAATAATAATAAAATATTACTGGGGGTCTGCTATAAGCCACCCAATATAACAGAGGAGAATGAGAAACTGCTATTAGGACAAATAGACAAAGTAGCAAAACATAATGAGGTGATTGTAATGGGGGACTTCAACTACCCGGATATTGACTGGGAAACAGAAACCTGTAGATCGCAGAAAGGAAAAAGGTTCTTGACAAATATCAAGGATAATTATCTCTCCCAACTAGTGCAGGAACCAACGAGAGGGAAGGCAGTGTTGGACTTAATATTGACTAATAGGCCTGATAGAATAACTGAGGTACAGATAGGGGGGCACCTAGGTAATAGCGATCATAATATTATCAATTTCAAAATGCCCTTCAGTAGGGTTATCAATAAGGGAACAACTAAAACATTAAACTTTAGGAGGGCGAAGTTTGATCAGCTGAAAGAAAACCTTCAACTTATAGACTGGGACAAAGTTCTTAATCAAGGAAATACGAATAGTAAATGGGAAACCTTCAAAAGAATTCTGAATACTCAGTGCGAGAGGTATATACTGTATGGGAATAAAAGGGCCAGAAATAAGAGGAAACCAATATGGTTGAATAAGAACGTAAAAGGGGCGTTAAATAGCAAAAAAGAGGCATTCAAGAGATTAAAACAGGAAAACAGCAAGGAGGCACTAATGTGTTACAAGGAAAAAACGAGAACCTGCAAAAAACAAATAAAAATAGCAAAGGAGGAAACAGAGAGACGTATTGCTAGGGAAAGTAGATCAAATCCCAAACTGTTCTTTACGTATATAAATAGTAAAAGGATTAAATCGAATAATATTGGACCGATAAAAAGTGATGAAGGCAAAATCATAGAGAAAGATGAGGATAAAGCTAATCTATTAAATAAATTTTTTTCGTCAACTTTCACAAAGGAAAAAGAACTAACAGGCGAAATGAGAAGTGACAAGCTTAATCCTCCACTAAGTATGACAAATCTAACCCAAGCTGGGGTACAGAAACGCCTCAGTAACATTAAAATAAACAAATCACCAGGACCTGATGGCATACACCCACGGGTACTAAGGGAACTAAGTAATGTGATAGACAGACCGTTATATCTTATATTTAAGGACTCTGTTGAGACTGGGTCTGTACCACTTGATTGGCGACAGGCGAATGTAGTGCCAATATTCAAAAAGGGAGCAAAAAGTAACACCGGAAACTATCGGCCGGTGAGTCTGACGTCCGTTGTGGGCAAAATTTTTGAAGGCTTTATTAATGAGGCAATCATGGAGCATCTTGATGCTAATAATCTATTAACCCCGAACCAACATGGATTCATGAGGAATCGCTCCTGCCAAACAAACCTGATTGACTTCTACGAGGAGGTTAGCTCTCGAGTAGATCAGGGGGAACCAGTGGATGTCGTGTATCTCGACTTCTCAAAAGCGTTCGATAGCGTGCCACATAATAGGTTGGTATACAAAATGAGAATGATGGGGCTGGGCGAAAATGTCTGCAAGTGGGTAGCTAACTGGCTAAAGGATAGAAGGCAGAGGGTGGTTATAAATGGAATATACTCAGATTGGGTAAGCGTCACTAGTGGGGTACCACAGGGGTCTGTACTAGGCCCAATGTTATTTAATATCTTTATTAACGACATAGTCAACGGGATAAATAGTAAAATATCAATATTTGCAGATGACACAAAGTTATGTAAAACAATTAATACAAAAGAGGATAGTGAAGACCTACAGAGGGATTTGGATAAGCTGGGTAGGTGGAGCATTAAATGGCAAATGAGGTTTAACGAGGAGAAATGTAAGGTCATACATATGGGAAGGAAAAATGGAAGTCACCAGTACTCACTGAATGGGAAATCATTGGGGAATTCAGAGATGGAGAAGGACTTGGGCATCTTGATTGATAGCAAACTAAATTGGAGTGCCCAAAGTCAGGCCGCTGCTGTAAGGGCAAACAGGGTAATGGGATGTATCAGAAGAGGTATAGCTGTAAAGGATGAGAACATTGTTCTTCCACTGTATAAAGCACTGGTCAGACCACACTTGGAATACTGTGCTCAGTTATGGGCCCCAATATATAGAAAGGATATAAATGAGCTTGAAAAGGTACAAAGAAGGGCAACAAAATTAATAAGGGGAATGGAGGGACTGCAATACCCAGAGAGGTTGGCAAAACTAGGACTATTCAGCCTGGAAAAGAGAAGGTTGAGGGGGGACATAATAAATGTGTACAAATATGTTAGGGGACAGTATAGAGACCTTGCCCGGGATTTGTTCAAAAGGAGGGATATTACGGTAACAAGAGGGCATTCACTAAGACTGGAAGAGAAAAGGTTTCAGCACCAGCATAGGAAGGGGTTCTTTACGGTAAGAGCAGTGAGAATATGGAATTCACTGAGTGAGGAGACGGTAATGTCGGATTCACTAAACCAGTTCAAGCGGGGACTGGATGCTTTTCTAGATACCAGGCAGATTTCTGCATATACTTAAAAATAGAATAAAATAGTAGGTTGATACAGGGATTTATTCTGACTGCTGGTTTCAGAGTCGGGAGGGAATTTTTCCTCAGGTGAAGATTGGCTAAATCATTTGGGGTTTTTGCCCTCCTCTGGATCAACTTTAGCAATTAGAGAACTAACAGGTCGAACTTGATGGACGCAAGTCTTTATTCGGCTTTACTAATTATGTAACTATGTAACTATGTATGCTGAAAAATATGAAGACTACAGGGACTGTATACTCTAGAGTGAGGAGATCAAAGTATAGGTGAATCTCACTAAATTAGAATATCGTCAAAGCGTTAATTTATTTCAGTTCTTCAATACAAAAAGTGAAACTCCTACATTATATAGAGTCATTACAAACAGAGTGAGCTATTTCAAGTGTTTATTTCTGTTAATGTTGAGGATTATGGCTTTCAGACAATGAAAACACAAAAGTCATTTTCTCAGTAAATTGGAATAATTAACAAAAAAACACCTGCAAAGGCTTCCTAAGCATTTAAAAAGGCCCCCTAGTCGGTTTCAGTAGGCTCTACAATCACGGGGAAGACTGCAGACTTAACAGATGTCCAGAAGGCAGTGATTGACACTAAGTAAATGCAAAGCAAATTTTGCATTTAATTTGGAAATCAAGGTCCCAGATTCTGGAGGAAGAGTAGAGAGGCACACAATCCAAGCTGCTTGAGGTCTAGTGTGAAGTTTCCACAATCAGTGATGGTTTGGGGAGCCATGTCATCTGCTGGTGTAGGTCCATTGTGTTTTATCAAGACCAAAGTCAGCGCAGCCATCTACCGGGAAATTTTAGAGCACTTCATGCTTCCCTATGCCGACATGCTTTTTGGAGATGGAAATTTCATTCTCCAGCAGGACTTGGCAACAATGCAGACAAGCTGAAGGCTGCCATAAAAGCAACCTGGGCTTCCATGACACCTCAGCAGCGCCTCAGGCTGATCGCCTCCATGCCAGGCCACTTTGATGCAGTAATTGATGCAAAAGGAGCCCCGACCAAGTATTGAGTGCATTTACTGAACATACATTTTAGTAGGCCAACATTTCAGATTTTAAAAACGTTTTTCAAGCTGTTGTTATAAAGTATTCTAATTTACTGAGATAATGACTTTTGTGTTTTCATTGGCTGTAAGCCATAATCATCAACATTAACAGAAATAAACACTTGAAATCGTTCACTTGTTTGTAATGACTCTACATAATATATGAGTTTCACTTTTTGTATTAAAGAACTGAGATAAATTAACTCTTTGATGATATTCTAATTTAGTAAGATGCACCTGTAAATGTTCTTGGAAATGATGGTTTCAAAACTGTATGGCGTGACAAAGGTGAGAAGTACACAGAAAAATGCATGTATCTACAGTAAAACATGGTGGCAGTGTCCTTATTTGAGGTTGCAAGAGTGCTGTGGGTATCGGGGAGCTACATTTCCTTGATAGTATCATGACTTCACAGATGTACTGCTCTATATTGAAAGAGAAGGTACTATCATCACTCTGTGCATTTGGTAGGCATGCACTTTGATTGCTTAGGTTACTGCCTGATTCTTATAGTTACTGTGTGCGCACTCCTAATGCGTCCACAGCCTATTGCTGTGGGTCACTGGATATTTAAACCCACTCCACCCAATAGGAGGTGCCTGAGCAACACTTTCTTTCAGTGTGTTCTGTGCAACTGAGTTGCCAGGTCCTTTCCTGTATCTTGTCTGTTCCCGTCACCCTGGGGGCTGAGTACCCAGGCCTGTTACCGGTATCTGTGACTTCTAGTCTGTTCCGCCACCCTGGGGGCTGTATACCCAGGCCCGTTACCTGTATCTGTGACTTCTAGTCTGTTTCCGCCACCCTGGGAGCTGAGTTCCCAGGCTCGTTCCTGTATCTTGTTCCTAGTTCAGTTCTTGACTGAACAGTGTCCTAGCCCGTTACTTGTTTGTCTCTATGTTCGTATCTTCCCTTTTCCTGCAGTGTCTGAACCTGCTCCTAACTCCAACTCGTTGTCTCTGTAGTTCTGTTTGTGAGTTTAGTGTCCACTCGCTACTTCATTGTAAGTACCTTGTGTGTATCGGCTCTGCTTGTCCACCACATCTGCGGGTTTTGCTCTGCTCTGCTTGTCTACCGCACCTGCGGTTTTCCTCTGCTCTGCTTGTCTACCGCACCTGCGGGTTTTGCTCTGCTCTGCTTATCTACCGCACCTGCGGGTTTTGCTCTGCTCTGCTTGTCTACCGCATCTGCGGGTTTTGCTCTGCTCTGCTTGTCTACCGCACCTGCGGGTTTTGCTCTGCTCTGCTTGTCTACCGCACCTGCGGGTTTTGCTCTGCTCTGCTTGTCCACCGCACCTGTGGTTTTGCTCTGCTCTGCTTGTCTACCGCACCTGCGGGTTTTGCTCTGCTCTGCTTGTTTGCCGCACCTGCGGCTCTGTTCCTGTATCCCAGTCTGTACTGGTCACTATCCTGCCTGCGTTCCTACCTGCCAGTACCCACCTGTCTGCATACCAGCCGTGCCTGCCAGTGCCCACCTGTCTGGATACCAGCCGTGCCTGCCAGTACCCACCTGTCTGTATGCCAGCCTAACCTGCTTGTTCCTGCATTCCCCGGTGTGGGTCAACAGCTGTGACCGGGGTCTGACCTGGAGTGGCACCTGGTCCCTCTGCTCGGTTCCTCCCTGGTTCACGGAGTCAACTGACCCGCCGTGCGACCTCGGACCGAGTTGATACTTAGTCACGCCCCTCCAGGCACTCCTCGGTTCATGGTCCAGTGGCATCACTAACCACGCTCACGCCTGTCAGTCTGGGTGTGTGCGTAACAGTTGGTGTGTCAGTTTTTCTCTTCAGTGTGATGTATTTTTCTCATATGCAAAGAAAAAAGCTGAAAGTTTCCTAGCTTAGCTTGCCCTACCATTAGAGACAGGCAGAACAAGCAACATGGTTGGTTCTCTCCATTTTCTTAACGGACTCATTGACTTCAATAGATGATCTTTATCTACAACTCAGATTAAAATCAGACCTGTCTCAGTTTTGATTTGCAGATCGAGCGTCCACAAAAAATAAAGATGTAAACATGTCCATAGTCATGTCCATATCGGAACACATTCTACTTGTTAGAAAACAAAGAGAATGCATAGAATAATATTGGGCATGTGAAAGGAACCCAAGGGTGGTTCTAGGCTCCAAAAATACCCACTGCCAACAACACCCACAACAATTACTGCCCCTCAGTGGACCTCCAGATTAAAAGGGCCGTCCAATAAAAAATTTCTAGCTGTCTAGTCTGGATGTGATCTATTTAAATTACAACAGAATTTGAATTACAAATCGCACAAATCTTGATTCTGAGACTTTTTGCATACCGTCAGTCTGCAACAAAAGAGCCATGTGCTTTCCTTAAAGAGAACCTGTTAGCAGGTTTTAGCACTATAAAGTAAAGCCATTGTCATAATGGCACTGTGATGCTGATTAATCTGATGTCTGCTGTGAAGGAATATGATTAGTGGTTGTTGAATAATCATCCTCTAAAGTTTTCATCTAATGATGTCTTCTATGCATCAGGGTAGGGTCTTCTGCTTCTCCGCCCCTCCACCTGCCTTCTCTGTTTCTTTTACAGGTCTATGGCTTCAAGAAAATGGTGTCGGTGGCAGCACATGCGCAGATCGAGATTTCAGCTTAATGACTTCTTTATTAGGACAAATCTCGATCTGCACATGCACCACCATCAATGCCATGTTATTGAAGCCCTGAGGACCTGCCATAGAATCATTCTGCGCATGTGCCGCCCATCTTAATCATGGCAGTGGCACGGAATTTTAAAAAGAAGGCAGGTCTCAGTGACCTGTATAAGAAACAGAGGAGGTTGGTGGAGGGGAGGAGAAGAAGACCCTACCCACTATGCCCTCCCCGAAACACAGAAGAGGTCATTAGATGAAAACTTTAGAGGATGATTATTCAACAACCACAGATCACTTTATAATGCTAAATCCTGCTGACAGATTCTCTTTAAAAAGGGAATAGGATGTGTATTACAAAAACAAACTTGTTAATTTATGAAGTTTTATAAAATGAATTTCTTTAGGGATCTGGTCTGGGTTCTGAATTTATTTGTGTTTAGTATGGTCTGGTCTGTGTGGTCTTAGACAGATGGAGAAGAAAAGAAAATAACATGTTTAAAATTAAATGGATGTCACCTGTTATCTCTCCTGAAATGTCTGGTCAATTCTTATATTCTCCATAACAATTCTGAAGCATCTTTACTCAGAATTACGTTTTGTGAACTTAAAGTTATTATCCACTGCTGCAAAACTGCAGCTTAATCAATTCAGGACCCCAATTAAAATAAAAACAGTGGATACTCATCTATGACCCATGAGCAGCCGCTGTTTGGCTGCAGCTCATCAATATTCTGTCAGGGTGGACATACGCTCTGATGATATAGTAAAGGCTGCAGCAGACACAACAAGTCACGTCACTCTCCCAACAAGAGCTGAACAGACATAATTGGCATGGTGCCATTGCAGGAGGTGAGTATCAATTGGTTTAATCTTGATTGGGGTCCTAAAATGATTAAACATGGTTTGTCCAGGTGTTGACAACCCCTTTAGGCTTATTGCCCACGATGCAGAAATGAAGCAGAAATTTTCCTGAGCATTTCCGCATCTCCTTGGCAGAAAAAAGCATGCGTTTTTTACATGCGTTTTTGACGCGTATTTGCCATGCGTTTTTCCAATGCATTGTATAGGCAAATAAGCATGCAGAAACGCACAAGAATTGGTCATGTCTGTATTTTTTCTGCAAGTAAAATCTGCGCAGAAAAAATCCGGACCATGTGCACAGAACTTACAGAATGTCATAGGAAGTCATGGGATAAGGTATGCAATGCGTTTCTGGAGCATTTACGCGCTGCAAATACGCACCAAAAACGTATCTTGGGCACACAGCCTTAGGCTACGTTCACACACTGCGTATTTTTACGCGCGCTTTTTCACAATACGCAATGTGCCTTGTGTCTGCCGGCAAAGTGAATGGGAAATTCACTTTGCCGTTCAGACACTGTGTAATTTTACGCAGCGCGAAAGCGCAACTGCGTAAAGAATTGACATGTCAATTCTTTACGCACTGCGGCCTGCGCTTTCTCCCATATTGTGCCCATTATAAGCGATGGAATTATGCAGCGGTGTTCACACACTGCGTAATTCCAGCGCTTTTTTACGGAGGTGCAGGAGAAATGAAGGATGTGACGTCACACGGGGGCAGCCCTAGGGAAAACAGGAACCGGAAATCCCACTATTTTGGGATTCTTTGTTCCTGGTTCCCCGCCGCTGCTCACGTGTGACGAGCATGGACACCTTCAACAGAATGTCCATCAATGTCGGTGTCCTCACCGCTTGCTGAGGCGTCTTTGACTCAAGGCCATTGCAGCTGCCAGATTAGCCATGCTGTATACTCCAGTGTATAATCTCTTCTCAGTAGAGAAGACAGGAAATGACATCAATGACACTTTTTTTTTCTCTTTTTTTTTTTTTTTTTTCAACAAACTTTGTCTGTCTTTGTAGTGTACACTGCAGAAAAAAAAACGCATGCGTAAAAAAACGCAGCAAAAAACGCAGTGTGTGAATGGAGGGGTTTTTTTACCTGCGAAAAAAACGCAGGTAAAAACTGCAGGAAAATACCCGCGCGTAAAAAAAAGCAGCAAATACGCAGTGTGTGAATGTAGCCTTACTCTGTTTATCCTCCTGGAAATGATTGATTAAGTCTGCTCTACCAGGAGACATTTATTTAGATTCAGACTTTTGAAGCTGGTCTTGCATATTTAAGTGGGTGTGAGTGATGAGGGGCATGACCAAGTATCTTGCTAATTTTCCTTGATAGAAGAAATTGTTAAGCAATATTATATGTGGGCTGCTGAGGATTGTGTGCCAGGGCTGTATTTTTATCAGGGTTGTGAAGTTGGAGTCGGAGTCGTGGTGTCGTTGTCCATTTTGGTGGAGTCGGAGTCGGTATAAAATGGACCGACGACTACTCCTAAAATATATAATAAATTGGGTACAGTAGCTCAATGCAGTTTGTGGGGAATATTTTTTCATAAGAATTTGGGAAAGTTATGAAATGTCCTATAAATGTCTGTTCTATTCCTGATCTAAGGGTCTAGACTTTTAGCTGAGATTAATCTGTGCTACATGAAATTTATCACTTAAACATGAGCCATGTATGAGGGAGTCAGAGTCGTGGAGTCGGAGTTGGTGTCATGGAAATTGAGGAATCGGGAGTCGGAGGTTTGGCTTACCGACTCCACAGCCCTGATTTTTATCCCAGTCCAGCACTGGGGAGGACCCACTGAAGGATTGTCCGGTGCTCTGCTGGGACAGTCTGACACTGGAAACAAAGTGCTACTGAGTATTTGGAAGAGATAACCGGATAGTTAGATTAGTGAGGTGAGGTGATAGGCTGGTCTGAAGAAATGTGTTTTAGGGCACACTTGAAACTGTGGATACTGGGAATTAACCAGATTGTCTGGGTTAGTATATTCTAGAAAACTGGTGCAACACGAGAAAAGTCAAGGGGACGGGAGTGGGATTTCGGGATTCTAGAGGATATTAGCTTTAGATCATTAGCGGAACAGAGAGAACGGGTAGGGTGGTACACAGAGATGAGGGAGGAGATGTAGGGCAGTGTAGAACTGTGGAGAGCTTTGTGGGTGAGAGTGCTAAGTTTATATTGGATTCTGTAGCAGATGGACAACCAGTGCAAGGACTGGCACAGGGTGGAGGCATAGACTTGCATTGTCAATTGTGATCCAAGAATAGGATCAATTTAGGACAAGTGTCTGTCCTTTTGTGGGATCACTCGGTTTGAAGAAAAAATTGGGACAGATGAACTAACCCATCATACGTACTAGTACCATCATAGGTACAAGTGCTATCCTTGAAAAGCATAGATAGTACCATTATGAGAAAAACTAATATCTGATTGAGCCCTTAGGTTAAACAATGAGTTTTTGGTGAGTTCTAGATGCTATGTATTACCACTGTGCAAAAAACGCAGCTTCTAACAGTTCCAGCAAATTGGATGGGATTTATAAATATCTCCTGCACACAGTAATATTTTTCTACACTGAGTAAACTGACCTAGGGTTTCATTTTAAATCAACAAACATATCAATTTCTCTTGCAGGTACGCCGAGTTTTATGTGCAGACTTTGCCCACAAAAATTGCATTAGTTGCGGAAAATCCGCAGGTAAAACACATATATGCGTTAGTGCATTTCCACTTTGGAAAAGCACTAAAATAGCATGCAATCCACACGACTGTATCAATAAACTTTTATCAAAGTCAAATATCAGCAAGTATCAAAAAAAATATTGAAATGATTTTAATACAAAACAGCCTATGTGCATAAATCCTTCAGCTATCGCTCCAGCAATATTAAAAAAGAATGTATAAACCTTACGTCCAGGAAATAGAATGGATTGGCTTTTTAGTTTTACCTATAGCTTTACCTATCAAGCACCACCACAGACAGCTCTGTAGATCAGCAAACAGCTGGTATATAAAAGAGAAAGGGTTTAATACTGCATGAACGATGCACTCTCCAAAAACAAATGCTACCCTCTTTGCCAAATGAATTCAGAACAACAGATGGGTTACATACTTACATGAAAAGCGAATGCAGACACAACACTAAAAAAAGGGACCAGTAACTCTATCCCCCTTCCAGCAAAGACTGGTATATGTGAAGTGCTACACAGAATTTCTTGTTTCCACTCAAAGGTTGCAGAGGATATGGCAGGGGCACAAGGTGGCAGGAGAAAAAGAGCAAAAAGGCCACAATAAATGCAATAAAAAAGATAGGTGCTATCAATTCTCAGAATAAAGCCCCCAATGTACATTAGACTAATGTCAACCAAACCTGCCAATATCGATGGGTTTCCCAGACAAATTATTGTCGGTGGAGTTAAAGTACAAATGTCGCTTTAAGTTTTATTTAATAATAATGTAGAGCGATTTTAACGATCTTTCAAATATACCTTATACATGAAATCCAAAAGAAAACCTTTCAAAAACCTTCTAGAAGATTTCCCTCTATGCTATTTCTGAAGCAAATCCGCATTCAGTTCCAGGCGGTTTTCTAAGGGTGGGGGCGGAGCCTACACAGCATGGCGCTCCTGGCTGGATCCTATGCACTGAATGTCAGTGCCAGCAGGTTACCTCAGTCACACAGTGCTGAGCTCTGTCAACTGGTTCCTGTGTGCTAAGTGACATCGGCAGTTTTTCTGCCCATGTTACACAGGACAACCAGCTGACAGAGCAGGAGGAGCTGAGTGACATCGGCATGTGCCCTCTGTGTTTACCACCCTGCTCCTTCTGCCCCGTCAGCTGCTTCCAATGTGCTCAGTGACATTGTCAGCTTTCGGTGTTATTGATCGTCCTGAGGCACATTTGCTGAATTTTTCATCACTCACAGGCAACACAGGAGGCAGAAGCTGACAATAACACTGAGAAGTGCTTATGTAACTGAGCACACAGTAGCCAGCTGACGGGATAGAAGGAGCAGTGCCATGAACACTGAGGGGAAGTGTCGCTGTCACTGAGCACACAGGAACCAGCTGACAGGGCAGAAGTGCCTATGTTACTGATTGCACAGGAACCAGCTGACAGGGCAGAAGTGCCGATGTTACTGATTGCACAGGAACCAGCTGACAGGGCAGAAGTGCCGATGTTACTGATTGCACAGGAACCAGCTGACAGGGCAGAAGTGCCGATGTTACTGATTGCACAGGAACCAGCTGGCAGGGCAGAAGTGCCGATGTTACTGATTGCACAGGAACCAGCTGGCAGGGCAGAAGTGCCTATGTTACTGATTGCACAGAAACCAGCTGACAAGCAGATGAGCTGTGTGCCAACAACTAACAGTTGACAGAGCTTAGCACTGTGCGCTATGTGATGAAGGTAACCAACCAGCACTGACATACAGTGCATGGGATGCAGCCAGGAGCACGCACGTTTTGTAGGCTCTGCCACCAACCTTAGAAAGCAGTATTCAGTATGTGTAGAACTGAATATGTATTTGCTTCAGAAATAGCATAAGGGGACATTAATAAGGCTTTCATTAATAAGATATATTGAAAGATTATTAATATCGCTTGCTCTACATTATTATTGAATAAAAATGAAACCGACAGTTACGCTTTAAGGATCCGGTATGTCCAATTTTGGATTGCCGATCCTTTTGTGTTCTCTGCAACATGTCTGGCAGTGAGTGTGCTCCTGTGTGAGAGAGAAGAATAAGCGGGAACAGCATTTAGCTGCCAACCATATAATGTGTATGTCGGATTTAACTAAGTATGTAGAAAACAATAAGAGAAAGATGTGAACATAAGTGAAATAAACAAAAGGACAATATATTTTATTAGGAATTTCACTGACACATTTCAAAAACGTAAAAACATCCATCCAAATACAGAGCTGTCATAATGTGACAGATCTCCTCTATAATGTCAAAGGCCAAGTCCATAACACTGTGGAAAGACTGCCATATGTATTAGACTACTGTCAGCCGAACCCGCCAATATCTGCTTGGCTGACAATCTAAGGAGGAGCCTGGCAGCAGCTCTCTCGTAGAGGACAAAGTAGCACTCAGCAGAGCCATGGGAGATACTGTACCTGTCAGCCGAATGATCGGCCTAATAATTGTTCAGCCAACAATGATCTATTGTGGATGGAGCGCCTACAGGCTAAATGTCAATACAGCAATGAACCCAGGGAAGTCCATAAGGGGCTGTTCCACTACAATGCTGCATGTGTGCCAAAAAGGTGCCGCTTACTTCAATGCATGTGGACATTACCATTATGCATGGAGACCAGAAGATAGACTCCATGACAGTAGTGAACTGTAATAAGACCTTGAGACCTAACAGCAACATTCCTGTGCATCCTCAGTGGTTCCAGTCCAAATCCAGCACCAATCCAAGTGATTTATGTGGCACCCCAGGGGTCTGGTTTCCACAGTAACAAGCAATGTTATGTCTGAGAGCAGGTGGGAGGTCTCTTGGTCAGGGATCCTGTGCATGCCACACCTCCTGCCCAGTCCTGGGAGGGGAAGAACTTCCCCTATATAAACCTAGGGCTGAGGCAGGGTTAGTGAGTAGAGAAGAAGTAGAGACAGAGAAGCAGATATAGGAAAAGAACATCAGGAGCTCTGTGGGAGCAGTACTACAAGGAGTCAGGGGCTGGCAGCTGCAGAGCTCGCCCTGACTGGAAAGTTATCACCGGACCCGGAGTCCGAGGCTGTGGGGACTAACTCCTATCCAGCAGCAGAAACCGACCGGCAGGGGATTGCAGGTCCTCTGGCCCAGAAACCCGAAGGCACGGTCACACGCGTGGGACCAGCACCGCCGTCGTGGAGCGGAAGCTACTAGAAGGCCCCGAGTCACCGGCCATACGGGTGAGCCGCCCTTCAAATGGGAGAAGTTAGAAGAAGAGTCCTTCCGCCAGCTGAAGATGGCCCTCACGGGGGATGAAATCCTGGCGTACCCTGATTACAGCCAGCCCTTTATCCTGCCGACTACGCCAAAAGTTGACGCGCCCCTGGGCCTGTGTCGCGCTGCGTTGCGCACGCGGGAGCTTACCCGGAGCCGGATCTCTTGAGGGTTGTAGTCTCGTGGCGGTGATCCGGTCCGTGCCCAGGGAGTCAGACTAAGTGGCGCTGTATTAGCGGTAGATGTTGGACGACTACGCCACCCGTTGAGTACAGCTAAGGAGACTGCTGAGGCCGGTGGTAGGATTGTGCAGCGTGATAGTATAACCCCCAACGGGAGAGGTATGGCCTCAGGGCAGCCGACGTGGATGATGGGGGTTGCAGGAACCACTCGGAGACGGTACGGTGTAGTTCAGGGTCTTTACTGGTGACAAAGATAGACCCTCCCGGAGTACTGGCTAGCGATTGGGGCCTGGTCAGTCCTTGAGAAGATGGGATCTCCCCTGGCCAGGCGGAGTTGTAGGCCTCCCAAACTAACGATACTCTTCCGGCTACCTTGCTAGAGGCGAGTATAAGTAGCCCACGTCCGTGAGTGTACCGTGTGGTGCTCACCCGTATGGCCGGTGACTCGGGGCCTTCTAGTAGCTTCCGCTCCACGACGGTGGTGCTGGTCCCACGCGTGTGACCGTGCCTTCGGGTTTCTGGGCCAGAGGACCTGCAATCCCCTGCCGGTCGGTTTCTGCTGCTGGATAGGAGTTAATCCCCACAGCCTCGGACTCCGGGTCCGGTGATAACTTCTCAGTCAGGGCGAGCTCTGCAGCTGCCAGCCCCTGACTCCTTGTAGCACTGCTCCCACAGAGCTCCTGTTGTTTCTTCCTATGCTGCTTCTCTTCTCTACTTCTTCTCTACTTCTTCTCTACTCACTAACCCTGCCTCAGCCCTAGGTTTATATAGGGGAAGTTCTTCCCCTCCCAGGACTGGGCAGGAGGTGTGGCATGCATAGGATCCCTGACCAAGAGACCTCCCACCTGCTCTCAGACGTAATATCTCTATCACTGTGGCAACCAGACCCCTGGGGTGTCACATTCCCCCCTAGTGAAATTTAGTACTCCGGGACTAAACATATTTTTAGAAACACATAACAAGGTATAAACAATAATAATACAATAAGAAAAACACATAAAGATGGTCACGGCGTGTCCGCAACCGGGTGCAGTTTTTGAAGAAAAGCAAGGTGTCCATTTCACCCAAAACAGGGAGACGTAACCAGGTAGGGGTCTGTCCTGCCCCGAGTCCTTAACAGTCTTTAGTCCATTCCTAGGTTACGCTCCAACCATGTACAAAGGATTCCCGGTAAATCCACCAAGGACTCCTATAAATAACTAGAAACACATAATTATACACAAGCAACAAGAAAAACAGGTAACCACAAATAAAACAATTTATACATTTCAAATCCTCCAACGTGCGGGTAACTGGCCTCTAGTGGCCCTAGTGGACCTACGGAGCTGACTGTCTAGCCCTGAACTACAGGGTGTAGGAGCTGTCAAGGGTAAACTGGGCAGCTGTCTACCGGCTCTTTGGCTCACTAGGGGTACGGCAGGCTCACTATAAGCAGAGGGTTGATCCTCCTGTTCTGCTTGTGTGGAGTCTTCTGCCTCCTGGACCGGCTGTTCTTCCAGCTCTACCTGTTGCTCCGTAGGTGCTTGGGATGCTGGTTGGAGGAAGGTGAGTACGGGTACCACAACTGCGCCATTGACTTGAGTCCAAGACCGAGGGAAGTCTCCAAGCACAGTACTAACCATGTCTTCCCTTTTCTCTACGGGTCGAGGGTCTTCTTGTTCCTCTTCAGGGTTCCGTAGCTGTTCGGGACACTTCTTCAGGTGATCCCGGGATACAATGGTTGTGGTTTCCCCTCCGTCTTTACTGATGGTACAGACCTTTGGGTTGTCGTGGCTTGAGGGCAGTACGATGTACGGGTCCTTCTCCCACTGGTCGTCCAACTTGTGGAGCCGCCTTTTCCTCTTCAAGACCTGCTCTCCGGGTACCAGGGGAACAGCGGGAGCATACTGGTTGTAAGTTTTCTCTTGTCTTTCCCTAGCTTGACAGAGACTTCGCTCCACGCTCTCCTGTACTTTCCGGTACTGCTGCTGCCTCTCTGTGTCCCAGTCTGCTTCTGGTGAAGTGTCCTCGGGTGTCAGGACTCCCATCTCCAGGTCAACAGGTAGCTTACCAGGCCTTGCCCTCATCAGGTAAGCCGGGGTACAGTTGGTGGAACCTACCGGGATGTGGTTGTATAGGTCCACCAGATCGGGCAGCTTCTCAGGCCACAGACTGCGTTCTTCCAGGGGCAACATTTTCAGAAGATCCATTACCACCTGGTTCATTTTCTCACAAAGTCCATTAGTTTGCGGATGATAGGGTGTCGTCCTTATCTTCCGGCAGCCATACAGATTGCAGAATTCATGTTATGTCTGAGAGCAGGTGGGAGGTCTCTTGGTCAGGAATCCTATGCTGCTTCTCCTCCTGCCCAGTCCTGGGAGGGGAAGTTCTTCCCCTCCCAGGACTGGGCAGGAGGTGTGGCATGCATAGGATTCCTGACCAAGAGACCTCCCACCTGCTCTCAGACATAACATTGCTTGTTACTGTGGAAACCAGACCCCTGGGGTGCCACATTACACATAATTATACACAAGCAACAAGAAAAACAGGTAACCACAAATAAAACAATTTATACATTTCAAATCCTCCAACGTGCGGGTAACTGGCCTCTAGTGGCCCTAGTGGACCTACGGAGCTGACTGTCTAGCCCTGAACTACAGGGTGTAGGAGCTGTCAAGGGTAAACTGGGCAGCTGTCTACCGGCTCTTTGACTCACTAGGGGTAGGCAGGCTCACTATAAGCAGAGGGTTGATCCTCCTGTTCTGCTTGTGTGGAGTCTTCTGCCTCCTGGACCGGCTGCTCTTCCAGCTCTACCTGTTGCTCCGTAGGCACTTGGGATGCTGGTTGGAGGAACGTGAGGACGGGTACCACAACTGCACCATTGACTTGAGTCCAGGACCGACGGAAGTCTCCGAGCACAGTACTAACCATATCTTCCCTTTCCTCTACGGGTCGAGGGTCTTCCTGTTCCTCTTCAGGGTTCCGTAGCTGTTCAGGACACTTCTTCAGGTGATCCCGGGATACAATGGCTATGGTCTCCCCTCCGTCTTTACTGATGGTACAGACTTTCGGGTTCTCGTGGCTTGAGGGCAGTACGGTGTACGGGTCCTTCTCCCACTGGTCGTCCAACTTGTGGAGCCGTCTTTTCCTCTTCAAGACCTGCTCTCCGGGTACCAGGGGAACAGCGGGAGCATACTGGTTGTAAGTTTTCTCTTGTCTTTCCCTAGCCTGACAGAGACTTTGCTCCACGCTCTCCTGTACTTTCCGGTACTGCTGCTGCCTCTCTGTGTCCCAGTCTGCTTCTGGTGAAATGTCCTCGGGTGTCAGGACTCCCATTTCCAGGTCAACAGGTAACTTACCAGGTCTCGCCCTCATTAGGTAAGCCGGGGTACAGTTGGTGGAACCTACCGGGATGTGGTTGTATAGGTCCACTAGATCGGGCAGCTTCTCAGGCCACAGACTGCGTTCTTCCAGGAATTCTGCAATCTGTATGGCTGCCGGAAGATAAGGACGACACCCTATCATCCGCAAACTAATGGACTTTGTGAGAAAATGAACCAGGTGGTAATGGATCTCCTGAAAACGGAGCTGTCAAGGGTAAACTGGGCAGCCGTCTACGGACTCTTTGGCTCACTAGGGGTATGGCAGGCTCACTATAAGCAGAGGGTTGATTCTCCTGGTCTGCTTGTGTGGGGTCTTCTGCCTCCTGGACCGGCTGTTCTTCCAGCTCTACCTGTGTCTCCGTAGGCACTTGGGATGCTGGTTGGAGGAACGTGAGGACGGGTACCACAACAGCACCATTGACTTGAGTCCAAGACCGAGGGAAGTCTCCGAGCACAGTACTAACCATATCTTCCCTTTCCTCTACGGGTCGAGGGTCTTCTTGTTCCTCTTCAGGGTTCCGTAGCTGTTCAGGACACCTCTTTAGGTGATCCCGGGATACAATGGCTGTGGTTTCCCCTCCGTCTTTACTGATTGTACAGATCTTTGGGTTGTCGTGGCTTGAGGGCAGTACGGTGTACGGGTCCTTCTCCCACTGGTCGTCCAACTTGTGGAGCCGTCTTTTCCTCTTCAAGACCTGCTCTCCGGGCACCAGGGGAACAGCGGGAGCATACTGGTTGTAAGTTTTCTCTTGTCTTTCCCTAGCTTGACAGAGACTTCGCTCCACGCTCTCCTGTACTTTCCGGTACTGCTGCTGCCTCTCTGTGTCCCAGTCTGCTTCTGGTGAAGTGTCCTCGGGTGTCAGGACTCCCATCTCCAGATCAACAGGAAGCTTACCAGGTCTTGCCCTCATTAGGTAAGCCGGGGTACAGTTGGTGGAACCTACAGGGATGTGGTTGTATAGGTCCACCAGGTCGGGCAGCTTTTCAGGCCACAGACTACGTTCTTCCAGGGGCAATGTTTTCAGAAGATCTATCACCACCTGGTTCATTTTCTCACAAAGTCCATTAGTTTGCGGGTGATAGGGTGTTGTTCTAATCTTCCGGCAGCCATACAGGGTGCAGAACTCCTGGAAGACTTCCGCTTCAAAGGCAGGCCCCTGGTCCGTCAGCACCTGCTCCGGATATCCGTGCGGACGGCAGAAGTGCTGCTGGAAGGCTCTAGCTGCTGTTTGAGCCGTTAAGTCCTTGACGGGGACGACAACCAAGAACCGGGAGTAGTGATCCACAATGGTTAACGCGTAGACGTAGCCACTTCTGCTTGGGGTCAGTTTTACATGATCCAAGGCTACCAGTTCCAACGGCTGTCTGGTGACGATGGACTGCAGGGGAGTCTTCTAGCTGGCACGGTCCTTCCTTCTTAGGTTGCACGGGCCACAGTCTCTGCACCACCTCTCGATGGTTCCTCTCATGCCTACCCAATGGAACCGCCCGCGCAGCAGGAACTCCAGCTTCTTCCATCCGAAGTGCCCAGCTCCGTCGTGGTATGCCTCCATCACCATAGCTGCGTCTCTTCTTGGCACCACTACTTGCCAGATTAGTTCATGCGTCCGGGAGTTAACCATTCTGCGGCACAACTTCCCCTTGTAAAGGAACAGTCGACTCTTCTCAGCCCACAGTTGCTTGGCTTCCTCCGGAGCGTCTGGGTCAAGGCGTGCATCTGGCCGAGTCAGCATCTCCTTTACCAGTCGGACGGCAGGGTCACTGTCTTGCGTCTCCGCCCAATTGTAATGAGGTAATGGGTTGAACGTAGCGGATTGCTTACTCCTTACACGGTGGGAATACTGGATAGTCCTATGACGGTGGAACGCGGGGAGTTCAACTTCTTCCAGTTCCTCTGAATCTTCCCCTACGTCCGGTAGGTTCGGCATCCTGGACAGGGCGTCCGCGTTGGTATTGGAGCGTCCTGCCCGGTATTTGATTGTAAACTCATAGTTGGACAAGCGGGCCATCCATCTCTGCTCTAGGGCACCGAGTCTTGCCGTGTCCAGGTGTGTCAACTGTTTGTTATCCGTGTACACGGTGAACCGGGAAGAAGCGAGGTAGTGCTTAAAGCGTTCGGTGACTGCCCACACCACTGCCAGGAACTCTAGCTTAAATGAGCTGTAATTCTCAGGGTTTCTTTCGGTGGGTCGCAGTTTTCGACTGGCGTAAGCGATTACTCGTTCTTTCCCCTGCTGGATCTGGGACAGTACGGCTCCTAGCCCGATGTTACTTGCGTCGGTGTAGAGGATAAAGGGCTGGCTGTAATCAGGGTACGCCAGGATTTCATCCCCCGTGAGGGCCATCTTCAGCTGGCGGAAGGACTCTTCTTCTAACTTCTCCCATTTGAAGGGCGGCTTCTGGTTCTTGGCCTTTCGGGACTGGCCTATCAGGAGGTCCTGCATAGGAGCTGCCTTTTTGGTGAAACCGGGGATGAATCTGCGGTAATAGCCTACCAACCCGAGGAACTGCCGCACTTCCTTTACACTGGAGGGACTTGGCCATTCCTTAATTGCGGTGATCTTATCAGGGTCGGGAGCCACTCCGTCAGCGCTCACCACGTGTCCCAGGTACTGCACCTTTGGTTTTAGGAGGTGACACTTGGAGGGTTTTACCTTTAGGCCGTAGTTTGCCAGAGCTTCGAACACTTCCGCCAGGTGTTTCAGGTGGTCCTCATAAGTCTTGGAATATACGATGACATCGTCCAGGTACAACAGGACCGTCTCAAAGTTTTTGTGGCCCAGACAGCACTCCATTAATCGTTGAAAGGTTCCTGGTGCGTTACAGAGTCCGAACGGCATGCAGGTAAACTCGCTAAGTCCCATCGGGGTGGTGAATGCGGTCTTCTCCCGGTCCGCCTCTGCTACAGGAACCTGCCAGTACCCGCTAGTGAGATCCAAGGTAGAGAAGAAGTTAGCAGATCTTAAAGCAGCCAAAGACTCCTCTATCCTTGGTAAGGGGTACGCATCCTTGTGTGTGATACGGTTGATTTTCCGGTAATCTACACACATCCTCATGGTGTTGTCTTTCTTTTTGACTAAGACTAGTGGAGCTGCCCAGGGGCTACAGCTATCCCTGATCACCCCAGCCTCCTTCATGTCCCTAAGCATCCCCTTGGCGTGTTGGTAGTGTGCAGGGGGTACGGGTCGATACCTCTCTTTTATGGGAAGATGGTCTCCCGTGGGGATGTGGTGTTCTACCCCCTTGACTCGCCCGAAGTCTAACGGGTGTTTACTAAACACTCTCTCGTACTCTTGAACCACCCGATAGACTCCCTGTCTCTGGTGTGAGGGAGTGGAGTCAGTACCCAAATGTAGTTGCTGACACCAGTCCTCCATTGTTTCCTTAGAGCCGTTACTTTCCTCCGGGGAAGATGGAGGCAAGGGTTCTATGGACTGTATGGAATTTTGATTGATGGTATACAATTTGGCTAGCGTGGCATACCGGGGCAGGTACACTTCCCTCTTCCCGATATTTATTATGCGAACGGGCACCCTCCCATGGCGTACATTGACCACCCCCCGTGCTGTCAAAATGGTGGGCCTACTGTCTGAGTAAACTGGTTCTACCATTGCCTGGTAATCTCTACCTCTCAGACCAATAGCTGCCCGGCACCAAATCATCATTTCACTTTTTGGGGGCATGGCAATAGGGAAAGGGTCACACATTCTTACGCTACCAATCTCACCACCGGAGAGTTCTATCTGTTGCCGTCGCATCAGTGCCCGGATCTCTTTCTGGAGCACTCGCTGCTGGCCGGAGCTGGCGTTCTTGGCAACCTGCTGTAAAAGGAAAATCACCTCTGCAAGACAATTTTCAATTACATTAGTTCCTAGAGTTATCTTTGGGTGACTCTCGTGCTTGTCAATGTCTTCAATGATCAGTCCCTGTGCCGCCAGTTCAACTCTACCGATTTTAATGGTCACCTCTTTAAATCCAATCTGTGGCACGGGCTGACCATTGCTGGCGATGATACTCAAATCATCGTCAGGGTAGCGGGTGATATCCGAGTCATTCCAGTACTGCTTGAAGAGCACGTACGGGATAGTGGTAACCTGTGACCCGGTGTCCAGTAGGGCACTCATAGGGATGCCATCCAGTACCACAGGCAAGACTGGACATCCTCCCACATATTTGTCGCGCCAGTTCGATGGGCCTGATGATCTTTTTCCTGGGGTTTGGCCCTCTACCCCAGGTTGTGCCAGTTTAAAGGACAGTACCTTGCCATATGTCCGGGTTGATTGCAGCGGCGGCAGATGGGTTGTCCGTCCTCGTTGTATCGATCGCTGGGTCTTCCTCTGGCCGGTGGGGTCCTCCTTGGTCGACGCCACGGGATGTCTTCCGGTCCGGATGCCAGCTGGATCTTCCCTGGAGTGGAAACCTGTAAAGACTGCACAGTTCGGGTTAGCGCGGCAACGCTTTTAGCTAGCTCTTGGACCTGATGGTGCAGGTCTGGAGCCGGGTCATTGTTCAAAGCCTGCGCATCAGCTCCCACAGGCCCTGCCGACAAGGGCGCCGCCTCCTGGTGGTAAGTGGTAGTGGGGCGTCTGTGGGTCACAACGCCACCTGGTGCCGGTTCTCGGAGCACCCGGATGGCTCTGTCCTTGAACTGTGCAAATCCCAGATGAGGGTCCTGTAAGGCCATTGCCCGCAACTGGGTTCGGTGGGCATTGCAATATAAACCCTCTATAAATTGTTCAGTCAACAGCCTGTCTTCGTTTCCCAGGCCGTCAGGGTCGGTCTGCTTAATGGCTCTCAGGGCCTCTTGTAGGTTCAGGGCATAGTCCCTTATACTCTCGTGTGCTCGCTGCTTGCACCCGTAGAATCTAAGCTTGATCTCGGCTGAGGTGCGGGTATCAAAGGTGTCCCTCAGCCGGGTTAGTATCCCTGCAACAGTCCTCCCCCCAGGTGGCCAGGACTTTACCTCCCTTTGGGCTGCCCCGGTTAATTGGGCCACCAGGATGCTCACTTTTTGCTCTTCTGTGAGGGGATACACCTGGAAGAGGCTATCCAGCTTTTCTCTAAAGTCATGCAGGGTATGTGACTCCCCTGAGTACTGGGGTAGCCAGGCCGCTCCCGGGATATAGGGCATGGTGAAAGGCATGACTGCAGCAGCGGTGGCGCTGGCGGGGGTTGAGGCAGTGAAGCTCTCCTCCGTATCCGACATCTTCCTCCCCCCTAGTGGACCGTGGCCTACCTTGCGATGATCCTCTTCCATAGGCCGCGGCTCCGCAGTGGATCGTCAGGGTTGAGGACCTTCCGTCGCGCTCCTGTGACGTCGGCGTCTGCTGGGCTCCTTCCAGGACCTTACGCAACGTCCGGACGTGAGGCGGGGCTTCAGTTCTCGCGCGCTTTCGGAGTCCACGCCCCTCTTCTTCCCGCGCGGCGTCTTCAAGATGGCGTCCAACGGCGGGAAAACTCCACGGATGGCGGGAAGAAGGCAGAAGATGGCGCCGGATGGCGGGAAAACTTCGCGGATGGCGGGAAGAAGGTAGAAGATGGCGCCGGATGGCGGGAAACCTCCACGGATGGCGGGAATCTTCACCACTGGTAAGTTTGAACAGTCTTTTTCAGGCACGCAGTACCCGGTGGTTGCGGGCACGAGATCCTGCCGACTACGCCAAAAGTTGACGCAGCTATGGTGATGGAGGCATACCACGACGGAGCTGGGCACTTCGGATGGAAGAAGCTGGAGTTCCTGCTGCGCGGGCGGTTCCATTGGGTAGGCATGAGAGGAACCATCGAGAGGTGGTGCAGAGACTGTGGCCCGTGCAACCTAAGAAGGAAGGACCGTGCCAGCTAGAAGACTCCCCTGCAGTCCATCGTCACCAGACAGCCGTTGGAACTGGTAGCCTTGGATCATGTAAAACTGACCCCAAGCAGAAGTGGCTACGTCTACGCGTTAACCATTGTGGATCACTACTCCCGGTTCTTGGTTGTCGTCCCCGTCAAGGACTTAACGGCTCAAACAGCAGCTAGAGCCTTCCAGCAGCACTTCTGCCGTCCGCACGGATACCCGGAGCAGGTGCTGACGGACCAGGGGCCTGCCTTTGAAGCGGAAGTCTTCCAGGAGTTCTGCACCCTGTATGGCTGCCGGAAGATTAGAACAACACCCTATCACCCGCAAACTAATGGACTTTGTGAGAAAATGAACCAGGTGGTGATAGATCTTCTGAAAACATTGCCCCTGGAAGAACGTAGTCTGTGGCCTGAAAATCTGCCCGACCTGGTGGACCTATACAACCACATCCCTGTAGGTTCCACCAACTGTACCCCGGCTTACCTAATGAGGGCAAGACCTGGTAAGCTTCCTGTTGATCTGGAGATGGGAGTCCTGACACCCGAGGACACTTCACCAGAAGCAGACTGGGACACAGAGAGGCAGCAGCAGTACCGGAAAGTACAGGAGAGCGTGGAGCGAAGTCTCTGTCAAGCTAGGGAAAGACAAGAGAAAACTTACAACCAGTATGCTCCCGCTGTTCCCCTGGTGCCCGGAGAGCAGGTCTTGAAGAGGAAAAGACGGCTCCACAAGTTGGACGACCAGTGGGAGAAGGACCCGTACACCGTACTGCCCTCAAGCCACGACAACCCAAAGATCTGTACAATCAGTAAAGACGGAGGGGAAACCACAGCCATTGTATCCCGGGATCACCTGAAGAAGTGTCCTGAACAGCTACGGAACCCTGAAGAGGAACAAGAAGACCCTCGACCCGTAGAGGAAAGGGAAGATATGGTTAGTACTGTGCTCGGAGACTTCCCTCGGTCTTGGACTCAAGTCAATGGTGCTGTTGTGGTACCCGTCCTCACGTTCCTCCAACCAGCATCCCAAGTGCCTACGGAGACACAGGTAGAGCTGGAAGAACAGCCGGTCCAGGAGGCAGAAGACCCCACACAAGCAGACCAGGAGAATCAACCCTCTGCTTATAGTGAGCCTGCCATACCCCTAGTGAGCCAAAGAGTCCCTAGACGGCTGCCCAGTTTACCCTTGACAGCTCCTATACCCTGTAGCTCAGGACCAGTCAGCCAGCTCCGTAGGTCCACTAGGGTCACTAGAGGCCAGTTGCCCATACGGTGGAGGATCTAAATGTTCAAGCTATTTTTATTAATGTTTACCTGTTTATTGTTGCTTGTGTATAATTTTGTGTTTCTAGTTATTTGTAGGAGTCTTTGGTGGATTTACCGGGAATCCTTTGTGTATATAGTTGGAGCGTAACCCAGGACGGACTAAAAGACTGATAAGGACTCGGGGCAGGACAGACCCCTACCTGGTTACGTCTCCCTGTTTTGGTGAAATGGACACCTTTGTTTTCTTCAAAGACTGCACCCGGTTGCGGACATGCCGTGACCATCCTAATGTGTTTTTCTTTATTGTACTGTTTCTGTTTTTACTTGTTATGTTTTACAAAAGTATGTTTAGTCCCGGAGTACTAAATTTCACTAGGGGGGAATGTGACACCCCAGGGGTCTGGTTGCCACAGTGATAGAGATATTACGTCTGAGAGCAGGTGGGAAATCTCTTGGTCAGGAATCCTATGCATGCCACACCTCCTGCCCAGTCCTGGGAGGGGAAGAACTTCCCCTATATAAAACTGGGGCTGAGGCAGGGTTAGTTAGTTAAGAAGAGTAGAGTTAAGAAGATGAGCAGCTATAGGAAAGAAAGATCAGGAGCTCAGTGGGAGCAGTGCTACAAGGAATCAGGGGCTGGCAGCTGAAGAGCTCGCCCTGATTGAAGAGTTACCACCGGACCCGGAGTCCGAGGCTGTGGGGACTAATCCTTACCCAGCAGCAGAAACCGACCGGCAGGGGATTTCAGGTCCTCTGGCCAAGAAACCCGAAGGCACGGTCACACGCGTGGGAGCAGCACCGCCGTCGTGGAGCGGAAGCCACTAGAAGGCCCCGAGTCACCGGCCATACGGGTGAGCACCACACGGTACACTCAGGGACGTGGGCTACTTTTACCCGCCTCTAGCAAGGTAGCCAGAAGAGTACAATTAGTTGGGGAGGCCTACAACTCCGCCTGGCCAGGGGAGATCAGCCTGCTCCCGGGCCGCCCGGTGGAGCCGCCGATCCCGGGCGCTGCAGACGTAGACCTGCTCCAGACCCCGCAACAAGCCCTGCAGCCGAGCCCTCCAGACCTGGGCACTGCCACCACTAGCCCGCGCCCAGGCCCAAAGTCGCACCCCCTGACCCCGGGCGTCATTAACAGTACCACTCAGACCCCGAGTACCAAGAGGGCCCGGACGGGTCTGAACCTGAGAAAGAGAAAGGAGCGTGTGGAGCACACCGTTAATCGTAAACGGTAAAAGAGGAGATGTAAATAGTTACCCGACCGGGTATAAGGACTGTTGTGGGACTGTTTCCACTAAGAGTGTGGTCCCCGTTGGGACAGAAAGAGAACTGTTGCCTATTTTTGCCCTAATCCCTAACCTGACCGAGGACTGAGAGCGGTCATCCCTTCCCTCTACCTGGCCGAAGACTGAGAGCGGCCAGATCCCAAGATCCCAAGAACCCGAGAATTCAAGAATGTTTTATTTGAGAATGCCTTAATGTGAAATTTGATATGATGCCAAAGTTTTACATAGTGTTTTTGTAAAAGAGTTCCGGTGGCATTAGCCAGCTGTTGAGAAAACCTCCCATAAAGGGATGGATGAAAGTTGATGTGTTTTATGTGTACGTACACTTTAAAAATTGTTTTTACTCTATTTCAACCCGAGGACGTGCTGTGGTTTACCAGGGGGGAATGTAGCACCCCGAGGGCTCGGCTGCTACAGGGGTATTGCACCTCAAACCAGAGGTGTGGTATTCCACTCCCGGGTAAGGATGGAGTGTGGACTAGAACTCAGTTAGCTGCATGCACCACATACATCCCATTTCCGGGGGACAGATCAACGGTACTCCCACCAGTTAGATGTGCAGGTACGACAGCGTCTGTCCCTGGCTGGAGTGGGGAGGGGGAGGAAAACCCAGTGGTGTAGGAGCAGATAGGGGCGGGTTTCTGGGCATAGGAAGGAGCCCATTGGTTGCTAATCACCTGGGCTCGGGTGTCAGAGGGAGTATAAAAGGTGGGCACCATCTTAGGAGTTCAGTCAGACAGAAAAAGAGGAGAAGAGTAGTGACAGGGAGCAGCAGCCCTGTCTGGGTGCTGCTCCTGAAGGGAGCAAGAGAGAGAAAGACAAGAGGAAAGGAACAAGGAACAAGGAAGTAATGGAACCTGGAGAAAGGCCCAGAGACATGAAGGAAGAGGGAACCCGAACACGCTAGGAGTCAGCGGGTGAAGGGTTGGCAGATCAGGGTACCGGATCCCGAACTGGTGGAGGCCATTTATCCTCAGCCAGGAACCGGAGGTCGTGGCCACGTCTTGGCGCGACCACTCACTACACTCACCACGAAGGCACGCCACATAGGGTCAGGGAAACCGGAGATAGGTTTCGCCACCAGAAGGCCCGAGGAAGCTGGACATGGGTGGGTCCCTAGTGGGGACGGCCAGAGAAAGGAACGGAGAAAGGAGTTCAAGGTCACACTCTGGAACTGCCTGGGGGTTGGTCGAGCCCCGTACCTGGTGGACGCAGCACGGCTCGGGTCGTCATCACCTGCAGGACTGACACTGATAACATCTGTGAGTAAAGCATTGAAAACTGCAATCAGTCTCTGTGTTCCATCGCACTACCAGCACTAAAGGTACCGGGACGCCCTTTCTATCACTATCTTCACCCGCACCAGCTGCCCTGAGGCCATACCTCTCCCGTTGGGGGTTATACCACCATTGCTGCACACATACCACCGGCCTCAGCGGACTGTTCTGCAGCGGCGGCCTTGCGACCGCAAATCAACGGGTGGTGTAGTCGGCAGGATTTCGTGCCCGCAACCACCGGGTACTGCGTGCCTGAAAAAGAGACTTTTAAAACTTACCATCCGTGAAGTTTTCCCGCCATCCGGCGCCATTTTCAGCCTTCTTCCCGCCTTCCGTGGAGTTTTCCCGCCATTGGGCGCCATCTTGAGGACGCCGCGCGGGAAGAAGAGGGGTGTGGACTCCGAAAGCCCGCGAGAACTGAAGCCCCGCCTCACGTCCGGATGTTGCGTAGGTCCTGGAAGGAGCCCAGTGACGCCGACGTCACAGGAGCGCGACAGAAGGCCCAGGGGCGCGTCAACTTTTAATGTGACACCCCAGGGGTCTGGTTGCCACAGTGATAGAGATATTACGTCTGAGAGCAGGTGGGAGGTCTCTTGGTCAGGGATCCTATGCATGCCACACCTCCTGCCCAGTCCTGGGAGGGGAAGAACTTCCCCTATATAAACCTGGGGCTGAGGCAGGGTTAGTGAGTTCAGAGGGAGAGTTGAGCCAGGAGGGCTGACAGGGAGCTGTGGCTCCGGCTGGGCCCAGCTCCTGGGCCATGCCAGAAGTAGAGACAGAGAAGAGAAGCAGCATAGGAAGAAACAACAGGAGCTCTGTGGGAGCAGTGCTACAAGGAGTCAGGGGCTGGCAGCTGCAGAGCTCGCCCTGACTGAGAAGTTATCACCGGACCCGGAGTCCGAGGCTGTGGGGATTAACTCCTGTCCAACAGCAGAAACCGTCAGGCAGGGGATTTCAGGTCCTCTGGCCAAGAAACCCGAAGGCACGGTCACACGCATGGGACCAGCACCGCCATCGTGGAGCGGAAGCCATTAGAAGGCCCCGAGTCACCGGCCATACGGGTGAGCACCACACGGTACACTCAGGGACGTGGGCTACTTTTATCCGCCTCTAGCAAGGTAGCCAGAAGAGTACAGTTAGTTTGGGAGGCCTACAACTCCGCCTGGCCAGGGGAGATCCCATCTGCTCAAGGACTGACCAGGCCCCAATCGCTAGCCAGTACTCCGGGAGGGTCTATCGTTGTCACCAGTAAAGACCCTGAACTACACCGTACCGTCTCTGAGTGGTTCCTGCTACCCCCATCATCCACGTCGGCTGCCCTGAGGCCATACCCCTCCCGTTGGGGGTTATACTATCACGCTGCACAATCCTACCACCGGCCTCAGCGGTCTGCCCTGCAGCAGCAGCTCCTTAGCTGTACTCAACGGGTGGCGTAGTCGTCCAACATCTACCGCTAATACAGCGCCACTTAGTCTGACTCCCTGGGCACGGACCGGATCACCGCCACGAGACTACAACCCTCAAGAGATCCGGCTCCGGGTAAGCTCCCGCATGCGCACCGCAGCGCGACACAGGCCCAGGGGCGCGTCAACTTTTGGCGTAAATGTGGCAACCCAGGGGTCTGGTTTACACAGTAACGGCAATGTTATGTCTGAGAGCAGGTGGGAGGTCTATTGGTCAGGAATCCTATGCATGCCACACCTCCTGCCCAGTCCTGGGAGGGGAAGAACTTCCCCTATATAAACCTGGGGCTGAGGCAGGGTTAGAGAGTTCAGAGGGAGAGTTCAGCCAGGAGGGCTGACAGGGAGCTGTGGCTCCGGCTGGGCCCAGCTCCTGGGCCATGCCAGAAGTAGAGACAGAGAAGAGAAGCAGCTATGGGAAGAAACAACAGGAGCTCTGTGGGAGCAGTGTTACAAGGAGTCAGGGGCTGGCAGCTGCGGAGCTCGCCCTGACTGAGAAGATTTCTTACCGGACCCGGAGTCCGAGGCTGTGGGGACTAACTCCTACCCAGCAGCAGAATCCGTCAGGCAGGGGATTTCAGGTCCTCTGGCCAAGAAACCTGAAGGCACGGTCACACGCATGGGACCAGCACCGCCGTCGTGGAGCGGAAGCTACTAGAAGGCCCCGAGTCACCGGCCATACGGGTGAGCACCACACGGTACACTCAGGGACGTGGGCTACTTATACCCGCCTCTAGCAAGGTAGCCAAAAGAGTACAGTTAGTTTGGGAGGCCTACAACTCCGCCTGGCCAGGGGAGATCCCATCTGCTCAAGGACTGACCAGGCCCCAATCGCTAGCCAGTACTCCGGGAGGGTCTATATTTATCACCAGTAAAGACCCTGAATTACACCGCATCGTCTCTGAGTGATTCCTGCTACCCCATCATCCACGTCGGCTGCCCTGAGGCCATACCCCTCCCGTTGGGGGTGATACTATCACGCTGCACAATCCTACCACCGGCCTCAGCGGATCCGGCTCCGGGTAAGCTCCCGTGCGCGCGATGCTGCGCGACACAGGCCCAGGGGTGCGTCAACTTTTGGCGTAGTCGCCAGGATCTCGTGCCCGCAACCACCGGGTACTGCGTGCCTGAAAAAGACTGTTCAAACTTACCAGTGGTGAAGATTCCCGCCATCCGGCGCCATCTTCTGTCTTCTTCCCGCCATCCGCGAAGTTTTCCCGCCATCCGGCGCCATCTTCTGCCTTCTTCCCGCCATCCGTGGAGTTTTCCCGCCGTTGGACGCCATCTTGAAGACGCCGCGCGGGAAGAAGAGGGGCGTGGACTCCGAAAGCGCGCGAGAACTGAAGCCCCGCCTCACGTCCGGACGTTGCGTAAGGTCCTGGAAGGAGCCCAGCAGACGCCGACGTCACAGGAGCGCGACGGAAGGTCCTCAACCCTGACGATCCACTGCGGAGCCGCGGCCTACGGAAGAGGATCATCGCAAGGTAGGCCACGGTCCACTAGGGGGGAGAAGGATGTCGGATACGGAGGAGAGCTTCACCGCTTCAACCCCCGCCAGCGCCACCGCTGTTGCGGTCATGCCTTTCACCATGCCCTATATCCCGGGGGCAGCCTGGCTACCCCAATACTCAGGGGAGTCACATACCCTGCATGACTTTAGAGAAAAGCTGGATAGCCTCTTCCAGGTGTACCCCCTCACAGAGGAGCAAAAAGTGAGCATCCTGGTGGCCCAATTAACCGGGGCAGCCCAAAGGGAGGTAAAGTCCTGGCCACCTGGGAGGAGGACTGTCGCAGAGATACTAACCCAGCTAACCGAGGAGGAGCTGCAGTACTACCAATACGAGGAAAGCCAAGAGGACCCGGACGGGTCTGAGGACTACCCTCAGGAGGGAGCACAAAGAGGACATAGCTACTGAAGGGAAGTAGCGTGAATAAAGAGCTGTAAATAGTTACCCGTAAGGGTACAAGGACTGCTGCTAATTAAAATATGGTCCCCGTTGGGATTAGTGAATTGTTCCCCATGTGCCCCTATCTTAAACCAGGCTGAGGACTGTGAGCAGCCATTCCTTATCCCCACTGGCCGAGGACTGAGAGCGGCCATATCCTGTAAATAGTTATGTGTTTCTAGTTATTTATAGGAGTCCTTGGTGGATTTACCGGGAATCCTTTGAACATGGTTGGAGCGTAACCCAGGACGGACTAAAGACTGTTAAGGACTCGGGGCAGGACAGACCCCTACCTGGTTACGTCTCCCTGTTTTGGTGAAATGGACACCTTGCTTTTCTTCAAAGACTGCACCCGGTTGCGGACATGCCGTAACCATCTTTATGTGTTTTTCTTATTGTATTATTATTGTTTATACCTTGTTATGTTTTTCTAAAAATATGTTTAGTCCCGGAGTACTAAATTTCACTAGGGGGGAATGTGGCACCCCAGGGGTCTGGTTTCCACAGTAACGGCAATGTTATGTCTGAGAGCAGGTGGGAGGTCTCTTGGTCAGGAATCCTATGCATGCCACACCTCCTGCCCAGTCCTGGGAGGGGAAGAACTTCCCCTATATAAACCTGGGGCTGAGGCAGGGTTAGAGAGTTCAGAGGGAGAGTTCAGCCAGGAGGGCTGACAGGGAGCTGTGGCTCCGGCTGGGCCCAGCTCCTGGGCCATGCCAGAAGTAGAGACAGAGAAGAGAAGCAGCTATGGGAAGAAACAACAGGAGCTCTGTGGGAGCAGTGTTACAAGGAGTCAGGGGCTGGCAGCTGCGGAGCTCGCCCTGACTGAGAAGATTTCTTACCGGACCCGGAGTCCGAGGCTGTGGGGACTAACTCCTACCCAGCAGCAGAATCCGTCAGGCAGGGGATTTCAGGTCCTCTGGCCAAGAAACCCGAAGGCACGGTCACACGCATGGGACCAGCACCGCCGTCGTGGAGCGGAAGCTACTAGAAGGCCCCGAGTCACCGGCCATACGGGTGAGCACCACACGTTACACTCAGGGACGTGGGCTACTTATACCCGCCTCTAGCAAGGTAGCCAAAAGAGTACAGTTAGTTTGGGAGGCCTACAACTCCGCCTGGCCAGGGGAGATCCCATCTGCTCAAGGACTGACCAGGCCCCAATCGCTAGCCAGTACTCCGGGGGGGTCTATCTTTATCACCAGTAAAGACCCTGAATTACACCGCATCGTCTCTGAGTGATTCCTGCTACCCCATCATCCACGTCGGCTGCCCTGAGGCCATACCCCTCCCGTTGGGGGTGATACTATCACGCTGCACAATCCTACCACCGGCCTCAGCGGATCCGGCTCCGGGTAAGCTCCCGTGCGCGCGATGCTGCGCGACACAGGCCCAGGGGTGCGTCAACTTTTGGCGTAGTCGGGGAAAGAACGAGTAATCGCTTACGCTAGCCGAAAACTGCGACCCACCGAAAGAAACCCTGAGAATTACAGCTCATTTAAGCTAGAGTTCCTGGCAGTGGTGTGGGCAGTCACCGAACGCTTTAAGCACTACCTCGCTTCTTCCCGGTTCACCGTGTACACGGATAACAACCCGTTGACACACCTGGACACGGCAAGACTCGGTGCCCTAGAGCAGAGATGGATGGCCCGTCTGTCCAACTACGAGTTCACAATCAAATACCGGGCAGGACGCTCCAATACCAACGCGGACGCCCTGTCCAGGATGCCAAACCTACCGGACGAAGGAGAAGATCCAGAGGGACTGGAAGAAGTCGAACTCCCCGCGTTCCACCGTCATGGGACTATCCAGTATTCCCATCGGGTAAGGAGTAAGCAAGCCGCTACGTTTAACCCCTTGCCTCACTACAACTGGGAGGAAACGCAAGACAGTGACCCTGCCGTCCGGCTGGTGAAGGAGATGCTGACTCGGCCAGAGGCTCGCCTTGACCCAGACGCTCCGGAGGAAGCCAAGCAACTGTGGGCTGAGAAGAGTCGACTGTTCCTTTACAAGGGGAAGTTGTGCCGCAGAATGGTTAACTCCCGGACGCATGAACTAATCTGGCAAGTAGTGGTGCCACGGAGAGACGCAGCCATGGTGATGGAAGCATACCACGACGGGGCTGGACACTTCGGATGGAAGAAGCTGGAGTTCCTGCTGCGTGGGCGGTTCCACTGGGTAGGCATGAGGGGAACCATCGAGAGGTGGTGCAGAGACTGTGGCCCGTGCAACCTAAGAAGGAAGGACCGTGCCAGCCAGAAGACTCCCCTGCAGTCCATCGTCACCCAGCAGCCATTGGAACTGGTAGCCTTGGATCATGTAAAACTGACCCCAAGCAGAAGTGGCTACGTCTACGCGTTAACCATTGTGGATCATTACTCCCGGTTCTTGGTTGTCGTCCCCGTTAAGGACTTAACGGCTCAAACAGCAGCTAGAGCCTTCCAGCAGCACTTCTGCCGTCCACATGGATACCCGGACCAAGTGCTGACGGACCAGGGACCTGCCTTTGAAGCGGAGATCTTCCAAGAATTCTGCAATCTGTATGGCTGCCGGAAGATAAGGACGACACCCTATCATCCGCAAACTAATGGACTTTGTGTGAAAATGAACCAGGTGGTAATGGATCTCCTGAAAACGTTGCCCCTGGAAGAACGCAGTCTGTGGCCTGAGAAGCTACCCGATCTGGTGGACCTATACAACCACATCCCGGTAGGTTCCACCAACTGTACCCCGGCTTACCTAATGAGGGCGAGACCTGGTAAGTTACCTGTTGACCTGGAAATGGGAGTCCTGACACCCGAGGACACTTCACCGGAAACAGACTGGGACACAGAGAGGCAGCAGCAGTACCGGAAAGTACAAGAGCGTGGAGCGAAGTCTCTGTCTCGCTAGGGAAAGACAAGAGAAAAATTACAACCAGTATGCTCCCGCTGTTCCCCTGGTACCCGGAGAGCAGGTCTTGAAGAGGAAGAGACGGCTCCACAAGTTGGACGACCAGTGGGAGAAGGACCCGTACACCGTACTGCCCTCAAGCCACAACAACCCAAAGGTTTGTACCATCAGTAAAGACGGAGGGGAAACCACAGCCATTGTATCCCGGGATCACCTGAAGAAGTGTCCCGAACAGCTACGGAACCCAGAAGGAGAGCAAGAAGACCCTCGACCCGTAGAGGAAAGGGAAGATATGGTTAGTACTGTGCTCGGAGACTTCCCTCGATCCTGGACTCAAGTCAATGGTGCAGTTGTGGTACCCGTCCTCACGTTCCTCCAACCAGCATCCCAAGTGCCTACGGAGCAACAGGTAGAGCTGGAAGAGCAGCCGGTCCAGGAGGCAGCAGACTCCACACAAGCAGAACAGGAGGATCAACCCTCTGCTCATAGTGAGCCTGCCATACCCCTAGTGAGCCAAAGAGCCCGTAGACAGCTGCCCAGTTTATCCTTGATAGCTCCTACACCCTGTAGTTCAGGGCCAGACAGTCAGCTCCGTAGGTCCACTAGGGCCACTAGAGGCCAGTTACCCGCACGTTGGAGGATTTGAAGTGTTTAAATTGTTTTATTAGTGGTCACCTGTCTGTTACTTGTAAATAATTATGTGTTTCTAGTTATTTTTAGGAGTCCTTGGTGGATTTACCGGGAATCCTTGTACAATTGGTTGGAGCGTAACCCAGGAATGGACTAAAAGACTGTTAAGGACTCGGGGCAGGACAGACCCCTACCTGGTTACGTCTCCCTGTTTTGGTGAAATGGACACCTTTGTTTTCTTCAAAGACTGCACCCGGTTGTGGACACGCCGTAACCATCTTTATGTGTTTTTCTTATTGTATTATTATTGTTTATACTTTGTTATGTTTTTCTAAAAATATGTTTAGTCCCGGAGTACTAAATTTCACTAGGGGGGAATGTGGCACCCCAGGGGTCTGGTTTCCACAGTAACAAGCAATGTTATGTCTGAGAGCAGGTGGGAGGTCTCTTGGTCAGGGATCCTGTGCATGCCACACCTCCTGCCCAGTCCTGGGAGGGGAAGAACTTCCCCTATATAAACCTAGGGCTGAGGCAGGGTTAGTGAGTAGAGAAGAAGTAGAGACAGAGAAGCAGATATAGGAAAAGAACATCAGGAGCTCTGTGGGAGCAGTACTACAAGGAGTCAGGGGCTGGCAGCTGCAGAGCTCGCCCTGACTGGAAAGTTATCACCGGACCCGGAGTCCGAGGCTGTGGGGACTAACTCCTATCCAGCAGCAGAAACCGACCGGCAGGGGATTGCAGGTCCTCTGGCCCAGAAACCCGAAGGCACGGTCACACGCGTGGGACCAGCACCGCCGTCGTGGAGCGGAAGCTACTAGAAGGCCCCGAGTCACCGGCCATACGGGTGAGCACCACACGGTACACTCAGGGACGTGGGCTACTTATACCCGCCTCTAGCAAGGTAGCCGGAAGAGTATCGTTAGTTTGGGAGGCCTACAACTCCGCCTGGCCAGGGGAGATCCCATCTGCTCAAGGACTGACCAGGCCCCAATCGCTAGCCAGTACTCCGGGAGGGTCTATCTTTGTCACCAGTAAAGACCCTGAACTACACCGTACCGTCTCCGAGTGGTTCCTGCTACCCCCATCATCCACGTCGGCTGCCCTGAGGCCATACCCCTCCCGTTGGGGGTTATACTATCACGCTGCACAATCCTACCACCGGCCTCAGCGGTCTGCCCTGCAGCGGCAGCTCCTTAGCTGTACTCAACGGGTGGCGTAGTCGTCCAACATCTACCGCTAATACAGCGCCACTTAGTCTGACTCCCTGGGCACGGACCGGATCACCGCCACGAGACTACAACCCTCAAGAGATCCGGCTCCGGGTAAGCTCCCGCGTGCGCAACGCAGCGCGACACAGGCCCAGGGGCGCGTCATTTAGACCACCCTCAGTGCAGCCTGATGGAGTGACTGTGGATTATTTTGCATACAGTTGTGCTAATAGACAGAGAAAACTGCATGAACCCTACCAGCAAATTTGACAAACACAGTTTTTTGCATAGATGGAATGAAAAGGCTGCAGCCGATCAGCGGCTTCAAATTATCTCTAGCCCCCAATTAACTGTAGCCATCATGTTGCGCCATTGCTGGAAGAGGAAGCTAGGAGCTCGGTGGGGGAGACTAGTAACAGAACAGAGAAGAGTCTCTGGTTTTGTTGGTATTGTTTTTCTTTAACCACACTGGGATCATTAAAAAATAGTTTGCAAGTATCGGAGAATCCCTGTAAGATCCTAGACCTCAGCAAAGAAAAAACAGCTGCATTTACTTATCTTCCTTGCTCACAGTATCCACATTAAGTCCTCATTCAGACAGCTATGATTTTTTATATACTGTACGTATAAAAACGATCTGAAGGCCATTAGTATTTTAAACTCAGTGTTTGATCTGTGTCTGTTTTCACCATCAGTGATTTTCATATATGAAAAAATAAATAAATTACAAATCTTCTATTTATTACAATGTTAATGAGCAGTCTTTGATTTTCAAGGATCTATAGTCATGCATCGAAAATTTTGATCTGTGACGGTTCGAAAAAAAAACAAAACACATGCACATAAATAGCATGTTAGACTACAATGGGTATCTAACTGTGAAAAAGTACATCTGAATGAGGCCTAACTCCAAGCGCTGCTGTACACGGGGAAGTCAATAGACATGTAGGTACTAAATCTGCTGTATATTAAAGTAGCAGTATTGTGGATGAGATTGTACAAAATCTCATAGACACAGAAAATCTGCTGAGTAAGTCCATGTTCACAATTTCTGCAGAAGACCCCCCCCCCCCAATAACGGTCATTGTGAATCTCCTGTGAACGCCGGCCCAAGGCCGGCATTCATAGAAGATTGTGATTTCTGCTATGCATAGCAGGCTGAAGCACTGCCATGTATAGCACAAGCGATCTGATGATCACAGCTTCAAGTCTCCTAAGAAGACAATTGAAGTTAGTGGAAAATGTGAAAAAAAAAGTTTTTAAAAATATAGAAAAAAAAACAAACACAAAGAAATTAAAATCACCCCCCTTTTAAAATAAAACTATAAAAAAAATACACATTTTAGGTATCGCTGCATTCAGAAATGTCTGATCTATGAAAATTTTAAAACAATTAATCCGATCGGTAAACGGGGTGATGAGAAAAAAAATCAAAAAGCCAGAATGACATTTTTTTAGCTGCCGCAACATGGCAATAAGATAAGAGGTGATCGAAATATTGTATCTACCGCAAAATACTATCAATAAAAACATCAGCTCAGGGTGCAAAAAATAAGCCCTCACCCAGCCCCAGATCACGAAAAATGAAAACATTGCAGGTCTTGGAAAATAGAGACGTAAGCAAAAAAAATTCTTACAAATTTCTGAATTTTTTTTCACCACTAAAATTTAAAAAAAAACTACACATGTTTAGACCATGACATCTATTGTATTGTATATATTAGGGATGATTTTGGACACATAATTGATCGCAGTATATAGATGAGTTAGGAAGTAGAGCACTCACACAAACAATTGCCATTATTTTGTATGAACATTCATATTTATTAATGATTATAGACCATTCCTCAGAATCCTACAGATCCTAATATTAATCTCTACATAAACAATTATTAGTAGATAAAATAACCATGAACAAACAGCTCTAATTACGGTGCCCGGATTGTATGGATGTGATAAACACTGGGCATATGTTCTTCTGTTTTTCAGGATGTTGCAGGCCGGCAGCAGCTGCAGGCGATCCCCTGTAGAGATTATTTTGCAAGCTGGTCATTCAGCAAGAAATTAAACGCCCTCTTGTCACACACAGCACAATCTGATAACAGCAGAGACGCCCTCATTACCAGACTATATCTGATGGGTCAGGGATTGTGACCTCCTCACCTTTCCTTTAGAAGTGCCAGGTTAGAACTGGCAGGGGGCACATGAATTCAGATATGACAATCCTCTTTCATAAGGTACAAGGTATACAGTATTTTGGCCAGTCGATTACCATGGATTATAGGATAGAAAACCCAGCACAATTTTCCTTCTGTTACTAAAATGCAATAATGATAAGATTTATACGTGAAATGTAACATTCGCTCCTGGCATTGTGTGTCAACGGCTGCATCTGTGAGCCTTGTGCGACACTATAGTTTGGAATATACCGTATATCTGTATATGAATACTATTGTAATAACATCCCACCATTTGTCCCAGAATAAGAGAAAACTAGTGTGGAGCAGCACCAGCTACTTCATGGTTGACTGCCAAAAAGAGGAAGATGGCTGCCAAGGCCCTGCGAAAGGATTACTGGGTAGTACATTTTGTGCCGCATTGTGTAGACGGGATTTTTATAAACCTGCCACTTGCAGTAAGGCTGCATCACACCTTGTTTAAGTCTCCTCACCTTGTCATGTCAGGCTTGCCATGTCACTCTCTGCAAGGAGAAACGTTACCCCTTGGATCCCGGTCAGACGCCTCTTACCCAGCCAAACCAGATCTCATACTTTGCACTGACGAGGGGCAATACCCCAAAACACAATGTCTGCAAATTGAGATTTTGGTTTTGGCTTTTTTATCCTAAGTCATATAACAAGGCTCGTTAGAGAGTTGATATTGACTTTAAGGATTGCTACTTCCTATGGGTGGATCTTAAAAGACTCCGATCCTGGCCATTAAAGTGGACCTGTAACCAGGTCATAGGCGGCCAGTTCTCGCTCCTATTTTATTCCCACTACTCCCTTCGGTATTTTTTTTTTTTTAAATCCACCATATCGTTCCAGAGACATGGGCCTTTTTACTTAACAGAGGATTGAAATCAAAATTAATTTTCATCCTTAAGCTAAACTATTTTCTAATATACTTGATTTAAAAATTCCCTATTCTTCCCCAACTACACTATCTAACTGCTTTTCTTTCTTTTTTCCTACTTCCTTTTTGATGATGCTTTGTTTGAGAATCCCAGTGCATGGTGGGATACTCAAAACGATGCATCATCTTTGGGCAGAGTTTGCGGTCACTGCCATAGCCTCTGTCCTCTCCCTGAAGGGAAACGTCATCAATGACGCTCATGTCTGGGGCTGGGTTAGTCCCTGCATGCTGTGCACTGTGCACAATGACAGCACACTCTCTGTTGTCGTTATTTGCATGTGGTCACCAGTCTCTGCACGCCTGCAGGTATTCTGACAACGTGCTGTCCCGCCGGTAGATTACTGCTGATCTGAGCCAGCAATAGAGAAAGCGCTGTCATTATGCACAGCATGCAGGGAGAGAGGGACTAGCCCAGCTCCTGAAACAAGCGTCACTGATGATGCTTCGTTTCAGAGACAGGCAGGGACTGCGGCAGTGAGTATGCCAGCATGCATCGGGGATTCTCAAAAGAAGTGTCATCAAAAAGGAAGTAGAGAAAAAAAAAAAGAGAGAGAAAAGCAGTCACATAGTGTAGTAAGGGAGGGATAAGGAATTATTAATTCAAGTCTATTAGAAAATAGTTTAGATTATGACATCAAATAGATAGGGATTAAGGATGAAAATTAATTTGGATTTTGGACCACCGCTTTAACTCTTATTTTTATGATCTTTACAAAGGGGGCGTGGCTCACAAGATTCTCTGGGGGCGTCTTTAGGTTGCCGTGCAAAATTACCCTGTGAGTGGGAATAAAACAGGAGCAAACACTGCCCACTTTTTACTTAATGACAGGTTCTCATTAAAGAGGTTCTCCAGTATTGGTCACTTACGGGTTGGAAGTGAGCACTGGTGAAGACATAATCCCCCCCATACACACACACAACTGCTGTCTATACAGGTGTGGCGAAACAGCTTCTTATCTTAATCAGCCAGACGTCTAGATTTGTTAAGCCAAGAGAAATACACTATTGTGTTTGTGTTGACTTTTGAATGTATGTGTTTCTTTGGTTGGTCAAGAAGGACAGTGATTCAGTGTTTGGGAACAATGATGTTTGTTACTATGCTAATTGCATATTGCTCTAAAGCCAGCCAGATGTTAATTTAAAGAGCCCCCTGCTATACCAAATATGTAAATTGATTAAATGCTTAAACAATGAGACCTGAGTCCTGTGGAATAATATCATCCCTAATGCTTGCCCTGTGGATGTGTACTTGAAAGAACAAATGTGAACTATTTAAGGAGCAAGGCCTCTATAGCACGTAGACTTTAGGAGAATCAGAGAGACATTTTTCAGGACAGCAGATGGATAGCATGGCTCGATCCAGAGAGACACAGATTTGCATTCTACATTGATTCCGGCCTAAGGGTATATGGCCCTGACTGGAAGGATACGGATCTGCTCCAGAGAACCCATGGATACATTTAAGGAGGGTAAGTTGGGACGATGAAGTCACCTGACCCCATGGATGTTGTTTGGGGATGCCAGGTGGGACCCTCCGGTCGCCTGGAACCCATGGAGACATTCGGAGAAGCAAGATTGGGACCAGCCGGTCATCTGGCCCCATGGAAACTCTCGGAGAAGTCAGGGTGGGACCCTCGGGTCTCCTGGCCTTGTACATTGATGGACTGTCAGTTTCCTAAGCTTGCCGCTACCTCCTCTCTGTGGGGGCCCGCCAAAAGCGGGGGGACACTGGTTCAAGCAGATGGCCCTGGAAGTCCCAAAGTCACATCAGTTCTATCCCAGGCAGGCCAGTGGAAGGGTGAGACTGTGTAATTTTGCACCATCTTGGGTATTCTGTTGGGACTGTTCTATGTGTTTATTGTCTGTTTGGTGGTTCAATAAAGTATTGCCACGCTGTTTTACACTCACCCTGTGTTGTCTGAGTAGTGTTCTGCCCACGGAAGACCCCAGATATTCACAGCAGGCATCTTGGCAATGTGTGGGGTTGTCAGATCTCATGCATTGCTCATTTACAATGCGTGACAGGGTTGCCAATGTCCAGAGAAATAAAATATAAGGCGTCCGTGACTTTTTTGAAGCTGAAGAAACTTCTACAGAATATTATGACTATAATTATCATCATTTTACAGTGATAGCAGCTGATGTCTCCATATCAGAAATATGGGCTGTAGACATGGATCACTTATAATTAGTGATGAACGAGCAATAAAATGCTCGGGTACTCATTGTTCGAGCCGAGCAAATTATAATGCTCGAGTGCTTGGACCGAGTAACGAACCCAATGTAAGTCTATGGGAAACTCGAGCATTTTTCTGGCTGTTCCCCCCGGCAGTCTGCAGAGGGCCTAAAAATTGCCCAAATCGATGGGAACAGTGCTCAAATGACATGGGAACAGCATGGGGAAGACCCCTGGAAGAATTTCTGACTCCCAGGTCACTGCTGTCCACAAAGTTGTCAGAGGTATTACGGCACTTTTACGGACTCACAATAATACATACAAAAACAAAACCAAAATGGATTTTCCTGGGAAATATGTTAAGGAAATTCCTTTCCAGGGTAATGACTTGTATATAAGGCAAAATAAATAACCAAAAACAAAAATGCTCTTCCACTCCTTGGGCTATGTTCACACGTAGCGATTTTGATACATTTTTGCACTTTTGCATTGCTTTCAACCAAGACAAATGCATTCACCGGGAAATGTCATTTTAACATTTTACAACCTTACCTGGCCATATGGTGTGTGACACATCATCAGACACATCCTGTTTCATTTATGATGGAGGGACTCTGAAAATTACAAAGTCTATTTTTATAGGGCTATCAGGCGGCCCTTACTATTCTTAAAGGACCAGCAGTCGGCTATGCTTTGTTGTTCCCATTATTAACGAGTGGGTCTCCTATACTGTTATTGCGTATGCAGTGACTGCAACGGCTGCCAAAAATTTGGAGGAATTCCAATGCCCCTTGCAAGATATGCAGAGGTCGGAGGGCCTCCTGCAAAAAATGCTTCCATTATTAGGAAGTGTGTCTCCCATACTGTTTACCTATGCAGTGAAGAAAGGGCTGCCAAAAATTTGGAGGAACTCCAATGTCCCTTGCAAGAGACGTAGATATCTTGATATGGTACATATGGTGGTGGAGGATGAGGATGCGGAGAAGGAGGAGGACAAGAGCAAATAGACAAAATCAGGAAGCGTATAACCATGTCTGGGTGTGAAGACAGAGGTGCATTTGAATAGAGTTAGACCTCCCAAAAAAAGACACTGTATTTGAGTTTATGCTACGCTGCTATCATTCGGTGGTGTTGAGAAGTTAGGCCCAATCCAGCCCTTGTTCATTTTTATAAAAGTCAGCCTGTCAGCATTTTCAGTTGACAGGCGGATGCGCCTATCGGTTATAATTCCACGGGCGGCACTAAAAACCCGCTCTGACAAAACGCTAGCGGCAGGGCAGGCCAGGACCTCCAAGGCGTAGAGAGCCAGTTCATGCCACGTGTCCAGCTTGGATACTCAATAATTATAAGGCACAAAGGAATCACGGAGGACGTTAGTATAGTCGGCAAGGTACTCCCTCAGCATCTTCCGCAACTTTTCCCTTCTTGAGAAAGTACCCCGCGCATCAGGGCTTGTGTGATGGGAGGGTCTGAGAAAACTGCCCCAGAACTTTGACAGTGTTCCTCTGCCTCTGCTCGATTGCATTTGTGTCTCTCTCGCCTGTACTCCCTGGTTGTCCAACGAACTGTGACCTCTGCCGCCACCGTTTTCAGATGGGAATTTTTTTAATAATTCCACAACAAGGGCCTTCTCGTACTGCACCATTTTATTAGGCCAGTCCTGCAAGGGAAAAAGAGACAGAAAGTTCTCCTTGTAACGTGGGTCTAGAAGTGTCCCCAACCAATAATCACTGTCACCCAAAATTTGGACAACGCGAGGGTCACGGGAAAGGCAGCGTAACCTAAACTCAGCCATGTGTGCCAGACTGCAAAGAGGCAAGACTTCAGTGTCCTCACCAAGAGGACGACTGACCATGCTCTCCTCCTCATCCCTGTCCTCAGGCCATCCACGCTGAACAGACGATATGACAGTTGTGCAGATAGTACCGACTATAGCGCAGGAAACTAGCTCCTGTTCTTCCTCCTCCTCCCCTTCCTCATTGTCACCCAATCCACATTGGGATGAGATGAGGCTTTGCTGTGTGGAATCACCCTGTATGGTTCCTTGCTCCATCTCATCGTGCTCCGCCTGCAATGCTTCCTCTTTAATTGGGAGCAGAGAGCGTTTCAGAAGACAGAGAAGCGGGAGGGTGACGCTAATTATGGTGTCATCGCCGCTCACCATCTTGGTGGAGTCCTCAAAGTTTTGGGGGATGGTACATATGTCTGACATCCAGGTCCACTCCTGAGGTCTCATGTGTGGAGCCTGACCTGAATACCGATGGTCTTGTTGATGCTGGTAGTCAACAACTGCCCTCTTCTGCTCACAAATCCTTCCCAACATCTGCAATGTAGAGTTCCAAGGAGTAGGGACATCACAGATCAGTCAGTGAGCTGGAAGCTGCAAACGCTGCTGAAGCACGGCAAGGGCGGCGGAAGCTGTAGCTGACTTTCTAAAATGGGCACACAGGCGGCGTACTTTGACAAGCAGTTCCGACAGATCCGGGTAGGTTTTGAGAAACAGCTGAACCACGAGGTTAAGCACATGGGCCAGACATGGTATGTGTGTAAGCTTGCCTCGCCTCAGAGCCACCACCAGGTTCCGGCCATTGTCACACACGACCATGCCTGGCTGTAGGTTCAGCGGTGTCAGCCACACATCTGCCTGCTGTTTTAGAGCTGTCCACAACTCTTCAGCATTGTGCGGTTTGTCAGTTAAGCATATTAGCTTCAGCATAGCCTGTTGCTGCTTGGCCGAGGCAGTGCTGCAGTGATTCCAGCTTGCGACTGATGTGGTCATTTCGGAGATGGAGGCTGAAGAGGAGGAGGAGGTGCAGGAGCTGTAGAATGTGGGGGCAACCCTGATTGAACCAGGGCCCGCAATCCTCTGCGTCAGGAGGACGTGTTCCGACCCAAGGTTCGACTGGGTCCCGGCTTCCACTATATTAACCCAGTGCCATCAGCGAGATGTACCGTCCCTGCCCACAAGCACTTGTCCACGGGCACGGCTAATGTTGTGGGACACGTGCTTGTGTAATGCAGGGACGGCACACCAGGAGAAATAGTGGCGGCTGGGGACCGAGGGACGGCCGTCTCCATCAGGTTGCGGAAAGCTTCCGTCCCCACGAGCCTAAAAGGCAACATTTCGAGCGCAAGCATTCGCAAAATGTGTGAATTTAGTAGTGTGGCCTGTGGGGCGTTGGCTGCATATTTGCGCTTGCGTGTCAAGGACTGGGGTAGGGACAATTGAACGCTGCTCTGGGACAAGGACGTGGACGTGCTTGCTGATAGTGCTAGTTCAGAATGTGCAACGACAGGTGCACAGGTACAGAGGCATCTTGACATGAGAATTCGTTGCACGCAAATCTTGTCTAAGTAGGAGTTAATATCCTGATTGTATACTAATCTATCACACATGTTTAGGGGTGGTCACAGTTTTTATTATAAATGTGTTGTTTTTTAATTCATTTGTATACTGACGAATAAGGGGCTGTGTCCTCGAAACGCGTCCAGTTGTTCCCCTCCTAGGGACATGTTGTGACTTTTAATTTTGGAATAAAAGGATTTATCGCATGTGGCACCGGATTTTACCTTTCTTATATGTCTTGACATGCGCCATGGACAGGGGATTGGCGTGCACACACATCAGCGGAACAAGTAGTGGTGTCACCTGCAGACACTGTTGCTGGACCCTGGGGTTCGGCCCACTTAGTCGGGTGCTTTGCTGCCATGTGCTTGATCATGCTGGTGGTGTTCAGGCTGCTAGTTTTGCTACCCCTGCTGATGCTGGCCTGGCAGGTGGTGCAAATGGGGTTATCTAAACAGTCTTTAAAAAATAACCAGACTCGGGAAGACCTAACAGTTGTACTGGCAACTTCCGTCGTGTTGGCGTTACGAGGAAAGCTTTCCCGCCTTGTGTCTGCGGCCACCACACTGCTTCTTCCTGCCTGTTGTGGTGCTACATCTCCCTTACCCTGTGTGCTGCTGTCCTCATTCTGTATGTACCCCTGTAAGGTTGGGTCAGTTACTATATCTTTCACTTCCACACCCTGGTTCTCCTCCTGACTTTCTGGCAATTGTGTCTCATCATCATCATCATCCACCTCTTGCGACAGTAATTGCACTTTCCCACCTTCACCTTCGTGTGACCGTGGCTGCTCCAATATTTGGGCATCACTACACACATTCTACTCTTGACTCGCTTGAAGCTGGCCAGGCGAGAGGCCCAAATCTACAAATGGAAAAGTGAACAGCTCTTCTGAGTGTCCTAGTGTGGGATCAATTGTCTCCGGGCACTCGGCCTGGTGGGAGGAAGGAGGATCAGGGTGAGGAATATGCGGTCCAGACTCACGGTTACTGAGACTTGACTGTGTGAAAGACAGGGTGGTGGGGGTGGTGGAAAAGTGACTGGGAGCATTATCTGCTATCCAACCAATAACCTTTTGACACTGCTCTGGGTTCAACAGGGGTGTACTGCGGTCCCCTAGTAATTGGGACAGGAATGTCGAGCGACAAGATGTGTTTGTTGTGGCACAATTTCAGCTTGCCTACGGCCACGTCCTCGGCCTCTGCATGCACCATCACGTCCACTTCCCCGTACCTAGCCATGCACCTTGCCCATTTTTAATGGAAGACAATATTTTCCACATTCATGAGAAATGGCTGATTTTGGAAAGCAGTTATATGTGATACGTCTGACAGAGAACAACAATTTTAAATAGTAGGCCTGTAATTTGCTAATACTATCCTTCACAGACACCTAGTGTGAATAACTTGACCGACACACTGCAACGGGATGAAAATGGAAGAAATGTCTGATTTTGGAACACTCTTATAGGTGTTATGTTTGACAGAGAACCACGGTTTTAAATAGCAGGCCTGTAATTTGCTAATACTATCCTTCACACACCTAATGTGAATAGCTTGACCGACACACTGCAACAGATTGGAAAAGGAGGCCAATATTTTCCACATTCAGTTTAAATTTCTGGATTTTTATTGCTGAAATATGGAACAGATCTGGCTTTATTCTGCAGTGAGAACAAGCAAATGGAGCAGAAAAATGGTGTACTCTGGATTGCTTTTTAAGCAAATTACCAGGATTAAGATCTGGGGCTGTGTCTACAAATATCTGTAAGAACAGCAGCAGCAGGAACGTTCAAAGGACCCTCTTGCACTATATGCACTGCAGTCTGCCACATACACTGCCTGCCTGCCTAACTCCTGCTATCACCACTGAATATATGCAGCTGGATTAGTCCTCAGAAGGACATATATATATACACTACCGTTCAAAAGTTTGGGGTCACCCAGACAATTTTGTGTTTTCCATAAAACTCATACTTTTATTTATTAAATGAGTTGCAAAATGAATAGAAAATATAGTCCAGACATTGACAAGGTTAGAAATAATGATTTTTATTTGAAAGAATAATTTTCTCCTTCAAACTTTGCTTTTGTCAAAGAATGCTCCCTTTGCAGCAATTGCAGCATTGCAGATCTTTGGCATTCTAGCTGTTAATTTGCTGAGGTAATCTTGAGAAATTTCACCCCATGCTTCCTGAAGCCTCTCCCACAAGTTGGATTGGCTTGATGGGCACTTTTTCGTACCATACGGTCAAGCTGCTCCAACAACAGCTCAATGGGGTTGAGATCGGGTGACTGCGCAGGCCACTCCATTACAGATAGAATACAAGCTGACTGCTTCTTCCCTAAATAGTTCATGCATAATTTGGAGGTGTGCTTTGGGTCATTGTCCTGTTGTAGGATAAAATTGGCTCCAATCAAGCGCTGTCCACGGGGTATGGCATGGCATTGCAAAATGGAGTGAGAGCCTTCCTTATTCAATATCCCATTTACCTTGTACAAATCTCCCACTTTACCAGCACCAAAGCAACCCCAGACGATCACATTACCTCCACCATGCTTGACAGATGGAGTCAGGCACTCTTCCAGCATCTTTTTAGTTGTTCTGCGTCTCACAAATGTTCTTCTGTGTGATCCAAACACCTCAAACTTTGATTCGTCTGTTCAGAAAACTTTTTTCCAATCTTCCTCTGTCCAATGTCTGTGTTCTTTTACCCACATTAATCTTTTACTTTTATTAGCCAGTCTCAGATATGGGTTTTTCTTTGCCACTCTGCCCTGAAGGCCAGCATCCCGGAGTCGCCTCTTCACTGTAGACGTTGACACTGGCGTTTTGCGTGTACTATTTAATGAAGCTGCCAGTTGAGGAGCTGTGAGGCGTCGATTTCTCAAACTAGAGACTCTAATGTACTTGTCTTGTTGCTCAGTTGTGCAGAGGGGCCTCCCACTTCTCTTTCTACTCTGCTTAGAGCCTGTTTGTGCTCTCCTCTGAAGGGAGTAGTACACACCGTTGTAGGAAATCTTCAATTTCTTGGCAACTTCTTGCATGGAATAGCCTTCATTTCTAAGAACAAGAATAGATTGTCGAGTTTCACATGAAATGTCTCTTTTTCTGGTCATTTTGAGAGTTTCTTAGAGCAAACAAATGTAATGTTCCAGATTCTCAACTAGCTCAAGGAAGGTCAATTTTATAGCTTCTCAAATCAGCCAAACCGTTTTCAGCTGGGCTAACATACTTGTGCAAGGGTTTTCTAGGGTTTGCTAAACATCCATTAGCCTTCTTACACAGTGGGCAAACACAATGTACCATTAAAACACTGGAGTGGTGGTTGTTGGAAATGGGCCTCTATACACCTATGTAGATATTGCAATAAAAACAAGACGTTTGCAGCTAGAATAGTCATTTACCACATTAATAATGTATAGAGTGTATTTCTGATTCATTTAATGTTAGCTTCATTGAAAAAAAATGTGTTTTTCTTTCAAAAATAATGAAATTTCTAAATGACCCCAAACTTTTGAACAGTAGTGTATATATATATATATATATATATATTATATATATATATACACAGTACAGACCAAAAGTTTGGACACACCTTCTCATTTACAGATTTTTCTGTATTTCCATGACTATGAAAATTGTACATTCATACTGAAGGCATCAAAGCTATGAATTAACACATGTTGAATTATATAGTTAACAAAAAAGTGTGAAACAACTGAAAATATGTCTTATATTCTAGGTTCTTCAAAGTAGCCACCTTTTGCTTTGATGACTGCTTTGCACACTCTTGACATTCTCTTGATGAGCTTCAAGAAGTAGTCACCGGAAATGGTTTTCACTTCACAGGTGTGCCCGGTCAGGTTTAATAAGTGGGATTTCTTGCCTTATAAATGGGGTTGGGACCATCAGTTGTGTTGTGCAGAAGTCTAGTGGAAACACAGCTGACAGTCCTACTGAATAGACTGTTAGAATTTGTATTATGGCAAGAAAAAAGCAGCTAAGTAAAGAAAAACAAGTGGCCATCATTACTTTAAGAAATGAAGGTCAGTCAGTGCGAAAAATTGGGAAAACTTTGAAAGTGTCCCAAAGTGCAGTTGCAAAAACCATCAAGCGCTACAAAGAAACTGGCTCACATGAGGACCACCCCAGGAAAGGAAGACCAAGAGTCACCTCTGCTTCTGAGGATAAGTTTATCCGAGTCACCAGCCTCAGAAATCGCAGGTTAACAGCAGCTCAGATTAGAGACCAGGTCAATGCCACACAGAGTTCTAGCAGCAGACACATCTCTTCAACAACTATTAAGAGGAGACTTTGTGCAGTGCAGCAGGCCTTCATGGTAAAATAGCTGCTAGGAAACCACTGCTAAGGACAGGCAACAAGCAGAAGAGACTTGTTTGGGCTAAAGAACACAAGGAATTGACATTAGACCAGTGGAAATCTGTGCTTTGGTCTGATGAGTCCAAATTTGAGATCTTTGGTTCCAACTACCGTGTCTTTGTGCGACACAGAAATGGTGAATGGATGGACTCTACATGCGTGGTTCCCACCGTGAAGCATGGAGGAGGAGGTGTGATGGTGTGGGGGTGCTTTGCTGGTGACACTGTTGGGGATTTATTCAAAATTGAAGGCATACTGAACCAGCATGGCTACCACAGCATCTTGCAGCGGCATGCTATTCCATCCGGTTTGCGTTTAGTTGGACAATCATTTATTTTTCAACAGGACAATGACCCCTAACACACCTCCGGGCTGTGTAAAGGCTATTTGACCAAGGAGGAGAGTGATGGGGTGCTACGCCAGATGACCTGGCCTCCACAGTCACCAGACCTGAACCCAATCGAGATGGTTTGGGGTGAGCTGGACCGCAGAGTGAAGGCAAAAGGGCCAACAAGTGCTAAGCATCTCTGGGAACTCCTTTAAGATTTTTGGAAGACCATTTCCGGTGACTACCTCTTGAAGCTCATCAAGAGAATGCCAAAAGTGTGCAAAGCAGTCATCAAAGCAAAAGGTGGCTACTTTCAAGAACCTAGAATATAAGACATATTTTCAGTTGTTTCCACATGTGTTAATTCATAGTTTTGATGCCTTCAGTGTGAATGTACAATTTTCATAGTCATGAAAATACAGAAAAATCTTTAAATGAGGTGTGTCCAAACTTTTGGTCTGTACTGTATATATACATATGTTGTGGAATACCTATACTAACTATGAAGAAGCAAATCTCTCCCTGACGCAGCAGCTCTCCCTACTCTGCCTGATTCCGGGGTAGACTGACGAGCATGGCGGCGCCAGGCCTTATATACAAATGATGATGCAGTGCGGCCAGCCAATCACTGTAATGCCCACAACCAACATGGCTACGGCATTACAATGCATGGCAGGCAATCCCTGCATGTTCATTAGCTCTCTAAAGAGCGCCAAACATGCAGGGAGGGGACCTGAGTTCCCGCCTGAGCAACCCGGAAATACTCGCTGAGCGTCGAGCTTGTCGAGCACAGTGATGCTCAGGCAAGTACCGAGCACGTTCGCTCATCACTACTTATAATCACTTGCTATGGTTTTCCAACGTGTCTGTAAAAAATCTTGTCTGTCCGTGATTTTTTGACAAGTGGCCCTGAAAAGATAAAAAAATCTAGTTGGCAACCCTGGTAAAAGGCGCTGGTTAACCCCTTTAAGGGAGTTGTCTCATCTCATTGGTTTACAGGATTTGCCATATACATTTGATAGATGTTGAACACGCTTCTGACATCAGGAATGGAGAGGGAGTCTTATGTGTGGATCATTCCATTAATTTGTATGGGAGTTCCAAAAATTACCGTACTATGCACACCTTTTAAATAGGTGGTCTGGTGAAAACAAGTTATCACCTATCTACAGGATAAGTTATATGTTATTGAGTGTGGGGTTCCGACCGCTGGGACCTTCAACGTTTGGAAGAACGAGGACTATCCGTATGGTCTATGGGGATGCCGGAAAAAGCTGGGTCTATGGGGATGTCGGCAGCTCCATAGGGAGTGAACAGAGCATCGGTCACTTCATTCTTACGGAGATAAAAGTGCCCAGTTCTGCGGATCAGAGATGGTCCCGGCAGCCGGAACCCTCCGCTCTATGGGTCCCGGCAACCGGAACCCTCCGCTCTATGGGTCCCAGCGGCCTGAGCCCACCGCTCTATGGGTCCCGGCAGCCTGAGCCCACCGCTCTATGGGTCCCAGCGGCCTGAGCCCACCGCTCTATGGGTCCCGGCGGCCTGAGCCCACCGCTCTATGGGTCCCGGCAGCCGGAACCCTCCGCTCTATGGGTCCCGGCAGCCTGAGCCCACAGCTCTATGGCTCCCGGCGGCCTGAGCCCACCGCTCTATGGGTCCCGGCAGCCGGAACCCTCCGCTCTATGGGTCCCGGCAGCCTGAGCCCACAGCTCTATGGCTCCCGGCGGCCTGAGCCCACCGCTCTATGGGTCCCGGCGGCATGAGCCCATCGCTCTATGGGTCCCGGCGGCCTGAGCCCACCGCTCTATGGGTCCCGGCAGCCGGAACCCTCCGCTCTATGGGTCCCGGCAGCCTGAGCTCACCGCTCTATGGGTCCCAGCGGCCTGAGCCCACCGCTCTAAGGGTCCCGGCAGCCGGAACCCTCCGCTCTATGGGTCTCGGCGGCCTGAGCCCACCGCTCTATGGGTCCCGGCGGCCTGAGCCCACCGCTCTATGGGTCCCGGCGGCCGGAACCCTCCGCTCTATGGGTCCCGGCAACCTGAGCCCACAGCTCTATGGGTCCCGGCAGCCTGAGCCCACCGCTCTATGGGTCCCGGCAGCCGGAACCCTCCGCTCTATGGGTCCCGGCAGCCTGAGCTCACCGCTCTATGGGTCCCAGCGGCCTGAGCCCACCGCTCTAAGGGTCCCGGCAGCCGGAACCCTCCGCTCTATGGGTCTCGGCGGCCTGAGCCCACCGCTCTATGGGTCCCGGCGGCCTGAGCCCACCGCTCTATGGGTCCCGGCGGCCGGAACCCTCCGCTCTATGGGTCCCGGCAACCTGAGCCCACAGCTCTATGGGTCCCGGCAGCCTGAGCCCACCGCTCTATGGGTCCCGGCAGCCGGAACCCTCCGCTCTATGGGTCCCGGCGGCCTGAGCTCACCGCTCTATGGGTCCCAGCGGCCTGAGCCCACCGCTCTAAGGGTCCCGGCAGCCGGAACCCTCCGCTCTATGGGTCTCGGCGGCCTGAGCCCACCGCTCTATGGGTCCCGGCGGCCTGAGCCCACCGCTCTATGGGTCCCGGCGGCCGGAACCCTCCGCTCTATGGGTCCCGGCAACCTGAGCCCACAGCTCTATGGGTCCCGGCAGCCTGAGCCCACCGCTCTATGGGTCCCGGCAGCCGGAACCCTCCGCTCTATGGGTCCCGGCGGCCTGAGCCCACCGCTCTATGGGTCCCGGCGGCCTAAGCCCACCACTCTATGGGTCCCGGCAGCAGAAACCCTCCGCTCTATGGATCCCGGTGGCCTGAGCCCACCCCTCTATGGGTCCCGGCAGCCGGAACCCTCAGCTCTATGGGTCCCGGCAGCCTGAGCCCACCGCTCTATGGGTCCCGGCGGCCTGAGCCCACCGCTCTATTGGTTCCGGCGGCCTGAGCCCACCGCTTTATAGGTGCCATCAGACAGAGCTCACCACTGTATAGGTAAGGTGAGAACTTGTTTTCGCTGGGCACTGCACAGGGAGCTCTGTGGTACAGTTGTGCCCATTTTGCTGGTGCAGCCCTCATCATGGGTACACAGCCACCACTACACAGTATCACCAGCCTCATCGCGTTGTCGGGGCTCCTGTACAAGTCTATGGGCGGTGCTGTTTATAGCAGGTCCCGGGGACCGTCCACATGTACAGTCCACAGAGAACCTCCTCCCTGCTCTCCTCCTCCTCCTCCCTGCACCAACAGCTAACACCCCCCGCCCGGCCACAGAGTGGAGCACACGGCCGCCCTCCCCCATCACACATCAGCAGCTCTCCTCCACACACAGCCCGGGCGGGAGGACGGGACACGCCGCTGACAGGAGCCGTGCCCGGGAGAGGGATGACAACAGGGCCGGCACACAGCGAGGACGAGGCGCTGCTGTGAGGATCTGACACAAAGCCGCGACCGGGAGTAGCAGTGAGTGCGGGCGCTGCGCCGTCCATTGTGTGGGGTCCTGATTTATGGGCACTGCCCTCCCTCCGGGGCAGTACAGGGCAGAGAGCTGTGGGCACTGGGCAGGGGGCACACTCTGCTCCATCTAACACGACATGGGCACTGGCCATAAAAAAGTGATTTTTTTTTGCAGGACACAACCCATGGCCATTGTGTGTACCAGAACCATCCGGTCCAGTCATTGGAGGGCAGGCGGACCCAGACTGCCTATACCTGCGGCGACCCCAAACGTGGTCACGATACGCCCATGACAGGGGTCCCCGACCTTCTTACCTCGAAAACCACATTCAGCTTTGAGAGATGGCCGCCAGCCGCGGAAGTCGTAGAAGCCCCCTGTGCGCCCCGCAGAATGCAGAAATGTGTGCCCCTCAAAGTAATATTGTCCCCTCAGTGCCCCCTTAAAAATAATGCCCCTAAACAAGTAATAGGAGTCTCTCAGGACATTGTTAAAGTAATATTGCCCCTTTAGTACCCCTTTTATTAGCCCGTGTGCCCCCATCCTGTGGATGCTAATACAGGTGAGAATGGTGCCTGCCGTGGTAGACCGCCCGATCCACAGGTTGGGGACCCCTGGTCTGCAGTTGCATCAGCGACTGTTCATGGTCGTGTTATGTGATGGCATCAGGGCAGGAGATCCCAGCTTTATCTGTAGGTAAAGAAATAAATGTATAAAAACAAACCCCATTTTGATTGGTGTCCTGTCAACTGCCCCTGTAGGGGGCGCTATAAGGCCAACATAATGGTGTGTATGAGGGTATGTATATATATATCTGTCATCTCCTTAGACTCCTGTCCATTAGATAAAACTTACAGAAAGGCTCACGTAATGGCTTTGTCTTCTCCGGACCTGATAGTTGCCCCTCTCTGGCTTCTCGAGGGTCTTTAGTGCCCAATGAGCAGTTTTGCTGATAAGTTACACATATCTGTGCCATTTTAGGAGAGGGTGGTTGAATTGGTGCCCACCTTGGCTTTATCGCAGCCTTCTGTCCATAAAATAATTCATCATCCCAACTTCTGGCCCAGCTATACAACCTCACAGACTCCTAAGTCTGTTGTGTCCTGGCCCCTTATAAATGTCTGTACTGTGTTCAGTGGTGACATTCCCCAGATGTTACATTGTCCCCACCCTGGAGGTTAGTGCTCTTATATTACCAGACTGATTCCCTGAAGGAGCAGCGTTCTTAAAGGATCAGTATTCCGGCCTTCTACGATTGGCCTCTGATTTGAGGAATGGCTGTTCCCATCGTTGGTTTTCCATCGAATAATAACATACCTTGCAGACTTGTGACACGGACCGGCTGCGGAGCTCAGCAGGAATATTGCTGTGTAGCAGCGCTGGACAGACGGACTATTCATTTTTAATGTGTGTGATCTACAGTATCTATGTGACGTGCCAGTTCAGTGTTTTACATACATCGGTTGTATCCGGATACCATAGGAGATACATCACACATAGAGGAGTCATCAGCAATAGGTCATTATACGTCTGCCCGCCATGCTGGTGCAGGAGACGGCGGGCTCACAGGAGATGGCAAATCTCCAGCCTGATGTCATGAACACAATTAGTTGTACAGGAGCTGTACATACACATGAAATGGAGTAAAACGACTGATTATTCACTACAGGAAAAGCTTCTCTTGACTGTCCACGGAGAGGGTGACAGTATGATGGCCCCCTGCGTGACAGCCAGTCTCCCGGGTTTTCACGAGCCCCCCCTGACTTGTCTGCTTTAGTCAATCATTGTATTCTCTGTTAAATAACAATGAAGCACAATTTCTCCTAACTCCGTGTTGTGCCACTCTGCTTTTATTCCTAGAAATGTATTCGTAAATTTACATCTGGTTTATAATTAGGGCATGTGTGCCTTACACTTGGGTCTAGGAGGTAATTTTTCTCCTTGTGGCGTTGGAGTCAGTGTCCATTTTGGTGGAGTCGGTATAACATGGACCTACTCAGACTCCTAAAATATATAATAAATTGGGTACAGTAAATGTTTTCATAAGAATTTGAGAAAGTCATGAAATGTCCCTATAAATGTCTGTTCTGTTCCTGATCTAAGGATCTCGGCTTTTAGCTGAGATGAATCTGTGCTGCACTTTATGTACATGCTCAGTAGCGAGGCCGTGCTGTGGAGTCGGATGTTTGACTTACCGACTACACAGCCATGGCGGAGAGTGACATGCAGGGCCATGGAGTCGGTATAAAATGGATCAGCTCCTAAAATATATCATAAATTGGGTTCATTAGTACAATGCAAGATGTGCTGTAAATGTTTTCATAAGAATTTGGAAAAGTTATGAAATGTCCTGTGTCTGTTCTGTTCCTGATCTCGGCTTTTAGTTGAGATGAATCCGTGCTGCACTTTATGTGCATTCTCAGTACTGAGGCCGTGCTGTAGAGTCTAATCGGTAGTCAGTGAAATTGAGGAGTCAGAAGTTTGGTTTACTGACTCCTCTGCCCTGCTGCCATGTCAGTGTAAGGAGACTTATAGGCCATGCAATGCTACTCTATCGCCACCTATTGCATGTAACAAACCTAAAAGTCAATATTTACCCTTTAATGAGCTTTGACATATGACTTGAGATTCTGGTTTGACTTTTATCCTAATTTGCAGACACTTGTTTTGGGGTGTTGCCCCTCGTTAGTGCAAAGCAGATGATCTGAGTCATGTGGCAAGTCTCCTTAATGGGTCAATATTGACTTTTAGGCTTGCTACTTCCAGTAGGTGGTACTAGAGTTCGAGTTATTGTCCTCTTCCTCTCTGAAGAGACAATTTACATCCTTACACAGGCTCACATTGTACAATCTGTGCTGTGCAGGAATACGCACCTCTGACAGGGGAATGGGTAACACCCAATTGTCATTCATGAATTTATATGAGGAGTAACAGGGACGGCTCAGTCCAAAACATGATCCAAAATTATTTTATGGGGGATACAGGAATGTACTAAAAAAGCCGAGTAGTTGTCTGGTGAAAACAAGTGTATAGGTGCTAACTTACTGATTGTGGAGGTCTGACCGCTGGTACACACTCTGATCGGCAGAACAGGGAACTGTTATCTCCGTCAGCGTGGAGCGGCAGTGTGTAAGCAAAACTACTGCTCCTTTCATTCTCTTTGGGGCTGCTGAGTGCTGTTTGGCTTTTACTGGCAGCCCCATAGAGAATGAATGCATGCCCAACCTGCTACTCTATTTTGCAAGGGGGTAAAAGGTTCCCCAGCCTGCTGAGTGCTGCCGGACCCAGAGTTCAGACCGCCACCGATAAGCAAATTATCGTATTGATAGGTGATAACTAGTGTTGAGCGATACCTTCCGATATCAGGAAATATCGTATCGGATTGGATCGGACCGATACCCAAAAAGTATCGGATATCGCCGATTCCGATACCGGAAACCAATGCAAGTCAATGGGACACAAATATCGGAATGAAAATAAACCCTTTCTTTCCTTGTAGGTTAATTCTACATGAAGTAAAACAACGAAGAATAATGTAGAATGTATTACATGAAAAGCCGGCAATTCATCAGCGGCATACACCGGTACCTGACAATTTAGAACAGAAAGAATAGAGCTTCACACATAGATTAGATAGATAGAAACATGTCAGTCACATATATATGAAGTACAGTGACAGTGTTGCTTACTGTACTTGTCATTTAGTGTTAAAATAAAGGATTTATTTAAAAAAAAATTGGCGTGGGGTTCCCCTTAATTTTAGTCTCTAGCGGAGGTTAAGCAGACGGCTGGGGCAGATGTTTGAAGCCTGGGAAGGGGGTAATACCCACGGAGCTTCCCAGGCTACTAATATCAGCCCCCAGCTGAATACCTAGCCTTTACTAGCTATTAAAATGGGGGACCCCCTCAAAAAAATGACGTGGGGTCCCCCCTAATTTAATAGCTAGCAAAGGCTAGGCAGACAGCTGGGGGCTGACATTAATAGCCCAGGAAGGGTGCCATGAATATTGGCCCCCTCCCAGGCTAGAAACGCCAGCCGTCAGCCGCCCCAGAAATGGCGCATCCATAGGATGCGCCAATTCTGGCACTTAGCCTCGCTCTTCCCACTGCCCTGTAGCGGTGGCAGTGGGGTAATAGGGCTGGGGTTGATGTCAGCTTATAATGCCAGCTGACATCAAGCCCAGGTTAGTAATGGAGAGGCGTCTATAAGACACCCCCATTACTAACCCCATAGTCAAAGTTTAAAAAAAAAACACAAACACCCAGAATATAGTCCTTTAATTGAAATAAACACACAATTCTTTATTGTTCTAAATTAAACTCTACTTACCATCACGCCCATTCCAGCTGAAGCCAACGATCTCCTGCAATAAAAGAAAAATAATAAAGCAACCTCATCCTTACCTTTCCATGGTTCCCAGGACAGCTTCAGCTCTGCTACATCGAGATGACAGGCTGGACCGCAGCAGAACGCTGCCATCCAGCCTGTCATCCCGCAGACACTGAGAAGCGCAGGCATGCTTGCGCTCCTCAGTGTCTCTCTGTGACGGCATCCAGATGAGCCGAGTTCATGTCCAATGAACTCAGCTCACCTCATGCACGTCACTGACAGCGTGGGAAAAATCTCACGCTGGCTTCGTTGGCTTCAGCTGGAATGGGCGTGATGGTAAGTAGAGTTTAATTTAGAACAATAAAGAATTGTGTGTTTATTTCAATTAAAGGACTTTTTTCTGGGTGTTGTGTTTTTTTTAAATACTTTACTAGAAATTCATGGTGGTCATGTCTAATATTGGCATGACCCTATGAATTTCGGGCTTAGGGCCAGCTGATAATGCCAAGCTGGCCTTAACCCCTTTATTACCCAGTGAGCCACTGCACCAGGGCCCTGGATGAGTTGGGTACAGCGCCAGAAGATGGCGCTTCTATGAACGCGCCATTTTCCGGGGTGGCTGCGGACTGCAATTTGCAGCGGGTGGGGCCCAGAAAGCTTGGGCCTCCCTGCTCTGTGGATTCCAGCCCCCATCTGCCTAGTTGTACCTGGCTGGACACAAAAATAGGGCGAAGCCCCACGTATTTTTTTTTTAATTATTTCATGAAATTCATGAAATAATTAAGAAAAAAAGGGCTTCCCTATATTGTTGTGTCCAACCAGGTACAAATAGGCAGCTGGTGGTTGGGGGCAGCCCGTTCCTGCCTGCTGTACCTGGCTGGACACAAATATAGTGCGAAGCCCCACGTCAATTTTTTTTTAATTATTTCATGAATTTCCTGAAATAATTAAAAAAAAAAATACGTGGGGCTTCTCCCTATTTGTGTGTCCAGCCAGGTAAAACTAGGCAGCTGGGGACTGGAATCTGCAGCTCAGGGAGGCCCAAGCTTTCTGCCCCCCCCCCCGGTGCAAATTGCAGTCCGCAGCCACCCCGGAAAATGGCGCATTCATAGAAGCTGGATGCTGTACCTGGCTGGCATACAAAAATATGGCAAAGCCCACGTCAAAATTTTTGGGAAAAATTAATTAAATAAATAATAATTTAGGGACTGCATCTTTATTAACTCCTCAAATGTCATTTAGTGTTAAAATAAAGGATTTATTTAAAAAAAAATTGGCGTGGGATCCCCCATAATTTTAGGCTCTAGCGGAGGTTAAGCAGACGGCTGGGGCAGATGTTTGAAGCCTGGGAAGTGGGTAATACCCACGGAGCTTCCCAGGCTACTAATATCAGCCCCCAGCTGAATACCTAGCCTTTAATAGCTATTAAAATGGGGGACCCCCCCCCCAAAAAATGACGTGGGGTACCCCCTATTTAATAGCTAGCAAAGGCTAGGCGGACAGCTGGGGGCTGATATTAATAGCCCAGGAAGGGTGCCATGAATATTGGCCCCCTCCCAGGCTAGAAACACCAGCCGTCAGCCGCCCCAGAAATGGCGCATCCATAGGATGCGCCAACTCTGGCACTTAGCCTCGCTCTTCCACGCTGCCCTGGTGCGGTGGCAGGGGGTAATAGTGGTGGGGTTCATGTCAGCGCCAGCTGCCATGAAGCCCTGGTTAGTAATGATGGGCGTCTATAAGACACCCCCATTACTAACCTACAAAGTGTTAAAAAGAAAAAACACACTACACCCAGAAAAAAATAATTTATTTGAAATAAAACACACAATTTTATTTAATTCTTAGTTTACTAAAAATAATAGTTACCTGTCCACGTTCCTGTGCTGATCTCCCATGCACAGCTGTCACATCTGGACATGGTGACAGCTGTGCATGGCTGCTGTAAGCTCACACTGCCGGGAACACGTCCGCTCCCGGCAGCGGGAGCCACTGACTGAGGTCACCGGAGTGCATTCAGTCAGCGCAGCTCCGGAGACCTCCTTTACGGCACTGCTGTACCGTGGGAATTTCTCACGATACAGCAGGGCCGTAAAGGGGCTAACCGGAGCAGCGCTGCCTGAACTCCGGCGAACCCGCTTATGCAATGACGGGGCTGCTTTACGGCCCCGTCATTCTAGCGGTGGCAGCGGTTCAGAGCGGTCACATTCTATGTGGCTGCTCTAAACTGGAGATCATCGTGGGACACTCGTGGACTACTACGGAGGGGTAAGGATAAGGTTGTGGTTTATTATTTTATATTTTATTACAGGAGATCGATGGCTTCGGGGAATTAGGTGTGTAGGTGAGTATAGGTGTAGTTTTTTATTTTTTACTTTATTTTAGGTGGCGATCGGCGGGGGCAGGTAATGTATAAACTAATTTATTTTAGGTAACCACTGGCCACCAATGACATGTATTTAAAATTTATTGGGGACACAGTAGGGCAATTTAAATAGCAGGATCAGGCTGATGGGAACTACTGCTCCCATCGAGCTGATCCTGCTGGCACGAGTGGACGGGGGACAGACATAGGCCGATGGGAGTAGTAGTGTCACATCGGCCTATGTCTGCCTGCACGCACACACCCGCACACATCGCACAGACACCGCACACACTCGCAGACACACGCACAGACACCCCGTACACACTCGCAGACACCGCGCACAGACACCCACACACACCAATCATGACGGGCTGATCGTCTGGGAGGTGAGGCTGACCTGTGCGGCCGTGGGAAAGTTCATGTGAGTTCATGCAATGCAGTCAAGCATGAACTCACGTGAACCCTCTGAGGGCACCGCGGCGACTTCAAATGAACAGCTGATCAGCATCACCTGATACCTCAGCTGTTCATTTGAAATAACCGGCGGGAAAGCGCAGCACAGAACGGGAAAGCCGGCGGTGAAGTCTTCTCACTGCCGGCTTCCCCGCCCGGGTGCTGCGCTCCCCGCCCGGTCCTAACTTACGATCGGGATGGGAGGTGGCGAGGGGAGCGGAGGATCGGGGTGGTAGGCTGCGGGGAAGCAGTATGAGGCTGTGTGATTGTTTAAAAGCCGGCGGCTTTTTACCGCCCGCCGGCTTTTAAACGATCAGGAGAATTCTCCCACGCTGGGATGGCATTCTGATGACAGGCTGGATCTCAGCTGAGCGCTGCCATCCAGCTTGTCATCCTTCAGAGACACTGCAGAGCGCAGGCATTATGGGAACTTCCGATTCCGGTATTCGATATTGTAAAAGTATCGGAATTAAGTATCGGAATTCCGATACCGCGAATATCGGCCGATACCCGATATTTCAGTATCGGAATGCTCAACACTATAGTGATAACTTGTTTTCACTGTACAGCCCCTTTTAATTACCATATTTTGCGGATTATAAGACGCACCGATTTGTAAGACGCACCCCAAATTTTGGGGAGGAGAATAGGAAAAAAATTTTGTGGTTTTTTTTTTTTTTTTTTTAATAAACCGGTGCGTGTTATAATCAGCTTACCTTGTGGGAGGCAGAGACGTTGGTGGAGCGGGGTCCCAGGTGGTAGGGTCGAGGCTGGAGTCAGGAAATTGCTGCTGCCAGAACATTCTGCCTTCCGACAGGCAGGAGTCGGGAGATGGCTGCAGGCCCCATTCTTGTAGTAGGAGGTGTTGGGTGGAGTGGGGTCCCAGGGTCGCTGCTGCCGGAACATTCTGCCTTCCGACAGAGGCAGGAGTCGGGAGATGGCTGCAGACCCCATTCTTGTAGTAGAAGGTGTTGGGTGGAGTGGGGTCCCAGGGTCGCTGCTGCCGGAACATTCTGCCTTCCGACAGAGGCAGGAGTCGGGAGATGCCTGCGGGCCCCATGCTTGTAGGAGGTGTTCGGTGGAGTGGGGTTCCAGGGTCGCTGCTGCCGGAGCATTCTGCCTTCCGACAGAGGCAGGAGTCGGGAGATGGTGGCTGCAGACCCCATTCTTGTAGTAGGAGGTGTTCGGTGGAGTGGGGTTCCAGGGTCGCTGCTGCCGGAGCATTCTGCCTTCCAACAGAGGCAGGAGTCGGGAGATGGCTGCGGGCTTTTGGTGGTGCGGGGGCAATTGAGATCTCGGGAGCCGAGATCTCAATCTGACCATGCACCGCCTCCGGTGGCCATTTTATCAGAGTCCACCAAGTAGAGTATGGAAGGTGCTGGGCTCCGGCTTTTACAAAATGTCGGCGGAGCCCCCGCACCACCGAACACCTCCTACTACAAGCATGGGGCCCGCAGCATGGGGCTTGCGGCCATCTCCCGACTCTTGCCTCTGTCGGAAGGCAGAATGTTCCGGCAGCAGCGACCTTGGGACCTCGCTCCACCAACGCCAATAAGCTCCACTACAGTTCGGATTATAAGACGCTCCCCCATTTTTTTCCCCCAAATTTGGGGGAAAAAAGTTCATTTTATAATACAAAAAATACACTGCATTACTTAACATGTTGTGCAGACCAGTTCCAGAACAGTCGATCATCTTATCCTAAGTAAGTGGGGGCTGTACGCCATCGGTGCCATTGCAACAGAGATGATGAATGTCTTTACCATGCTGGCACTGCATCCTGAACAGTGGCCTCTATGGGGCGAGTGGGCAGAGATTGGTAATGTCACTCATCTACCACGGACTGCCAAAGGTTCATTTTGAGTTTGCGTCTGGCAGCTGCTTATCTCTCCTTACTGTAATAACATGCACATTCGCCAGTGTTTATAGAGGGGGTTGGACGCTTGTTCTGCTAACATGTCCAATATTAGGAAGCGGAGCTAAATCCAAAAAACATACTTTATATTATAGGGATCAGAAGCAGCATCTGATCCTCCTCCTCCTCGTCACTGGAATGCATGAATAAACCGAACCATGCTGTGTCCCATACTGTCCGTACACCAGTATGACCACAGCTGTTCTCAGCGCCCCAGCATGTATTGTCAGACAATATGGCTCTAGAGCAATTGTATATGGATGGCATCCATGTGTAAATCTATTAGGAGGTGATCAAACAATATTCACTTTTAAAGAGGGTAGTCCATTCAGCCAGATTAGGTCACAGGCTAGTAATGCTTATAAATGGCATAATCATTACTTACCTGGTGACCTCCCTGTGGCTCCAGCTCCTCGCTGCTGCGGCTACCCACTGGGCTTTGTTTGCTGGGCTGCAGTGGTGACGTCTTGTCTACAAGAAGTGACCTCAGTATCAACCTTGAGGGTAGTGATTGGCTGCAGCGGTCCCTTGTTTAAATACAAGACTGTCCCCACTGAAGCCCTGTAAATACAGATCGCTTGGGAGCAGAATAGAGGCAGCACTGGTGGGGGAATTCCGTTATTTTAAAGCCTTATGTTCCTATAGGCCAATAAAGCCTGAAAACGAGCAATCTTTTGATTAAAAGTGGCTTTAACAGGAATGTTTAATCAGAAAATGACCTATTGTTTAACTCCATAATGACTGGACTACTTTTATTTTTTCCTTCCCTTGTTCCAGTATTATTATTATTACTGTTTATTTTTAGTGCTGTACATGAGAAGGGGTTACATATGAAATATAAATAGTAGTAATCCAGTAGCCATGACTTTTTGTTTTCCCTTCGACATAGCCGTATGGGGGCTTGTTTACGATGGGGGTAGCTGCGGTTTTGAATTACACCATTTATTTTACCAAATGAAGTATTGAAAAACGTGAAAAATATTTCAGGTGGATAAAATGGGGGGGGGGGGGATACCAAACTAACTGAATTTTTTTTTTTTTTTTTTTCACTTGAAGGGGTTTTCCATGAACAAAAGTTCATTTTAATCAATGTCTGTGTCTGACCATACAGGAACATGGTCTGATCATACCACATCTCCTGGGCAGGGGAGGAAGGAAAAGAGTATACAGACATTACAGCACGGGATCACAGCTGATTCTTTGAAGTAAACATTGTTTAAAAACAGGCAGAGAAATGTTTTACCTCACAGAAAGAATCAGCTGTGATCCCGTGCTGTAATGTCTGTATAGTCTTTTCCTTCCTCACCTGCCCAGGAGATGTGGTATGATCAGACCATGTCCCTGTACGGTCAGACACAGCCATTACACAGCACACAGCGGGGGCACATTTATAAGATTATCTCAGAGCAGGAACATTTTATTTGCACACATCCGATTGTGGAATTTATTATCATTCCCAGATCTATTGATTAAAATCAACTTGTTCGTGGGAAAACCCCTTTAAGTACTAAAGTATTGAATTCAAAGGCTTATGTTAAAAAACTAGACCTGTATGTTTTAATGTTTCTGTCGATTGCGCTGGGTGAGGGCTTGCTTAGTGCGCTGCTGTTCTCATGGATTCCATTTTGGGGTATATACAACATTTCAATCTATTATATCATTGGTTGGTGTCACCAAAATCCGTTATCTCGGGTGACATTCACCTAATGCGTAGGAGCAGCTACCAGTTATGTCACCCTGACTTCATCATTAATGTGCCAGTATTATGCCTACTGTAAGAGCTTGTCCATGGGAGCCATGATAAGCTGCTGCCCTATAGCTGTGGTGCCACTTAATGTGAGGGGAACGATAAAATCCTATGGGCCATACCTACTCCGGCATCCGAAATGTCCAGCAATTCGCTGCTGTTCTTATTCTACACCACTGCACTGGCTGTAAATGTGTATGACTGGGAGAGTCCTCTCTAGGGGCAGTGTCTGAAGTCTATGCCAGGCCGCCATTAGATTAGGGGGAATTAACACAGGCACAATCCCGATGCACAACATGTTGATTTTGTGGCGTGTTCGTCAGGAGTGTAAGATTATGACTCGGGTGAATCCACCCTTTACAGTTTGTCCTTTCAGGTACATAAACTATCACTGAGTTGTCAGAGAAACCCTAAACAGTCATTTGTGAGTCTGTGTGAGCCCCCGGGGCATTGCCGGTTCCATGGTGCCTTCTTAGTTGCCTGGTAACGATGACCAGGATGTAGCAGAGCCGTCATTACAATGCTTCTAATAGATGTTTGTAATTCTTTAGGAGGAATATTTGGCTCCGTTCCTGCTGAGCGATGAGTGGGTCCCACACAGCTGTCGCTCCGCTGACCCCTTGCATGGAGGGGTTGCCTCCTCTGCCAAAGAGCCTCAGTGGGTTGCTAAACTCAAGTGGAGGGTCAGGCTGGCGAGACCTGGAGAGAGTGTACGCGCAGAAATCCCGCATTCAAGATGACCTAAGCCGCGGAGGTTCAAGTGGAAGCTCTCAAGCTCATCCAAAGCCGCCAAATTTAGATGCAGCGCTGGCTTTACTTAGGAAAGAAATGGTGAGTTAACCCTTTTGTATGCAGGCTAACGTGCACTCTGTAGAGTTAGTGCAAATCAAATAATACGATCTGGTCCATCGGTCACGTCTGTAATCTGTGGCGGCTGGACTGGAGCCCTGAGAACCGCCCCTTATCTCTCGGCATCCGCTGCTCTTCTTTTGATTAGCCGACCTGATGTAACGTCACAATGGGCATCACACCTCAACAATGACGTTGTGCAGGGGTGGCTAATAAAAAAATAAATAAATAAAAAATAATAGAGCAGTGGATGCCGGGAGGCAGGGGACGATTCTCAATGGCCACAGATTACTGACATGGTCGAAGGACCGAGTGGTGCAGATAGATTTGCACCAGTACTAGATCTTTGTGAGAACGCAAATTAATAATAAAAGGGCATCTTGCTCAGTATAGTGCACACTCGATCATACAGAGCCCCCTGTGTCTATAGTCTTACAGTGCAAGATGTCATAATTTCCCACCACCTTCTTCTGTATCAGTATATAGAAGACTCACTGTCAAACACTGCAGCATTTTTGGGGTCTCCTGTATTACTGATGTATACTCAGAATATTCAGCTCATGTAATGCATTCACCCGATCTACTGTAGGATGTCATGGTAAGCGCTAATCAAGAGACAAATATGTCTTGGCTGGACTTGTTAGAAGTCTCCAGTTAAGTATTCACACTCCTGAAGCATAAATTAGATGCATCCATCATTCTTGTCCACTGTCCTGGATTTGCCAGGACTCATGGGTAAAAAGGTGGCTGTGTTCATGCAATTCCTGCCCAAAAGTGGTTGTTTCAAGGTAGACAGCGGAACATTGGGCGGAAATGTTATTAACTATGATGCAAATGGTCCTATACATCCAATGAAGGCCAAAAAAGTGTTTTGGTTTCCGTCTGGCTCTGTGCCATTCTACACAGAAGCATCCCGCTAAATAATGTACATAACGCATGGTAAGCATTTCATTTCATAGACGTCTATGGGTTATGTGTACTATACAGTGACATATTGTCAGATGTGAAATCCTTCCAACCTGTACCTCCTACATACACTGCAAGCATGGTGTGAGTAGATTACATTGGGCTCGGAGATCTATTCTTCCATGTATCTCTTTACGACGTAAGGCCCATTTACAGGAGGAGATAATCTTTAAGCATCAAACGCTTATGACTTATTTTGCATGGTAATTGTATAATGCAAATAGAGTGAGTGACCAATTGATATGTCCAAAACGCTAAAAAAAAACGCTAATTCGTCACTTATGAAATTGTCATTGTTTCTTGCTCATTATGCAATGCAAATGGAAATTGTTTGCTTGTTTAGCGCTATTGCTTTTGCAAATGCAGTTCTCTAATTATTTGTAGCGTGACATCTGTGATTGGTTGGTCAAGCTTGGCTCACAATTTGAACAGAAATATGGGCCGGATTCATCAAAGCTTTAAACCCAAAGCACTAGCAGAATAAGTTTTGAAAAGTCACAAAATTTTTGGCTGCTCAAAAATTTTGCGACTTTTGGCATTTGCACACCGTTTTTACCCAGCTCTGATGAAGAGAGCGAAGCTACGACTGGGCAGCAGTGTGGTGTCCCCTTGTCAAATTCGTAACAAGTTGCGGCATATCTTACACCACAAATCTTACGCCAGTCCGTCAGAGGGCGCATGAGGGAACACGCCGCTTCACGTCTCACCTGATGCATGAAGAGGCATCAGGCTCCTCTCACTGCATGCCGCCCCCCTCATCAAGAGCGGCATGAGAAATGATGGTCTTGATGAATCGGGACCTATATGTTCCACGAGTTGATCAGTTAGTGACTCCTCTGCTCTTCATACCCAAGATGCTAAAGTACATTGAGTCTTTACTAAACTCAGACCCAGCACTACCTCCTCTAGTGTATAAACTGCCTCAATTGTAGAATTAAGTCGCATACAGAGGCTCGTAAAGACACAACGCAGGAGAAGGGAAAGGGGCGCTAAAGGCTGTCTACTGCAGAATCAATAACGTTTTTCCCAATGCCTTTCCCACACCTACACTGGCAGAAATCTGACACTTTCATGGGGAATACAATGTGATATGCAGCAATTAAACGATCATACATTAGCGACCTATTACAAGATTCTTGTGCAATGTAAATACTCGTTTGCCATCGTATACCGATCATATTTTTGATGGCTTAGTGAGCATTTACACGGGGCAGTTATCAGGAGCGAGCTTTCCTAGGGACGCTCATTTCCTGATATTCAGCCTGTCTAAGCAGGTTGCCAAAAACCCGACAAATGATCAAAGCCCTGGCTAATTGCGTGAAGTGATTTTTAAGTTTGTTTAAATATCATCGTTCTTTGCAGCACGACGTCCTGCGTAAATAGGTCCTGTGCTGCCGAGAACAATGATATTCTATGTGCACAGAACGATCATATTGACAACTGATCCAGGCACATTGACGTGCGGCAAGCCCGCCTATACAGGCTACTTAATGGCTTCAGTGGGGCTGTGTTAATGCAGCCTTACACTATTATTTACTAGTATAAATGCGCTTTTTAGGACACTGTTCAATCACAACTGTGACCACCCCTCTTCTAGTCCCCTAAAAACTTGAGTTACAGCCTAATAAAAGGGGCTGAGCCTGATGAATGACATTATCAAATTTCCACAAGAATGGGGACAGCAGCAGATTTCTGCAACAAGTCTGCTACGTGTGAACATACTCCATGTTGGAATTTAGACGTTGTCGTCTAAACACATTTTTCTACAGTGACTTTTGCAAAACTACTGCACAGTTAGGTACTTTTACCTCTATTTTATGTACAGTAAGTCATGGCAGAACACTTATTTTGCCTGTGACTAGTGAACTCCCCCTAAGACGGTTGTCTTGAGTTCTGCATTAGATTATAGGTGTCTCGGAGGAGGCGTTTCATTGTGTTTGTGTGGGCCAGTAAGTATAAATGTTTCTTTTGTTCCGTTCTGTGTAATCCTCATTCTTATACTTCTGTGCCTTTTGCTTTTTCCAATCATCCTCCAAGTATAATAATGTAGCTGGATAAAGGGCTTAGCCTGAAATAGTAAGTCCTATGAGGCCTAGCCCCTTGTATTAAGGATCACGAGGACATATGAATCATTAAAGTGAAGGTAGCTCTATTGTTTGCTGACTGCTGTCAGCCCATGGCCAGAGACTTAGGTAGGGTAAGAAGATTGAGAAACAGGATCTGCTATTTTTATACTTGGGCTCTCATTATGACATTACGAGCATATGTGCCAGGTCTTTAACCGCTCAGTATAGCAAAGTGCCACCCTCATAATTGGCAGATAAGAATGACGCATTCATTGCACATGGCTCATTAAAATCTCAGTACTTAATTAAGACCATGATTAACAATCTGGCAATATTCTTGTATCGTACTGTTAAATCTGCCAGAAGGTAGGCATTCATCAGGACAACCATTGTGCAGTTTTATAGCGGCACAGTGTTAAAACATGTGGGTATTAGGGCTGTGAAGGAATCCTCCCTGGCATCCTGTGTAGGCATTTCATTGAGAGAAGTTGCACTTTTTCTCCCCAGAGTTCCTGCTTGGATCCATTGTGAAAGTTAAGTGAGCCACTTTCAGTAAAACGGTAGGATATCCGTAGAATACATTATCTAATTGTTTTACCATTCAGCTGGATAAATAGTAGGATATGTCTGCCATTGTCAATTTTTTTTTAGTCTTTAGTGTATTTTGTTTAGTCATGAGAATATCCATATATCATGTCCTGCATCATTGAATGATGGATATATATATTTTTTTGTACAAAAGTGTAATTTATTAAATGTAGTTTATTTATTTTACTCACTTATATAGCGCCATTAATTCCACAGAGCTTTACAGACATTATGGGCACTGTCCCCATTGGGGCTCACAATCTAAATCTTCTATCAGGATGTCTTTGGAGTGTGGGAGGAAACCAGAGAACACGGAGGAAACCCATGCAAACACGGGGAGAACATACAAACTCCTTGCAGATGTCCTTAGTGGGATTTGAACCCAGGACCCCAGCGCTGCAAGGCTGCAATGCTAGCCACTGAGCCACTGTTCTATAAAATGTTTAATAACATGCACTATACTTATACATTAGGATTCTTAAAGTGTTCCTCCATACTCCTTACCAAGGCCTATTTTCCTCAGCATATGTATGACAATTGCAATTATTTTATTTTTCTCACTGATTTAGCAATCTTCACTTTATAATCATTCTCCCCTTGCTTTACCGGAAATCTGCAGTGGGTTCACTGACCTCCATGTGAGCGTGTGTATTTACACAGCCAATCAAATAGGCCAAGCGGGATAGAGGAGGGGACAGAGCAGCAGTCTGAGCCAATCATGAGACAGGGGGTGTGTCTCAGACTATCCCAGAATCCCTGTAAGCACTGCGGCTAATCTATAGTCACAGATCAGTATTTCTTATGTTCACTTTACATTTGTGGTTCATTGCTCTCTATATGCAAATAACAACACTTCTAATACTACAGATAGTGGATTGTGTGTGTGTGTGTGTGTGTATATGTATCTATATATAGATAGATATATAGATATATCCACTAATATTTATTATATACTAGCCGTCCCTAGAATATGTTAGCATTGTGGGTTTAGCTGCAACACATTAGTGTAGCATTTCTCCAGGACCCAGTACAGGTGAGTGTGGCTCTACTCCTTAATGAAGAAAAACTGACTGATCACGTAGTGACATGCCATGAATAATCATTAGTACAAGCCTCTAGTAACCCTACATTGCCCAAGCATCCTTTGTTGGCTTTTAAAGCAGATTCACCCACTTGAGCGGTTGTGAATTGCATGTCTATCAATTGCCCCATATGCATTTAATGGATAATTTCAGTTCTGCATAGTCCTGAAAATATAAGACCAAGACACTTCTTTGTAATGTGGATATTAAGACTGTATAGAGAATTACTAAAGCAGTAATTCCATAATATATCTGAGCGGTTCATGTGCGATCCCACAAGCTGTGTGCAGGGTGAGTGTCTTACACAGCTGGTCCCTTTCAGAGGTCAGTTCCAATAAAGGAACATCTCTCCAAAGAAAATGTTTTAACAGGCCGGCTTCCTCTAATAAAGTCATGCTGAACAGACATTAAAGTCGTGATATGACCTCTCGCCCTCTGGCTGTGCCACTACAATAAAACCTACAAGTATTAGACTTCTTATCTGCAGTGCTAGGGTGGGGTTTATGTGCGTTTTTCTGATAAGGGTTTTGTTGTGATTAAAGCTCAAGGTCTGTTAAGATTCTCTGCATATGGCAAATTTGGGTTATTTCTGTTTTCCTGATTATGTTCAGGTCTTCACCTCCTAAATGACTACTAAGTTACTTGATGTCTTGATTATTATACTCCTGGCATAGAGCTTCCACCAGGTAGCAAAAAATTGCTGCTGGACACATCTAACTCATTGCCCTCTAGCTTTGCTCCCTTTATACATCTACTTTTCATTTTTTGTAGCCTGATTGTTCTTTCTTCTTCAGTGTCTAGAAGCCATAGGGCAGTGCCATAAATGGTGAAAAAGCAGGCGGTCACAGAATAATGGATCTCTACTGGGAGGGATTTCTGTGGCTACTATCGTTCAGTCATGCAGCCATCCACATGCGCCTGTTATAATGGCAGTGCACACAATACATGACTAGAGCATTTTTAAAGAACCAGGTGAATTCAGGGTGTTATTCTATTATGCTCAGTGGCAGATGAAATGGCAGTGCCTTTAAATGACATGAGTTCAATTGGTAACCAGCAGAGTTTGTGCACAGGGGGTCAGCAATTCACAACAACATTGCTGTGCTCATGTTCCGCCTTATGTTATACTTCAAAGTATACGCCACCGGCATTTGCCTGAGGCGACTCCTCCTTAAAAAAAAATGTACACATTAAAGGCATGTTGTTCACGCTGGTATTGATGAGGGGGCGTGCTGGATTCGGATGCTTCTGATTCATGAAGGGGTGCACGCCTCTTAATGAATCTGGAGCGTCTGATGAGTGGTGTGCCAGAAATCTCACTCCAGTCTGGTATGGAAGTGAGATTAATGGTGTAGACAAGCTGTGGTGTCCTGCCCCAGATACGCCCATTTGGTCAGAGCTGGTAGAAACTGCCGGCAAAAGTCACAAAATTTTGACACAACTCGGAGTTGCACCAAAATTTTGTGACTTTTCAAAGTTTTTATGCCAGAATTCTGGTGTGAAAGCTTTGATGAATCCAGCCCTGGTTCTTTTTTCTGAGTTTTTGCAGGGGAAACTACCAAGTTGTTGAGGGGGATCTAGAAATGTTGTGCTCCAAAAACTCAGTCTGAATATACCCTTTAAGAATTTTCCAGGTATTTCTTAGGATAGGCATCAATGTCAGATTAGTAAAGATCAGACTCCAAATAATCTGCTGGTTAACTCTTTGGAACAACAGAAGTGCGCACTCACTATATGGATTGATCTCGGCAGCTGAGCCCGCTCCATACAGCGCAGGTACCTGCTGTGTTACACAGTTGTGACTTGAGAGTAACTACTGCTATCCGTCGTGAGCACGCCATTTATTAATTTAGGTCCACCATTCCTATCGCCCCTTTCTCACAACCTAATCGTTAGTTGCTTACTGAAGGTCCCAGTGTCTGTCATGCCTGTAGCTGGTTTTTATAGGTGAATAATAATTTACCAATACTGCATTGTATAGTCCGTATTGGAGATTCAGGTCCTCTAAAGAGACTAATAAGGGTACGTGCACATGTAGCACCCCGAGGACTCGGCTGCTACAGGAGTATTGCACCTCGAACCAGAGGTGTGGTATTCCACTCCCGGGTAAGGATGGAGTGTGGAGCGGGGCTCAGTTAGCTGCATACACTACACTCACCCCATTTCCGGGGGACAGATCAACGGTACTCCCACCAGATAGATGTGCAGGTACGACAGCGTCTGTCCCTGGCTGGAGTGGGGAGGGGGGGGGGAGAATATCCCAGTGGTGTAGGAGCAGACAGGGGAGGGACTCTGGGCATAGGTAGGAGCCCATTGGGTGCTGGTCACCTGGGCTCGGGTGTCAGAAGGGAGTATAAAAGGTGGGCACCATCTTAGATCAGGGTGCAGTCGAGTTCAGTTCAGGCAGGAGGAGAAGAGGAGAGGAGCTCAGCCAGAGAGGGCTGACAGGGAGCTGTGGTTCAGTCCGGGCACAGCTCCAGAGCCAGGCCTGAAGTGGAGGCCTGAAGCCGAGAGAGAGAGAAGTAAGAGAAAGGAAAGAGAGGGAAGCCCTGAACCACACTCCGGAATTGCCTGGGAGTTGACCGGGTCCCTCCCCTGGTGAACGCAGCACGGCTCGGGTGGTCACTCTTGGCCGAAGTGATCTGAACACCAACAGTGAGTAAAGCTTTGGAAACTGCACTTCAAGCCTCTGTGTTTCATCGCCGCACCTGCACCATCAGTACTGGGACACCCACACCATCACTCCCATCATCATCTCCACAATAGCTGCCCTGAGGCGATACTCATCCCGTGGGGAGTCATCCCACTCTCAGCTGTACAAATAACATCAGCCTCAGCGGTCTGCAGTGCAGCGGCGGTCCCCACTGACCGCAATCCACGGGTGGCGTAGTCGAACAATATAACATCTTATTCTAAGTTCTGCCACTTGGTTTGACACCCTGGGCACGGACCGGGTCACCGCCACGAGGACTACTACCCCTATCAGATCCGGCTCCGGGTGTTCCCCGCATGCGCAACACTGCCCTACATGGCCCAGGGGGCGCGTCACACACAATAAGTATTTGCAGAAATTTCTGCATCTCTTGGCAGGAAAAACACAGAAGAAAAATGTGCTTTTTTGGTGCAGATTTTTCCCCACTCATTAGCCTATGTTCACACACATTGTGTTTTGCTGGGTATTTTGCAGCAGATTTTTATGCAAATTTTCAGCTGCGTATTGCAGTAACAGCAAAGTGTATGAGAAACCGGGATTCTCTGTTCACACACATTGCTTTTTGTTTGCTGCGTATTTTCTGCCTTGCTTGCGTTTTTGGAAAATAGAGCATGTCACTTCTTTCAGCGTTTTTGCATCGTTTTATCACCCATAGAAAGTAATGGGTGGTGAAAAAAAACGCACCTGCATTTTTTGCAGCGTTTTTGATGGCAAAATAGAACGGGATTCTTGTATTTCACAGAACTTTATGTACATGCCTAAATAGAGACCGAAGGACGGTGAAAAAAAAACGCTGCAAAAACGCATCAAAATACGCAGGAAAACCGGCATTTTTGACACTGCTGTTTTCCTGCCAGAGAAAAGTTGTCAGCAGATTTTGCTGCAGAAAAAAAGACAACATGTGTGAACATGGCCTTAGTATGGATGAAAACTGCAGCAAAAATGCTGAAAGAATTGACATGCTCCAGACTAAAATCAGCACTAAATCTGCAAGTCATAAATAAGCACCGTGTGCACGAGACTTCAGGATTCTCATTCACTTTGCTGGCATCAGGAAACCCTTCAGTTTTTGTGACAAATCTGCATAGAAAAACGCAACGTGTGCGCACAGCCTTAACAATGTACAAATAAAATAAAAGTTTTAAAGAATATTAAGTATAAAACCCAAAAATACAAGTTTTTTCATCAAAATCTGAAATGTATAACAAGAAAACTTATTTAGCATTGCTGCCTGCATGATTGTCTAAACCAATAAAGTCTCAAAGTATTTATCTCATATAAGAATACAAGAAACGGCCAGAATATTTGTAATGGAAGAATATAAGTATTTTTTTTTTATTGGACATGTCACCATCTCAAAAAAATTAAACAGAGATCAATACCAATAAAACTTTTTGGTGGTCCCACAAAGAACAAGCCCTTGCATACACTATTGAACAAAAATGAATTTTTTTAGTAAAATAAAAAAATATATAGAAATTTGGTATCACCTTAAAAGAAACCTGTCACTATGACAATGCGGTATAATTTGCAGGCATCATGTTATAAAGCAGGGGGAGCTCAGCAGATTGTTGTGATGAGTTGTGAGAAAAGATTAGGTATAATCTTTATTTTCATAATTTAATCCTTAATTCTTTCTGGCATTTTTTCTCCAGTGGGCGGGGCTATCAATAACTGACAGCTCTCTCTGTATGCAGACTTCTATAGCTGTCAGTCACTGATAGCCCCGCCCTCTGGACCGGAAATCCCAGAAAGAGCAGAGGATTAAATGGATAAATCACAGGTTATACAGAATCTTTTCTCCCAAAATCACCTATCATTCTGCTCACCTTCTCCTTCTCTACAACATGATGCCCACAGATCACAATTCATTTTCTTGGTGACCGGTTCGCTTTAAATATACTGACTCATAAATTAAGCATTTTCCACAAAGTGAATGTTGTAAAAACAAAACCCCAAAGCACTGCGAAATTGTGTTTTTTTTTTTTCAGTTTTACCCCATTTTATAATTTTTTCCCATTTTCAGTACCATATACAGCCATGGCCAAAAGTTTTGAGAATGACACCAAAATTATATTTTCACATGATCTGCTGGCCTCTGGTTTTTATTAGTGTTTGTCTGATGTTTATATCACATACAGAAATATAATTGCAATCATATTATGAGTACCAATAGGTTATATTGACAGTTAGAATGAGTTAATGCAACAAGTCAATATTTGCAGTGTTGCCCCTTCTTCTTCAAGACCTCTGTAATTCTCCCTGGCATGCTCTCAATCAACTTTTGTACCAAATCCTGACTGATAGCAGTCCATTCTTACATAATCAATGCTTGCATTTTGCCAGAATTTGTTGGTTTTTGTTTGTCCACCCGTCTCTTGATGATTGACCACAAGTTCTTAATGGGATTAAGATCTGGGGAGTTTCCAGGCCATGGACCCAAAATCTCTGTTTTGTTCCATGAGCCATTTAGTTATCACCTTTGCTTTATGGCAAGGTGCTCCATCATGCTGGAAAAGGCATTGTTGGGCGCCAAACTGCTCTTGGACGGTTGGGAGAAGTTGCTCTTGGAGGACATTCTGGTACCATTCTTTATTCATGGCTGTGTTTTTAGGCAAGACTGTGAGTGAGCCGATTCCCTTGGCTGAGAAGCAACCCCACACATGAATGGTTTCAGGATGCTTTACAGTTGGCATGAGACAAGACTGGTGGTAGCGCTCACCTCTTCTTCTCCGAATAAGCTGTTTTCCAGATGTCCCAAACAATCAAAAAGGGGATTCATCAGAGAAAATGACTTTGCCCCAGTCCTCAGCAGTCCACTCCCTGTACCTTTTGCAGAATATCAGTCGGTCCCTGATGTTTTTTCTGGAGAGAAGTGGCTTCTTTGCTGCCCTCCTTGAAACCAGCCATTGCTCAAAGAGTCTCCGCCTCACAGTGCGTGCAGAAGCACTCACACCAGCCTGCTGCCATTCCTGAGCAAGCTCGGCACTGCTGGTAGTCCGATCCCGCAGCTGAAACAGTTTTAAGATACGGTCCTGGCGCTTGCTGGTCTTTCTTGGGCGCCCTGGAGCCTTTTTGACAACAATGGAAGCTCTCTCCTTGAAGTTCTTGATGATGCGATAGATTGTTGACTGAGGTGCAATATTTGTAGCTGCGATACTCTTCCCTGTTAGGCCATTTTTGTGCAGTGCAATGATGGCTGCACGTGTTTCTTTAGAGATAACCATGGTTAACTGAAGAGAAACAATGATGCCAAGAACCAGCCTCCTTTTAAAGTGTCCAGTGATGTCATTCTTACTTAATCATGACTGATTGATCGCCAGCCCTGTCCTCATCAACACTCACACCTGTGTTAATGGATCAATCACTAAAACGATGTTAGCTGCTCCTTTTAAGGCAGGACTGCAATGATGTTGAAATGTGTTTTGGGGGTTAAAGTTCATTTTCTGGGCAAATATTGACTTTGCAAGTACAGTAATTGCTGTTAAGCTGATCACTCTTTGACATTCTGGAGGATATGCAAATTGCCATTACAAAAAATGAAGCAGTAAACTTTTGAGAATGAGACAAATAGTAATTTTTCCATACTTTTGGCCATGACTGTATAGTTATGTAGTGTCAAAACTGCAACTTGCCCTGCAACAAAAAAAACACAGGCTCTTTTATATGGCTAGATCTACAGAAAAATAAAATGCTTTGGCTCTTGGAATGCAGGGAGGAATAAGCAAAACTGTAAAAATGAAAATGGCTAAGCCGTCATGTGGTTAAGGAGCTTTTTGTTGTTTTAGTCACTGCTCCATAGTGGTACTGCTACTCGGCACTTGGGACTGAACTGCAGGACCAGGCACAGGTGCAACAGAATTCTGAGAGCCCCTGGAAAACCTCATTTGTCTTGAATAAGGCTGAGTTCACACGATGCGTTTTTCATGCGTTTCCGCGGCGTTTTTGCAGTTGCGTAAACGCATGAAAAACGCATGGTAGAAGGGCAGCAATGTTCCCCAATTGAAATCCGCATGTGCTGTGCCCATGATGCGGATTTTTCCACAGCGTAAACGCTGCGGTCAAAAATCCGCAGCATGTCAATTAATTTTGCGGAAACGCTGCTCTTTTGCCGCCATTGACTTGCATTAGACCGCATGGAATCCGCATCACTGTATATGTTGATGTGCTTTTCATGCGGTCTAATGTGCGGATGGTACCCGGGTGTGGAGGAGAGGACTCTCATCCAGACCCAGGTACCATTAAAAAAAAAAAGAATAAAATAAAAAATATATATATTCTCACCTTCTGACGGCCCGCGCAGCGCTCCTGCTTGATTCCCCGCACTTCGCGGTTGAATGAAGAAGGACCTTCGCTGACGTCAGTGTCATGTGACGGGTCACGTGACGCTGACGTCGGAAGGTCCTAAAGTCTTCACTGCCGGCAGCCGGGACCGAGCGAAGCAGGACACCGGGGGCCATCAGAGGGTAAAGTATATATTTATTTTTTGACATTCACACACTATATAAATCCATGCCGGTTGCATGGATTTATATAGTGTGAAGTTGACAAGCACTTTCCAAGTGATGCTAATCGCTTGGAAAGCGCTTGCCAACCCGCATGCGGAAATGAAAGTGAAGAACGCTTCACTTCCGCTTGTCCCTGGCAGGAAAACGCATGTACAATCCGCATGCGTTTTTTCCTGCCAGAGAGATGCAGAAACGCTCAGGAAAAAATCCTGAGCATTTCTGCATCGTGTGCACATACCCTTAAACAGGTTTTTTGAGCCAAACACAGGAGTGTGTAGGAGAGTGTTATCAGCCTTTCAGATGCCACAAAGCTGCATGTGTTCCTCTATACAAGTTCTTCTGCCCAACCTGATGTTGGACCTGGACAGAGATGCCATTGCACTGTGTGAAACCGTACAACGTTCAGAGAGCATCAAGCATATGTCTTATTGTATAGAACAAGAATCGTAAATGGGTCCATATGGATGCTGTACCATTGCCTCTACGACCCAGCATGCTGTAAGGTCTCCGCATTCAATGTCAGATTTGGTGGGAAAGGTTAAAGGTAGATGCACTTTAAGGCGTAGCCTAAACTAGGAGGGAGATACATGTGCTGCTATTACTGTCAAGAGGCGATAACCCCAATGGAGATGCTCAATGCAGATGTCAACAGATACAAGGCCAGGGTCACATAGCCGTCATGTGAAAGAATTGGGCCGGTTATGCTAATGACACTCGGCTCTAACTCCCAAATGAGAAATCGCAGCACAGGTGTGGAGAAGACAAAGAGCGTAATTTCTCTATTGTCTCTGTCAGCGTACATTGGATTGCACTCGGATGATATCCGAGTGCAGTCCGATGTTTGACACATAGACTTGTATGGGTGCATGTAATCTGATCATCGGCTGCACCTGCAGCATGCTGCGATTGTTTTCTCATACCGGATCGGTATGAGAAAAAAATGGCAGATCTGCACTGACCCATAGAATAACATTGGACTGAGTGCTATCCGATAAAACATCACATAGCACTCAGTCGTGTTATACAGCTGTCTGACTGCGCCCTAAGGATATACAATTCAGTAAATGGAAAGCGCATTGCCAAGCAATGGAGGCTGTATGAAAGGCTCTTGGAAAGTACATAATGGTATATATGGATATATTCAGACAGCAATGCATTCTCAAAGAGCTGTCACAATTGATTAGACATTTCAGGAAACAGTTGTATCTTAATCTTTTAGCACTTAATGCCGACCAGACCAAAATGGTCAGTATGTGAATTATTGATGTGTTTGTCTGGTTAGATGTGGGTGGGGGTGAAGAACTTTTGAGATAAGTGGTCGCCAGGATGAAACTGTTCTACAGGGAAAGCATCAATATAGATTTTTTTTTTAATATCTGTGCGTGCATAAAGTATTAATGGATGTCATATCATAAACAGCAAATCTTAGAAACGTTTTGCGGCCAACATATGTAATAAAATTTTGCGTAGCCAAAAACAGTATTTGCTGAATACCTTCCTTTTTGTGTAAATTGTATATAAATTCACATAAGAGTGGTGATGGCAATTCTTATTAGGAAAACAAAAACTCCAGGAGACTTTGTGAGAGCAGTAAGCTATTGTGCCCAGCAGGTAATGAATGTATCCGGAGCCCCATGCTGTGCAGGTTATAAGTTGCTTTCTTTTGTATTCCCAGGTCGGGCTAAGACAACTTGACATGTCTCTCCTGTGTCAGCTCTACTCGCTGTATGAATCCATCCAGGAATACAAAGGCGCTTGCCAGGCCGCCTCCAGTGCAGACTGCACATACGCCATGGAAAACGGATATTTTGATGAAGAGGAAGAGTATTATCAGGAAGCCGGTGTCCTCCATAAAGGTGTTAGGGAGGACTCTGAAGGAAACCTCACTCTCTCAGTACCTCCTATTTCTAATGATGACTGGATACTGGAGAATATTTAATTTGCCATATGTCGGGAAGACAACTCCTGAATTTTTATAACCATGCTTTCCAGGAGTTTTTTTTTTTCTCCTCGAGGAAAGCCATTTCTTATCATTTAAGCATTTTTTTGCCATGTTTATACGGACCGTACTGTTCCTGATCACCATTGTTAGTGGTGATATTGCTATAAGCAATGCGAAACATCGTCCAAGTGCCTTTAACATCCAGAAGCACTTATATGAGAGGAAAGAATTTTTATACACCGTATACAATGAGTAGCGCTGGAGACTCAGTAGTAATAGGACATTAATTATACAGGCTTCCATCATCTGCCTTAAATCATTCATAGAGCAATGGCTTATATTATCAGTTTTTAGTAAATGTCAAGGAGACGCTCCGGCATTTCTTAGGACTGGAACGGTGAGCTCCTCTCTGATTGTGCCTCAGACGGGCTGAAAGGATATACAGATATCGTTTAATATTGATCGGACTAGGTCATTTTAATTTGTCATAGGACACACGTAATTCTGAAAGGATTGAGTGTGTAAAATGTCCAGTATACAATAACCTCAGTTCGTGGCCTTAATCCGTGTTGATGAGAACGCAGCCTAAGGCATAAATGCCACAGAAGAGTTTTTGATTATGTGATCCAAAGATGTCCACATACATTAATGTCCTACTAAAGCCTCTAGTCAGTATTTGTAAGATCAGGCGTGTAACATAAACGTTAGAAAGATTTTATACATTTTAAACATATATTTAATTGCACCCCTTCTGTGGTCATGGATTGATCATGACTTATAAATGCACAGTCCTGACCAAAATGGCCTTATAGAGGACTTGTTGGCTCTCCGGACATGTCTGTTCTTATAAATAATTATATTCCTCATAAGGGAATCTCTCTGGATCATCTAGTTACTCCTAGAAATGTATAAAGTGAGTAGGTGGTGCCCGTTGTGGGTGTGTCCTCAGTCTGTCCAATTAGTCGCAGACTCTAGTACACACCCTTTTCACAAAGACATGGTAACACCAAGCTGTCAATTTATTCATACATGTCCAGGAGGAATAACTGAGGGACGACACTCACCTATAACAAAAAAAAATGTTCCAGTATTGTTATTTTATGGGGATTTCCATTGTGTACTAAAATGGACCTGTCCGGAGAGGTGACTGATCCTCTCTGCATATGGATGTTTTCACTACCAAAAACTGCCTGTGTAGCTTATGTCTCTGAATTATCGGCAACCAAAAAATGTTAATAGTTCTGCAATGTCAGCTGTTTGTCAGATTACAATCCTAGTCCTAGTGACCTGTCAATCCGACGTGTCTGACTGTTGGTTGCTTTTGGCAACAGAATGGCTTTCATCACTAATATATTTGTATATGAGTTAAAGTATATATATATATATATATATATATATATATATATATATATATATATATATATATATATATATATATATATATATATATATATATATATATATATATATATATATATATATATATATATATATATATATGGAATTCACTGGTGATTTACCTGAAAATATTTATCGCTGGATCTTGAAAAATGTATTTTTAACTACATAGATTAGGGAGTCATTCTAAAGCAGAATACAGCGTTGCTATCTGCATCCTCAACATTTTTTGGGTTACAGTTCCCCGAAATGTCCCATTGAAATTGCCTTTTGAAATAAACTAATAAGTGCACATACATATAACAGGGTCTATTCACATTAACTGCAGCACATCTGAAGTTGTATTATGAGTAGTTTTGTTCCTGTTGCTCGTTCTGTCCTGTGTTTTATTCATTACAACGCTCCGTTCTACACTCATTAAACTGTGGGGCAGACAGCGGGTCTCCTCCATAAAAACCAGAGCAGACGCATGTCGGGGCACTGTCCGCCAATCAGATCACTTAGTATAGACCACTGCGAACAGTGATCGCTGGTATCTGATAGACCGCTCCATCCTTTTGTCTGCTGTCATACATGCAGTATATATATACACTTGTAAAGACCAACTCCTCACTTATCGTTAGTTTAATTTCTTGTGCGTTTCTTAAACTAGTGAGTTCAAACAGTGTTTAATGTTCTGTTGTTTGACACTTTATCTCATATGCTGCTTGTTTTACCCTTTTCTTATTTTTCTTATGCACTTTCCTGTAACGTGTGCTGGTTCCTTTATGTGCATGTTCCGCACATGTCCATATCACAATGATCCACTCCATACAGACGATTAATACATATGATTGCACAAAGACCACACATTGAGCCTGACTCATAGAAATGTCTATTTATGTATTTAGGACCTCAGCATTTCTTTTGCAATCAGCTAAGCAAAAAAACAATTTTTTTGTTATCTTGTGTTTATTTTGTGCGTATTTATTTAGACATGTTAATCGTCCATTTTCTCTAATAAAATAAAGTCATAGTTTGTGTTTGGTATATTTTATGTTTCAATTTGGAGTCATTGTAAGTAGTTATAAAGTTTCATGTCTGAGACTGGAATAAGAACACCTAAGGAGGATGTCATGCTATTTCCATATCGCCAATTCTACAGGAGTTATAGAAACGCTGTAGGAAAGCTGCGCCAAACTTCTGCATCAGCAGTGAATGGCTGACTTGGAATAACCCTTTAGAGCAACATTTCATCCTGATGAAGGAATCTTGATCCTGTTTTTTTTGCCGGAATTTCATGCATTTCACTCTCCCTTTCCCATATTTTATGTACTTAATCTTAGTTGATCCTAAGATCCCTTGTCATCTTACTATAGACCACTAATGTAGCCCGCTGCATCCACACACTTCAGATCTATTACCGTGCAGTAATGCACAGACTTAAGGGATACTTGTCATTTTAATTTTTATTACATAAATCAATAGTACACCTGAAAATAGGAAACTTTGTAATATATCTTATCAGAGAAATTTGCTTCTCTTTCTTTCAGTACTGATCAGTCATTATCAAAATTCTCAATTCCCAGGTAAAATCTGTATTCAGTGACAACAGATTGTTACATTACTGAGATAGGAGCTGACAGATACTACTCATAAGTTTCTGTACAGAAAGGAGGAGGGGCCTTTGCTTCTAGCTCCTCCCATCTCATAACCTGCGTACCACCACCATCATCCCGTCCCCTTGTCTCCGCTACATAAAGTTGAAAGTTGCTACTCATAAGATTATATGGAGAGGGGAGGGGTGAGGAAGAAGGATAAGCTAGATAAAAGGCTCCTCCCTCCACCTCTCCCTCCTGTCTACATAGGATGTTATCAGTAGCAGCTGCCGTCTCCTGTTTCAGAAATGTAACAATCTGTCTTCACTGAATACAGATTTTACCCATGAATTGAGAGTTTTGAAAATGAATGATCAATCCTGGGGTAAAGAGAAGCAGATTTTTTTTAATAAGAAATATTACAAATAGAAATGAGCAAATAAATTTGAGTGCAATTGAATTCTCAAATTATACAAAAAATCCACATTTGCCAAAATGCAGATTTTTTTTTTCTTCTTGTAATTTGCTTTTGCGCGGATTTAGCAAAATGACGGTCGCTGGCCTCTAGTTTTCTGAGCAGTAGTGGGCCATCTAAAGTTTAAAAAAAAAATCATAATCCTCACCACTTACCTTTCCAGCCTCACTGCTCTTCATCACCACCCATCCGCTCCACATCTTCTGATCCCCCGTCACTCGCAATGGAATCTTCTGGCCTCTTGCATTGTGCTGGATTTCTGGGTGTCATGGTCCCTGGATAGGTTCTGCGCATGAGCACGGAAGGTCATGACCCCATAGCAAGAGCATAATAAGGGACATTAAATTTGTGGAGCATAATTTATGTGAATTGAATAATTTTCTGGGACAAAATTTGCAAACAAGTGAATTCTGCCTGATCTGCTCATCCCTAATTACACATTTTTCTTATTTTCACTTGTACTATTGGTTTATGAAATAAATATTAAAATGATGGTTACTTTTTAAAGCTGATATGTCAGAAGATTTCACAACACAAACTGCACGCCTCACTAGATTTGTGTAATCTTGAAATTAAAGTCAGCATTTCTTTCAGAGACCAGCTGTATCATTCTGACATGGATTTGAATTTTATGTATAACCGCCTTATCAGGTCTAAGACCACTGTTAAAGGTAATCTTATTAATATGGGCATACAGGCAGAGGCGTACATTGTAATTCTATTTGGGTCCCCCCCCCCAGCCAAAAAAAATAATAATATTCAGCCAGGTCACAGAACAGCATATCTCACAACTTTGCAGCCTTTACAAAGTAACTTTCCTCCTATTGAAGCCTTAGATTCCCCTTTCATTGCACCTATAAAGTATGAGGTCAACAAAGGTGACCCACAAACACTGTGATACCCCCACAGTGAATTCCTCCACATGCACAGTATGATGACCCTACTGTACCCCCTCTACTTTCCTGACAAAATAGTGTGACCCGAATACAGTATGATCCCAAACTGACACACACACACACACACACACACACACACACACACACACACACACACACACACACACACACACACACACACACACACACACACACACACACACACACAGCCCTCCATGCAGTATAATGGGCCTACATTCAGTATAATGGCCCCCACACCTCACCACACTGTGTAATGGCCCCCACTAGCCCTCAAAACAGTATAATGGCCTCCACACAGTATGATGGACACCCATTTAATGACATTATCGCGCCCGCTGTGCTGAGAAGTCAAACGCAGAGGAAGAATGATAGAGGAGGAAGCGTCAGTTGATGCTCCCTCTTTCATCATTGAGTTAAACTTTAGCAGCATCCAGGATGCCGATACTGTTGAACTTGAGATGGGAAGGCGCCTGCGGTAGGCCCTATAGCAGCCTCATGGCCTGCCGCCACTGTATACAGGTTATAGATTGCTGAAAAAAGTCCTACCTGTATGCCTCATATCAGATGCCTTGTTATTGATGAATCATCTTATCACTTTTTGTAAATTACGTCTTCCAATCTATGGGGAGGACGCTGCCTGGAAGATAACTCTGCCTCCAGAGCTTATATTAAATAGATGGGGGAGTTACCAGTGTATTGTATGATGGCTGCTCTCTGCTCTCCTGATCTCACTGCAGAGCTGTGTGTGATTATACCTGACACATCTGTCAGTGCTTCAGCAGAGCTCAGAGAGTTGCAAAAAATGTGTTTGCAAGAATGAAAAGTTCATTTCTCCTGTTCTATGTTAGTTATTTATCTCACACTGGTAGCTTCCTCTTTCATTTATAATAAGCTCTGGAGGCAGAGTTATCTTCCATGTAACGTCCTCCCCATAGCCTGAAAAAGGTCATTTACATATAAGAAAAATGTAGATTTCTCTGGAATAAGACATCGGATCACAAATTTCAGGGTATCATTTTATTCAGCTTCCTATGACCCACATGCCCATATAGACTGCTCAGGAGGGTTGATCCTACTGACAGATTCACTTTAATATAAGAAGTTTGGATTGTCTATTGTTCCTGGCCATTCTATGACGAGCACCATGGACAAGGTAAGTTTAATTTAAGCTAATAAAAAATCTTTAAACTTTACGGGCTCCAGGAGGCCCTACACCTACTTCTAAGCCCTACCCACTTTTCAGAAAAATGATGCATAGAGGAGAGAGGAGGAACATCTTTGTTCTACAAATTTAAAGTGTGCTCCACGACTTCCAAAAAAATGTTTATGCCATAATTCTGGCGCGCAGCTCTATAAAATGCCCCATGGAATCCATTCAACAAATGTCCACTTTTGCCTGAAACAGTGTTTTCCAAACTCCAGTCCTCACAGGTCGTGTTTACAGGATTTCCTTAGTATTGCACAGGTGAGAATTCCTGATGCCTTGGTGATACTTCCACGACATCCCGAGGACACGACCTGTGGGGGGCCGTGAGGACTAGAGTTTGTGAAACGCTGATCTAGAACTACAAATGGAAAGCAGCAAGTGATTTATGAAAGTTGCTACATGCATTTTTGATATGCTATATAGTTTCTATGTCTGAGTAGTGTGTGATTTACTTTCCTATGTAGTGTTCCTTATCTCAAAAGATGTTGGCAGTACATTTTGGTTATTGCTGTGACTTATCATAGACCATCCATTTAAGATTGGACTGTCACCTGCAAAGTAGTAGGCAAGCATGCAGCAGCTCTCTGCTCTGGCTCATAGAGGGGGCTCCTAAATGGGAGACTTCCCTCTGATGTCCTAATAGGTTTTTAGAACAGCCCCTTTCATTTTAAGATGGTGCAAATGGATTCGCAGGACCTGATCTAGCAGCCACCTGAGTAGTCTCTGGCCATATGACGGGAGCCCAGCAAACCACCTACTACATGCCAGCATCTGCGGGTTTTTATTAGCTGTACGATGACATCGGGCCAGGCCAGCTAATCAAAAGAGGCGCTGGGGATGCTGTTCATAGGGCTCCTGTTTGGAGACCACAGATTACTGATGTGGCTGCTGGATCAGGTTTTGTGAATTGATTTTCAACATCTCTACTTTCATGATTTCTTGTGGCAAACCAGAGTCTCAATAATTTCTACGTATGCAGCCTGACAAGTCATGTGTAAAGAGATAAAGCTATGTCCTTGTCATGGCCGTATATGCCTTGGCAGCCGCTGACTGGTACTGGTTGCTAAAGTTGAGTTTACTGCCTACTAATATTCCCAAGTCTTTTTTAGAGAAAGTTTCTTTCTAAATAATATATATTTATACATTTTGTTTCCGTTTCCCAACTACATTTCCAAATTAAACTTTACTTGCCATTTTTCCATCAAGCCTCTAGCTTCCTAATATCCCTCTGTAATATTATATTATCCCCCTCCTCCAACACATAAAAGCTTCCAATATGTAATGTAACATTTAGGTTGTTGGATTTTTCCTCTCCATCTCTGTTTCTTTCTCTAGGGAAGCTCACTCAAGCATTCAGTTAATGTTCAGCCGAGTACAGATCTGTTACTGGACGAGTCAATGATTGTTCCAGTTATAACTGGGATCATAACAAATTGTAATGGTATTTCTACACAAATAGCACGATTTGCAATGTTTCCTCAAAATTCAAGTAATGTCTTGTGGAAACAATTTCACTCTAGTTTCCTCACATAAAAGATGTAACAAAGAAATGACTGAAAACAATTATATTTCAAAGTGTTTTGAATTTACTATGTCGGTATGCAAATTGCCTCTTCGGAGGAAAAGAGGACTTGTACTCTACAGCGCCACCTATTGGAACTAGCTATCCTACAAGTCACAATCAACCCATTAACGAGTCATGCAATATGACTTAGGATAAAAGCCAAATCAGAATCTCAATTTACAGACACGGTGTTTCGGGCTGTTGGCCCTCATCAGTGCAAAGTATGAGAACTGATTTGGCTAGGTGAGAGGCTCTGGACTGAGGTCTAAGGGGTAACGTTTCTCCTTATGGAGAGTGACACACGAGGGCTGGCATGTCAAGGTACGCAGGCTTATTTGCCATGCAATGCTCCTCTGGGAAATTTAATATGCAAATTGCCTCTTCGGAGAAAAAGAGGACTTGTACTCTATAGTAGAGATGAGCAGTGTTCGACTCGAACTGTTCGCCAATCTCAAATTCAAGCTGTTTTGGGCGGTGTTCGAGCCGTTCGACGAAACCGAACGATTTGAAAAAAATCCGGCTGTTCGAGGTTATGTTCGATAACTGTTCGTGCACTAAAATCGTAACTGGATTTTTTCACAGTAATGCTGATAATCAATGTTAATAGACAGTTTGAGTGTACAGCGGGCAGGGGGAGGGGCAGGGGATGGATCTCTGCAGACATAATGAAGATCTCCATTTTTTTTTCTTTCCTGCATTTACAGTGGGGAGGTGCAATCTGTCAGCCTATCAGCAGCGCACACACGGAGCGAAGTGCTTTTTTTTCACGCAAGCAAGGGCATGTGTCATTGGCTGTGTATGTCACATGTCCTTGCCCTATAAGACCCAGCCATTTTCCACGTCGCCACCATTTTCTCACTGCTGCAGCTGAGTGTTAGACGGCAATGCTGCTGCTGTGGGTGTTATACTTTCTAACTGTGTGAATTGCAAGCGAATTTGCTCTTACATAGACAGATAGGTTGGGAGTAGGGATTAGTTGTAATTGCAGCCCTTTTGAGGGCTAGGTTACAGCATTTCCTAGGACTTTTTGCCAGGCAGGTCTGTTTTAGTGCTGTGCAAGTGTTTTTCACAGCATTTGGCTAAATCTAGCTAAGCAAATCCTTTTGGGCCTCTTGCAGTGTGTGTTAGTCAGTGGAGTAGCCTATCTGTGTTGCAAGCTACACCACCTGTCTATGTAATACAAATTTTTTACTGCACCTAGCCAAGTAAAACCTTTTGGGCATAGTAGCAGTGTGTGGTACTCAATCTATTAGGCCATCTATACTAAGCTCCACCAGCTTTGAAATGAATAATAATTTTTAGCTGCATCTAGCCCGGAAAATAATTTTGGGCCTGTAGCAGTGTGTGGTACTCAATCTATTAGGCCATCTATACTAAGCTCCACCAGCTTTGAAATTAATAATAATTTTTAGCTGCATCTAGCCTGGAAAATAATTTTGGGCCTGTAGCAGTGTGTGGTACTCATTCTATTAGGCCATCTATACTAAGCTCCACCAGCTTTGAAATGAATAATAATTTTTAGCTGCATCTAGCCCGGAAAATAATTTTGGGCATAGTAGCAGTGTGTGGTACTCATTGTATTAGGCCATCTATACTAAGCTCCACCACCTGTGTATGTAATAAAATTGTTTTACTGCTTCTAACCCAGCCAATCCTTTTGGGCTAATACCACAGTTTGGCCACTCAGCTCTGCTCGGTTTCCATCCATCTTTTTTTGTGCAAACAACTACAGAGTTGTCAATTAGTTAAAAACCAAAATGAGTATCAAAAGGCCTGCTGCTGGTGGAAAGGGGAATAGGCGTGTTGGGAAGGGAAAAAAAGGTTGTGTCCTTGGGGTAGGTGTTAAAGCAACAGTAACATCTGCAGAAGAAAGACCATCTTCCAGCCAAACTAAGATGTCTACTTCTTTTCGTGGACAATATGATCCGATCCCTTTCTTACGGCCACGCCCATCGCTACAACTTCCAGATGAGGCACAAAAACAGCAGGTGCTTCAATGGATATCAAGTGCTCCTTTAAGTGGGCTCTCCTCCACCTCAACTTCAACATCACAAATACTCCAGTCCTCAGAGGTTTCACCTCAATCGCACTTGCTTTCTCATAGCTCCCAAGTCTCCAACTGCCCGTCTGAGTATGGGGTAGCACAGATGGTTGAGTCTGCAGAGCTGTTTACTCATACTATAGCCTGGGAATCAGAGGTCTGCTCCAGAGCTTCTGTGAATCCAGACGAGGAAATGATCTGCACTGATGCCCAGCATCTTTATGAGTCGGATCCAGGGCCAGATGAAGAAGGTTCTGAGCATAATGTAGACCCTCGTTCCCAAACTGTAACTCCTGTTGGTGGAGACAATGATGAAGACGATGATGAGACTCAAATACCTGATTGGAGCGACAACTTGAGTTTTCGGTCAGGGCAGGAAGAGGTTGGCTCTGAGGACGACGGATGTGAGAACACATAGGGTGATGATGACGAGGTTGGAGATCCCACTTACTGTCAACCCACAGTCAGCCAGTCGATGAGGTCAGCAGAGGAGGTGGAGGAGGATGCTAGTGACGACGAGGTTAGGTTGCGCCTTCCTGGACAGAGACGTAGTACTGGAAGCACGTCAACAACTGCATCCTCAAACACAACTGTGCCTCTGACCACAAGTCGTGGTGGCTCTTCAGGTCGCATGGGCTCTAAGCCTTGCATAGCCTGGGCATTTTTTCAGATCGATAAGGATGACCTAACTCGTGTTATCTGTAACATTTGTCACCAAAAGCTAAGTAGAGGCCAAAAAATCCATAGTTTGAGTACTTCATGCATGAACCGTCACATGGATATGAAGCATAAGTTGCAGTGGGAAGCTCACTGTGCTACAATGCGGCCTAGCGGGCCGGGCCAACCACCGTCTGCCATATCTTGTGCATCCGCGGCCTCTTCATCCTCTGTGACTGGGGGGACAGCAGTCACACATGTTTTTGGACGCAGATCAGCCACCTCTTTACCTGCAACAGCCAGTGTGATTGGCAGGTCATCATTTCATTTGGAAGTGGAAACACCAACTGGTGTTGAGCACTCTCCGACATCGAGAGCACCACCTTTGGATCAAGGCAACCTAACTTTTCCGCCTGCATCTTCCTCACAGACCGGCAGTTTGCCGGGGAAACCCTACTCAACCCCGTCTAAGCACAATAGCCAGCCCTCGGTCCCTCAGATGTGGACAAGTAAAAGACCATTTCCTCCTAGCCATGAGAAAGCTAAGAGGTTGAATTTCACCATCTGAAAGCTCTTGGCTACAGAAATGCTGCCTTTCCACCTGGTGGACACAGAGGATTTTCGAGACCTTATGTCCGTCGCAGTGCCCCAGTACCAGATGCCCAGTCGGCACTACTTCTCAAAGAAAGGTGTGCCTGCGCTCCACCAGCATGTCGCACACAACATCACCGCTTCTTTGAGAAACTCTGTGTGTGACAGGGTGCATTTCACCACAGACACTTGGACGAGTAGGCATGGACAGGGGCGTTACATGTCTCTGACTGGGCACTGGGTAACTATGGTGACAGCAGGACAAGGGGCTGCTGTCCAAGTCTTGCCGTCCCCACGAGTTGTACGTCAATCCTCTTTATCTCGAAGTTCCTCCACTGCTTCTGCCTCCTCAACCTCCTCTCGGTCCTGCACCTGCACCCAAAGCCTGTCTGGTAATGCCACCCGCTTTCTAACTGCGCAGAAGGAATCCTGCACACCTCCTTACTATGCTGGCAGCAGGGCTCAACGTCATCAGGCGGTTTTTACTTTGAAATGTCTGGGAAATGTGAGTCACACAGCTGAGGAGTTGTGGTCAGCTCTGGAGAACCAGTTTCATGAATGGTTGTCTCCACTGGACCTGCAACCAGGGAAGGCCGTGTGCGACAATGCTGCAAACCTGGGTGCGGCCCTTCGCCGGGGCAATGTCACACACGTGCCTTGTATGGCTCACATGTTGAACCTGGTTGTCCAGCAATTTTTAGCCCACTATCCCGGACTAGATGGCCTTCTGCAGAGGGCACGGTCGCTGTGTGCTCACTTCCGCCGTTCGCATCCCGCAGCTCAGCGACTTACATCTCTACAGAAGTCGTTGGGCCTGCCACTTCACCGGCTGAAATGCGATGTGCCGACACGGTGGAATTCAACTCTGCACATGTTGCAGCCACTGTGGCAGCACCGACAAGCCTTGGTGCAATACGTTGTGACGTATAGCCTGGGCCAACGAGATCCAGAGGTGGGGCAAATCACGCAGGAGGAGTGGTCTCAGATCAGGGACCTATGCACCCTTCTGCACAGTTTTGAAATGGCGACGAAGATGTTTAGTGCTGACGATGGCATAATCAGCATGACTATTCCAGTGATTTACATGCTGGAGCACACGTTAATCAGAATTCGGAGTCAGGTGGTGGGACAAGAGGAGGTGGAGGAAGTAGAGGAGGAGGAGTTGTACGCGGAAGGGCTAACATCTGCAAGGTCCAGACGGCAGCACCAAGGCGGCAGGCATGGGAGGGTGGGGGAGAGGGATTAACTAGGGCGCATGGTAGCAGCCAAACTGTTGAGGAAGGTCCAGGAGCCGAGGAAGAAGTGGAGGACAAACAGGCGATGGGCATGGAAGACTCATCAGATGAGGGAGACCTCGATCACATTTCTGTTGTGCGAGGTTGGGGGGAGAGGGCAGAGGAAGGAAGCATGATTCTTACCTCGCCACCAACACAACAGGGACTTGGTACTCCTGGATGCGCAAGACACATGAGTGCCTTCTTGCTGCACTACCTGCAACAAGACCCTCGGATTGCCAGAATTCGAAATAATCCTGACTACTCGGTTGCCACACTCTTAGATCCCCGGTACAAAAGTAAATTTGCAGAAATAATTCCTGCCATAGAAAGGGATTCACGCATGCAGGAGTATCAGCAGAGACTGTTGCAGAATCTTACATGTGCTTTTCCACAAAACACCAGTGGTGCACGTAGTGAATCTCACAGTTCTAACTTGCCAACCGTGGGACTGTCGAGTCTTCAGCACTCAAACTGTAACAGAAACACAGTATCTGCTGGTAACAGTAATTTTGTGCAATCATTTCACCACTTTTTTAGCCCATCCTTTGCAAGGCCACAGGAGACAAGAAGTCTGACACATAGTCAACGCCTAGAGACGATGGTACAGGAGTATCTCCAAGTGAACATCGAAGCCATGACTGTGTCACTGGACCCTTGCTCATTTTGGGCTTCCAATCTGGAAAAATGGCCTGAGCTCGGCACTCACACCTTGGAGATCTTGTCGTGCCCCGCAGCCAGCGTTCTCTCAGTGTGTTCAGCGCTGCTGGTGGTGTGCTGACAGATAAGCGCACGCGGCTGTCCACTGACAATGTAGACAGACTCACGTTCATAAAGATGAACAAATCATGGAACCGCAAGGACTTTTCTACTCCTGTGTCATCCTGGGGAGAGTAAAAGCTTGAGGATTTGGTAAAATCACCTCACCAACCGTTTTAAGTAACTCTGGGGCAATTGATGCCACTTAAGTGGTGTCTGTGCCACAAATTTTTGGAAAAAATGGAGACTCTTTTTGGAGTCCCCTTGCTGTGCTTTACGTGACGTTGGCATCGTCAATTACAGGTGGGTTGGGTCTCCCCCCCCCCCCCTTTTTAACCGTAAGAAACTACATACAATATGGCTTGGGGTAACACAGATGGTTGAGTCTGAAGAGCTGTTTACTCAGAGGTCTGCTCCAAAGCTTCAGTGTCTGCTAGTCAGTGTAGTAGCCCAGCTGTGAAGCAAGCTGCACCGCCTGTGTATCTAATAATAATTTTTAACTGCATCTAGCCTAGGCAGACTGTAGGGACCCCCAACCAAACCCAGATTCTCAGCCCCCCTACCGCCCCCCTTTCATTGACAATACAATCATGTAACTCTTACAACTGGATGGGTGAGGATCGGTCACAGCTTTATTAACTGTTTATACTCATGACATTAGAAAGGCATTTTATTTCTAAAATAATTCAGCTTGTTGCAGCATGCCCTTTGTCTCCACACCGGCAAGTTGGCCAACAAGTGTAACTCTCCAACATGTCCTTTCTATTTCCAGGCCACGGAGGATCTGCATACTCGTATGCAGGACTCTGACCCCCATCCATCACTCTTAACGCTTGTTCCACTCCGTCCTGGAGTCCTGACAGGAATATGTCCAGTCCAATATCCATTAAGTGAACAACGTCGGGCCATATGAGGCCTGCTTTATCTCCTTCCAGTTGTCGGTGTCGTATCACTACACCGCCTCTGTCTCTTATAAATTTTGCCATCCAAATATTTATTTGCCGTCTTGTCCATTCAATGGCCGTGATGTCTAGGGCACCTTGCCATACCGCTCTCGGCACAATCTCTGACCATACTATAGTTATTTTTGTGAAAAATTCTCTGAAGCGCTCAGTGTCTAGTTTCATTATTGCCATTAGTTATGCGCTCTTGTGATAACCTATGTCGTTTCCCCCAGCCTGTATAACTAAGATGACCGGACCTCTTGCCTCTCTCCCTACCTTGATTACCTCCATTAGTACCTGTGGCCACTGCAGGCCTCTAATACCTCTCCAGTTGAAATATGTGTTATGAAACTCAAATTTCCTCCCGCCTGGGCGGACTTTCGCCTTTTTTCTGCACAATATATATATGAGTGGCCTATCACCCACACTGTTGGCTTAGCGTCACCTGTAAAAGAAACAAACCACGTTAGGATAGCAAGTCCGGTCTTATGTATCTCGCCAAACACGTGGATCACCATCTCCCTATCCTCTGAACTTCCGTTTCTGACAGCCCTGATCTTGCTGCTTCCGTGGCCGCGCCTATGCGGAATGAGTGTGTCCCATAATTTTGGGGTGGTTCCCTGACGATGTTAGGCATTTATTAAATATAGCTTGGAACTGGTATCTTGATAATGGCGTTCCATCAATGTGTGATAGGAAGAAATTACTTTGTGATCTGATGGTTATATATGTTTTTACTATTGTTACCTGACTCAGCGTACCGTTTGAGGGTTGTAGAAGTACCCAAGTGCCCCTGCCCGCTGGAACCGTTTTAGATTTGCGTATGTGACTCGCCCTCTGGGCCTTGGGGCACTCGGAACCGGGCTTCAGTGCAATGATGGGGGTAGTTGTGGCAACCCGATCCCGTGGCTCAGGGTGGTCAGACTAAATGCTGTGGCAGTCTATTTTTAGATTTAGGAATGTCCGACTACGCCACCCGTGGATTGCAGCTATTATGAACCGCCGCTGCAAGGCAGTCCACTGAGGCTGATGGTGTGTGCAGCTGAGATAGTATAACTCCCCACGGGAAGAGTGTAGCCCCAGGGCAGTGTAGTAGGATGCTGGGGGTGATGGTGCAGGCGCAGCATAAATCACACAGAGTCAGTGATGCAGTCCAGGGTCTTTTACTCACAGTTGTTATCCGAGCCACTTCTGCCGGCAATGACTGCCCGAGCCGTGCTGCGTCCACCAGGTGAGGAGCTCGGTCAACCCCCAGGCAATTCAGGAGTATGGCACAAGACCCCCTTTTATCCTTTCTCTGGCCTCTCGTGCCCCACCAGTGACCACACTTCTCTCCAGCTGCCTCGGGCCTTCTCTTGGTGAAACCTGTCGCCGGTTTCCCTGACACTACACTGTGTTCCAAATTATTATTCAAATAATATTTTCTCAGATTTTCACAAATTACCTATATGAATTGCAGTCATTGTAATTTTCCAGTCAAATAACTATTAGAGTACAATTGAAAGGTTTTTGTACAAACTGCCTATGGTAACAGTATATTTTTTAAAAAAATAAAAAACTCAAACTGCACTCAAAATGCATGTTCCAAATTATTATGCACAGCAGAGTTTTCAACCTTTTCATTTTAATAAAGAACAAAAAAATGGTCATTTTTGAAATTATAAGCATTAGCAGGTTATTACAAACTGAAATCAAACAGTTTTCAACTCAAAACTTTATTCTAGGTGATGTTACATTTGCACATAGGACCGCTTGTTCGAAAGGAGCTTCTGAACTCTCTCGTCCATTGAATTTGTCAGGTTTTGGATGGTTTCTGCTTCATTTGTTTTGCATGAGGACAGAATACCCTCCCAGAGCTGTTGCTTAGATGTGAACTGCCTCCCGCCATCATAGACTCTACTTTTGATGATGCTCCAGAGGTTCTCAATGGGGTTGAGGTCAGGGGAGCATGGGTGCCACACCATAAGTTTGTCCCCTTTTATGCCCATATCAGCCAGAGATGCAGATGTGTTATGTGCAGCATGAGACGGTGCATTATCATGCATGAAAATGATCTTGCTGCGGAATACACGGTTCTTCTTCTTGAATCATGGCAGGAAGTGCTGTTTGAGAAACTCAACATACATTATGGAGTTCATCTTTACCCCTTCAGGGATCCTAAAAGGGCCGACAATCTCTCTCCCCATGATTCCAGCAAAAAACATTACTCCACCTCCTCCTTGATAGCGCCGTAGCCGTGTTTGCATGGGGTGTCCATCAACCAGCCATCCTCCACTCCATCCATCTGGACCATCGAGATCATTTCATGCATGATAATGCACCATCTCATGCTGCACATAACACATCTGCATCTCTCGCTGCTATGGGCATAAAAGGGGACAAACTTATGGTGTGGCACCCATGCTCCCCTGACCTCAACCCCATTGAGAACCTCTGGAGCATCATCAAAAGGAGTGTCTATGATGGCGGGAGGCAGTTCACATCTAAGCAACAGCTCTGGGAGGGTATTCTGTCCTCATGCAAAACAATTAAAGCAGAAACCATCCAAAACCTGACAAATTCAATGGACGAGAGAGTTCAGAAGCTCCTTTCGAACAAGGGGTCCTATGTGCAAATGTAGCATCACCTAGAATAAAGTTTTGAGTTGAAAACTGTTTGATTTTAGTTTGTAATAACCTGCTAATGCTTATAATTTCAAAAATGACCATTTTTTTGTTATTAAAATGAAAAGGTTGAAAACTCTGCTGTGCATAATAATTTGGAACATGCATTTTGAGTGCAGTTTGAGTTTTTTATTTTTTTAAAAATATACTGTTATCATAGGCAGTTTGTACAAAAACCTTTCAATTGTACTCTAATAGTTATTTGACTGGAAAATTACAATGACTGCAATTCATATAGGTAATTTGGGAAAATCTGAGAAAATATTATTTGCATAATAATTTGGAACACAGTGTATGTGGTGCCTTCCTAGTGGGTCGCACCAATAGATGATCACGACCTCCGGTCTTTGGCTGAGGGATAATTTACCTCCACCAACTTGGGAATCCAGTACCCTTATTCTGCCTGACCCTTCACCCGATATCTCGTGGGTTCTTAGGGTCCCTTCTGCCTTCTTGTTTCTGGAGCCTTTCTACTCCTCTTTCTCTCCACCTTTCTTCCTTCCTTCTCCTTCTCCTCTTCTCCCTTCTGGCTCCGGCCTTCACCCTAGGCCTGCCTCGTGGAGCTGAGCTCAGGCTGAGCCACAGCTCCCTGTCAGCTCTCTCTGGCTGAACTACTTCTCTGAACCGAGCTCCCTCCTAAGATGGCCCCCAACTTTTTATCTGCTTCTCTGTGTTGAGCTCAGGTGACCAGCACCCAATGAGCTCCTTCCTATGCTCCAGAAACCGTCCCCTTCTGCTCCTACATCACTGGGTTCTCTCCCCACTCCCCACTCCAGCCAGGGACATGGTCAGTTGTGCCTGCATATATATAAATGGGGGCACCGTCGAGCTGTCCCCCAGAAAGGAGGAGTGTGTATGTATGTGTGCAGCTAACTGAGCCCTGGTCCACACTCCATCCTTACCTGGGAGTGGAATATCACACCTCTGGTTGAGGTGCAATACCCCTGTAGCAACCGAACAATCGGGGCGCTACATATGCGTAGACGTATTGCATTATTGGCTATGACTACGTCCTGGTGTAATAAGCCTCCACTGGTGGTAATTTTGGATTGAGGGACTAATTCGCTTATGCATAGCGCCCCGCAGAAGGCGATCGCAAATGCAGTAGACAGTAGTGTTGCTTCGAATTGTGAGTGTCATGTTAATGGTGTTAGGGATATGATGTGAGAAATCAGTTTTAGTGACACGGAACGGGACGTCTACACTCCTGACTTTGCTGACCCCTTTTCCACCCTTTTATGGATTGTCTGATAATGAATCTCTTTGTCACATCTCCCCAATTCATTAGTTGGAAGTGAAATGCTACTCCGGTCAGCCAACGCTGCGCTGACGCCGCTGATATGCCCCTCATCATTAGCTGGTGGAGAAATTTTATGGTGACTTGTAATCTTGCTTGTTCACATTGGTCAACCCGTCTGCCTGCTACTAGTCGTGTCCACTGTTCCCATGCCTTACCGTATGCTTGCCACATCGACGGGGCAACTGACGCTCTGATTAATGGCATCAACTATTCGCCACTAGATACCATAGGGAGGCTGGGCAACTGTTACCCGATGGGTGGGCGTTGGGGAGGAGCTCTGTGAAAATCAGCCAATTGAATTGTGACAAAGCGTTAGCAGCAGCGTTAGACGCCTCAGCATCGTGGCTAGCGCGGACCCATACATTGTGTTTTAGGCACAGGAATGCTAGCCGGCGTAGTAGGCCTAGCACTGGGAGAGACGATGATGCCATATTATTAATGAAGTGCGCTAGGCTGGTGTTTTTTGTTATGAAGAGTATATTTTTGTTAGCCAGGCGCGCGCCCCATATTTCTATTGCTACCACTATTGGAAACAGTTCCAGGACTGTCTGTTTTTTTGTCAGCACTTGTTCTGCCCAATACGGAGGCCATAAGCTTGTGCACCATTGGTTATTTAGTATCGCTGCATATCCGCCTGATTCTGCCGCCCCGGTGAATAATCTTAGTTCAATGTTGGACTGTTCTGCTGACATAAATAACGTGTGACCGTTGAATGATTATAAGAAGGTTTTCCACACCTCTAAGTCCGCCCGTAGCTGCCTGCTAATTCTGATTGTATGACTCGGTTTAGATGCCCCTTTTGTTGCGGGCGATAAATGAAAAAAAAAAAACCTTCCGACTGGCATCACCCGGCTCGCAAACACAAGGAGACCTAGTAATACTTGCATCTGCTGTAGTGTTACTTTCCATACTGCGCAAAAAACCTAGATCAGGTGTAATGTTTTGGTATTTTTTCCCATGGGAGGCGGAACAACCTTGCTGTGGTGTCGATTTCGATGCCTAAGAACAATATCTTTGTTGTGGGGCCTATGTTTTTGGTTGGGCATAATGGGACTCCAAACCGACGGGACATGTTTGTGAATTTGTTGAGTAAGGGGCAGCGAAAGTGGATGACCAATCGTCACGGCCCGCGGAGGGGCCACCACAGTCAGTGAATCCTTCCTTATTTAGTATAGAGTCTATCAATACTTTGGGCGTAGTAGCCCAGCTGCGAAGCAAGCTGCACTGCCTGTGTATCTAATAAGAATTTTTTACTGCATCTAACCCTGCCAATCATTTGATAGTATTGCTAGCAGCAGAGTCGCATGGGCTCTAAACCTTGCATAGCCAGGGGCATTTTTTGATATGTCTAAGGATGACCCAACTCATGTTATCTGTAACAATTGTCACCAAAAGCTAAGTGGAGGACAAAAAAACAATAGTTTGAGTACTTTATGCTTGAACCGTCACATAGATATGAAGCATAAGTTGCAGTGCGAAGCTCACTGTGCTACAATGCAGCCTAGCGGGCCGGTCCAACCACCATCTGCCCCACCTGTGTCATCCTGGGGAGACTAAAAGCTTTAGGATTTTGGAAAATCACCTCACCAACCATTTTAAGCAACTCTGGAACAATTGATGCCACTTAAGTGGTGTCTGTGCCACAATTTTTGGAAAAAATGGAGACTCTTTTTGGAGTCCCCTTGCTGTGTTTTACATGACGTTGGCATCGTCAATTCCAGGTGGGTCGGGTCTCTACCCCCCCTTTTAACCGTAAGAAAGTACATACACTATGGCTTGGGGTAACACAGATGGTTGAGTCTGAAGAGCTGTTTACTCATACTATAGCCTGGGAATCAGAGGTCTGCTGCAAAGCTTCAGTGTCTGCTAGTCAGCGGAGTAGCCACCGCCTGTAGATCTAATTACAAATTTTTAACTGCATCTAGCCCAGGCAATACTTTGGGCCTAGTAGCAGTGTCTGCTAGTCAGCGGATTATCCCAGCTGTTAAGCAAGCTACACCACCTGTAGTTTGGACACTTAATTTTTTCAAAGGAAATGCTTCGGGCCCCCGGGACACTCAGTGAAGAGCATCGGGGGAGGCACCCCAAGGCACAGGAGCTGGGACTGGCGGTAGGACGCCTTGCGGTGGACCGCCAAGCTCGATCCTTATAAAAGCTTTTTAACTGCAGCAGCTTTAGTGGACGCTACTGGAGCTGGAATTATCACGGCTGCTGTCATCAGACTTGCCCTCCAATAGATCCTTGTAAAAGAATTTAAAGTGTACTCATTCAAATTAGAGAGACAATTTAAATTACAGAGCTTAGACCTGCCTCCACCGCGGGGGGGCTCGACCCACCAGCGGACAGGCACCAGTATTGGGAGAGGGGGGCTGGCCGTCAGGGTCCATCGCAGCTCTGGCACAAACCCGGCGACACGGAGGTCGCACGGGCAGGAACGGACTGGCCGTGTCGGCTTCTCACTTTTTTGGTTTTAGAAGGGCATGACATGCCTATATCTGTGTCTCCCCCTCCTTTTACTCCTCCACCTCTTTCTTTTCGCATGACTATATTTACTTGTCACTTTTCCATGTGTTAGTTGTGTCTTCTGAGCAGTTTGTCAGGTTTTGGACACCTTTGAAGGTGTTTTCTATGTGTTTCTATGTGTTTTTGTTTGCCTGCCATTGGTTTTAACGGTGTTCGACGAACAGTTCGGCGAACATACCGGTGTTCGACGAACCGAACCGAACCCGAACACTACGGGGGTGGCTCAACACTACTCTATAGCACCACCTATTGGAAGTAGCGATCCTACAATGTCGGTACAATTTTTTTAGAATACTTCATTCTACAGAAGTGGTGGGGAATCTCTTGTCTGCCAAGGGCCATTTGGATACTGATACCATCCTTCGGGGGCCATACAAATTGCACACTAACTCTGCCCACAAAATACGTCCTGGCGCTGGCACTCGTGTCAGGACGTAAGTCACGTAAGCTTTTATTGCACGAACCTCTGCGCTCATTAGTGAACACCTGAGTGTGCGTGCTCACTGAGCAAGACGAAATTAAGGAGCCAGCAGCAATCAAAATACAGCTAACGGCCCAAGGACTGTGATCTCGGGGAATCGGCCAGGAGCCGGATAAAAGGTCATCGAGGGACAGATAAAAGGTGATCGAGGACCGTAAAGGCCCAGATGCCTGAGGTTAACCACCCCTGCTCTACAGAATAGCTAAGATTAAGTATGAAGTCATATATGCATGCCTTGAGTGCTGGTAACTTTCCAATACACTGGGGGCATGTTGGGTGGCTTAGGTTCTGCATTATTATATATGAAGTATGATAGTCAATATCTTACAAATTGAGCACTAAGATATTTCATTATGTCTTTAGATATTTAATTGGATCTAATTCAATGGGGTAGTATTGAGGGGAGGACACAGGGGCAGTTGCCCTGAGCACCAAAATCATAGGGGGCCCCTGAGCTCTGAAAACTTACAATGTAGTTGGGACTCCACAAATGGGGCATCAACAAAAACATTCTCAGATATACTAAACATTTGACAGTATGTGTATGTATAATATATATATGAAAAAAATAGTAGAAACAGCACTCCAAAAATAGATGATTTATTAGCTCAGCAAGAGCTGTAGCAACGTTTCGGCTGAATACAGCCTTTTTCAAGCTTGAGGGCAAAGTGGCAAAGAAAAAGCCATATCTGAGACTGGCTAATAAAAGGAAAAGATTAATATGGGCAAAAGAACACAGACATTGGACAGAGGAAGGTTGGAAAAAAGTTTTACGGACAGACGAATCAAAGTTTGAGGTGTTTGGATCACACAGAAGAACATTTGTGAGACGCAGAACAACTGAAAAGATGCTGGAAGAGTGCCTGACGCCATCTGTCAAGCATGGTGGAGGTAATGTGATGGTCTGGGGTTGCTTTGGTGCTGGTAAAGTGGGAGATTTGTACAAGGTAAATAGGATTTTGAATAAGGAAGGTTATCACTCCATTTTGCAACGCCATGCCATACCCTATGGACAGCGCTTGATTGGAGCCAATTTCATCCTACAACAGGACAATGACCCAAAGCACACCTCCAAATTATGCATGAACTATTTAGGCAAGAAGCAGGCAGCTGGTATTCTATCTGTAATGGAGTGGCCAGTGCAGTCTCCAGATCTCAACCACAGTGAGCTGTTGTGGGAGCAGCTTGACCATATGGTACGCAAAAAGTGCCCATCAAGCCAATCTAACTTGTGGAGGGGCTTCAGGAAGCATGGGGGGAAATGTCTCAAGATTACCTCAGCAAATTAACAGCTAGAATACCAAAGGTCTGCAATGCTGTAATTGCTGCAAAGGGAGCATTCTTTGACGAAAGCAAAGTTTGAAGGAGAAAATTATTCTTTCAAATAAAAATCATTATTTCTAACTGTAACATACCTGGCGGCGTCCTTGCATAGTGGTCCATCTCCCACTGTGCAAGAGCGCGCACTTGATCTCCTGTCCAGAATGTCTCTCTGGCTTCCCTCCATGCTGTCGGTTTGTGTCTGTTTCTGCTGCTTAAGGGCGGCGCCCGATCACTTCCTGCTTTTTGTACCTGCTGTGGGTCACACCTCTTGTGCGTCATCAGCCTATTGCTGTCTGTCACCTGGTATATAGCTCAGCTGCGCCCATCTATCCCTGCCTGAGCATAGTGTTTCTTTCAGTATGTGCTTGCACTCTGAAGGTGCCAGGTCCCGTTCTGTGTTCTCTTGTCTGCCTATCCTGGAGGCTGTATTTCCAGGCCTGTCTGAACACGCTCCTAGCCTGTTCCTCCTGCCTTCTAGGGGCCGATTACCTAGACCTGTTCCTGTATCTTGTCTGACCTGTCTGAACACGCTCCTAGCCTGTTCCTCCTGCCTTCTAGGGGTCGATTACCTAGACCTGTTCCTGTATCTTGTCTGACCTGTCTGAACACGCTCCTAGCCTGTTCCTCTCGCCTTCTAGGGGCTGATTACCTAGACCCGCTCCTGTATCTTGTCTGTCCTGTCTGAACACGCTCCTTGCCTGTTCGTCCTGCCTCTCTGGGGGCCGTATTCCCAGACCCGCTCCTGTATCCCGCTGCAGTGTCGGTCTCCTCCGTACACTCAGTTCCAGTCTGAACTCTCTCCTATCCTTTACCTGTTTTGCCTCTATGTCCGTTCCCTTCCTTTTTCTGCAGAGTCTGAACTCGTACCTAACTCCTGCTTGTTGTCTCTGTACTCCCGTTTGTGAGTTTGTGGTCCACTCGCTACTTCACTGCAAGTACCCTGTGGGTGTCTGGCTCTGCCTTTCCCTTCCTGTCTGTTCCGTGTGAACAGAGCCCTGTCCCCCCTACTCAGCCTAGCCTGCTCTGACTCCTTTGCTCACCGCTCCGGCGGTTCTAGCCTGCTCTGACTCCTTTGCTCACCGCTCCGGCGGTTCTAGCCTGCTCTGACTCCTTTGCTCACCGCTCCGGCGGTTCTAGTCTGCTCTGACTCCTTTGCTTACCGCTCCGGCGGTTCTAGCCTGCTCTGACTCCTTGCTCACTGCTCCGGCAGTCCTGTCCTGCCCTGCTTCTGCCCGCTGCTCCGGCAGTCCTGTCCTGCCCTGCTTCTGCCCGCTGCTCCGGCAGTCCTGTCCTGCCCTGCTTGTGCTCGCTGCTCCTGCAGCCCTGTCCTGCTCTGTTCTTGCCCACCGCTTCGGGCGTTCCCTCTCTGCTGTGGTTGTCTACCGCATCTGCGGTTCTGTGACCCAGTCTGTACTGGGTCTTAACCTTTCTGTGCTTCAGCCCGTCCTTTCGGCCAGTACCTCCTTGCCTGCATACTCGCCTGTATCCACCCATCTGCATACCTGCCGTGTTTGCTTATATCCACCAGTCTGTGCCAGCCTAACCTGCCTGTTCCTGAGTCCCAGTGTGTACTGGGTCCTATCCCGCCTGTGTTCCTACCTGCTAGTGCCTCCCTGTCTGCACTCTAGCTGTGCTTGCCTGTACCCCTCTACCTGTATTGTTCCTGAGTCCCAGTGTGTACTGGGTCCTATCCCGCCTGTGTTCCTACCTGCTAGTGCCTCCCTGTCTGCACTCTAGCTGCGCTTGCCTTTACCCGCCTGCCTGCATACCAGTCGTGCCTGCCTATACCCTCCAGTCTGTGCGCCAGCCTAACCAGCCTGATCCAGTAATCCCTGTGTGGGTCAACCCCCGTGTCCGGAGTTTGACCTGGAGTAGCACCTGGTCCCTCTGCCCGGTTTCTCCCTGGTGCACTGGCGTCGTATGCTGTCGTGCCATCTTGGTCGGATCGGCCAGATACTTAGTCACGCCCCTCCAGGCACTCTCCGGTTCATGGTCCAGTGGAATCACTACAATCACACGCACACGCCGCTCAGCCCGGGCGTGTGCATAACAGCATGCTCAGGCCATGGTTCCCGTTGAGCCCCACGGCCTTCGCTCTCTGAGAAGTTTTCCAGCGAATACATGCATTAAAATAAATAAATAATTTTTTTTTCCTTAGCTGAGTTCCAGGCGAATTACGCACCGTCCAGATGGATCTATCAGCTCTCGTTCCTGCGGATCCGCCACGTTACTATGGGGATCCAAGACAGTGTCGTGCATTTGTGGAGCAATGCATGCTACACTTTAAGGCCTACCCTCTCTATTTTCCTTCCGATTGGGCTAAAGTGGCCTTTATGATTGACTACCTAGCGGGTGATGCCTTGAAATGGGTCACCCCCCTATGGGAAGCATGGGATCCTGTCGTCCTTGACCTGCAGGCCTTCCTGGTGGCCTTTCGTATGGTCTTCGAGGACCCTAACCCTGAAGCCCCTGCTGAAGCTTCACTTCCCAATATCCCGGAGCAGCCCCGACGGGTAATGTGTGTGGGTAGCGCAATAGTCCTCCAGCCCAATGAGACTACTGCCCACCCAGAATCCTCACAGGGTGACTACGCTTTCCGGAATACTTCTCCCAACCTCAAGAGGCAGTCCAGACGTGCTAGACGTAGAGGCAAGCCGTCACGCCAGGGTCTGTCCTCCCTGAGACCTCCTGACCCCAACCTTGAAGTCCCTACTGAAGCTTCATCTCCCTGTATCCCGGAGAAGCCCCAACGGGTAATGTGCGTGGGTAGTGCACCAGTTCTCCTGCCCGAAGAGACTTCTGCCCATCCAGACTCCACACAGGAGAACTTCCTGCACCCGGCATCAGATGCTTCACCCACTTTAACCGGTGTGCATGTCCAAGGATGCTCCAAAGCTGTGGTTACCTCAGAGTCTGTGCACCTCTACTACCTGGTGGAGGACCCCCTGTTGCCTCCTGAATCCTCCGGGATACCACTCGATGACAAATGGAGAGAGACTTCTCTACACCCGGTACTCGATACTTTGTCCGCTTCGTCCTGTGAGCCTGACAATGGGTACCCCAAAGTGGTAGTTACCCCCGAGTCTCTACACCCCTCCGACCAGGCGGAGGACCTCCAGTTGTCTCCTGAACCCTTCGGGGTGCTACCTGGTAGCGAAAGGACAGAGACTCTCCTATACTCTGTACCTGATACCTCGCTCGCTTCGTCCACTGAGTCCAACCTAGTGTACTCCGAAGCAGTGGTTACTCCCGAGTCTCTACACCCCTCCGACCAGGCGGAGGACCTCCAGTTGTCTCCAGAACCCTTCTGGGTGCCACCTGGTGGTGAATGGACAGAGACTCTCCTATATCCTAGATCTGATACCTCGCTTGCTTCGTCCAGTGAGTCCGACCTAGTGTACTCTGAAGCAGAGGTTACCCGTGAGTCTCTACACCCCTCTGACCAGGCGGAGGACCGCCAGTTGTCTCCAGAACCCTTCGGGGTGCCACCTGGTGGTGAATGGACAGAGACTTTCCTATACTCGGTACCCGATACCTCGCCTGCTTCGTCCAGTGAGTCCGACCTAGTGTACTCTGAAGCAGATGTTTTCTCTGAGCCTCTGCACTCTTCTGACCCGGCGGAGGACCTCCAGTTGTTTCCTGAATCCTCCGGGGTACCACCAGATAACAAAGAGACAGTGACTTTTCCTCATTATGTACCTGATAACCCGTCTATTTCTTCCTGTGAGCTTGACAAGATGTACCTCGAAGCAGAGATTACCCCCAAGTCTCTGTCCCCCTCCAACCCGGTGGAGGACTTCCAGTTGTCTCCTGTACCCTCTGGGGTGCCACCTGAAAATATGTGGAGAGAGACTTCCTTGTGTGCTGTTCCTGGTACTCCACCCGTTTCGTCTGTTGCTAAGGGTAGCTGGATGGGAGGTAGCATCCTAGCTACCCAGAGGAGACCAGTTTTTCCGGTGGACAGTGGAAGTGATCTCTTCGAAGTGAAGAATTGGCCCTCGAATTCCCTGCGGAAGATTCTGGCAGGCCTGAAGAAGAGGGGGCGTAAGGGGGGGGGTACTGTAACATACCTGGCGGCGTCCTTGCATAGTGGTCCATCTCCCACTGTGCAAGAGCGCGCACTTGATCTCCTGTCCAGAATGTCTGTCTGGCTTCCCTCCATGCTGTCGGTTTGTGTCTGTTTCTGCTGCTTAAGGGCGGCGCCCGATCACTTCCTGCTTTTTGTACCTGCTGTGGGTCACACCTCTTGTGCGTCCTCAGCCTATTGCTGTCTGTCACCTGGTATATAGCTCAGCTGCGCCCATCTATCCCTGCCTGAGCATAGTGTTTCTTTCAGTGTGTGCTTGCACTCTGAAGGTGCCAGGTCCCGTTCTGTGTTCTCTTGTCTGCCTATCCTGGAGGCTGTATTTCCAGGCCTGTCTGAACACGCTCCTAGCCTGTTCCTCCTGCCTTCTAGGGGCCGATTACCTAGACCTGTTCCTGTATCTTGTCTGACCTGTCTGAACACGCTCCTAGCCTGTTCCTCCTGCCTTCTAGGGGTCGATTACCTAGACCTGTTCCTGTATCTTGTCTGACCTGTCTGAACACGCTCCTAGCCTGTTCCTCTCGCCTTCTAGGGGCTGATTACCTAGACCCGCTCCTGTATCTTGTCTGTCCTGTCTGAACACGCTCCTTGCCTGTTCGTCCTGCCTCTCTGGGGGCCGTATTCCCAGACCCGCTCCTGTATCCCGCTGCAGTGTCGGTCTCCTCCGTACACTTAGTTCCAGTCTGAACTCTCTCCTATCCTTTACCTGTTTTGCCTCTATGTCCGTTCCCTTCCTTTTTCTGCAGAGTCTGAACTCGTACCTAACTCCTGCTTGTTGTCTCTGTACTCCCGTTTGTGAGTTTGTGGTCCACTCGCTACTTCACTGCAAGTACCCTGTGGGTGTCTGGCTCTGCCTTTCCCTTCCTGTCTGTTCCGTGTGAACAGAGCCCTGTCCCCCCTACTCAGCCTAGCCTGCTCTGACTCCTTTGCTCACCGCTCCGGCGGTTCTAGCCTGCTCTGACTCCTTTGCTCACCGCTCCGGCGGTTCTAGCCTGCTCTGACTCCTTTGCTCACCGCTCCGGCGGTTCTAGTCTGCTCTGACTCCTTTGCTTACCGCTCCGGCGGTTCTAGCCTGCTCTGACTCCTTGCTCACTGCTCCGGCAGTCCTGTCCTGCCCTGCTTCTGCCCGCTGCTCCGGCAGTCCTGTCCTGCCCTGCTTCTGCCCGCTGCTCCGGCAGTCCTGTCCTGCCCTGCTTGTGCTCGCTGCTCCTGCAGCCCTGTCCTGCTCTGTTCTTGCCCACCGCTTCGGGCGTTCCCTCTCTGCTGTGGTTGTCTACCGCATCTGCGGTTCTGTGACCCAGTCTGTACTGGGTCTTAACCTTTCTGTGCTCCAGGTAGTCCTTTCGGCCAGTACCTCCCTGCCTGCATACTCGCCTGTATCCACCCATCTGCATACCTGCCGTGTTTGCTTATATCCACCAGTCTGTGCCAGCCTAACCTGCCTGTTCCTGAGTCCCAGTGTGTACTGGGTCCTATCCCGCCTGTGTTCCTACCTGCTAGTGCCTCCCTGTCTGCACTCTAGCTGTGCTTGCCTGTACCCCTCTACCTGTATTGTTCCTGAGTCCCAGTGTGTACTGGGTCCTATCCCGCCTGTGTTCCTACCTGCTAGTGCCTCCCTGTCTGCACTCTAGCTGCGCTTGCCTTTACCCGCCTGCCTGCATACCAGTCGTGCCTGCCTATACCCTCCAGTCTGTGCGCCAGCCTAACCAGCCTGATCCAGTAATCCCTGTGTGGGTCAACCCCCGTGTCCGGAGTTTGACCTGGAGTAGCACCTGGTCCCTCTGCCCGGTTTCTCCCTGGTGCACTGGCGTCGTATGCTGTCGTGCCATCTTGGTCGGATCGGCCAGATACTTAGTCACGCCCCTCCAGGCACTCTCCGGTTCATGGTCCAGTGGAATCACTACAATCACACGCACACGCCGCTCAGCCCGGGCGTGTGCATAACACTAACCTTGTCAATGTCTGGACTATATTTTCTAATCATTTTGCAACTCATTTGATAAATAAAAGTATGAGTTTTCATGGAAAACTCAAAATTGTCTGGGTGACCCCAAACTTTTGAATGGTAGTGTATATAAATATATATACAGTATGTGTGTGTATATATATAATTAGACGACTTTATTCTCTGCTCAATGACAAGCCAAGATATCAATATGCACATGCGCCACCTTCGGCACCATTTTCCTGAAGCCCACTGCTGGGAGATCACTGTGCTCAGCGGGGACTCTGCTCCTGCCCTGCACCACCAACATTTTCCTGAAGCCCACTGCCAGGAGATCAATGACATCTGCCTCACACTGCCGTGACACCCCTCCTACCGACCTGCAGCATCGTCCCACTCTTGCTGCCGTCAGCTTCCTGCAGCGGCGACCCTTCCTCCTGCGACCCCGCTCAACCGCCGCTGCTCCCCGGTAAGCTACATTCGGACTATAAGACGCACCCCCATTTTCCTCCCAAATTTGGGGGGGGGGGGGGAGTATGTCTTATAGTCGGAAAAATACGGTATTTACTGGGCTAAAATTTTTTCCTTTTTTTTGTTCTTTATTTTGTGATTTGCGTGACATTGGTATTCCACTCGGTGTTAGCACGACAGAATGGGATACTTAAAGTGGATTCCCATCTCCAAGATCCTATCCTAATATGTAATAGGTGTAATAATAATAATATTAGTAAATACCTATAATTAGAAATGTAGTATAGTTTTTTCTGATTCGCTATGTCTCTTTGCCTCATGCACAGGCATTGCTGGACTGTAGGTATCCATGGTTACGACCAATGATATAGTCACAGTTAGCTAGTTGTTGTAACCATGGAAACCTAAGGTCCTGCAATGACTGCGCATAAGGAAAGAGACATAGCGAATCAGAAGAACTATACTACATTTATAATTAGAGGTATTTGCTAACATTATTATTACACCTACTACATATTGGGATAGTATCATAGAGATGGGTATACCCCTTTAACTATGTCTGGTAATAATAATAATAATAATAATTTTTTTATTTTTATAGCGCCAACATATTCCACAGCACTTTACAAATTTTAAGGGGGACTTATACAGACAATACAGAATAAGCATATTTCATATCGAAAGGAGTGAGGGCCCTGCTCGCATGCTTACAGTCTATGAGGAAATGGGGGAGACACAAAAGGTAGAATGAACATATATTGTATAATGCAGCCTTGATATACTAAATAGGATAAATAATACATGGACTGGTCGCCTGCCAGTATGTGTGCAGTCCTGACCGAGGCTATTATGTGCATGGTTGGTATGAACCTGAAATTGAAGAAGATTTTAATATGGGGAAAACAGGGACGGAAAGATAGTGTGTGGAGGCGATACGCCAGTCTAAAGAAATGGGTTTTTAGGGTCTGCTTGAAACTGTGAGTATTGGGAATTAATCGAACTGTCCTGGGTAGTGCATTCCAAAGAATTGGTGCAGCATGCGAGAAATCTTGGAGACGGGAGTGGGAAGTTCGGATTATGGAGGATTGTAGTTTTAAGTCACTGGCAGAACGGAGGGCACGTGTAGGGTGGTAGACTGAGACAAGGGAGGAGATATAGGGGGGTACTGAAGCATGGAGCGCTTTGTGGGTAAGCGTGATAAGTTTAAATTGAACTCTATATTGGATGGGTAACCGATGCAATGACTGGCACAGGGAAGAGGCATCGGTGTAGCAGTTGGCGAGGAATATGATCCTGGCTGCTGCGTTAAGGACGGATTGGAGAGGGGAGAGTTTAGTAAGAGGGAGCCCGATAAGTAGAGAGTTGCAGTAGTCCAGACGGCAATGAATAAGAGCTACAGTAAGAGTTTTTGCCGAGTCAAAGGTGAGAAAAGTCCTGATTCTTGAGATGTTTTTGAGGTGTAGATGACATGAACGAGCGAGTGATTTGATGTGAGGAGTGAACGAAAGATCTGAGTCAAAAATGACCCCAAGACAGCGGGCTTGTTGCTGGGGAGTAATGGTTGAGCCACAAACGGAAATGGCAATATCGGGCACAGGTAGGTTAGTGGAGGGAGGAAATACGAGTAGTTCAGTTTTTGACAGATTCAGTTTTAGACAGGGGGAGGACATAATGTTAGACACAGCAGAAAGACAATCACTGGTCTTTTGTAATAATGCAGGGGTGATGTCCGGAGCAGAGGTGTATAATTGGGTGTCATCAGCATAGAGATGGTACTGAAAGCCGAATCTGCTGATTGTTTGTCCAATGGGAGCGGTGTATAAGGAGAAAAGAAGGGGGCCTAGGACTGATCCTTGAGGAACCCCGACAGTAAGGGGAAGGAGAGAGGAGGAGGAGCCAGCGAAAGACACAGAGAAGGAGCGGTCAGAGAGAACCAGGAGAGAACAGTGTTCTTGAGGCCAATAGTGCACAGCATAGTGAGGAGGAGCTGGTGATCCACAGTGTCGAATGCTGCAGAGAGATCCAGGAGAATCAGCAGGGAGTAGTGACCATTAGATTTAGCTGTTAGTAGATCATTAGAGACTTTAGTGAGGGCAGTTTCAGTAGAATGTAAAGAGTGGAAACCAGATTGTAAAGGGTCAAGAAGAGAGTTGTCTGCGAGATAGCGGATTAGACGGGAATGGACCAGGCATTCCAGGAGTTTAGAGATAAAGGGAAGATTGGAAACAGGTCTGTAGTTGGCCGTGCAGTTCTGGTCAAGGGATGGTTTTTTAAGTAATGGATGTATGCGGGCATGTTTGAAAGAAGAGGGAAAGATACCAGATGAGAGGGAGAGGTTGAAAATTTTAGTTAGGTGAATGGTGACAGCTGGAGCAAGGGACTGAAGGAGATATGAGGGAATAGGGTCACTGGTGCAGGTGGTAGGACGAGAAGATGCAAGGAGCCTGATCACTTCATCTTCCGTGACTGGTTCGAAGTCAGTAAGTGAGCAAGATACAATGTAGCGGGGGAGAGCATGCATAACGTTTGGTTATTGGGAGAAAATTTCCTGTCGGATATGGTCAATTTTTTCTTTGAAATAATTGGCCAGATCGTCAGCGCTGAGGTTGGTGATCGGGGCCTGTGCTGTTTGATTGAGGAGAGAATGAAACGTGTCAAAGAGTCGTTTAGAATTATTGGAAAGTGAGATTATGAGGTTGTTAAAGTAGGTTTGTTTGGAGAGGTGAAGCGCAGAGTTATATGTTTTCAGCATAAATTTATAATGGAGGAAATCTTCGGGCAGATTAGATTTTCTCCACAGCCTTTCAGCACACCTGGAACACGCTGGAGAAGACGTGTTTGAGATGTGTGCCAGGGTTGTCGCCGTCTATGCCGAATTGTTCTCTGCGTAGGAGGTGCGGCTGCATCCAGGGCACATTGCAATGTTTCGTTATAAAGCTTCAGTGCAGAGTCAGGACATGAGAGGGAGGAGATTGGGGCCAATGATGATTGCAACTTTTTCATAAATTTCTGGGTGTTAATGGCGCGTATATTTCTATAAGTGTGGAAAGTGGGGGGGTCTTGAGTAGAGTCACAGTTCTTGACAGAGAATGAAAGAAGATAATGGTCAGACAGTGGAAGGGGAGAGTTAGTAAAGTCATGTACTGAGCAAAGACGGGAGAAGATCAGGTCCAATGTGTTCCCGTCCTCATGTGTAGGAGAATTAGCAAGCTGTGAAAGGCCGAAGGAGGAGGTTAGTGATAAAAGGTGAGTGGCAGATGGGGAAAGAGGATCGCCAATTGGGATGTTAAAATCTCCCATGATTATCGTGGGGATGTAGCAGGATAGAAAATTTGGAAGCCAGGCAGCAAAGTGATCTAGAAACTGACGGGAGGGACCTGGAGGGCGATAGACAACGGCCACTCGCAGGGAGAAGGGCCGGTAGAGTCTAACTGTGTGGGCCTCAAAAGAAGGGAAGACAAGGGAGGGTACTGGGGGGATAACCTGAAAAGTACATTTTGTTGAAAGAAGCAGACCAACACCTCCACCTGATCTGTTGTCAGGTCTCGGAGTATGAGAGAAGTGTAGGCCACCATAGGAGAGAGCTGCAGTGGCGGTGGTGTCCGACTGCTGGATCCAGGTTTCAGTGAGAGCCAGAAGGTTGAGGGAATTAGAGAGGAAAAAGTCATGGATGTAAGAGAGTTTATTACATGCTGAGCGCGCATTCCAAAGGGCACAGTTGAATGAGACAGAAGATATGCAGGGAATATTAATGAGATTAGCAGGGTTACAGAATGTAACAGGGAAAGAGTTGGTGCTATTACTGGAGGGTCCTGGATTAGGAGAAATATCACCTGCGACTAAGAGAAGGAAGATACAGAGAGTGAGCAGATGGTTGAGTGATTTGTGAGAGCGTTTCCTGTGTTGTATGGTGGGAGTGAATGGATCTGTGTGGTATAACATTGTGTAGAGAGCATGACAGCTGTACATAGGAGAAGAGAGGAGAGAGGGGTTAATATGGATGAAGTGTGCAGAATTTGTGGGAGAACAGTGAATGTGGATGATTGTAGCAGCCAGAATGTAAATGGCACAAATACAAATGGTGAATACTGTTTGCAAAACAGATGACCTGGAAGCAAGTTTGTTTAATTGGTGGAGCAACATTTCCACTAAGATAAGGTTAGGAGCAGTGAATCATTTGAAAAACTATCCTAACATGGTGATGTGTGTCCCATCCTAGTAATGCCAGGCGCTGTGGATCCCTCTACCAGCTGCGGTTGAGGTGATGTAAAGTGCGCGAGAGCGGTAGTCATGACCAAGCTGCTGTCCAGTTTCACATTGGCACTTTACAGACAAATGGTGTCCCAGTCCCATTAAGCTGTCAGGTGTGGGGTTCATCACACTCACTTGTAGGCCACAGGCTTCCGCTGTCTCTAGGCCTCCATCCTCAGGAGCCGCCACACACAACTCAGAGGACACCATGTTCATTGCAACAAGCAAATGTTTGCTAGTCAGTCCAAATTCATCAAGTGGTAACACGTGGGATAGGGCCCAGCATTTCATATTCCTTACTTTCTTACCACAAAACATCTTCAGCCCTACCATACTTTCCTCCTTGAAATCCCTTTGCCCACTGGTTCTGTTAGCAGTGTGCCCGGGATCTATTAACATGGTATAAATACCATAACACATTATATAAGAGACACATCACCATTCACATTAGATGTAAAACCGCATGGCACTATACACAGCGCAATTGTCTTCAGGGGTAGAAACGCAGCAGAGAAGTCCATCATTATTACAGTGACATGAGCGTAGCTTGTGTAGAATAAGATGTTTTTTTCAGATAGAAGTAATGCAACTTGTAAACATTAATAAAAATGATGATTATTTTTGGACATGCAGCTCTGGCAAAAATTAAGAGACCACTGAACAGTTTTCTATTGGAAAGTATGGAAAGACCAATGGAAAGCATGCCAAGACTCATGAAAGCTGTGATTAAAAATCATGGTTAGTCCACCAAATATTGATTTCTGAACTGTTCCTGAGTTAAAACATGAGTAATTTGAGGTCTGAAAGCACTGTTTCTTTTTTAGTATTTTGACGCTTTATCATTTGCTGCAAATAAATACAAAATTTTTAGCTTTGAATTTTGGAGACATGTTGTCAGTAGTTTATAGACTAAAACAACAATGTACATTTTACTCAAAAATATACCTATAAAGAGAAAAATCAGAGAAAATGAAAATTTTGCAGTGGTCTCTTAATTTTTGCCAGAGCTGCTCTAATAAGAGTCTGCATAGAATTTTTAGATTTGTTTTCTTTGCTGATTATCGACACAACACAATTATTAACTTTGCCTTTAGCTGTTTTTGCATTTTAGCTCCAATCTAGTCTAATCTATACTTACATAAGCAGTAGACTTCTCTTTCTAGTAACAAGGTCACTAATGCATTTAGCTTGGTGCTAGACCAGCAAGTATGAGTAAGAGCCGGTATTAGCTTATTGTCAAAACATGAGATGCAGATCTAGATGTTCACGCCTGTTTTCACTTGCAACATCCTTCTTGTTAAATCAGAACTATTCATTTTATTCCGCTTCCCAGCTGACATGGCTGCTCATTGTTTATTGCATATAGGTGTGGTGTAGATACATTTACAGTAATAATGATGAACATTACTGAACGCTATGTGCTGCTTCATTACATTTTTTAATTGCACATCCTTTTTTTCTAATCATTTCCTTTTCGTGTCTCTCGGCACACATTGTTACATGCTGGACATACTACAAAGACCTCATGACCTACAAAGTCCTCATGACTATGCAGAGGTCAAAAGTAAGTGACAAGACCACATCAATGCATTTTGCATTTATTCATTTATTAGGGTCATGATGACCATGATTTTAGGAGATTTACAGTTTCTACTGCTGGAAGTTGTTGCCAATTTAGAATTAAAGGGGTTTTCCCATGAACAAAGTACATTTTAATTAATAGATCTTTGAATAATAATAAGTTTCACAACTGTATGTGTTAAAAAAAAAATATTCCTGTGCTGAGATAATCTTATAAATGTGCCCCTGCTGTGTGCTGTGTAATGGCTGTGTCTGACCATACAGGGACATGATCTGATCATACCACATCTCCTGGGCAGGGGGGAAGCAAAAGAGTATACAGACATTACAGCACGGGATCACAGCTGATTTTTTCTGTGAGGTAAAACCTTTTCCTGTGAAGTAAAACGTTGTTTTTAAACAGGCAGGAAAATGTTTTACCTCACAGAAAGCTGCCGATGTGAGCCCATGCTGTCCTGTCAGTATACTGCTCTATTTCTTCCCCTTCATGGTCCAACACAGCCATTACACAGCCATTACACAGGGGCTCATTTATAAGATTATCTCAGCACAGGAACATTTTTTTTTACACATCCAATTGTGGAAGTTATTATTATTCCAAGATCTATTGATTAAAATGTACTTTGTTCAAGGGAGAACCACTTAAAGTTAAGTGTAAGGGTCCACTTACACGAACCAAACTGCGTCATGATACAACAGCAAATGGAATCTGTCTGCAGGTTTTTGCTATGTAATCTGAGGATAGTATGAGGTCGCAGCTGAGACACTGAATTCAGTGATGTGTCATTTATTAGGCTGTGTGCTGTTGTTTACTTACAATGAAGGTTTTATCACTAAGAGATTATCATTGTCCTGACCACAGTGCAACGTGAGCCTTGGGCCGACCACACTCCCTCCTCTGATAAATAGCTCACTGTCAAAAAAAAATGTACACAGAAAGATGTGGTGTGGGCGGTGTTAGCTTTCTGAGCTCTGCTTAATGCTGCATGTAAGAACTCTGATTGTGTCACAACTGCCGTACCCAGTAATCTAATTGATACATTGTTGTTTCCTACATTGTGCTGCTCTTGGATGAGGTAGAAAAACCTGGTGACAGATTCCCTTTACATGCTTGTTTACATGGGAAGACCAAAGTAAATGATGCACACTGAGCGATATCTAATAGATCGCTCAGTGTGCATAGATTGTCATGGTAAGCGGCAGTGCCAGTCCAATTTACAAAGGACGATGCACTGCAGAGAATGATGATTTCTTGCACTGTCCAAAACCTCATTTTGACGATGAACAAGCATTTTGCTCCTTCATGGGCTGATCGGTCACCTGTTTACACGGCAAGGTAATCGTGAAACAACCAGGTCCTAAAAAGTTGAATAAAATTATACTTTGATGTCTGCGAGCCAATGTCTTATCCAGAGAAATCCACGTTTTTCTTATATGTAAATGAACTGTTAAGATCTATGGGCCGGACACAGATCTGCATGAGAATCTGCCTCCAGAGCTTTTCTTAAATGAAAAGGGGCATTACCGGTGTGAACCAAGTAATGACTCACACTTTGCTCTCATAATCACACACAGCTCTGCAGTGAGATCAGACCTAACACAGTGCAGCAGAAGTGAAGCTTGTCTCATTACAAAAACATTTGCAGCTGTAGTCCTCTCACATTGCTTCAGCTTCTATCTCACAGGCAGTCAGTGTGGGGGGAGGGGCAGTACAGCAAAGCTGACAGAACTGTAAGAAGACAACTGCAAATGTCCTTGTGTTTGTAATGAGACTTGGTTCAACTCTGCTGTATTGTGTTAGCTGTAATCTGGCACTACTGTGCAACAGAGCTGACAGCACAATGAGAGCACAAGTGCTTCTGAAAATGTTTGTAATGAGACAAAATTAATTTCTGCTGTACTGTTCAGATCTAACTGCAGAGCTGAGTGTGATTATGAGAGCCAAGTGTCCATCATTACATGTCTTGTACTGGTTAGCGCCCCCTTTTATTTATAATAAGTGCTGGAGACAGATTCTCATGCTGATCTATGTCCGGCCCATAGTCTGGAACAGATCATTTACATATAAGAAAAACATGGATTTCTCTGGAATAAGACATCACATCACAGATATCAAGCTATCATTTTATTCAGCTTCCTATGACCCACATACCCATACAGATGGCTTAGGAGGATTGATCCTACAATCAGATTCCCTTTAAGAACACTCATTCAATTGGAAGTTAAACTACAGTTCCAGTTGAGGAGATGCAGATAATGATCTAGGAATGGAAGGTTAAAGGAAATCTATTGTAAATCTCTAAAACAGTAAATAGTGATAGAAGCAAAACCACACATAGACTGATAAAACGTACACGTTTCAGCATATCGCCTTAGTCATGGTACCATGACTAAGACTATATGCCGAAACGCGTAGGTTTTATCAGTATCTATGTAGTTTTGAGTCTATCACTATTTAGTGTTTTAGGGATTTACAATAAATGTGAAGTTTTATTCATACTTATCATTACCTTTTCTGAAAGGCCACAGAAGCTGCAACACCATTAAACAAGAGGCACCACTAACCAAATAACACCATGAAGACCAAGGAGATCTCCAAACAAGTCAGGGACAAAGTTGTTGAGAAGTACAAGTCAGGGTTGAGTTATAAAAAAATATCCCAATCTGTACACTGCATAGAGGTAGCCTTTATGGAAGAGTGGGCAGAAAAAAGCCTTTACTTACAATTTTTTGTGTAAGATTCCTTTTGAGTTTGCCAAAATACATGTGGGAGACTCCCCAAATGTATGGAGGAAGGTGCTGTGGTCAAATGAGACCAAAATTTTACTTTTTGGCAATTAAGGTAAACGCTATGTCTGGCGCCAAACCAATATAGCTCGTCACCCCAAGAACATCATCCCCACAGTGAAACATGGTGATGACAGCATCATGCAGGTGGGATGTTTTTCGGCAGCAGGAAAAAAGGAAAAATGGTCCGAGTCGAGGGCAAGATGGATGGTGCAAAATACAGGGATATTCTTGAGCAAAACCTGTTTTAGTCTGTCAGTGATTTCAGACTGGGACAGAGGTTCACCTTCCAACAAGACAATGTCCCAAAGCATACTGCTAAAGCAACATTCGATTGGTTTAATGGGAAACGTGTAAATGTTTTGGAGTGGCCTAGTCAAAGCCCAGGCTTTAATCCAATTGAGAATCTGTGGTCAGACTTGAAGATTGCTGTTCACCAGAGGAAACCATCTAACTTGAAGGATCTGGAGCAGTATTGCCTTGAGGAATGGGCAAAAATCCCAGTGGCCAGATGTGGAAAGCTCATAGAGATGTATACAAAACTACTTGCAGCTGTAATCGCTACAAAAGGAGGCTCTACAAAGTACTGGCTTTCAGGGGGTGAATAGTTATGCACACCAAATTTTTCAGTTATTTTGTCCTATTTGTTGCTGGCTTCACAATAAAAAGAAAAACACATTTTCACAGTTGTAGGCATGTTCTTTACATGAACTGATGCAAACCCTAAAAAAGACAGTGAAATTCCAGGTTGTGAGGTAGCAAAACACGAAAAATGCCAAGGGGTGAATACTTTTGCAAGCCACTGTGCGTGTGTGTGTGTATGTGTGTGTGTGTGTGTGTGTATGTATATACAGCGGGGAAAAAAAGTATTTAGTCAGCCACCAATTGTGCAAGTTCTCCCACTTAAAAAGATGAGAGAGGCCTGTAATTGACATCATAGGTAGACCTCAACTATGAGAGACAAAATGAGAAAACAAATTCTGAAAATCACATTGTCTGATTTGGAAACATTTTTTTTTTTCAAATTTTGGTGGAAAATAAGTATTTGGTCAATTTCAAAAGTTCATCTCAATACTTTGTTATATATCCTTTGTTGGCAATGACAGAGGTCAAACGTTTTCTGTAAGTCTTCACATGGTTGGCACACACTGTTGCTGGTATGCTGGCCCATTCCTCCACTGCAGGATCTGAGTCCATGGTGGCGTAGTGTGTTACTAATGGTAGCCTGTGTAACGTTGGTCCCTTCTCTCTGCAGGTCATTCACTAGGTCCCCCCGTGTGGTTCTGGGATTTTTGCTTACTGTTCTTGAGATCATTTTGACTCCATGGGGTGAGATCTTGTGTGGAGCCCCAGATCGAGGGAGATTATCAGTGGTCTTTTATGTCTTCCATTTTCTAATTATTGCTCCCACAGTTGATTTCTTCACACCAAGCGGCTTGCCTATTGCAGATTCAGTCTTCCCAGCCTGGTGCAGGGCTACAATTTTGTTTCTGGTGTCTTTCAACAGCTCTTTGGTCTTCACCATAGTGGAGTTTGGTGTGTGACTGAGGTTGCAGACAGGTGTCTTTTATACTGATAACAAGTTCAAACAGGTGCCAGTACTACAGGTAATGAGTGGAGGACAGAGGAGCCTCTTAAAGAAGAAGTTACAGGTCTGTGAGAGCCAGAAATCTTGCTTGTTTGTAATTGACCAAATACTTATTTTCCACCAAAATTTGAAAAAAATTTCTTTACAAATCAGACAATGTGATTTTCAGGATTTGTTTTCTCATTTTGTCTCTCATAGTTGAGGTCTACCTATGATGTCAATTACAGGCCTCTCTCATCTTTTTAAGTGGGAGAACTTGCACAATTGGTGGCTGACTAAATACTTTTTTTTCCCCACTGTATTCCCCAGGAATATGGTACAGCCGTTGTGGCCAAGCTTCTGTTAATAATATTAAGTGAGATGCTTTACAGTTTTTACAGCAGCCACATGGACAATAGTAATCAATAGTCTGGAGACATTCATTTACTTGTTCAAGACAGGTTTAGAGGTATGCAGAGGTCATCAGTGAAGATTGAGAAAGTGAGATATGTTGTCAAGGACAAATTAAAAAAGATTTAAAAAAGAAAGATAACTTAAAAAAAAATGAAAAAAATCACCAAAATTAAAGACATTACCCTGACTTAGAACAGTTATGGAAGAGTACTCAGCACTGTAAAGAACTGCATAATGACACAGGAGGAGTCGTTCTTTTGTATGGAAATTCCACCACCCATGTCCAAGTTCACCATGATCACTACCTTATAATGTGTATTTTACTACTTTTTGTGAAATGATGACGTGCACTCAGCCTAAAAGGTGGATACCTAGTAGCTGCCATTATTTCTCAAAGAAAACTGTCCCACTTTGTACTCTGAGACCTTTGTGAGGCAAGGGATACTACATCTTCGATACATTGGGTAACAATTATGACGAGGGACAGTGTATGTCTTTCATGGCCCACTGGGTCAATATTTTGTGACAATACACCACCATAAGCAGGCCAGGTCATGATACCTCCACGGTTAGGCACTATGTCTGGTTTCAACATCAGGCAGCGCTTTTCCACCTCCTCTTAGTATGAGTGCCAAATGCTGAAATCCCCACAATCACATGCTTTAGCATGTTATCAGTGAGGTTGGTAAAGGTTATCTGAGGAATATTCTGCCACTCTCAATACACTTAGCCAAATAACTCATCAAGATCCACTGCTGGCAGCTCCCTTTGCAATTGTCGACCAATGACGTCCCAGATGTGCTTGATGGGATACACTGCAGGCTATGGTAGCAAGCTCACAGTAGCACAAGCAACACGTGGCTTGGTGTTGTTGTGTTGAAAAACTGTTTTGGCATTTCAGAGAAAATATAGTTTCAAGATAGTTATGAGCACACGTGGGAGACACATGTCAAAAAAGCCATGCGGGGCCGTATCTGGTCTAGTCTCATCTCTGGCTAAGGTTCGGGTTTTCAAACTACATAAAAATATACCTGCCTGTAATCATGCTTCCATTGTTTGGGCAGCATGAATTGAGTAACAGGTTTCTTTTAACTAGAAAAACATTTATGAGAAAGTTGCTCAATTTGGCAGGACATATCAGTCTTAGAATCCAAAAAATATTATATGGTATTAAATCATAAGGCTGTGTGTCCACTATGCGTTTTTTAAGCGTTTCCACAGCGGCAATTCCGCTTCAGAAATGCTTAAAAAACGCTTGGTAGAAGGTCTGCCATGTTCCCCAATGATAATCCGCATGTGCTGTGCACATGCTGTGGAAATTTTTATCATTGCGGAAAAATCCCGCAGCACTACCAATTATTTTGCGTAATCGCGGCGTTTTCGCCACCATTGACTTGCATTGAATCGCTTAATATCCGCATGACTACATGTGCACATGCGGATATTAAGCGATTCAATGTGCGGATGGTACCCGAGTTTTTAGAAGAGGAGACTCTCCTCCAGACCTGGGTACCATAGTACCTGTAAAAAAAAAGAATTAAAATAAAAAATATACATTCTACTCACCTTCTGATGGCCCCCGGTCTCCTTTATGGTGCGTCCTGGCTTCCCGGCAGCTCGCGATGGTCTGAAAGGATGTGCCATGACGTTATTTAGTCATGTGACAGGTCACGCGACCGCTGACGTCGGCGGTCGCGTGACTCGTCACATGACTAAATGACGTCACGGCAGGTCCTTTTACACAAACGCGAGACACCGGGAAGACCGGACGCACCGGACAAGGCGACCGGGTGCCATACATGTTTTTTATTTTATTTTTTACCATTTTTATTCTTTTTTTTAACTAACTTGGTCACACTATATAAAATCCATGCCGGTTGCATGGATTTATATAGTGTGAACAAGTTGTCAAGTACTTTCCAAGTGATGCTAAAATCGCTTGGAAAGCGCTTGACAACCCGCATGCGAAATCGCGTGATCAAAACGCTTCACTAACGCTTGTCCCTGGCAGGAAAAAACGCATGTACAATCCGCATGTACAATCCGCATGCGTTTTTTCTGCCAGGGAGATGCAGAAACGCTCAGGAAAAATCCGGAGCATTTCTTCGTTGTGGGCACTTAGCCTAACAAACATTAGTAACAGCCTTGAACGGAATTCTGGCTACATACAGTCTTGTGAAGAATAACAAAAAAAAAACAGTAACGTAGAGTATATCAGGAAATTATGAAATGAGACAGTTGTAAAAATTAAGAGAAAATCGTTAAAGTATTAGTCATTGATAATTCATGCATTGTAAATACAGCCACATTCAAAGGGAGAATTACATAAAGGGAGATCCCAAAGCCTATAAATAATAGATGATGGTAGTCTTAGTTAAATATCATCTTGGCAGCATTGCAAATTATGCCACAATATCAAATCTTCAGACAACAATCCTGTACTACAACTTCCTACAGGAAAGCATCAGCCTCCTCGGAGAAAACAATTTCCTTTAGTTTCTGAGATGAAAGGTGGCTTGTATTTTATGTAGCGCTCACCTTCTACTTAAACAATTAATAGGGTTTTTCAGTCCCACACATTGATGACCTATCCATTGTGATAGGTCATCAATATCAGATCGGTGGGGGTCTAGGTGATTATCATGAACAACAGTCCGCTACCCCGAATTATCAGGACAATTACACAATTGACTGATGATTGATGGATGAGGCAACAGCTGCTTTCGCTAATAGGCCGGTTATTGTGCGCTTCCAAGTGAACATATAGTATATACACATCTGATCTCAACACACGGGTATACATATACATGTATAGAATTCGGGACGATCACCACCAAGCTCTACAATAACTACAGGAAAAACTAGTTGCTACCACCAATCATTTATACAGGTCGATTGGACACCCATTTCTGCTAACGTGGGACCTCACGAAGTTTCAGGGGTGCGGTTTATAAACCAAGAGGAACGATGCTATTACATTTTATATATTTAATCCAAAAAATTAGGCTGTATTTACAAAAATATACAAAAAATATTACAAAGGGGACAAGACAATACAGTATATATGCAATCATATAAAAATAAAAAGGGATAAATAAAAGAAAATTAATAGACCTGATGTCACAGGACTGGTGTAGATCTTTGCAGAGGGGAGCACTCTGATTGGAAAATAGTGCAGTCCCACAGCAAGCTGTATCTCCCAGCACTGAACAATGGCAATAATTCAGAATCTGCTTTTAGCAGGTACAAGCCACTCCCCTTGGTGACCTCAGATGGGGACTTGTAGATGGGATGCGGTTCAGGTATCAAAAATTATGAAATCCTGATCTTAAGGATATCTGCACCACTGGAAGTCCCAGGCCCGAGATACTAATGTCATATTTCCTATCATGATTTTAGCTTTGTACAGATAGGAGACATGGCATATCCAACTTTGTCCATCTTGCCAATATTAATTTGGGACTGATGCGCACACAGCACGGTGATGTAAGTAAATGCGTTATGTTCACCACTTCGTCACGACGCCGAAATTATGTCTCCCACAGCTGTAAGACCTACACCAGTCACAAAAGAAAACAATTTCCATAACTGGTATCCAGTGCCATCATGGCTATTTGTAATTATTTTGAAAATAGGAAGCCTTATCTGCATAGAAGAGAAACGTTGTACAAACCTCATGTCTGCTCTCCATCAGATAACCTATTTCAATTACCTGGTCACAGCAGGGAGTCATCGAGCAACAGGGGTCAGATTGAGTGTTAGACTGTTAGCTCTTTTCCATTGATAATTTATTATGATACCATGCTCCTATGCTTAATATGAGGGTGACAGTGATCCTGGGAGTTGTAGTTATAAAAACTGGAGCGACTGTACTACATTACAGTGTTTTCTACTTGTTTCTGCACTTGTATGTTGAAATAAGCATCTCCACTCTACGTTCTGTAATTCTGAATAAGTATATAGTATTTGTACTGAGAAGTCAACAGTACATTATTTAAATTCTCTAGTAAGGTAATGTTTTATCACAAGCCTCAATAAACCCAGAGTCCTATATCCATGGCTATTTGTGTGAAGAAAAAAACTCTATTTGAGGTTCTAGTAATCTCATATTTATAGGTATTGTCTATATTGCAGTAATGCAGTTCATAATTCATATATCCAAGAATTGTCCATACCTGAGCACACTCAGAATGCAGTTGCATATCTGTTTCCTCATTGCACACAGATAAAATTAATTAGCGTGCTCACTCTACATTCATTTGTGCTACGGCAAACATTCAATATTGTTTGACAAATTGTATCACATGCTGAAACCAGAATATGACAGCTACAATAGGCTACTATTACGGTTTAGCAGCTCTTTTTCATAGACATCTTGTATGATTGTTTGTAACCGTGAAATAACAGAAATGCAAAATATGACTTTACATGTTTGTCATTTTTATTATTGTGATGTCTAAAAGACTGGATTTTTGTCTCATACCCACATGTATATTTATCATTTTTTCAGATCTGGATTGTGAGTGTTTAAGAAAATGTTAATTTTGTAGTTGTAATACCATCATTGCAAAAATCATGATGTAGTCATAGAAACTTCAGTACTTAACGGGAACATGTCATCTAAAAAAATGCTATTAACCTGTAGATGTAGGGTTAATCTGCAGGTTAATAACATACTAAAATCGCTGAACTAAGAGCACTGCTGCCAGGAGAAATTACCTCTGGCTTTCAGTCATACAGTCGAGGCTGGCACAGCTACAGTCACCTCTCTATACATAGTGAGCTTTGACTGTAACTACACCCCAGCACTGACTGACTGAAGGCTCAGCAGTGCATCAGTGCTGAGTCAGATGTCAGTCAAAGACCGGACGCAGTTACAGCCACCACTCACTATATAGTGAGCAGTAACTGTAGCTGCACCAGCCGCACCTCTATGACTGAAAGCCAGAGGCTGCCGGGAGGAATAATGTTCCGCTTAGCTGTAAAACACTATTAACCTGCAGATTAATCCCATAACTGCAGGTTAATAGTGTTTTTTGACATGACAGAAACTTTAATCCCTCCAAACTATTTAAATGTCTGTGTAGCCCTTTAAAAGATAAACCAATCAATCCCTTTATAACCTCAAAGTGGTTCTGCAGCGTAAAAGAGAAGTCGTATTTTTATGTTCAGTTTACAGTACATTGGGGTGTGACGATGCACTTACAGCTCCTTAACCTCTGCTCTATTCCTGAACTAGCAGAACCCTCCCCTGGTTTATTGACAGTTTAAGAATACAGCAAGATAAGGAGCTGTAAGTGCATCATCACATTCTAATGAACTTCCAGACTGAACTTCAAATCATGATTTCTCCCTGCTGGATCAATTATGTGGGTCATCAAGGGATTCATTGGCTTGTATTTTAAAGGATTAGACAGTCAAATTAATGGTTTGGTGGGGGGTCTGAGATTTCCCCTTTAAAGGGTATCTGTCAGTAGGATCAACCCTCCTAAGCCGTCTATATGGGCATGCTGGTTATAGAAGGTTGAATCAAATGATATCTTGATATCTGCAATCTGATTGATGGTTCCCGAGAAATCCACATTTTCCTTGTACGTAAATGAGATGTGAAATGTAAAAAGAAAGCTTCAGGATTGGTATTTGATTTGTCAAACATTTGATTTTCATAAAATGAAGGGATGTGAAATGTAACTAGATGTCTGCAGGCTTGTCAACTCACACAGTTTTCCCAGGAAGTACTTTGTCTTCGTGTCCTCTCACCTGGTCATCCTTGCAGTCTACTCAGTCCCTGGCTATTGCTCACAGTAGCAGAGATCTATGTGCCAGCACTACTGCATATAACGACATCAGGTCTAAGCAGGGATCAAGTGCTGTGGACCCCTCAATTTCCAAGCACCAGCTCTTCTGCACCAAAATAAGGAGGTAAGATCCAGTGATGAGTGGATCAACCCACACATGATTGAGTTTGAAACTGGGAAAGTTTCTCTTCTGTAATGTGTAAGCTTTTATGATCATCAAGGTCCTCTCGCTCTCTGTCGTGTACAGCAGGGGTGGGGAACCTCAGGCCCGCGGGCTATTTATGGCCCTCGATAACCTTTTATCTGGCCCTGGGGACTCCTGGGGCCACAGTACTTGGGCTGGCAGCTGTATTTTGATGGCCGCCGGCCCATTAATTTCTTCTTGCTGTGTGAGCACGTGCATGCAGTGTTCACAACTGAACGTTGAAGCGCATGCAATGAAAAATTACATCCGGACCCCAGTGCCAGAGTCTGTAAATACTTTGTGGGCAGAGTTAGAGCACAATTTGTACAGCCCCCAAAGGATGGTATAAATATCCAAATGGTCCTTGGCAGAAAAAAAGATTCCCCACCCCTGCTGTAGAGTGTAAGAACTTATTGTCAGGGGAGTTGTCTCTCTCCACTCTCCTTCATATGTATCCTACAAGCAATCACAAGCTTTCCAGTATTGAGATTTGCGCATGTTTATTTGCCGCAAATCAAATTTTTGGGGCAAATGTAGCAAAGTTGGTGAATTCAAATTTGAAAAGATACGCTCATCTCTAGTAAGAAAGAACCTGTACATTTGCCATGCTTTTTTTTTACTATGAGGGGAGGCCATCACAATCATACATAATCATACAGTATTATCAAATTACACAAAATAAAGTTTTATAACTTGAGGACATGCTCACTGCTGCTTGTTGGTATATTATGGACCACATATGTATTGTTTACTTTAAATTTCACCCAAGGGCCCCACTTCTCCTCTCCTGCTGCTGTGGGTTAATCTCATTATCTGTCAGAATTAGAATGACCCAATGTTATGATAGTGTAGCAACTCACTCAGGAAAAATAGGTAACACACTAAAAACTGCAACTGACCCTGCCAGTTCCTGTACAAACTAGAGATCCTGACCCTGCAGTGCCTTGTGGTTCTTGCATGAGCTGAGATAGCCCTAACCACAGACTAGACAACGGCAACTCTGACCTATGCTGCCTGAAAGGCCGTCGAGTGCTTAACGGTCTTCCTAAAGAACTGGAGGGCAGAGCCGAGTGAAAATTACCTACCAAAACGTAAGTGTGCTGAAACAGAAAGAGATCCTAGAGTGAGTAAAACAAACCACGAAATACAAACTAAAGGATTAAGTAAACACTGTTAGAGAATATGCCACCTACATCCTAAAAAGAGACAGAAGAAAGGTGCAGGGTAAAGAACATAAACAGGAGAGAGATAAACCCTAGCTGGTCTTTTACTGACTGGCTTAAACTACAGCAGTATGGCTGAACATCCAAATGAGACTATCACCAGCAGGAAATACCAGCAGGGGAAAAGTATATAAAGCCGCACCCGAAGTGTGATAGGGCAGACAAATGAGTAAATAAAAACACCTGTTACCCTGAAAAACAGAAGTAAGGATAACAGAAACTAAACACGTGGAGAAAAGATGTACAGTAGTGTTCAAAATAATAGCAGTCCAATATGACTAATCAGATTAATCACTATTTTTGGTATAAATTATATCACCACATGTCAAACAATTTACCAGTTGGTGCAGTAGATTCTAAGAAAACCAACAGACACAGCATTCATAATCTGCATGTTTTTGAGTCTGTGTATTTGAATAATTAATTGAAAGGGGATGTGTTCAAAATAATAGCAGTGTGGAGTTCAATTAGTGAGGTCAATCATTCTGTGAAGAAACAGGTGTGAATCAGGTTGCCTTTATTTAGGGGGAAGCCAGCACATGTTGTACATGCATTTCTCCTTGAAAGCCTGAAAAATATCGGTAGTTTGAGACATTGTTCTGAAGAACAGCGCACTTTGATTAAAAAGTTTATTGGAGAGGGTAAAACTTATAAAGAAGTGCAGATGATGATAGACTGTTTAGCTAAAATGATCTCCAATGCTTTAAAATGGAAAGCAAAACCAGAGAGACATGGAAGACTACCATTCGAATAGATTGAAAAATAGCCAGAATGGCAAAGGCTCAGCTAATGATCAGCTCCAGGATGATCAAAGACAGTCTCAATTTACCTGTGAGTACTCTGACAGTTAGAAGATGCCTGTGTGAAGCTAATCTCTTAGCAAGAAGTCCCCGCAAAGTTCCACTGTTAAAAAAAAAGGCATGTACTGAAGCGAATACAATTTACCAAAGAACACATCAACTGGACTAAAGAGAAATGGAGAAACATTTTGCAGACTGATGAAAGTAAAATTGTTTTTTTTGGGCCCCAGACAGTCATAAAACGACCCCCAAACTCTGCATTCAAGCCACAGTACTCTCTGAAAACAGTGAAGCATGGTGGTGCAAGCATCATGATATGGGCATGTTTCTCTTAATATAGTGCCTAACCAATTTACAGCATACCAGGGATCATGGACCAGTCTGCATATATTAAAATACTTGAAGAGGTCATGTTGCCTTATGCTGAAGAGGATATGCCCTTGAAGTGGGTGTTTCAACAAGACAAAGACCCTAAACACACCAGTAAACAAGCAAAATCTTGGTTCCAGTCCAACAAAATTGAGGTTATGGAGTGGCCAGCCCAATCCCTGGACCTTAATCCAATAGAACACTTGTGGGGTGATATTAACCCCTTCGCAACCTTGGGTTTTGTAGTTTTTGCTTTTTCGTTTTTTGCTCCCCTTGTTCCCAGAGCCATAGCGTCTTTAATTTTTGGACAATATGGCCGTGTGAGGACTTATTTTTTGCGGGACAAGTTGTACTTTTCAACGTCATTACTAGTTTTACCATATCGTGTACGTGAAAACGGGAAAAAAATTCCAAGTGCGGTAAAATTGCAAAAAAAGTGCAATACCACAGTTGTTTTTTATTTATTTTTTTACCACGTTCACTGAATGCTAAAACTGACCTGCCATTCTTATTCTCCAGGTCATTACGAGTTTGTAGACACCAAACATGTTTACGTTATTTTATATTTAAGTGGTGAAAAAAAATTCCAAAATTTGGTAAAAAAAACTAAAAAAAAATAGCGCCATTTTCCGAGACCTGTGGCGTCTCCATTTTTCGGGATCTGGTACCGGGTGAGGGCTTATTTTTTGCGCGTCGGGCTGATGTTTTTATTGATAACATTTTGGGGTAGATCCGATGTTTTGATCACCCGTTATTGCATTTTATTGCAATTTTGCGGCGACCAAAAAACGTAATTCTGGCGTTTAGAATTTTTTTCTCGTTACACCGTTTACCGATCGGATTAATTCTTTTTTTATATTGATAGATGGGGCGATTCTGAACGCGGTGATACCAAATATGTGTATGTGTTGTTTTTTTTTTATATATTTTATTTTGAATGGGGTGAAAGTGGGGTGATTTAAACTTTTATATTTTTTTTATTTTTTTTATATTTTTAAAAACATTTTTTTTTTCACTTACTGCATGCTTCAATAGTCTCCATAGGAGACTAGAAGCAGCAGTTGTCTGATCGTCTCTGCTACATACAGGGGATCAGCAGATCCCCTGCATATAGCAGAAATGGTCCTGTGCTATGAGCGCCGACCACTAGGTGGCGCTCATAGCGACAAGATCATGACAATCACAGGCGTCTGCTGCAGACCCTGGGTTGTCATGCACGCCCATCGGTGACCCGCGATCACGTGACGGGGTCGCCGGTGGGCGGGGCTTATGACGCGCAACCCGGAAGCGCGCATTAAATGCCGCTGTCGGAGATTGACAGCGGCATTTAACATGTTAACAGCCGCGGGTGGATCGCGATTCCACCCGCGGCTGTTGCGGGAACATGTCAGCTGTAAGAATCAGCTGACATGTGCTCCGTTCAGTGAGGGCTCAGTGCAGCAGCCCTCACTGAACCGGGGGTACGCAAATGTGCGTACTAATACAGCAAGGGTTGGAAAGGGGTTAAAAATGCTGTTTCTGAGTCAAAGCCAACAAATGCCAAAAAATTGTGGGATGTAGTCAAAGCATCCCGGTCTGGAATAACAGTTGACATGTGCCAGAAGTTGGTTGACTCTATGCTATATAGATATGAAGCATTTCTAAAAAACTGTGGTTATACAACTGAATATTAGGTTAGTGATTCACAGAAATGCTAAATCCTAAAAAAAGTACATATTGTGAGTTTCTAAAGACAAATGCAGACACTGCTATTTTTTTAAACAGCCCAATGTTCATTTTTTGTTATTTTCTGCAAAGTAGTTAAAAACTATATACATTTCTCTTTATGTTTTGAATTAGAAAACAGTGGGCAATGTTCCCAATGCATGGAAATAAAAACTAGTATAAAGATTTTGTGCTGAACTCATGTTTTTGAACAAAATGCTATTATTTTGAACACTATGTGCTATGGCTCGGCGGAAGCCGACCTCAAAGCACAGGCTCAAGGGATCGAACCAATACGCATGATATCCATACACATATTGGTCAGTGACTTAAAAAAGTCATCTGATCACCTATCAACTAATCAAGTGGTAGTGGCTGACAGCTGGGCTACCGCTGTAATGACTGGAATCTGAGAAACCTCTGATCTTGGTTGTTTAAACCTTTAGATGGTATGGTCAATAGTTACAGTGGCATCTGAGGGGAAGGAGAGTTTGTTGGCCACTCTGTCACCCATGGAATGCTGATGGATTACTATGGTAGCTGGAGGCCTTATAATGGCTTGAAGATCTGCCACCTACATAAGTCTACTAAGCCCTGTGGCAGAGTCTAAAAAGGCTGTCTGAGTAGAATACTGACACGCAGGCATACTACTGAGCAGTACATGAGTATTCAGCACTCCAATGTGTCCTTTTCTGCTGATGAATAGGGTACATAGGATTGAGGTGTTAAGATAATGCTTCAGAGGCCCAAGAATCACGCAAGTATAGCCTAGTATATTAGCATATCATTATTAAAATATATTTTATAGAAATTTAACAAGTGCATACAAAAAAAAAACATTCAGCACATGAATATGTAAAATCGTAGTGCTTGGAACCGACTTAAACTCTGCAAAGTATTTACAGAAAGCATTTGTTTGTGTGAATTCCCTATGGTGCTCTTTGAAGGTAAAGGAATTTCAGGCATGAGAGCAGAATGGCACATGCCCTAGAATGTTAGAAATTTAGAGACATGTCTGGGGTGACTCCCTGTACAGCAGCTGAGCAGCATATCAAAAAATACACGTAATTATATTAAAAAAATGTATACTTTATGTGTAAACAGTTTAGTGAAAATTGATGGGACATTCAGGCACTATTTCTTGACTGTTCCCTAAATTTTGAGAAACAGCTTAAATATGTAAAATTGATACCCATGAAATACATTTATTAATTCAAATACGTGTCCGAACGTAAAATTTCTTAAATATTGACTGTCATCATAAATAGCTATTTGTTACATATTCATATTAAATATATAAAACCCTAAAATTTCTCAATACCACAATTCCATGGAATCACCCCTACAGTGGCGCCCAAAAGTTTTGTATTTTTTAAAAAAGTTGGATTACTTCTGTCTGGTTGTTGTTGACGCGCCCCCTGGGACATATTCCTTTTTGAGGGGAAAACCCGGCACCGGATCAGATGGGGGGTTGTAGTCTCCGAGCGGCTGTGACCCGGTCCCGTGCCCAGGGCGTCAATCTCAGTGTGATGTGGCAGTTCTACAGATGTTACTAAAGTTCTTTTGTGTCGACTACGCCACCCGTTGTATTGCGGTCACTGTGGCCGCCGCTGCAGCAAGGTCCGCTGAGGCTGATGGTGGGTGCGCAGCTTGGTGGGATAACCCCCAACGGGAGGGGTATAGCCTCAGGGGGGACAGGTGCAGAGGATGGGGGTTGTGGTGGTGCAGTGCAGACGGCAATGAAGACAGAGTCGGGTAGTGCAGTTAAGGGTGTTTACTTACTGCAGATGTTGTACTGGTCACTCCAGCTGCTAGTGACCACCCGAGCCGTGCTGCGTCCACCAGGTCCTGGATCCAGCCAACCCCCAAACAAGTCCGGAGCGTGGCCCTGAGCTCTCCCTCTGTCCTTTCTTCAGCCGTCCCCACCAGTGATCCACCTAGGTCCAGCTCCCTCGGGCCTTCTGTTGGGACACCCTTGGCCTCGGGTTCCCTGACCCTTCATGTGGTGTGCCTTCGGGGTGGATGTGATGGGTGACCGTGGCAAACGCTGCCCACGGTCTCCGGTCTCTGGCTGGGGTGTGCTTTCTGCCCCCACCAGTTTGGGTTCCGGTACCCTTTTGCTGACTCCTCACCCGGTGCTCTAATTTGGGTTCTTGGGTCCCTTTTGTCTTCCCCCTCTGGGTCTTTCTCTGCTCCACTCTCTCTCTCTCCAGGGCTGCTGTTTCCTTCTCTCTGCTGACTTGTTCTCTGCATCAGACAGGCTCCTCTCCAACTGACTTGTTCTCTACCACTGACCCTGATTCTAGTTGGTGCCCACCTTATATATCCCTCTATGTGTGAGCTCAGGTGACCAGCACCCAATGAGCTCCTATCACTACCCAGACTGCTCCCCCTATCTGCCCCTACACTACATGGGATGTACCACCCCCCTCCCACTCCAGCCAGGAACAGACTCGGTCGTACCTGCACATTTCTAAGTGGGAGTACCGTCGGCCTGTTCCTCGGAAATGGGATGTGTGTAGTGCATGCAGCTGACTGAGCTCAGTTCCACTCTCCATCCTTGCCCGGGAGTGGAATATCACACCTCTGGGTTGAGGTGCAATACCCCTGTAGCAGCCGAATCCTCAGGGTGCTACATTCCCCCCTGGTAAATCACAGCACGTCCTCGGGCTGTAAAGACAAAAACACCAAAACATACAAAAATTTTTCACATAAACATAATAAAACATATAAAACATTATATATATAAAACTTTTCATATAAACATTCTCGTCGTCTCTTGTTTCAGGTTCCTCCTCCGGACACTGTGCACCGTGTGTCCGGGAAAAGTGCGACAGTCTCTTAGAAAATCTGGTTTTCTACAAAACCGGTAGGGGGCGCTTTAGGAAGCGCAACTATATACAGGGGAAGTTGGCCGCTCTCAGTCCTCGGCCAGGTAGAGGGAAGGGAATGGCTGCTCACAGTCCTCAGCCTGTAGGATGAAGGGGTTAACGGGTAAACAGTTCACTGGTCCCAACGGGGACTATTTTAGCAGCAACGGTTCACTGTGCCCCGACGGGCAACTATATACAGTCTCTATTCCCGTCCTCAACGACGGCTCCCTCCTGCTTTTTCTTAGTGATACGGTGTTGCTTCAGACCCGTCCGGGTCCTCTGGCTCCTCCTCCCCGTACCGCAACTCCTCCTCCGTCAAGCGGTGTACGTGGAGGGCGTAAGGTCCTTTGGCACACTTGTGCCGGGTGAAAGTGACCTCGTCTCCGACGTAGAGGTCACGGCCTTTGTGACCTTCCGGCAGGTGGGACTCGACGTCTCTGCGGGTCACAAAAACGTCACCGCGGTTGTTACGGTCCCGAATAAAGCCCCACCCATGCTGCGGGTTGAACTTTATCACCGTCCCGATGGTGCGGGGACAGTGCGCTGCACGGGGGTTCCTCCTAGTCCGGCTCTTCTGCTCCGCACTCCGGATTTGGGCCTGTTGTTCTCTGACCCGCCTCTCCTCCCGTTCTCTCGTAAACTCTGCTAGCTGCTGACGACAACACTCAGTACGCTCAGCGGCGACTGCCCGAGTTTCTCCGGTGAACCCCATCAAATCTTCTCCCGTGGGGTCCCACTCGAATTGGGCTTCTTCTAAAGGAGGCGAGACCCGAGTCACGGGCTTCGGAGCCGGGATCAGGGGCTCACACAAGGGCCCTAGTCTTTGTTGCCGCTCCAGCTCATGGTATCCTTCGGGCCAGATGAAGGGCCGCCCGTCCGGCCATGTGAGCTGGCTGAAGAGGTCCTCCCCCAGGTGTGGCACCCTTGGTATTGCGGGTGCGGGCGCGGTGGTGGTGGCGCCCGGGTTGCCCAGGCCTTGCGGCCAGGCCTGGGGCACCTGGAAGGTGAAGGGCACCGTTAATACGGCGGCGCCCTGGGCTACCTGGCCTTGCGACCAGGCCGGAGGCTCCGCGGAGGTAGGGGGCGCTGTTGGTGATGCGACGCCCGGGAATTCTAGGCCTGGCGACCAGGCTGGTGGTATTTCCTGCTTTGTCACGCTCCGGGTCGAGGCGCGTGACGTCACAGGGGTCGCTGCGGCGGCTTCCGGTCGGGGCCTAGTCCATAGCGGTGACATGGCGGCTACGGGCACAGCAGGGGGACTTTCGGGCTCTGCGACGGGGAGCTGGGGCAGGCAAGCGGTGTCACGGCTTGGGGTATAGGCGTCCCCTTTACCTGCCTCCATGCGTTCGGCTCCCTTCTCGGCGCCGTCTCCGGCCTTGGGTCCTCCCGCGCCATCCTCAGAGGCGGTCTGCTTCCTCTTCCAGGGTAGCGTGCTCCGTTGACTGGTCTCAGCTTGCTGGGCCATCTCCCGGCTCCACTCCGCCAGTATCTCGCGCTGCACCCGGGCCATCCTCCTTGCGAGGCCCTCCAGGGCAGTCTGTGCACACTCCCGGTCTCGGGGGAGCTGCGCTAAGATCTCCGCTAGACCTAGCGGGGTTGTGGACTCTAGCAGGCTCCTGACCATCGGGTCGGTGCTGCTCTGCTCTCCTTCCGGCAGGCTCCTGGCCAGCGGGCCGGTGCTGCTCTGCCCTCCTTCCTCGGTCTCTAGCAGACTCCTGGCCAGCGGGCCGGTGCTGTTCTGCTTTCTCTCCATATCCGGGTAAGCTCCTCCGCTACTCCTCGTTAGACCTCTTGCCTCCGGGTGCGCTCGCTCTAGACTGCTCCAAGCGACACCCATCTTTTCTCTTCTCTTTCGTCTCCTCCCACTTCGAGGGCGGTCCCGGGGCAACTCGGTGACTGTCAGCTCCAGGGGGAGTTCTTTCACGCTGACAGACACCTCCAGCATCACAGTCTCTGTTGGTGGGGGCGGTTTCCACTTTTGGCGCCATTTTCTGTCCCGGCCCACGATGGGAGGTGGCCTCTTGCCCTCCTTTGGCACGCCCATAATGGCGTCCGCTGCTCTTCCAAGGCGGGAAATCTGCGGTTTTGGCGGGAAGCGTCGCCCAGTGGCGGGAAACTCTGCAGATGGCGGGAACAAGCTGGAAATGGCGGACAATCGGCGGGAAACGACTGGTGATGGAGTCCGATGGCGTGGACCCTCCGGAACCGGCGGGAGACTTCTTTCTGAGGTAAACTTGCACTTTTCTTCAGGCACGCAGTACCCGGTTGTTGCGGGCACGTAATCCTGCCGACTACGCCAAAGTTGACGCGCCCCCTGGGACATATTCCTTTTTGAGGGGAATACCCGGCACCGGATCAGATGGGGGGGGTTGTAGTCTCCGAGCGGCTGTGACCCGGTCCCGTGCCCAGGGCGTCAAGCTCAGTGTGATGTGGCAGTTCTACAGATGTTACTAAAGTTCTTTTGTGTCGACTACGCCACCCGTTGTATTGCGGTCACTGTGGCCGCCGCTGCAGCAAGGTCCGCTGAGGCTGATGGTGGGTGCGCAGCTTGGTGGGATAACCCCCAACGGGAGGGGTATAGCCTCAGGGGGGACAGGTGCAGAGGATGGGGGTTGTGGTGGTGCAGTGCAGACGGCAATGAAGACAGAGTCGGGTAGTGCAGTTAAGGGTGTTTACTTACTGCAGATGTTGTACTGGTCACTCCAGCTGCTAGTGACCACCCGAGCCGTGCTGCGTCCACCAGGTCCTGGATCCAGCCAACCCCCAAACAAGTCCGGAGCGTGGCCCTGAGCTCTCCCTCTGTCCTTTCTTCAGCCGTCCCCACCAGTGATCCACCTAGGTCCAGCTCCCTCGGGCCTTCTGTTGGGACACCCTTGGCCTCGGGTTCCCTGACCCTTCATGTGGTGTGCCTTCGGGGTGGATGTGATGGGTGACCGTGGCAAACGCTGCCCACGGTCTCCGGTCTCTGGCTGGGGTGTGCTTTCTGCCCCCACCAGTTTGGGTTCCGGTACCCTTTTGCTGACTCCTCACCCGGTGCTCTAATTTGGGTTCTTGGGTCCCTTTTGTCTTCCCCCTCTGGGTCTTTCTCTGCTCCACTCTCTCTCTCTCCAGGGCTGCTGTTTCCTTCTCTCTGCTGACTTGTTCTCTGCATCAGACAGGCTCCTCTCCAACTGACTTGTTCTCTACCACTGACCCTGATTCTAGTTGGTGCCCACCTTATATATCCCTCTATGTGTGAGCTCAGGTGACCAGCACCCAATGAGCTCCTATCACTACCCAGACTGCTCCCCCTATCTGCCCCTACACTACATGGGATGTACCACCCCCCTCCCACTCCAGCCAGGAACAGACTCGGTCGTACCTGCACATTTCTAAGTGGGAGTACCGTCGGCCTGTTCCTCGGAAATGGGATGTGTGTAGTGCATGCAGCTGACTGAGCTCAGTTCCACTCTCCATCCTTGCCCGGGAGTGGAATATCACACCTCTGGGTTGAGGTGCAATACCCCTGTAGCAGCCGAATCCTCAGGGTGCTACATTGTGATGCCATTTTCCTGGTGGTTTTAGTAAACCGGAAGCAAATGGTTGTCAGTCACCCATAAGGACGAAAATTGTGTTTGACATTGTTTTATCCCTTCATGTGTTAGTTTTCAACATTTGCTGGGCCAAATGTTTTGCATATTTTGTCATGGGTAGTTGAATTTTGCCTAAATTATTATTTTTTATGTATGTGTTTTTAGGTTAAAACATGGCAAAGACAAGGCAAATTTATTGCCAGATGTCAGGACTCATACACAGCAGCTCATGTGCACCAGGTGGCAGCTCTTCCCTCTGAGCTATTCATCTCGCTGGACAGTTTCTGGCTAACCTACATTCTAGTACCTGTGTTGTTGCTGAGCGGCTCCACCCTGTGTTGTTCCTGATTGGCTACATCTTGTGAGTTCCTGATTGCACACCCTATTTAAACCTACCCTTGCGATATTATTGAGCTCCCAGTCTCTAGTCAAGCTCTCCCTTCACCTGTTGGCTCATAAAAGATTATACTGCTTTTCCTGTGTACCGATTCCTGGCTTTTCCTGACTACGCAACCTGCTAAATCTTTCAAGACTATACTGCTTTTCCTGTGTATCGATTCCTGGCTTTTCCTGACTATGCTACCTGCAGGTGCTGCCCCTAGTGAATGCAATACCACTACTCCAACCCAGGTCAGTTCCTAACATTATAAATCTGAGAGTGAAGTCAGGCAAAAGCCAAACAGAGGTAGCTATGGAATTCAACTGTTCTCAGAGTCAAGTGTCACATATATTAAAGAAAGAAAAAGAAGGTTATGGAACAGCTGACAAACCTAGAAGTGGACGACCACGGAAAACTTCCTCCAGATTAGATCACATTATTAAGAAAAAGTCAGTATCTGATGTCCATAAAAGTACTGTACAGATTTTGCATGAAATGAATGAAGAATATGGGGTCAAAGTGATTCGCCAAACCATGGTGGAATGGCTAAGAGCAGTAGGGTTGAATGCACGAGTTCCAGTCAAGAAGCCTTTCATCTCTGCAACGGACTGGAAGGTTCGACTTGAGTTTGCCAAAGAACACAGCCAATGGAAAGAGACTTAGGGATTTGTCTAAGGTGTTGTGTTCGGATGAATCCAAGTTCAATTTATTTGGTAGTGATGGCAAGTACTATATATACCGACCAATTGGAAAACGTAAGTATGTATGGTACCGAACACCTACAGTGAAACATGGTGGTGGCAATGTCATAGTTTGGGGCTGCTTTTCTGCATCTGCCATTTGCCCTCTGCATAGAATTGATGGAAATATGAATGCTACCTTGTACAAGAATATACTGGAGAATGTAATGCTGCCAGATGGTAAAACCAAAGTAGACTGGGGATGGAAATTCCAGAAAGACAATGATCCTAAGCTCACATTCAATTTAGTCAAAAAATGGTTAGCAAAGAGAAATGTTCACCTGTTGCAATGACCAAGCCAATCACCCGATTTAAACCCTATAGAGCACCTTTGGGATGAGTTAGGGTGACGAGTTGGGGCCCGTACCCATAGCAATAAAGATGAATTGTTTGCAGATTTGCAAATGAAATGGAGCAAGATCCCTCAAGATGTCTTGAATACTCCAGTGGCTTCAATGCCCCGTCGGTGTAGTGCAGTAATTAAAGCAAGAGGTTATGCTACAGAATACTAAGTTATGGCATACCTCTCAACTTTTGAGGAACCGAAAGAGGGATAGACTCTTTGGCCACGCCTCTTGCCACACCCCAATTCATGCCCATTTACCATTTCTTTCTCCCCTGGCAGGAGGAGTTGTGAAAGGTAGTAAGGGATATTCAGCAGACTCCATAGACTGCAGGGCATAGACCCAAATCCAGGACTATCCGCTGTATCCATGATGGTTGGGACTAGAGATGAACAGATGGATTCATGGGTCTTTGGTCCAGCGTCCAAGTCAGTGGTACCGGTCAGCTAGACGATAGACTGCGAGTCTCTAACCATCCGGCGTCCCCAGCATGGCCTTTGATCACCCAGGGCCGGAGCAACGTCATCTGTGCATCCCGCTCATATCTAGTTGGGACCTGTGGATTATTTTTTGTTCCTTCATTCACAGTCGGAGCCACCAGAACTTTCTCATCTTTATGTAGCTTCACTATTAGTGTTGAGCGAGTATGTTCTATTAACCCTTTCGCCGAGTATGCTCGGGCCGAGCTCCGAGTATTTATAGCTGCTCGGTGATTAGGTTAAATCACTCCCGTGTGCATGATTTGCAACTGTTTGACAGTTTTATTACATGGGAGGAATGTCTATTTCTTACACATTCCTCACATGTAATAAAGCTGTCAAACAGTTGCAAATCATGCACATGGGAGCAATTTAACCTTATCACCGAGCAGCTATAAATACTCGGAGCTCGGCCCGAGCATACTCGGACAGAACATACTCGCTCAACCCTATTCACTATACAACATCCGGATTTTTTGGGTCTGTAAGGCCGTGTTCACACGTTTTTTTTTTCTTCAGGATCCGCACCAAACTACAGAATAAGGCTACGTTCACACATCATGGTTTTTTTGGCATCAATTTTCTGCAGCAAAACCTGATCTTTTGTTCAGGATTTTTCTTGCAGTTTTGGTGATTTTTTGGTGCTTTTTTTTTTCAGCGTTTTTTCACTGTTCTTCTGTCTCTTTTTATGCATGTACATAAAGTTCTGTGAAAAAAAAGAACCCCTTCTATTTTGGCATCAAAAACGCTGATACAAATTTTGATGTGATTTTCACTTAAAGCCTTAGGCTTTTTTCGCCTAGCCTAAGGCTATGTTCACGCATGTTTTTTTCAGTGTTTTTTTATGCAGTTTTTTATGCAAATTTTCAGCTGCCTTTTGCAGTACCAGCAAAGTCTATGAGAAACCAGAATTCTCTGTTCACACGGTTTTTTTTTGTTCAAGATTTTGTGCCTTGCATGTTTTTTTTTAAAATAGATCATGTCACTTCTTTCAGCGTTTTTTCAGCGTTGCTTCACCTATAGGAAGTAATGGGTGGTGAAAAAAATGCTGAATAACACATCAAAATTTGTATCAGCATTATTTCAGCGTTTTTGATGTCAAAATAGAATGGGGTTCTTTTTTTTTCACAGAACTTTATGTACATGCATAAAAAGAGACAGAAGGACAGTGAAAAAAGCGCTGAAAAAATGCACCAAAACGCATCAAAAAAGCAACAAAACTGCAAGAAAAATCCTGAACAAAATGCCCTTGAAGATCAGGTTTTGCTGCAGAAAATTGACGCCAAAAAAACCATGATGTGTGAACATAGCCTAACAATCTTCTCTAATTATTGTCACATTTTTTTAGCCCTTTCCCCCCTTATTTGATGTGTTTTTGGTGCAAATGTGAAGCCGCGTTTTTTAATTGCTTTTTATACTACAGAAAAGCTTTGATTCTTAATAAAGTATCTGTAGTTTTTAATTTGAGTTTTTTTTAGGCTCCAAATAGAAGACGAGAAAAAAAAAAGCACCAAATCTGCACAGTTCAGCAGCGTCTTTAGATCACAGGGGGCGCAATTCTCATGAAATCACATCCACTTTGCTTGGACAGTTAGGGCAGTTTCACACATCCAGTACCAGAAAAAACAGTACCAGAGATATCCGTGTCCGTGTGTGGCAACCATGTGCCGCCCATGTGCCGCATCAGGAGCACACGTACCGGCGCTTGGGAATCAGTGTACAGTTAACACTGTTCCCAAGCACCGAGTGCTGAACGCTGCCCTCATCATTGTTCCCTGCTGGCGCTGCGGAGGGTTGTAGTCTGCTCCTGGTGTCTCCACCTGTAAAAATAAGAATAAAATAAAAAAATCCATATACTCACCTAAGTGTAACCCACTGTAATCCATGCGACCGATCACACCGCGAGTGACAGGACACCGCTCATGAACTCAGCGCAGCTCTGGGGCTCGCTCGCTTCAGGAGGCATTCTCCCCGGCCCCATGGAGTGGCCAGCCCAATCTCCGAACCTTAATCCGATAGAATACTTGTGGGGTGACATCAGAAATGCCGTTTCTGAGGCAAAGCCAACAAATGCCAAAAAATTGTGGGATCTAGTCATAGCATCCTGGGCTGGAATAACAGTTGACAGGTGCCAGAAGTTGGTTAACTCTATGCAACATAGATGTGAAGCAGTTCTAAAAAACTGTGGGTATACAACTAAATATTAGATTTGTGATTCACAGGAATGCTAAATCCTCAAAAAAAAAGTACATAATGTGAGTTTGTAAAGACAAATGCAGACACTGCTATTTTTTGGAACAGCCCAATGTTCATTTTTTGTTATTTTCTGTAAAGTAGTTAAAAATTATATACATTTCTCTTCATGTTTTGAATTAGAAAACAGTGTGCAATGTTCCCAATGCATGGAAATAAAAACTAGTATAAAGATTTTGTGCTTAACTCATGTTTTTGAACACACTATTATTTTGAACACAACTGTATATGGGTGCATGCTATTCGAATTTTGCATGCAATCGCAGCATGCTGCTTTTTTTCAATCTGATCGGAGCTTAAAAAAAAAAAATGCATATGAGCACAAAATCATTGATTAACATTGGACCGAATGCAACACGATTTTTTATCGGATTCCATTTGTCTGATTTAATTGCAAGTGGGAGCGAGCACTTAGGAGTTTAATTTTTCTGTTCCTATAATAATACAGAAGAAAAAATAAAAGAACCTTGAGCGCTGAAGTGATCCTAGCTATACCTGTTCATTTTTAGGCTTTCAGGATGCAGCATTTTGTTTTAAGCTTGCCAGAGACATTTTTTTTTATTTTTGAGTTTACATAAAGGCTTGATATTTTTCACTGCTATGAAACGATGCCATGTGCATATCATTTAACCCCTTCATGACCGGGCTATTTTCCGTTTTTGCATGTTTTCCTCTCCTTCTTCCAAGAGCTATAACTTTTTTATTTTTCCATCCACATAACTATATGAGGGCTTCTTGAGACAAGTTGTACTTTTGAATTACAATAATTTTATCATGTGGTGTACTAGAAAGCAGGAAGACAATTCCAAGTGCGTCGCAATTGCAAAAAAGGTGCAATTCCACAACTGTTTTTTTTTTTTTTTTTATCTACCATGTTTTCTATACAGTAAAACTAACCCGGAAATTTGATTCTCCAGTTCAGTACGATTGCGCAGATACTAAACATGTATAGTTTTTTTAAGTTGTGAAAAAAAATCGGAAAATTTGTTTAAAAAAATTTCACTTGTGTCACCATTTTCCGAGACCTGTAACGTTTTCAATATCTTTTGCGCCCTGAGCTGACGTTTTTTATGATACCCTTTTGGGGTACATGCAATGTTCTGATTGCATTTCATTGTATTTTATTGCAATGTTGCGGTGGCCAATAAAAATGTAATTCTGGCGTTTCGATACTTTTCTCATTACGTTGTTTATCACTAAGACTAATTTATTTTATATTTTGATGGATCAGACATTTACGGAAGCAACAATACCAAATATTTGTATTTTTTTATTTTTTGTATTTTTAATGGGGGAAAGGGGGTGTGATTTGAACTTACGTTTTTGTTTTTTTTTTTCATTTTTTAAAAACATTCTTTTCACTTTCTATTGTACTTGTTAGTTCCTTAAGGGACTTGAACCTGCGGTTGTCTGATTTCTTCTACTATATACAGCTATAGTACAACTGTGTGTAACAAAAATCATGATCATGAACGCCAACTAAACGCCGGCTTTCACAGGAATATTGTAATGACAGGCACGGGGGTCATCAACAGACCTCCGGCTACCATGGCAACCCATCGGCATCCCATGATCACATCACAGGTGCGCCGATGTGTGCATGGAATGACGCGCCTCCCTGCTGGCGCGTGTTTAATGCTGTTGACAGTGGCACTTAATGGGCTAAAAGGGCTGGGTGGAGCTCCTCTCTGTTAGATGCAGATGATGGCTGAATAACACATACCATCAATATGACAGGAAAGATGCGGGATCGGTGTGTGAACCCGCATCAAAGTCAAGGACCCGGCATATGATGTAGCTGTATGTCATATGTCGGGAAGGAGGTTAATAATTTACTTTTATTATCTTCTTTGGGGGTGTGAACGTGGACATTTTTTTTTGCTTTCCATTATATATTTGTTATAAATAACATTATATATACATTTTGCATATAAAAATGGCAGTTATATTTTTAAAAGTTCTTGTGTTTTGATATTTTAAAGAGTTTTTTTGTGTTTTAGTATAAATTATGCTTTTTAATGCCTGAATTTTAGCACTAAAAATGTCACACACATACACATTTTGGTCCTGATATATTCTATTTACATACTGTATACACATTCACTTATTCACACAAATGCACACATACACTTTATATAGTGTATCTGTGTGCATTTGTATACACATTATATGCACACTGTACACACACAAAAAAGAAAGCTGAATCTGACAGAAAGGACCATGAAGATGGTGACACCCTGTTACTAGTGATGAGCGAGCACTAAAATGCTCGGGTACTCGTTGCTCGGGTCGAGCAAATCGGAATACTCGGGTGCTCGACCCGAGCAACGAGCCCAATGTAAGTCTATGGGAAACTCGAGCATTTTTCAGGCGGCTCCCCGCGGCGGTCTGCAGAGGGCCTAAAAGTTGCCCAAATCGATGGGAACAGTGCTCAAATGACATGGGAACAGCATGGGGAAGAGGCCTGGAAGCATTTCTGACTCCCAGGTCACTGCTGTCAACAACATTGTCAGAGTATTACGCCACTTTTACGGACTCACAATAAAACATACCAAAACGAAACCAAAAGGGATTTTCCTGGGAAATATGTTAAGAAACATTCTTTCCATGACATGTACAATGTATATAAAACTAAATAAATAACCAAAAACAAAAATACTTCTCCACACCTTGGGCTATGTTCACACGTAGCGTTTTTGATGCGTTTTTTGCTTCTCAGCAGGGTTGGACGGGCCCACCAGAGAACCGAAAACTCCTCCGGCGGGCCCTGGCTTCTGCTTCAGGAGAGTTCATAGTGCCGAGGTGAGGCCATGATGATGATAGAGGCCACCATCTGCTTTAGTTTTCTGTTACTTGGAATGCAAGTGCAAGTATGCAGCCAGCCACCCACCCACCCACAGGCCGCAACACTAAACTGCCAGATTTCTGGGCAGCTGCTTACACTTGAAATATGGCCTTTTAAGCTCGTGCAGGCGGAAGCTTTTCAGAACCTCATGCCAGCGGCGTGTTAGAACTCTCCTGTTAGGTTTTTTCTATCTTGCTGGTCACATGACCTTTTTTGCCTATTTAATCCTGCTCCGCTCTCCTGGCCTTGCTGGACTTCATTGTAATTTCTACTCTTAAGCTAGCCTGGTGCTTAGTTACCTTTCTCAGTCAGTTTAGCTAGGTCTTCGGACCTTTATGTTCTATGTTGTGTGTTTGTCTTTTACTGCTACAATCTCTGCTAGGAGGTGTCCAACTTTATCCCAGTCCTTAGTTCTTGTAGGGATCCCTCCCTTGCATCTATAGGTCTTCGTACAGACTAGCCGAGGACTTTAGCGGGTCTGATCGCAGGATCAGGTTCCCCGTTACATCGTAGGGATCTAGCTTAGTTCTATTGTAGGGACAGATCTCCTTTCTTTCCTTAGTGCTTGTAGCAGATCATAACAGTAAGTCCAGCCCAAAAATATCTCTAAGGAAAGACCTCCAGTTTCCATCATGGTGTCGGTTCAGGATTTGGCTCAACGCCTGCAGGGACTCTCTCTGGAGGTGGCCGAGCTCCAACAACACGTGAGTAGCTGTTCTGGAGCACATTTTGTGGAGCCAAAGGTACGTTTGCCTGATTTATTTTTTGGCGATCAACAAGAATTTTTTTCCTTTAAAAATGCTTGTTTGTTGTATTTTCGTTTGAGACCCAGATCCTCTGGTGATGAATCACAGCGCATAGGGTTCATAATGTCACTTTTGCGCAAAGAACCTCAGGGATGGGCCTTTTCTCTCCAACCTAGTGATCCATGCTTTAGATCAGTGGATAGTTTTTTTTCTGCTTTGGGTTTGTTGTATGATGATCCTGATCGTGTCTCATCAGCTGAGACGGAATTGAGACGTTTGAGGCAGGGATCAGGTAATGTGGAAAATTATTGTTCTCACTTCCGTCGGTGGTCTGCCCAGGTGGGGTGGAACGATTCAGCTTTCAAAAGTTTGTTTCTTGCGGGGCTAGGTGAAAGGGTTAAAGATTTGCTGATTGCTTATCCCACACCTGGTAACTTGCAGGAGGCAATGCAATTAGCTATACGGGTGGACAGGAGACTGCGTGCAAGGGTTAATGAGAGTAAATCCTCTACCATGTCAGCTCCGAGTCTTGAGAGGGTCTGTACTGACATTGGAGAGCCGATGGAGATTGGGGCGATGGCACCCCGCTCTCAGGAAAAAGACCGCAGATCTTCTGAAGGTTTGTGCTTTTATTGCGGGAAATCTGACCATTTTATTAAGAACTGTGTGCTTCGTATGAACAAAGAAAAAAAAAGGTCAGTTACGCCCGTACTAAGGGGGTATTTCTTTCTGCTACTACTGCTGCTCAGGAAGAATTAATTGAATTTCGGATATTTGTGGATTGTGGTTCTACTCTGAATGTGATTGATGGGGGATTCTTGGAAAAACTTGAATTAAAACCCAAACCTTTGTCATCCCCTATTGCTGTGGTTTCTGTCGATGGCTCTCCCTTGAAGAGTGTTACTCACAAGGTCTGTGAACTTCCCCTCACTATTAATGGTATTCACCAAGAAAATTTGGATTTGGTGGTATTAAATAATTTGCCTTCTCCAGTAATTTTGAGGTTACCCTGGTTAAAATTGCACAATCCTGTACTGGATTGGTCTACCAATGAAATTAAGTCCTGGAGCCCTAAGTGTTATGACAAGTGTTGTAACGGACGTATTGCTGCAGTGGAAAAGGGGGAATTACCTGTACCTATTCAGGATTTTTGGAGAGTTTTTTCTGAGGAGGAGTCACAATTTTTGCCTCCCCATAGAGACTATGATTGTACCATTGAATTTGTCCCTGGAGAGACTCTTCCTAAAAGTTGTTTATTTAATCTTACTATTCCTGAGAGAAAGGCTTTGGAGGAATACATACAGACAAGCTTGGCCGCCGGTCACATTAGGCCTTCCAAGTCTCCTGTGGCTGTTGGATTTTTTTTTGCTAAAAAAAAGGACGGCGGTTTACGTCCTTGTCTGGATTTTCGTGAGATTAATAAAATTACTGTACGCAATCCTTACCCACTGCCATTGATTCCTGATTTGTTTAACCAGTTAGTGGGGGCCAAGTGGTTCTCTAAAATTGATCTCCGGGGGGCATACAATTTGTTGCGCATGAAGGAGGGTGATGAATGGAAGACCGCTTTTAACACTCCTGTGGGTCATTTTGAGAACCTGGTTATGCCTTTTGGTCTTACCAATGCTCCAGCATTTTTTCAGAATCTTATTAATGACATCCTTAGACCTTTGATCGGCAAAAATGTGGTTGTGTATTTGGATGACATTTTGATTTATTCATCGGATCTGGAGTCTCATTGGCGTAGCGTACGTGAGGTATTACAGTTATTAATTGACAATTCGCTTTTTGCTAAGCTGGAGAAATGTGAGTTCGCTGTACAGAGAATTAGTTTTTTGGGCTACATTATCTCCAGCGAGGGCTTTGAGATGGACCCTGTGAAGGTTCAGGCGGTTCAGGAATGGCCTAGGCCTATTGGTTTGAAATCGATACAGAGGTTTTTGGGTTTCGCCAATTATTACGGAAAATTCATTAAAAATGTTTCTATTATTGTCAAACCACTGACCGATCTCACCAGGAAAGGTGCTAATGCGGTTCAGTGGACTACTGAGGCCATTGAAGCTTTTGTGTTTCTAAAGGAGAGGTTCAGCTCTGCTCCCATCCTTATGCAGCCTGATGTGACTAAGCCATTTTTGGTTGAGGTTGATGCTTCTTCGGTGGGGGTCGGTGCGGTGTTGTCTCAGAAAAACAAGGATGGAGTACATCCCTGTGCTTTTTTTTCAAAAAAAATTTCTGAGACTGAACTTAATTACGATATTGGTAATCGGGAATTGCTGGCTATTAAACTCGCATTTGAACACTGGCGTCATCTCTTGGAAGGTGCTGAATTTCCCATTCAGGTTTTCACTGATCATAAAAATCTGATCTATCTTGATGCTGCCAAGCGCTTGAATGCCCGTCAGGCTAGGTGGGCACTTTTTTTCTCGCGGTTTAATTTTTCCGTTACTTACATCCCGAGTACCAAGAATGTTAAAGCTGATGCTTTGTCTCGCAGCTTTTCTCCCATGGTCGGTGCTGAGGAGGAGGGGAGCATTTTACAAGAAGGTGTTGTGATTGCTGCATTGGACTCTGTTTTGGAAGATGAGATTCTTAAAGCACAGGAGAATGCCCCATCTAACACTCCCCATGGGAGGTTGTTTGTGCCTAGGACCTTTAGGAGAGATTTGTTTGTTGAGTGTCATGAGTCTCGGTTGGCAGGTCATCCAGGAATTTCTGAGGCCAAGAGACTTGTGGGTCGCAGTTTTTGGTGGCCTGGATGGCAGAAGGAAGTCATTAAGTGGGTGCGTCAATGTACGGTGTGTGCTAGATCTAAGTCTTCACATACTCCTGCAGCGGGGTTGCTTTGCACTCTGGAGGTTCCTAGTGCACCTTGGACACATCTGGCTATGGACTTTATTACTGACCTTCCCCCCTCTGAGGGTTTCACAGTCATCTGGGTGGTCGTGGACCGTTTTAGCAAGATGTGTCACTTGGTTCCTTTCATTAAACTGCCCTGCGCTAAGACACTCGCTAAGGCCTTTGTCAAGGAAATTGTCAAGACTACATGGCGTTCCTACTGACATTGTTTCGGATAGGGGACCTCAGTTCGTGGCTCGTTTTTGGCGTGCTTTTTGTGACAGGTTGGGAGTTCATTTGTCGTTTTCATCTGGATATCATACTGAGTCTAATGGCCAGACAGAAAGGAAGAATCAGGATGTTGAGCAGTTCTTGCGTTGTTTTGTGGCAGACAATCAGGAGGGGTGTTCTGAATTTCTGCCACTTGCTGAGTTTGCTCTTAACAACCATACATCCTCTTCTGCTGGTTGTTCGCCTTTTTTTTGTTGTTCTGGGAGACATCCGTCTTTTGGGTCATTCTCCAAATTGGTATCGGCTGTGCCTGAGGAGGAGAGTTTTTCCGGTGATTTGGAGAGAGTATAGTTTGGATGGATGTGCGTGGTAATCTTCAGGAGGCTAACAAAAAATCTAAGAGGTACTTTGATAGGAAACGGCAAGAGGTTTTGTTTGCTATTGGTGACATGGTTTGGTTGTCCTCTAAGAATCTGCGGTTGAGGATTCCTTCTAAAAAATTGGGTCCCAAGTTTGTAGGGCCCTTTAAGGTGCTTCAGGTAGTTAACCAATCTGCTGTTAGGTTGGAGGTTCCTACCTCCTGGAAGATTAATCCGGTGTTTCATGTTTCTCTGTTGAAAATAGCTTATGTGTCGGATGGAGACGCCTCTGCCACTGTTCCTTCGGTGGTGGAGGACGGGGAATACGAAATTTCCCGCATCCTAAATTCTAGACGGTATAGAGGGAGTTTGCAGTATCTTGTCGCTTGGAAGGGTTTCGGACCCGAGGATAACTCATGGGTGAGGGCGGATGATGTTTCTGCTTCCAGACTTGTCAGAGCGTTTCACAAGAGGTTTCCTGATAAGCCTGGGCCTAGGGGATCCGGAGGATCCTCATAGAAGAGGGGGTACTGTTACAACTCTCCTGTTAGGTTTTTTCTATCTTGCTAGTCACATGACCTTTTTTGCCTATTTAATCCTGCTCCGCCCTCCTGGCCTTGCTGGACTTCATTGTAATTTCTACTCTTAAGCTAGCCTGGTGCTTAGTTACCTTTCTCAGTCAGTTTAGCTAGGTCTTCGGACCTTTATGTTCTATGTTGTGTGTTTGTCTTTTACTGCTACAATCTCTGCTAGGAGGTGTCCAACTTTATCCCAGTCCCTAGTTCTTGTAGGGATCCCTCCCTTGCATCTATAGGTCTTTGTACAGACTAGCCGAGGTCTTTAGCGGGTCTGATCGCAGGATCAGGTTCCCCGTTACATCGTAGGGATCTAGCTTAGTTCTATTGTAGACACAGATTTTCCTTAGTGCTTGTAGCAGATCATAACACGGCGGCCGGGTGTCCATACTCGGTCCCCAGCCGCCATTGTTTTTCCCGGTGTCGCCCCCGCCTTCCACAAGCACGGGTCCCACAACATTACCCGTGCCCTCCCCAGTGCACTTACTGGGAAGGACTGCCTAACCACAAACACGTGGACAGGTGAATGTGGCCAGGGACGGTACGGAGCCAGTCCACAACTTTTTGTGCTGAGAGTGGTATTTAGCTCGGTGAAAGTACTGGCATAGAGGGAAACCGTATCTACTCCGGCTGTCATTTCTCCGTCACCAGGTTCCGCCCATTGTCACACACGACCATGCCTGGCTGTATGTTCAGTGGTGAGACCACAGATCAGGCTGCTGTGTTACAGCTTTCAACAACTCTGCAGCGCTGGGCGGTTTGTCAATTAAGCATTAAGCATGTTATCTTCAGCACAGCCTGTTGCCGCTTGGCCAATGACTGATGTGGTCATTTCGGAGATGGAGGAAGAGGTGCATGAGCTGAACAATGTGATTACATTGAGGTTAAATTGGTGATGCTGTTTTTTATACTGAAGAAAGATCCTATTTTGGGTTTTTTACGTTATTTTTTAAAACAAATGCATTCACCGGGAAATGTAATTTTAACATTTTACAACCTTATCTGGCAATGTGGTGTGTGACACATCATCAGATACATCCTGTTTTATTTATGATGGAGGGACTCTGAAAGTCATAAAGCCTATTTTTATAGGGACATCAGACGGCCCTTACTATTCTTAAAAGGCCAGCAGTCGGTCCTCGCTATTGTTAGAGAGCCATCAGCCGGCTATGCTTTGTTGTTCCCATTATTAACAAGTGGGTCTCCTATACTGTTATTGCATATCCAGTGACTGCAAGGGCTGCCAAAAATTTGGACACAACCCAATACCCCTTTGAAGAGACATAGAGGAGGGTCTCAGTAAAAAAATGTTCCCATTATAAAGGAGCGGGTCTCCTATAGTGGTAATGCCCATGCTGTGACTGCAAGGGCTTCAAAGATTTGGGAAAAACCCCAATAAGAATTTAAAGACACACTGAGCAGGGCCACAGTAACGAGTACGACATGTTCCCATTAGAAAGGAGAGAGTCTGCTAAAACCCCACTTAGAATTTAAAGACACACAGAGCAGAGCCACAGTAAAAGGTACGACATGTTCCCATTAGAAAGGAGAGAGTCTGCTATACAGTTATAGGGTATGCAGTGAGTCCAACGGCTGACCAATTTTAGGAAAAACCCCACTAAGAATTTAAAGACACATAGAGCAGGGCCACAGTAGCAAGGCACGACATGATCCCATTAGAAAGGAGAGGGTCTGCTATACAGTTATAGGGTATGCAATGAGTCCAATGGCTGACCAATTTTAGGAAAAACCCCACTAAGAATTTAAAGACACATAGAGCAGGGCCACAGTAACGACAAATTCCCATAAGAAAGGAGAGAGTTTGCTATACAGTTATAGGGTATGCATTGAGTCCAAAGGCTGACGAATTTTAGGAAAAACCCCACTAAGAATTTAAAGACACACAGAGCAGGGCCACAGTAACGAGTACGACATGTTCCCATTAGAAAGGAGAGGGTCTGCTATACAGTTATAGGGTATGCAGTGAGTCCAACGGCTGACAAATTTTAGGAAAAACCCCACTAAGAATTTAAAGACGCATAGCGCAGAGCCACAGTAACAAGGTACGACATGTTCCCATTAGAAAGGAGAGGGTCTGCTATACAGTTATAGGGTATGCAGTGAGTCCAACGGCTGACCAATTTTAGGAAAAACCCCACTAAGAATTTAAAGACACATAGAGCAGGGCCACAGTAACGACAAATTCCCATAAGAAAGGAGAACGTTTGCTATACAGTTATAGGGTATTCAGTGAGTCCAAAGGCTGACCAATTTTAGGAAAAACCCCACCAAGAATTTAAAGACACACAGAGCAGGGCCACAGTAACGAGTACGACAAATTCCCATAAGAAAGGAGAGAGTCTGCTATACAGTTATAGGGTATGCAGTGAGTCCAAAGGCTGACCAATTTTAGGAAAAACCCCACTAAGAATTTAAAGACACATAGAGCAGGGCCACAGTAACGACAAATTCCCATAAGAAAGGAGAGCGTTTGCTATACAGTTATAGGGTATTCAGTGAGTCCAAAGGCTGACCAATTTTAGGAAAAACCCCACCAAGAATTTAAAGACACACAGAGCAGGGCCACAGTAACGAGTACGACAAATTCCCATAAGAAAGGAGAGAGTCTGCTATACAGTTATAGGGTATGCAGTGAGTCCAAAGGCTGACCAATTTTAGGAAAAACCCCACTAAGAATTTAAAGACACACAGAGCAGGGCCAAAGTAACGAGTTTGACATGTTCCCATAAGAAAGGAGAGGGTCTGCTATACAGTTAAAGGGTATGCAGTGAGTCCAACGGCTGACCAATTTTAGGAAAAACCTCCCTAAGAATTTAAAGACACATAGAGCAGGGCCACAGCAACGACACATTCCCATAAGAAAGCAGAGAGTTTGCTATACAGTTATAGGGTATGCAGTGAGTCCAAAGGCTGACCAATTTTAGGAAAAACCCCACTAAGAATTTAAAGACACACAGAGCAGGGCCACAGTAACGAGTACGACAAATTCCCATAAGAAAGGAGAGAGTCTGCTATACAGTTATAGGGTATGCAGTGAGTCCAATGGCTGACCAATTTTAGGAAAAACCCCACTAAGAATTTAAAGACACATGGAGCAGGGCCACAGTAACAAGGCACGACATGATCCCATTAGAAAGGAGAGGGTCTGCTATACAGTTATAGGGTATGCAATGAGTCCAATGGCTGACCAATTTTAGGAAAAACCCCACTAAGAATTTAAAGACACATAGAGCAGGGCCACAGTAACGACAAATTCCCATAAGAAAGGAGAGAGTTTGCTATACAGTTATAGGGTATGCATTGAGTCCAAAGGCTGACGAATTTTAGGAAAAACCCCACTAAGAATTTAAAGACACACAGAGCAGGGCCACAGTAACGAGTACGACATGTTCCCATTAGAAAGGAGAGGGTCTGCTATACAGTTATAGGGTATGCAGTGAGTCCAACGGCTGACCAATTTTAGGAAAAACCCCACTAAGAATTTAAAGACGCATAGCGCAGAGCCACAGTAACAAGGTACGACATGTTCCCATTAGAAAGGAGAGGGTCTGCTATACAGTTACTAGGGTATGCAGTGAGTCCAACGGCTGACCAATTTTAGGAAAAACCCCACTAAGAATTTAAAGACACATAGAGCAGGGCCACAGTAAAGACAAATTCCCATAAGAAAGGAGAGAGTTTGCTATACAGTTATAGGGTATGCATTGAGTCCAAAGGCTGACCAATATTAGGAAAAAACCCACTAAGAAATTAAAGACACACAGAGCAGGTCCACAGTAACGAGTACGACATGTTACCATTAGAAAGGAGAGGGTCTGCTATACAGTTATAGGGTATGCAGTGAGTCCAACGGCTGACGAATTTTAGGAAAAACCCCACTAAGAATTCAAAGACACATAGAGCAGGGCCACAGTAACGACAAATTCCCATAAGAAAGGAGAGCGTTTGCTATACAGTTATAGGGTATTCAGTGAGTCCAAAGGCTGACCAATTTTAGGAAAAACCCCACCAAGAATTTAAAGACACACAGAGCAGGGCCACAGTAACGAGTACGACAAATTCCCATAAGAAAGGAGAGAGTCTGCTATACACTTATAGGGTATGCAGTGAGTCCAAAGGCTGACCAATTTTAGGAAAAACCCCACTAAGAATTTAAAGACACATAGAGCAGGGCCACAGTAACGACAAATTCCCATAAGAAAGGAGAGCGTTTGCTATACAGTTATAGGGTATTCAGTGAGTCCAAAGGCTGACCAATTTTAGGAAAAACCCCACCAAGAATTTAAAGACACACAGAGCAGGGCCACAGTAACGAGTACGACAAATTCCCATAAGAAAGGAGAGAGTCTGCTATACAGTTATAGGGTATGCAGTGAGTCCAAAGGCTGACCAATTTTAGGAAAAACCCCACTAAGAATTTAAAGACACACAGAGCAGGGCCAAAGTAACGAGTTCGACATGTTCCCATTAGAAAGGAGAGGGTCTGCTATACAGTTAAAGGGTATGCAGTGAGTCCAACGGCTGACCAATTTTAGGAAAAACCTCCCTAAGAATTTAAAGACACATAGAGCAGGGCCACAGCAACGACATATTCCCATAAGAAAGCAGAGAGTTTGCTATACAGTTATAGGGTATGCAGTGAGTCCAAAGGCTGACCAATTTTAGGAAAAAACCCACTAAGAATTTAAAGACACACAGAGCAGGGCCACAGTAACGAGTACGACAAATTCCCATAAGAAAGGAGAGAGTCTGCTATACAGTTATAGGGTATGCAGTGAGTCCAAAGGCTGACCAATTTTAGGAAAAACCCCACTAAGAATTTAAAGACACACAGAGCAGGGCCAAAGTAACGAGTTCGACATGTTCCCATTAGAAAGGAGAGGGTCTGCTATACAGTTAAAGGGTATGCAGTGAGTCCAACGGCTGACCAATTTTAGGAAAAACCTCCCTAAGAATTTAAAGACACATAGAGCAGGGCCACAGCAACAACACATTCCCATAAGAAAGGAGAGAGTTTGCTATACAGTTATAGGGTATGCAGTGAGTCCAAAGGCTGACCAATTTTAGGAAAAACCCCACTAAGAATTTAAAGACACACAGAGCAGGGCCACAGTAATGAGTACGACAAATTCCCATAAGAAAGGAGAGAGTCTGCTATACAGTTATAGGGTATGCAGTGAATCCAAAGGCTGACCAATTTTAGGAAGAACCCCACTAAGAATTTAAAGACACATAGAGCAGGGCCACAGTAACGACAAATTCCCATTAGAAAGGAGAGAGTCTGCTATACAGTTATAGGGCATGCAGTGAGTACAAAGGCTGACCAATTTTAGGAAAAACCCCACTAAAAATGTAAAGACACACAGAGCAGGGCCTCAGTAACAAGTACGACATGTTCCCATTAGAAAGGAGAGAGTTTGCTATACAGTTACTAGGGTATGCAGTGAGTCCAACGGCTGACCAATTTTAGGAAAAACCCCACTAAGAATTTAAAGACACATAGAGCAGGGTCACAGTAACAACAGATTCCCATAAGAAAGGAGAGAGTCTGCTATACAGTTATAGGGTATACAGTGAGTCCAATGGCTGACCAATTTTAGGAAAAACCCCACTAAGAATTTAAAGACACATAGAGCAGGGCTACAGTAACAAGGCACGACATGATCCCATTAGAAAGGAGAGGGTCTGCTATACAGTTATAGGGTATGCAATGAGTCCAATGGCTGACCAATTTTAGGAAAAACCCCACTAAGAATTTAAAGACACATAGAGCAGGGCCACAGTAACGACAAATTCCCATAAGAAAGGAGAGAGTTTGCTATACAGTTATAGGGTATGCATTGAGTCCAAAGGCTGACGAATTTTAGGAAAAACCCCACTAAGAATTTAAAGACACACAGAGCAGGGCCACAGTAACGAGTACGACATGTTCCCATTAGAAAGGAGAGGGTCTGCTATACAGTTATAGGGTATGCAGTGAGTCCAACGGCTGACCAATTTTAGGAAAAACCCCACTAACAATTTAAAGACGCATAGCGCAGAGCCACAGTAACAAGGTTCGACATGTTCCCATTAGAAAGGAGAGGGTCTGCTATACAGTTACTAGGGTATGCAGTGAGTCCAACGGCTGACCAATTTTAGGAAAAACCCCACTAAGAATTTAAAGACACATAGAGCAGGGCCACAGTAAAGACAAATTCCCATAAGAAAGGAGAGAGTTTGCTATACAGTTATAGGGTATGCATTGAGTCCAAAGGCTGACCAATATTAGGAAAAAACCCACTAAGAAATTAAAGACACACAGAGCAGGTCCACAGTAACGAGTACGACATGTTACCATTAGAAAGGAGAGGGTCTGCTATAGAGTTATAGGGTATGCAGTGAGTCCAACGGCTGACGAATTTTAGGAAAAACCCCACTAAGAATTTAAAGACACATAGAGCAGGGCCACAGTAACGACAAATTCCCATAAGAAAGGAGAGCGTTTGCTATACAGTTATAGGGTATTCAGTGAGTCCAAAGGCTGACCAATTTTAGGAAAAACCCCACCAAGAATTTAAAGACACACAGAGCAGGGCCACAGTAACGAGTACGACAAATTCCCATAAGAAAGGAGAGAGTCTGCTATACAGTTATAGGGTATGCAGTGAGTCCAAAGGCTGACCAATTTTAGGAAAAACCCCACTAAGAATTTAAAGACACATAGAGCAGGGCCACAGTAACGACAAATTCCCATAAGAAAGGAGAGCGTTTGCTCTACAGTTATAGGGTATTCAGTGAGTCCAAAGGCTGACCAATTTTAAGAAAAACCCCACCAAGAATTTAAAGACACACAGAGCAGGGCCACAGTAACGAGTACGACAAATTCCCATAAGAAAGGAGAGAGTCTGCTATACAGTTATAGGGTATGCAGTGAGTCCAAAGGCTGACCAATTTTAGGAAAAACCCCACTAAGAATTTAAAGACACACAGAGCAGGGCCAAAGTAACGAGTTCAACATGTTCCCATTAGAAAGGAGAGGGTCTGCTATACAGTTAAAGGGTATGCAGTGAGTCCAACGGCTGACCAATTTTAGGAAAAACCTCCCTAAGAATTTAAAGACACATAGAGCAGGGCCACAGCAACGACACATTCCCATAAGAAAGCAGAGAGTTTGCTATACAGTTATAGGGTATGCAGTGAGTCCAAAGGCTGACCAATTTTAGGAAAAAACCCACTAAGAATTTAAAGACACACAGAGCAGGGCCACAGTAACGAGTACGACAAATTCCCATAAGAAAGGAGAGAGTCTGCTATACAGTTATAGGGTATGCAGTGAGTCCAAAGGCTGACCAATTTTAGGAAAAACCCCACTAAGAATTTAAAGACACACAGAGCAGGGCCAAAGTAACGAGTTCGACATGTTCCCATTAGAAAGGAGAGGGTCTGCTATACAGTTAAAGGGTATGCAGTGAGTCCAACGGCTGACCAATTTTAGGAAAAACCTCCCTAAGAATTTAAAGACACATAGAGCAGGGCCACAGCAACGACACATTCCCATAAGAAAGGAGAGAGTTTGCTATACAGTTATAGGGTATGCAGTGAGTCCAAAGGCTGACCAATTTTAGGAAAAACCCCACTAAGAATTTAAAGACACACAGAGCAGGGCCAAAGTAACGAGTTCGACATGTTCCCATTAGAAAGGAGAGGGTCTGCTATACAGTTAAAGGGTATGCAGTGAGTCCAACGGCTGACCAATTTTAGGAAAAACCTCCCTAAGAATTTAAAGACACATAGAGCAGGGCCACAGCAACAACACATTCCCATAAGAAAGGAGAGAGTTTGCTATACAGTTATAGGGTATGCAGTGAGTAAAAAGGCTGAACAATTTTAGGAAAAACCCCACTAAGAATTTAAAGACACACAGAGCAGGGCCACAGTAACGAGTACGACAAATTCCCATAAGAAAGGAGAGAGTCTGCTATACAGTTATAGGGTATGCAGTGAATCCAAAGGCTGACCAATTTTAGGAAGAACCCCACTAAGAATTTAAAGACACATAGAGCAGGGCCACAGTAACGACAAATTCCCATTAGAAAGGAGAGAGTCTGCTATACAGTTATAGGGCATGCAGTGAGTACAAAGGCTGACCAATTTTAGGAAAAACCCCACTAAAAATGTAAAGACACACAGAGCAGGGCCTCAGTAACAAGTACGACATGTTCCCATTAGAAAGGAGAGAGTTTGCTATACAGTTACTAGGGTATGCAGTGAGTCCAACGGCTGACCAATTTTAGGAAAAACCCCACTAAGAATTTAAAGACACATAGAGCAGGGTCACAGTAACAACAGATTCCCATAAGAAAGGAGAGAGTCTGCTATACAGTTATAGGGTATACAGTGAGTCCAAAGGCTGACCAATTTTAGGAAAAACCCCACTAAGAATTTAAAGACACACAGAGCAGGGCCACAGTAACGAGTACGACATGTTCCCATTAGAAAGGAGAGGGTCTGCTATACAGTTATAGGGTATGCAGTGAGTCCAACGGCAGACCAATTTTAGGAAAAACCCCACTAAGAATTTAAAGACACATAGAGCAGGGCCACAGTAACGACAAATTCCCATAAGAAAGGAGAGCGTTTGCTATACAGTTATAGGGTATTCAGTGAGTCCAAAGGCTGACCAATTTTAGGAAAAACCCCACCAAGAATTTAAAGACACACAGAGCAGGGCCACAGTAACGAGTACGACAAATTCCCATAAGAAAGGAGAGAGTCTGCTATACAGTTATAGGGTATGCAGTGAGTCCAAAGGCTGACCAATTTTAGGAAAAACCCCACTAAGAATTTAAAGACACACAGAGCAGGGCCAAAGTAACGAGTTCGACATGTTCCCATTAGAAAGGAGAGGGTCTGCTATACAGTTAAAGGGTATGCAGTGAGTCCAACGGCTGACCAATTTTAGGAAAAACCTCCCTAAGAATTTAAAGACACATAGAGCAGGGCCACAGCAATGACACATTCCCATAAGAAAGGAGAGAGTTTGCTATACAGTAATAGGGTATGCAGTGAGTCCAAAGGCTGACCAATTTTAGGAAAAACCCCACTAAGAATTTAAAGACACACAGAGCAGGGCCACAGTAACGAGTACGACAAATTCCCATAAGAAAGGAGAGAGTCTGCTATACAGTTATAGGGTATGCAGTGAGTCCAAAGGCTGTCCAATTTTAGGAAAAACCCCACTAAGAATTTAAAGACACACAGAGCAGGGCCAAAGTAACGAGTTCGACATGTTCCCATTAGAAAGGAGAGGGTCTGCTATACAGTTAAAGGGTATGCAGTGAGTCCAACGGCTGACCAATTTTAGGAAAAACCTCCCTAAGAATTTAAAGACACATAGAGCAGGGCCACAACAATGACACATTCCCATAAGAAAGGAGAGAGTTTGCTATACAGTTATAGGGTATGCAGTGAGTCCAAAGGCTGACCAATTTTAGGAAAAACCCCACTAAGAATTTAAAGACACACAGAGCAGGGCCACAGTAACGAGTACGACAAATTCCCATAAGAAAGGAGAGAGTCTGCTATACAGTTATAGGGTATCCAGTGAATCCAAAGGCTGACCAATTTTAGGAAGAACCCCACTAAGAATTTAAAGACACATAGAGCAGGGCCACACTAACGACAAATTCCCATTAGAATGGAGAGAGTCTGCTATACAGTTATAGGGTATGCAGTGAGTACAAAGGCTGACCAATTTTAGGAAAAACCCCACTAAAAATGTAAAGACACACAGAGCAGGGCCTCAGTAACGAGTACGACATGTTCCCATTAGAAAGGCGAGAGTTTGCTATACAGTTACTAGGGTATGCAGTGAGTCCAACGGCTGACCAATTTTAGGAAAAACCCCACTAAGAATTTAAAGACACATAGAGCAGGGTCACAGTAACAACAGATTCCCATAAGAAAGGAGAGAGTCTGCTATACAGTTATAGGGTATACAGTGAGTCCAAAGGCTGACCAATTTTAGGAAAAACCCCACTAAAAATTTAAAGACACACAGAGCAGGGCCAAAGTAACGAGTACGACATGTTCCCATTAGAAAGGAGAGGGTCTGCTATACAGTTATAGGGTATGCAGTGAGTCCAACGGCTGACCAATTTTAGGAAAAACCCCACTAAGAATTTAAAGGCACATAGAGCAGGGCCACAGCAACGACAAATTCCCATAAGAAAGGAGAGAGTTTGCTATACAGTTATAGGGTATGCATTGAGTCCAAAGGCTGACCAATTTTAGGAAAAACCCCACTAAGAATTTAAAGACACACAGAGCAGGGCCACAGTAACGAGTACGACAAATTCCCATTAGAAAGGAGAGAGTTTGCTATACAGTTACTAGGGTATGCAGTGAGTCCAACGGCTGACCAATTTTAGGAAAAACCCCACTAAGAATTTAAAGACACATAGAGCAGGGCCACAGTAACAACAGATTCCCATAAGAAAGGAGAGAGTCTGCTATACAGTTATAGGGTATTCAGTGAGTCCAAAGGCTGACCAATTTTAGGAAAAACCCCACTAAGAATTTAAAGACACACAGAGCAGGGCCAAAGTAACGAGTACGACATGTTCCCATTAGAAAGGAGAGGGTCTGCTATACAGTTATAGGGTATGCAGTGAGTCCAACGGCTGACCAATTTTAGAAAAAACCCCACTAAGAATTTAAAGGCACATAGAGCATGGCCACAGCAACGACAAATTCCCATAAGAAAGGAGAGAGTTTGCTATACAGTTATAGGGTATGCATTGAGTCCAAAGGCTGACCAATTTTAGGAAAAACCCCACTAAAAATTTAAAGACACACAGAGCAGGGCCACAGTAACGAGTACGACAAATTCCCATTAGAAAGGAGATAGTCTCCCATTGTGTTGGCCTATGCAGTGAATGCAAGGGCTGCCAAAAATTTGGAGGCACTTCAATGCCCCTTGGAAGAGATGTGGAGGAGGGCCTCATAAAAAAATGTTCCCATTAGAAAGGAGCGGGCCTCCTATACTTGTAATGCCCATGCACTAAGTGTATGGGCTGACAAACATTTACCCCTGGAGGGTATACATGAACATACTGTATAAAAAAAAAATTTCCGGGCATCATAAACACCCTTTAAAAAAATTATGTGGGTGTTGCATCATGGACCACGGTCACCCTGGTGATATGGTGGTGGAGAAGGAGGAGGACAACAGCAAATAGTCAAAATCAGGAAGCGTATACCCATGTGTGGGTGTGAAAAGGTGCATGGGAATACACCTCCCAAGAAAAGACACTGGATTTGAGTTTATGTTACGCTGCTATCATTCGGTGGTGTTGAGAAGTCTGGCCCAATCCAGCCCTTGTTCATTTTTATAAGATTCAGCCTGTCAGCATTTTCAGCAGACAGGCAGATGCGCTTATCAGTTATAATTCCACCAGCGGCGCTAAAAACTCGCTGTGATAAAATGCTGGCGGCAGGGCAGGCCAGGACCTCCAAGGCATAGAGAGCCAGTTCATTACATGTATCCAGCTTGGATACCCAATAATTATAAGGCACAGCGGAATCACGGAGGACGTTGGTACGGTCGACAAGGTACTCCCTCAGCATCTTCCCAAACTTTGCACTCCTTGTGAGAGTACCCCGCACCTCAGGGCCTGTGCGATGGGAGGGTCTGAGAAAACTCTCCCAGAACTTTGACAGTGTTCCCCTGCCTCTGCTGGATTGAAGTAGTGTCTCTCTCGCCTGTACTCCTTGGTTCCTTGGTTGCCCAACGAAGTGTGCCCTCTGCCGCCAGCGTTTTCAGATGGGAATTTTTTTAATAGTTCCGCAACAAGGGCCTTCTGGTACAGCCCCATTTTTGTAGACCTGTCCACCTCAGGAATAAGAGATATAAAGTTATCCTTGTAGCGTGGGTCTAGAAGTGTCACCAACCAGTAATGACTGTCACCCAAAATTTTGAGAACGCGAGGGTCATGGTAAAGGCACATAAACTCAGCCATGCATGCCAGACTACTAACAGGCAAGACTTCCGTGTCCTCACCAAGAGGATGACTGACCATGCTCTCCTCCTCCTCCTCTTTGTCCTCTGGCCATCCACGCTGAACAGACGGTATGACAGCTGTGCAGGTAGTACAGTCTATAGTGCATGAAACTAGCTCCTGTCCTTCCTCCTCCTCCTCTTCCACATTGTCACCCAATCTGAATACCGATGGCCTTGTTGATGCTGCTACTCAACAACTGCTCTCTCCTGCTCACAAATCCTTACCAACATCTGCAGTGTAGAGTTCCAACGCGTGGGAACATCACACACCAGTCTGTGAACTGGAAGCTGCAAACGCTGTTGAAACACTGCAAGGGCGCCGGAAGCTGTAGCTGACTTTCTAAAATGGGCACACAGGCGACGTACTTTAACAAACAGATCCGGCAGCTCCGGGTTGGATTTGAGAAACCGCTGAACCACGAGGTTAAGCGCATGGTCCTTGCATGGTACATGTGTGAGCTCGCCCTGCCCCAGAGCCGCCACCAGGTTCCCGGCCATTGTCACACACGACCATGCCTGGCTGTAGGTTCAGCGGTGTGAGCCACAGATCTTCCTGCTCTTTCAGAGCTGTCCACAACTCTTCAGCATTGTGCGGTTTGTCACCTAAGCATATTAGCTTCAGCACAGCCTGTTGCCGCTTGGCCGAGGCAGTGCTGCAGTGCTTCCAACTTGTGCCTGTTGTGGTCATTTCGGAGATGGAGGCTGAAGAGGAGGAAGAGGCTGAGGAGGATGAGGTGCAGGAGCTGTAGACCGTGGGGGCAACCCTGATTTACCTAGGGCCCGCAATCCTTGGCGTCGAGAGGACGTGTTCCGTCCCAAGGTCCGACTGGGTCCTGTCTTCCACTATGTTAACCCAGTGTGCCATCAGCGACATGTACCGTCCCTGCCCACAAGCACTTGTCCACGTGTCCGTGGTTAGGTGGACTTTACTGGTAACTGCGTTGTTGAGGGCACGGCTAATGTTTTGGTACACGTACTTGTGTAATGCGGGGACGGCACACTGGGAGAAATAGTGGCGGCAGGGGACCGAGTGCCGAGGAACGGCTGCCGCCATCAGGTTGCGGAATGCTTCCGTCTCCACGAGCCTGAAAGGCAACATTTCAAGCGCAAACCGTCGTGAAATGTGAGAATTTAGTAGTGTGGCCTGTGGGTCGTTGGCTGCATATTTGCGCTTGCGTTCCAAGGACTAGGGTATGGACAACAGAACGCTGCGCTGGGACAAGGACATGTACGTGCTTCCTGATGCTGCTACTTGAGAGTGTGCAATGACAGGTGCAGGTCAGGAGGCATCTTCGCATGCACCATGGACAGGGGATTGGCTTGCATGCACAACAGCAGAAGAAGCAATGGTGCCACCCACAGACACTGTTCCTGGACCCTGGGTTTCGGCCCACAAAGTCGGGTGCTTTGCTACCATGTGCTTGATCATGCTGGTGGTGGTCAGGCTGGTCATTTTGCCACCCCTGCTGATGCTGGCCTGGCAGGTGGTGCAAATGGCCTTTTTGGGGTTATCGGCAGAGTCTTTAAAAAATAACCAGACTTGGAAAGACCTAACAGTTGTACTGGCAACTTCCTTCGTGTTGGTGTTACGGTGAACGGTTGCCTGCCTTCTGTCTGCAGCCACCACACTGCTTATTCCTGCCTGTTGGGGTGCTCTGCCTCCCTCCCCCTGTGCGCTGCTGTCCTCGCTCTGCATGTCCTCCTGCCAGGCTGGGTCAGTTACTATATCATGCACCACTTCGTCTTCTACTTCCGCACCCTGGTCCTCCTCCTGACTTTCTGGCAATTGTGTCTCATCATCATCCACCTCTTGTGACACTTTCCCACCATCGCCTTCGTGTGACCGTGGCTGCTCAAATATTTGGGCATCGCTACACACGATCTCCTCTTGCCCCGCTTCAAGTGGACCGGGCGAGAGGCTCGAATCTATAAATGGAAAAGTGAACAGCTCTTCAGAGTGTCCAAGTGTGGGATCAGTTGTCTCTGGGTACTCGGCATGGTGGGAGGAAGGAGGATCAAGATGAGGAATATGTGGTCCAGACTCACGGCTACTGAGACTTGACCGTGTGGAAGACAGGGTATTGGTGGTGGTGGTGGTGGCAAAGTGACTGGAAGCATTATCCGCTATCAAACCAACAACCTTTTGACATTGCTCTGGGTTCAATAGTGGTGTGCTGCGGTCCCCTAGAAATTAGGACAGGAAGGTCAGGCGAGAAGATGTGGGTGTTTGTTGTGGCACAATTTCGGCTTGCCCACGGCCTTGTCCTCGGCCTCTGCATGCACCATTACCATCACGTCCAGTTCCCCGTCCCTTGCCATGTGCCTTGTCCATTTTAAATGCAGGACAGTATCTTCCACGCTCACTGCAAATGACTGAGTTTGGAGCGAACTTATATGTGATCCGTGTGATAGAGAAAACAGAGTTTTAAATACCTGGCCTGTAGGTAAGTAGTTTGAACAGCAAACTGCTGTGAATTGCTTCACTGATACACTAAAGGAAATTTTTAATGGAGGCCAGAAATGGCAGTATTTTCTGACAACGTATATGTGATCCGTGTGACGGAGAAAAGAGAGTTTTAAATACCTGGCCTGCAGGTAAGTAGTTTGACCAGCAAACTGCTGTGAATTGCTTCACTGACACACTGAAAGAAATTTTTAATGGAGGCCAGAAATGGCAGTATTTTCTGACAACGTATATGTGATCCGTGTGATGGAGAAAGAGAGTTTTAAATACCTGGCCTGTAGGTAAGTAGCTTGAACAGCAAACTGCTGTGAATTGCTTCACTGACACACTAAAGGAAATTTTTAATGGAGGCCAGAAATGGCAGTATTTTCTGACAACGTATATGTGATCTTTGAGAAAACACAATTTTAAATAGCTGGATTTCTAGCGCTGTAATATGGAAAGGACCTGGCTGTATTCTGCAGTGCCAACAAGCAAATGGCGCAGAAAAATGGTGTTCTCTGGATTGCTTTTTAAGCAAATAATGAGGATTAAGATACAAAGAAAAGTATTCCTGGGCCTTTGTATAGAAATATCTAACAGCAGCAGAAGGCAGAATTGGAATGGAGCCTCTTGTGCTATATGCACTGCAGTCTGTTATATACACCGCCTGCCTATACACCCTGCCTGCCTGATATCTCTGCAGATGGATTAGTCCTCAGAAGGACTGTTTGTTAAGATGGATATATGTAATGTATGGTTTTTCTCCCTACATTATCTAATACACAAGCAAATCTCTCCCTGACGCAACAGCAGCACCTCTCCCTACACTGTCTGATCCGGAGTGACTGTGACGAGCATGGCGGCACCATGATATAGACCTGATGACGCTGTGCGGCCAGCCAATCACTGTAATGCCCACAACCAACATGGCTACGGCATTACAGTGCATGGCAGGCAATCGCTGCATGTTCATTGGCTCTTTAAAGAGCGTCAAACATGCAGGGAGAGGACCTGAGTTCCCGCCCGAGCAACCCGGAAATACTCGGCGAGCGCCGAGCATCTCCAGCAGTGAGATGCTTGGGCGAGCACCGAGCAGTAGCGAGCATGCTCGCTCATCACTACCTGTTACCATCACAGGACAGCAGTGGGGAAGATATTGTTATTTTATCAACTTGAGGTTACTGGGGGGGGGGGCAGGATAGTGCAGATGTGTGAGGCAAACATAAAAAAAATGCTAATACAGGAGGCTCCAGTACTCACTTCAGGTCTTCATCATGTTCCTCTGGAGCCTCCCGTCCTGCTAATGCCACTACAGAACTTGGCTGCCATAGCAGTGCAGGAGAGAGGGACAGGATCTGAGCACTTTCTCCTGTTTCTGCAGCACTCATTGCACAGCTCTCTTGGCTGCATTTACAAGGCCTGAGACTCCACAGCAGGTCCTGCTGGCTGGTACGGCTTACTGTGAGGCTCCAGGAGCAGAGACTTGAGTGCAGTGCAGGGGGTATGACTGTGCTGTGGAAGATAGGGTATGCTCAACTTTTCTCCCCTTTACTGACTGACAGGGAGGGGCGAAGCTTAAATCAGACATATGTTGTATGCTGGAAGAAAGAGGATGTTGGAGTCAGGGGCCTACCCGGGGATCCACTGATTTCCCAGTAGGCCAGTCCAGCCTGTCCACAAGCATACCAGGACATGCAATTTCTCAGCAGAATATATGTCGATTTGCCTGCTTCCCATAATTTGTCCTGATGCCATTAGAGATGATATTTTAAAATTCAAAGTTTCTCTGAATTTTACCCCAAACTTGATTTGCGGAAAATAAATTAGCCGTGAATCTAAGCCCTCCAAAGCCTCTAGTTGCCAAAAAAATACACATATAACACTCTGAGATTTCCCAGGACTGTATTGAACCTCTTTTGAGCTATTTAATGCAAGCACAGCCTTAGTAATGTATAAGTGACCTCAACATATCTGGCTAGGTGAAAACAGATGGTAACTAACAGCCTATTTAACATCACACTGCAGTATCAGACTTTTTAGGCTATTCAAATTGTAAAAACTGTCCAAAAATTATCAGTTTTGGGGGGCAGATACCTGTCTTGGTGGTGGTGTGTATGGGTTTAATATTGGACTACAACAAGGAAAGTGTGCAAAAACAATTGCCGTATTTTTTGGACTATAAGATGCACCCAAATTTTGTGGTGAAAAATGTGAAAAAAAAATTTTAAGCGGGGGGCCCATCTTATAGTCTGAATAGGTGTAGCGTCGGCGTCCCTGCCTCCTGCTAGGCAGGGACGCTGTTCCCCTCACCTCTCCGCTCCGTGCCCGGCATCTTCCTCCCGCTCTGCTGGGGCCGCGCGCACCGTCCTAAGGAGTCCCCGGCCAATGACCGGAGGACCTCACCATATATAAGGCACCTCCTCCAAAATGGAGGTGCCCGAGCAATGTTGTTGCATAGCCTATCACTCTGCTTCAGCCCTCAGGTCCCGTTACCAGATACCTGCCAGTTACCTGCCAGTTACCTGCCAGATTCCTGCTTGATACCTGCCTGATACTTGTCTATCTGCTTACATTCCTGCGGTCCGACAGTCTGCCTACCTGCCCTGCCAGTCTGTCTATGGATCTGTTTGCCCGCTCACCTGGGAGCGCTCATCTGCTACCTTCCTGCTAGCCTACCTGGAGGCTCTGCCGTCACGTGCTGTGACCACCTGCCTGTCCAGAGACTCTTACCCGCTCACCTGGGAGCGCTCATCTGCTACCTGCCTGCTAGCCTACCTGGAGGCTCTGCCGTCACGTGCTGTGACCACCTGCCTGTCCAGAGACTCTTACCCGCTCACCTGGGAGCGTCCACCTGCTACCTGCCTGCTAGTCTACCTGGAGGCTCAGCCGTTACTTGCTGTGACCACCTGCCTTTCCAGAGACTCTTGCCCGCTCACCTGGGAGCGTCCACCTGCTACCCGCCTGCTAGCCTATCTGGAGGCTTAGCCGTCACTTGCCGTGACCACCCGCCTGTCAAGAGACTGTCCCCGTCACTTGCCGTGACCTCCTGCCCCTCTACCCAGAGACTGTCCCCGTCACTAGCCGTGACTACCTGCCCGCCTACCCTGGGAGCCACCCGCTTCCTTACAAGGACTGCCCCTTTGTATAGTTGCTCAGAGGTTCCACCTCCCAGACCCGTTACAGTTTGCTCGGGCCATGGAACCCGGTGGCACCCAAGCTCCCTCGCTCTCGGACTTATGTCATGAACTTTCCCGTCAGAGGTCCCAACAGGAGTCCATCCTGAGTCACCTGCGTAGTGTTAACTCCCGCCTGGACACATTGTCTACCTCTTCGGGAGCTGCCTCCACACGCACACTTACTACCCCGGCACCGCCGCAGCCCATCAACACCATGGCATCTCTTCCCGGTCCCCGCCTCTCCGCTCCTCCTCGTTTTGGCGGAGATCCCAGCCAGGCACGGGGCTTCATTAACCAGTGCACTCTGCACTTCGAACTGTTGGCACACCAGTTTTCCACCGACCGAGCCAAAGTAGCCTTCATCATGTCCCATCTCACGGGGGAGGCACTGGCTTGGCTAAATCCTCTATGGAAGAGAGGAGACCCCCTGGTGTCCAACCTGCCAGCCTTTCTCACGGCTTTCCGGAAAGTCTTCGACGAACCAGGACGGAAGACCACATCCGCATCATCTCTGCTACGCCTCCGTCAAGGAAATCTCACCGTGGGCCAATATGCCATTTGGTTCCGTACCCTTGCTTCGGAGCTGGCCTGGGATAACGACGCCCTGGTGTCTGTCTTTTGGGAGGGTCTGTCCGGCCGTATTAAAGATGAACTCGCCGGTCGGGACATTCCTACCACTCTCGACGACTTAATAACACTTGCCACCCTGATTGACATCCGGTTCCAGGAGCGCGCCAAAGAGGTCACCCGTGAGAGGAGGTTTCCACGTCTAGCCCCTACCTTCCAGAAACCCGTCACTTCTCCCGTTACTCCCCAGGCGCACTCACCCGAGCCTATGCAGGTCGACCAGACCCAAATGGTCAAGACCCGTCAAGAGTTACGCCGAGCCGAGGGGAGCTGCTTCTACTGTGGCAGTAAGGAGCACCGGATCCGTTCCTGCCCGGAGAGGTCGGGAAACGCCTGTGTCTAGGATCGCTCAGAGAGGTCGTCCTAGATAAGAGTAAACCCTCTCCATCTCTGTTGCTGTCGGTCTCTATCATCTGCGGGGAGAACTGTTATTTTGAACTAGCCCAACTTGACTCTGGAGCTGCCGGAAATCTCATTTCTCAGTCCCTGGTAGAGAAATACCGCATTCCCACCAAACCTCTAGCTGTACCCTTATCTGTCACTGCCGTAGATGGGGGCCTCTTACCACATCCCATCCAACTCATCACCAAATCCATAACCCTGCAGGTGGGAATGCTGCACTCAGAGAACATCTTCTTTCATGTTCTGCCTGGACTCTCTCACGCCCTCTTGCTAGGCCTACCTTGGCTTCAGAAACATGCACCCGTGCTTGATTGGCAGACCGGAGAAGTCCTTCGCTGGGGACAGGACTGCCATAAGACTTGTTTAGTTCCCGTCCATCCTGTCCGTCCTTCTCCTACCCCAGCCAATCTACCTGGTCTTCCAGTTCCCTATTGGTCTTATGCGGACGTCTTTAATAAAAAGGAGGCAGAGACATTACCCCCTCATAGACCATACGACTGTCCAATCGACCTGATACCCGGTGCTACTCCTCCCCGTGGGCGTATTTACCCTTTGTCCGCTGCTGAGACCCGGTCCATGTCTGAATATATTGAGGAGAATCTGGCCCGGGGATTTATCCGGAAATCGACCTCCCCAGCGGGAGCAGGCTTCTTCTTCGTCAAAAAGAAGGACGGCTCACTCCGTCCCTGTATAGACTATAGAGGCCTTAACCAGATCACGGTGAAGAATAAATACCCCCTTCCGCTCATTCCGGAATTATTTGACCGTCTGAGGGGGGCTAGAATCTTCACCAAGCTGGACCTCCGTGGGGCGTATAACCTGGTCCGTATCCGTCAGGGGGATGAATGGAAGACAGCATTCAACACCCGGGACGGCCACTATGAATACCTGGTAATGCCCTTCGGTCTCTGTAACGCTCCCGCCGTCTTTCAAGAGTTGGTCAATGACATCTTCCGGGACCTTCTCTACTTCTGCGTAGTGGTGTACCTGGACGACATCTTGGTCTTCTCTCCGGATCTTCTCACTCACCGGAGGGATGTTCGTCGGGTCCTGCTCAGGCTCAGGCAGAACCACCTCTACGCTAAATATGAGAAGTGCCTCTTTGAGCAGACCTCGCTTCCGTTTTTGGGCTACATAATCTCTCAAACCGGCCTACGAATGGATCCTGAGAAACTGTCTGCCATCCAGAAGTGGCCCCGACCAGAGGGGTTGAAGGCTATTCAGCGGTTCCTGGGCTTCGCCAACTACTACCGCCTCTTCATACCGCACTTCTCTTCCCGGACTGCCCCAATCTCTGCGCTCACCCATAAGGGCACTAATCCCAGAGAATGGCCGCCCGAAGCAGAGGAAGCCTTTCTTTCCTTAAAACAGGCTTTCTCTTCCGCCCCGGTGCTGCATCGTCCGGACGGCAACAAGCAATTCTTCCTGGAAGTGGACGCCTCCTCCTCTGGAGCCGGAGCGGTACTTACCCAAAAGTCATCTTCCGGAAGAATGGTAACTTGCTGCTTCTTCTCCAAACTCTTCTCCCGTTCTGAGCGCAATTATTCTATAGGAGACCGAGAGTTATTGGCCATTAAGCTGGCACTGGAGGAGTGGCGTTACCTGCTCGAGGGAGCTCTTCACCCGGTAATTATTTACACGGACCACAAGAACTTGGCTTACCTCCAGAGCGCCCAGAGACTTAACCCGCGCCTAGCCCGGTGGTCCTTGTTTTTTGCCCGCTTTGATTTCGTTCTTCATTTTCGCCCGGCAGACAAAAACATCAAAGCTGACGCCTTGTCCCGATCCTTCCTGGTGTCTGATCTAGAGGAGGAGCCTAAGCACATCATTGATCCCGCCAGAGTAATGCAGGTGGCCCCCGTGAATCTAAATTGTCTCCCTCCCGGTAAGACGTTCGTAACAGTACCTGATCGGAAGAAGGTCCTACACTGGGGTCACTCGTCTAAGCTAGCTGGCCACGCCGGTCAGAAAAAGACCCTCCAGCTTATTACCCGGCATTACTGGTGGCCTACCCTGCACAAGGACGTAATAGACTTTGTTTCACCCTGTGTGTCCTGCGCCCGCAACAAGGTTCCGAGACACCTGCCAGCCGGTCGCCTCCTTCCTCTTCCAGTACCTGCTGCCCCGTGGCAGCATATAGCTATGGACTTTATAACGGATCTCCCTGTCTCTGCCGGTTGTACGGTCATTTGGGTGGTCGCTGACCGCTTTTCCAAGATGGCTCACTTCATTCCCCTGCCGGGCCTCCCATCTGCACCCGAGCTGGCTAAAGACTTTATCCGCCACATCTTCCGTCTCCATGGCCTGCCCCTCCACATCGTGTCGGATCGTGGGGTTCAGTTCACCTCACGCTTCTGGAGAGCCACATGTAAGCTGCTTAACGTCACCCTGGACTTCTCCTCCGCTTACCACCCACAGTCCAATGGTCAAGTGGAGCGGATCAATCAGATCCTGACCAGTTATCTCCAGCACTTTGTTAATGCCCACCATTCGGACTGGGTGGATCTCCTACCTTGGGCCGAGTTCTCTTACAATAATCACGAGAGCGAATCTTCATCCAAATCCCCGTTTTTTATAGTTTTCGGTCAGCATCCTCGGATCCCATTTCCCGTCTCCACCTCGGTGGACAATCCGGCTGCGGAATCTCTCGTTAGCGAATTCTCCTCCATTTGGGAGAGTACCCGATCCGCACTCCTTCAGTCGTCCGAGCGGATGAAAAAACACGCTGACAAAAAACGCCTGGATCCTCCACAATTCCGTCCTGGAGATAAAGTCTGGCTCTCGTCCAAGTATGTCCGGCTCAAGATTCCTTCCTACAAGTTAGAGCCTCGGTTCATCGGCCCTCTGGAAGTTATCAAACAAATCAACCCGGTGGCCTATAAATTGAAACTCCCGGCCAACTTGCGGATTCCTAACTCCTTCCATGTATCTCTCCTCAAACCCGTGGTACTTAACTCTTTTTCCAAGTCTACAGGTACGCCTCCTGCTCTGGTTTCCGCTGAAAACGAGTTTGAGGTAGAGAACATTCTGGCCACCACAAGGGTAAGAGGAAAGACCTTTTTTCTAGTAGATTGGAAGGGGTTTGGTCCTGGGGAGAGAACGTGGGAGCCCCGGGAGAACATCCATGCCCCTCTCATCCTTGATAAATTTCTGTCTGGCCTAAAAAAGGGGGGGCCTAAAGGGGGGGTACTGTAGCGTCGGCGTCCCTGCCTCCTGCTAGGCAGGGACGCTGTTCCCCTCACCTCTCTGCTCCGTGCCCGGCATCTTCCTCCCGCTCTGCTGGCAGCGCGCGCTGCTTCCCGGCCACTGTGCTTTGGGCGCGCGCGCGCTCCCCCTCTCTTAAAGGGGCCGCGCGCGCCGTCCTAAGGAGTCCCCGGCCAATGGCCGGAGGACCTCACCATATATAAGGCACCTCCTCCAAAATGGAGGTGCCCGAGCAATGTTGTTGCATAGCCTATCACTCTGCTTCAGCCCTCAGGTCCCGTTACCAGATACCTGCCAGTTACCTGCCAGATTCCTGCTTGATACCTGCCTGATACTTGTCTATCTGCTTACATTCCTGCGGTCCGACAGTCTTCCTACCAGCCCTGCCAGTCTGTCTATGGATCTGTTTGCCCGCTCACCTGGGAGCGCTCATCTGCTACCTGCCTGCTAGCCTACCTGGAGGCTCTGCCGTCACGTGCTGTGACCACCTGCCTGTCCAGAGACTCTTACCCGCTCACCTGGGAGCGTCCGCCTGCTACCTGCCTGCTAGCCTACCTGGAGGCTCTACCGTCACGTGCTGTGACCACCTGCCTGTCCAGAGACTCTTACCCGCTCACCTGGGAGCGTCCACCTGCTATCTGCCTGCTAGCCTACCTGGAGGCTTAGCCGTCACCTGCTGTGACCACCTGCTTGTCCAGAGACTCTTGCCCGCTCACCTGGGAGCGTCCACCTGCTACCTGCCTGCTAGTCTACCTGGAGGCTCAGCCGTCACTTGCTGTGACCACCTGCCTTTCCAGAGACTCTTGCCCGCTCACCTGGGAGCGTCCACCTGCTACCCGCCTGCTAGCCTATCTGGAGGCTTAGCCGTCACTTGCCGTGACCACCCGCCTGTCAAGAGACTGTCCCCGTCACTTGCCGTGACCTCCTGCTCTTCTACCCAGAGACTGTCCCCGTCACTTGCCGTGACCTCCTGCCCCTCTACCCAGAGACTGTCCCCGTCACTAGCCGTGACTACCTGCCCGCCTACCGTGGGAGCCACCCGCTTCCTTACAAGGACTGCCCCTTTGTATAGTTGCTCAAAGGTTCCACCTCCCAGACCCGTTACAATAGGTATCTTACCTGGGGGGGCGATGGAGGGGGGTCACAGGAGGAAGGGTCCTTCAGGAAGCCGGCGGAAGTGGAAAAATGCTGGATGCGTGAAGCCATTGCTCCAGCAGTGGGAAGTTGCATTGGTGGTGAAGCAGGATCGTAGGGCCCTCCGTTCTCTCCTTCAGGAACTCGGCAGCAGAAGAGCTGAGAAGCTGCGGGGCCGGTGCCTGGCTGGGAGCCGGTATCTAGCTGTCAGCTGGGGCCTGGGGCCTGGTGCCTGGGTGTCACACAAGGTGTGGGAAAGACTTAGTGCAACACAAAGGGAAGAGAGTATTTATACACCCAGGCCAGGGTGTTAATTAGCCAGAGGAAGGTAGCCGATGGGTCCTAGAGATACAGCCTCTAAGAAGGTGTCTGTAATGCCAAATGTAGAAATCTCCTGCAACCAACTGCAGGGCAACTGTTTGTCACTTCTGACACACTTGTGACACTGGGGCTGGGGGCCTGGTGCTGGGGGCCTGGTGACTGGGGCTGGGGGCCTGGTGGATGTGGGGCTGAGGGCCTGGTGCCGGAGGCCTGGTGGCTGGGGTTGGGGTCTGGTGGCTGGGGAGCTGGGACCTGGTGCCTGGGGGCCTGGTGCTGGGGGCCTGGAGCCTGGTGCTGGGGGCCTGGTGCCTGGTGCTAGTGGCCTGGTACCGGGGGCCGGGGCCTGATACTGGGGCCGTTGTCTTGCTGTGAGTGGTATGGCAGAGCGGCGTGAGCGACTTTCTGGTGGCCGCGGCCATGTTCCTGAAATTGTGATCTACTGAAAATTGGCAGAGCACATGCACCGACTCCGGCTGCCATTTTCCTGTACATCACAGCTTCAGGAAGATGGCCGCAGCCACCCGAAAACTGCTCACGCCGCTCTGCCTCGCAGCCAGACACCAGCCCCAGTACCCGGCCAGGCCCAACCCCCAGCCAGATACCGGCCAGCCTCATCTCTTCTTCTGCTGCCGCCGCCGCTTTCCTGATGGACGGAGGGAATGGAGGGCCCTGCAATCCCGCTCCATCACCACCGCACCAATGGTAAACTACGTTAAGACCATAAGGTGCACCCCCCATTTTCCTCCCAAATTTGGGGGGGGGGAGTGCGTCATATGGTCCGAAAAATACAGTACATTTTTGTACAATACACTCACTTTGTTAGGTGGACAGTTGTGTTTAAATTTCTAGAATGTGAGCATTTTTCTTATGTTTTTTTAAAAAAAAATTTTATAAATAAAGGTAATATAAATGTAAGAAAATATAGCTTATGTTTTGCTCATCTCACTAGCCAGGACAAAATATAGAAGATGAATAGAATAACAGCACTCACCATATCCATAGGATAAAAGTCCTTTATGTTACGGGTCCGGGTGGTGGAACCTCTGTGCTTTGGTGCAAGGAGGGACCAGAGGGGCGTAACTAAGTGCCTACTCAGACTGACCCAGGTCACATGGCGGCTTAGTCAACTCCGTGAACAAGGCAGGGACCGGGCAGGTGAACCAGGTGCCACTCTGGGACCAACGTTGTGTGAGAGCAGGTGACTCCCACGGGTCAGATGGCAGGAGCTAACCGGTACAGCGGATGAGCACGGCAGGAAGGCTGGCGGGTGATCCAGGTAGAAAAGCAGGCAGGTATGGCTGACAGCCAGACAGGTGCACCAGGAAGGCAAGCAGGCAGGTACGGCGGATAGCCAGACAGGTGCTTCGGGTAGGCAAGCTGGTGACCACGGCAGATAGCCAGACAGGTGCTCCGGGTAGGCAAGCAGGCAGGAACGGCGGATAGCCAGACAGGTGCTCCGGGTAGGCAAGCTGGCGGGCATGGCAGGTAACTGGCAGGAGCTCCGGGTAGGCAGGCTGGCGGGCACGGCAGGTAACTGGCATGTGCTCCAGGTAGGCAGGCTGGCGGGCATGGCAGGTAACTCACAGGTGCTCCGGGTAGGCAGGCTAGCGGGCACGGCAGATAACTGGCAGGTGCTCCGTGTAGGCAGGCTGGTGGGCACGGCTGATAGGCAGACAGGCGGGCAGGACTGATAGACAGACTGGTGGGCAGGACTGATAGACAAACTGGCGGGCAAGGCTGACAAACAGCGGGACCTGAGGGCTGAGGAAAGTGTTAGCACACAAAACAACAACCTTGCACAGGCACAGGAGGTGACTTATATAGGGGAAGTCCTCCGGCCATTGGCCGGGGACTCTTTAGGACGGCGTGCGCGGCCCCTTTAAGAGGGCAGGTAGCGCGTGCCCTAAGCACAGTGCCCGGGAAGCTGCGCGCAGTGCACGCCACAGCAGCAGCAGTAGGGGAGCAGGAAGATGCCGGACCGGAACCCCGGTGGTGAGGGTAACGGCGTCTCTGCCCGGCAGGAGGCAGAGACGCCGATGCTACAGTACCCCCCCCCCTTTACGCCCCCTCTTCTTTAGGCCCGCAAGAAATTTTTTAAGAAGATGAGCGGCATGAATGTTCTCCCTGGGTTCCCAAGACCTCTCCTCCGGGCCAAACCCCTTCCAATCCACAAGAGGAAAGTCTTTCCTCTTACCCTCTTGGTGGCCAAAATGTTTTCTACCTTAAAGACGTCCTCAGCGGAGACTGGAGCTGGGGTAGTACCTGGATCGTCAGAGAAAGAGTTAAGGACAACTGGTTTGAGGAGAGATACAGTGCATTGTGAAAGAATTTGGCCCCCTTGAACTTTTCTACCTTTTGCCACATTTCTGGCTTCAAACATAAAAATATAAAATTCTAATTCTTTTGGGAAGAATCAACAACAAGTGGGACACAATCGTGAAGTGGACCAAGATTTATTGGATATTTTAAACTTTTTTAAGAAATTAAAAACTGAAAAGTGGGACGTGCAATATTATTCGGCCCCCTTGAGTTAATACTTTGTAGCGCCACCTTTTGCTGCAATTACAGCTGCAAGTCGCTTGGGGTATGTCTCTATCAGTTTTGCACATCGAGAGGCTGAAATTCTTGCCCATTCTTCCTTGCAAAACAGCTTGAGCTCATTGAGGTTGGATGGAGGGCGTTTGTGAGCAGCAGTTTTCAGCTCTTTCCACAGATTCTCGATTGGATTCAAGTCTGGACTTTGACTTGGCAATTCTAACACCTGGATACGTTTATTTTTTGTAGCATCGGCGTCTCTGCCCCCTGAAAGGCTGAGACGCCGTCCTCCTTACCGCCGCGCTCCTGGCCCGGCGTCTTCTGGCTCTCCTGCTGCTGCTGCTGCCGGCGCGCGCAGCTTCCCGGACACTGTGCTTAGGGCACACGCGCGCTCCCTCCCTCTTAAAGGGGCCGCGCGCGCCGTACTAAGGAGTCCCCGGCCAATGGCTGGAGGACTTCTCATATAAAAGGCACCTCCTCCAAAATGGAGGTGCCCGTGCAAGGTTGTAGCTCTGTGTTCTAACTCTGCTTCAGCCCTCTGGTCCCGCTGCTAGTCTGACTACCAGTCAAGTCCGCCTGACTATCAGTCCAGTCCGCCAGCCTGACTATCAGTCCAGCCCGCCAGCCTGACTATCAGTCCACTCCGCCAGCCTGACTACCAGTCCAGTCCGCCAGCCTGACTACCTGTCTCTGCCAGCCAAGTACACTTTCCAGCCCGACGGTCTGCCTATGGTTCAAACCCGCCAGTCTGTCTATGGGCCAGGCTTGCCTGCCTACCCAGAGAACGTGCCAGTTACCTGACGTGCCTACCAGCCAGCCTACCTGGAGGCTCCTACCAGTTACCCGTGGTGTCTGCCAGTCCGTCTACCCGGATCACCCGTCAGCCTGCCTTCTGACCCGTGGGAGTCACCTGCTCTCATACAAGGACTGGCCCAGAGTAGCACCTGGTCCCTCTGCTCGGTCCTTCCCTGGTTCACTGAGTCCATTGAGCCGTCGTGCGACCTTGGTCAGTCCGAGTTGATACCTAGTTACGCCCCTCTGGTCCCTCCTTGCACCGCAGCACAGAGGTTCCACCACCCGGATCCGTAACATTTTTGAACCATTCCATTGTAGATTTTGCTTTATGTTTGGGATCATTGTCTTGTTGGAAGATGAATCTCCGTTCCAGTCTCAGGTCTTTTGCAGACTCCAACAGGTTTTCTTCCATAATGGTCCTGTATTTGGCTTCGTCCATCTTCCCATCAATTTTAACCATCTTACCTGTCCCTGCTGAAGAAAACCAGGGTAGGCCAAGCAAGAGGGAGTGAGAGAGACCGGACAGCACATGAAAGGAGGTCTTCTCCGAGTGTAGCATTCCCACCTGAAGGGTTACAGGCTCAGTGACAAGCAAGATGGTTTCTGGGAGAAGCTTCCCATCCACAGAGGCAACCGCCAATGGTTCAGCCAGACGTATGGTAGGAATCTGATAGTGCTCCACAACGGCTTGTTGAATGAGGTTCCCAGCGGCTCCCGAATCCAGATGGGCAGTCTCGAAGAAGCGGGTCTCACCACTGGAAATGGAAACAGACAGAGTCAAGGACGGAGAGGATTTACTCTTGCCTAGGACGATATCTCCAAGCGGTCCTAGACAGTGGAGTTTCCCGGCCTCATCGGGCAGGAACAGAACAGATGCTCTATACTGCCACAGTAGACGCAACTCCCCTCTGCGCAGCGTGTCTCCAGGCGAGACTTGACCATCTTGGTTTGGTCAATTTGCATAGGCTCTGACGAACATGCCCGGGGGATTGCTGGTTGCGAGACTGGCCTTTGGAAGGTTGGAGCGAGCCGCGGAAATCTTCTCTCCCGGGTCGTCTCCTTAGCACGTTCCAGAAAACGGATGTCAATCCGGGTAGCTAATGACACCATGTCGTCCAGGGTAGAAGGTATGTCATGACCGGCTAGCTCATCCTTGATCCGTCCGGAAAGACCCTCCCAAAAGGTGGACACCAGAGCCTCATTATTCCAAGCCAGTTCAGATGTGAGAGTGCGGAAACGGATGGCATAGCGTCCCACAGAGAGAGTCCCTTGACGGAGTCGGAGAAGTGAGGAGGCAGTAGAGGATCTTCGTCCAGGTTCATCGAACACCTTCCAGAAAGCCGCGAGGAAGGACTGGAGATCGGACACCAGAGGATCCCCTCTCTCCCACAGAGGGTTACGAAACGAGAAGGCGCAGAAAGCCAGGGTCCAATGCCGGATGTCACAGCGCCACTGGGTTGAGGTGTAGCCGGGGCGGGTGCCGCTCGGCTAGAGATGGACACAGTTGGGGTGGACAGCGTGTCCAGGCGGGAGTTGACTGTCCGCAGATAGGACAGGAAAGTTTCCTGTTGGGATCTCTGACGAGAGACCTCCTGGTACAGGTCAGAGAGCGAAGGAGCCTGGGAACCACCGGATTCCATGGCCTGTGCAAACTGTTATGGGTCCGGGTGGTGGAACCTCTGTGCTTCGGTTCAAGGAGGGACCAGAGGGGCATAAATAAGTGTCTACTTGGACCGACCCAGGTCACACGGCAGCTTAGTCGACTCCATGAACCAGGGAGGGACGGGGCAGGTGAACCACAGCCTTGTGTGAGAGCAGGTGACTCCCACAGGTCAGATGGCAGGAGCTGACTGGTACAGCGGATGAGCACAGCAGGAAGGCTGGGCGGTGATCCGGGTAGAAAAGCAGTCAGGTACGGCTGACAGCCAGACAGGTGCACCGGGTAGGCAAGCAGGCGGGTACGGCGGATAGCCAGACAAGTGCTCCGGGTAGGCAAGCTGGTGACCATGGCAGATAGCCAGACAGGTGCTCCAGGTAGGCAAGCAGGCAGGTATGGCGGATAGCCAGACAGGTGCTCCGGGTAGGCAAGCTGGCGGGCACGGCAGGTAACTGGCAGGAGTTATGGGTAGGCAGGCTGGCGGGCACGGCAGGTAACTGGCAGGTGCTCCAGGTAGGCAGGCTGGCAGGCATGGCAGGTAACTGGCAGGTGCTCCGGGTAGGCAGGCTGGCGGGCACGGCTGATAGACAGACTGGCGGGCAGGACTGTTAGACAGACTGGCGGGAAGGACTGTTAGACAGACTGGCGGGCAAGGCTGACAGGCAGCGGGACCTGGGGGCTGTGGAAAGTGTTAGCACACAAAACAACAACCTTGTACAGGCACCTCCATATTGGAGGAGGTGCCTTATATAGGGGAAGTCCTCCGGCCATTGGCCGGGGACTCTTTAGGATGGCGCGCGCGGCCCCTTTAAGAGGGAGGGAGCGCGTGCCCTAAGCACAGTGCCCGGGAAGCTGCGCGCGGTGCGCACCACAGCAGCAGCAGGAGGGGAGCAGAAAGACGCCGGACTGGAACCGCAGCGGTGAGGGGAACGGCGTCTCTGCCCGCAGGAGGCAGAGACGCCGATGCTACACTTTATTTCATGTAGAATTGGACATCGGGTAAAACGGTGTTTCATAAAAGCAGGGGAGACATGCGGGGAGACTGCCGTTTCACGTCTCTATGATGCTTCTACGGGTCTAGAAAGGAAGTGTGGCTGCTTCCTTTATAGGTGGGGTTCTGTGTGCATAATTAAAAAATAATTGACATACAATTAAAACAACATTATAAAAAGACTGACATATACATTTTCTCGTTTAGCCCTAGGAGGCCTTGGGCTTCTGCTTCTAGGATCCATTTACCTTCTCTTACTAATAATAAATGATTATAATTTCCTCCCTGAGTAGGGTATTTTAAATGTTCAATACCTGCAAATCGCAGACAATCAGGATTCCCATTATGACATTCTTTAAAATTATTATTATTATTATTTATTATTATAACACCATTAATTCCATGGTGCTTTACATGTTTAAAAGGGGTATACATAGCAAACAACAAGTACAATCATTTGAACAAAAACGAGTCAGAACCTGGTACAGGAGGAGAGAGGATCCTGCTCGCGAGGGCTCACAATCTTCAAGGGATGGGTGAGGATACAGTAGGTGAGGGTAGAGCTGGTCATGCAGTGGTATGATGGAGTGAGGTTTACTGCAAGTTGTAGGCTTGTCGGAAGAGGTGGGTCTTCAGGTTCCTTTTAAAGGTTTCCACGGTAGGCGAGAGTCTGATGCTTTGAGGTATAGAGTTCCAGAGTAGGGGGGATGCACGGGAAAAATCTTGTATGCAATTGTGAGAAGAGGAGATAAGAGGGGAGTAGAGAAGAAGATCTTGTGAGGATCGGAGGTTGCGTGCAGGTAAGTACTGGGAGACTAGGTCACAGAGGTATGGAGGAGACAGGTTGTGGATGGCTTGCCATGGTTAGGGTTTCGACCTGAAGTCTCTGGGTAATGGGGAGCCAGTGAAGGGATTGACAGAGAGGAGAGGCCAGGGAATAGCGGGGGTACAGGTGGATTAGTCGGGCTGCAGAGTTTAGGATAGATTGGAGGAATGTGAGAGTGGTAGAAGGGATGCCACAGAGCAGAAGGTTGCAGTAGTCGAAGCGGGAGATGATGAGGGCATACACTAGTGTTTTTGCAGAATTGTGGTTGAGGAATGTGAGGATCCAGGAAATATTTTTGAGCTGGAGTCGGCAGGAAGTGGAAAGGGCTTGGATATGAAGTTTGAAAAGATCAGAGTCCAGGGTTACCACGAGGCAGTGAGCATGCGGGACTAGGAGGAGTGGACAGCCATTGACTTTGATAGATAGGTCAGATGGGGGGGTTGAGTGATATGGGGGGGTTGAGTGAGATGGTGGAACGATGATAAATTCAGTTTTATCCATTAAGTTTTAGGAATCTAGCAGAGTAGAAAGATGAAATAGCGGACAGGCAGTGTGGGATTCTGGTTAGTAAGGAGGTGATATCAGGACCAGAGAGGTAGATCTAGGAGTCATCAGCATACAGGTAATACTGAAAACCTTGAGACTCTATGAGCTGTCACCAGCCGAAGGTGTAGATGGAGAAGAGCAGGGGTCCTAGAACTTAGACTTAGGAAACACCAACAGATAGGGGGCGAGGTGAGGAGGTGGTGTGTGAGTGAAAGAAGCTGAATGTCCGGTCTGTTAGGTATGAGGAGATCCAAGATAGGGCCCAGTCTGTGATGCAGAGAGATGAGAGAGTCTGTAGGAAGAGGGAATGGTCTACTGTGTCAAAGGCAGATGACGGGTCCAGAAGGAGAAGGACAGAGTAATGTCGCTTGGATTTGGCGGTCAGTAGGTTGTTGGTGACTTTAGTCAGGGTAGTTTCAGAAGAATGGTGCGGTTGGAAGCCAGATTGGAGGCGGTCAAAGAGGGAGCAGGAGGAGAGGAGGGAGGACAGCTCAAGATGGACGTGTTGTTCCAGTAGCTTTGAGGCATAGGGGAGAAGTGATATGGGGCGATAGCTAGACAAAGAGGATGGGTCAAGGGATGGCTTTTTGAGGATGGGTGTGATCGAGGCATGTTTGAAGCATGAGGGGAAGACACCAGTTGCTAGTGACAGGTTGAAGAGGTGGGTTAGGGTTGAGATGAAGACTGCGGTAAGGTTTGGAATGAGGTGGGATGGGATTGGGTCAAGTTCGCAGGTGGTGAGATGTGACTTGGAGAGTAAAGAAGAAAGTTGATCTTCCCTGATGGTGGAGAAGTTGGTTTTGGAGGAGGAGAGTTTAGTATACATGAGGAGGGACTGTGAGGACTTATGGCAAAAGATTTGTCTGATGTCAATCTTCTGCTTGAAGAATGAGGCAAAGTCTTCAGCTGAGATGAGTGGAGAAGGAGGAGGTGCTGGGGGACATAGGAGAGAATTGAAAGTACTGAATAACCGTTTAGGGTTATGAGACAGGGAGGATATGAGAGATGAGAAGTATGTTTGTTTTGCTGCAGTGAGTGTGGACCTGAAAGTAGTGAAGGCTTGTTTGATTTCGATGAAGTGCTCGTTGGAGTAGGACTTTTTCCATCTCCGCTCAGCAACCCTGGAAATTCATCTCAGTTCTTTAGTCCGGCTGGTGTGCCAGGGTTGCCTGTTGATTGTGCGAGCTTTGGTAGGTATGAGAGGGGAGACCGATTCAAGAGCTGCAGCTGTTGTGGTATTATATAAGACGGCAGCAGCATCTGCATCGTGTAAAGAATTTATGTCTGTAAGAGGGAGGAGGGATTCAGAGAGTGAGTGTAGGTTTAGGTGTTTGAAATTTCTGCGAGGGTGTGCAAGTTTCTGGATGGGGGATTGTGGACCTGGAGAGGAGAGGGGAGAGAATGTGAGTAAGTTGTGGTCAGAAAGAGGGAGAGGAGAGTTACTGAGGTTAGACAGGGAACAGAGGCGGGTGAAGATGAGGTCCAGAGTGTGGATTTTTGTGAGTGGGGGCTGAAGACCATTGAGCAAGGCCAAAGGAGGAAGTGAGGGATAGAAGCTTAGAGACAGATGAGTGGGAAGTGTCAGTGGGGATGTTGAAGTCGCCCATGATGATAGTGGGGATGTCAGCGGAAAGAAAGTAAAGTAGCCAGGTGGTGAAGTGGTCTAAGAAGGTGGTGGCTGGTCCTGGGGGGCGGCTGATGACAGCCAGTTGGAGGTTGGAGGGGGAGTAAATGCGCACTCAGTGCACTTCAAAAGAGGGAAGAGTAATGGAGAGTGGCAGTGGGATATGTGAGAAGGAGCAGTTGTCAACTCCTCCACCATGCTTGCTGCTGGTAATATGTTGGATTAGCCTTGGCGATCCCTTACCAGAGATAATAGAATTAAAATGTTCCCTGAATCTGACAAATAATGGTCTTATTGTTTTTCCAATATAGAAGAATTTACAAGGACAAAAAATTATATAAACTACATGTTTTATATGGCATGAAATAAATTCCTTTACCTCATGACATATGGAACCTATTTTTAAATTCTTAAATAAATAGGTATAATAATTCGCACTGAGCTGTCGGATATAGAAAGAGAGTAGAGTTATCAATAGAAAATAACTACTATTTATCACATATCGCACGGTGAACCGTGAAAAAATAAAAATAAGAACTATTCTGGTACTGCTGTCTATATCTTCATTCTGCCTCCAAAAAAATCGGAATAAGGCTCGGCTCACGTTTATCCTTTGTTCTCCGCTGAGCGCTTACGTTGGGGTTTACGTGTAAATTCAAGAAAACCGCAATTCAGACATAAACCCCAGATGGAGCCACTCACTTATGAGACCAATGGAGTACTTTTGAACTGGTCTCTGTTCCGGCGGCGTACCATCATTTTAGGCTTTTTAACAGCGCACAAGTGTGGACGACCACAGATCTGTGTGCGCCTAAAAAGATGGAGACCACCGGAGCAGACTTCAAACGGACTCCAAAGTGTCTCCATCTGCCTCTTTGTGGTGGGGGGTTCCGTTTGGGTTTTCGTCTGAACCGCATTTTTTTAATTGTCTCTTCAGAGAGGAAGAGGACGAGAACTCTAGTGCCACCTACAGGAAGTGGCAATCCTAAAAGTCAATAGTGACCCTTTAACAAGCCTTATTACATGACTTAGGATATAAGCCAGAACCAAAAACTTAATTTGCAGACACTGTGTTTCGGGGTACTGCCCCTGGTCAGTGCAAAGTGTGAGTTCTGGCTTGGCTGGGTGAGAGGCGTCAGACCGGTATCTAAGGGGTAACATGTCACCTTGCGGAGAGCGACATGTTAAGCATGTCACGGTGAGGAGACTTTTAAAGCCGCAATGCTCCTCTGGGAAATATGCAAATTGTCTCATCAGAGAGGAAGAGGACCAGAACTCTAGTGCCACCGCGCATTTTTGTAGGATTTACCCGGAAACCCCGTCGTAAGTGCTCAGCGTAGACTGGCGATCCAGACTTATTTTGAAAGCAATCGAAAATTATGTACCTCAAAATGTTACCAATAAAACCCCTAATATATCCCACACAAACCAGCCCCCTCTCAGGTCCATCATCTGTCACTGGGACTATAGGGGGTCCCACATTACTGGTAGAACAAAGACTCTGGAAAAGCGACATGGCTCTCGCCCCCTCAAATGAAATTCAGTAAATTCTGCTCTCCCAAATCCAAATGCCCCCCTCCTTCTGAGCCCCGCTGTGCCTAAACCGCAGTAAGCGGCCACAAGTTTGACATAATTGTAGCGGGGAGAGCACTTAATTTACGGGGTGTGTCACCAGGAGAAATGTATGGAGGAACTACACTTTATGGGGGCACAATGTATGGGCACTAAACTGGCATATTTCGAATTCTCCAGAATAAAGCCTGGCGTGGATGTTACATAATAGTCACTGCACCAGTAGATGAATTCATTGAGATGTGTAATTTCTACAATGGGGTCACTTTTGGGTTTTTTCTTCTGTTCTGGCACCTTTGGGACTCCCCAAATTTCGCCCACAAACTATTCTACAAATAGTGCTCCTTCCTTCTCAGCCCTGACGTGTAGCCTAACAGTAATTTATGATGAGGACATATGGGGCATCATCGCGTTCAGGAGAAATAGCATAACAAATTATGGGGTCCATTTTCTTCTATTATCCATTGCAAAAATTATAAATTTGTAGCTAAAACTACATTTTCATGAAAAATATTAAAATTTTCAGTACGACGACCTAATGCTAACAAATTCTGTGTAGTACCTGTGGGTTCAAAATGCTCACTATACTTCTGAATAAAATCCTTGAGGGGTTTAGTTTACAAAATGGGGTAACTTGTCGGGGTTTTCCACTGTTTAGGCACATCAGGGGCTCTCCAAACACTACATGACACCCGCAGACCATGCCATCAAAATCTGCATTCCAAACGTCACTCCTTCCTTTCCAAGCCCTGCCGTGCGCAAAACAATACTTTTCCCCTACATATAGGGTATGTTTGTACTCAGGAGCGATTGCACAACATATTTTGGGGTCAATTTTCTCCTGTTACCTTTGTGAAAATAAAAAATTGGGACTAAAAGTACATTTTTCTTAAATCTGACAGGGCACACCTGTAAAGTGAAAACCATTTCCGGTGACTACGCCTTGAAGCTCATCAAGAGAATGCCAAGAGTGTGCAAAGCAGTCATTAAAGCAAAAGGTGGCTACTTTGAAGAACCTAGAATATAAGACATATTTTCAGTTGTTTCACACTTTTTCGTAAAGTATATAATTCCAAATGTGTTAATTCATAGTTTTGATGCCTTCAGTGTGAATGTACAATTTTCATAGTCATGAAAATACAGAAAAATCTTTAAATGAGAAGGTGTGTCCAAACTTTTGGTCTGTACTGTATCTCTCTGATTTAAGGGCATGAAAATTCAAAGTTTGAAAATCGCAAACTTTTCAAAATTTTCGCCAAATTTCCGTTTTTTTCACAAGTAAACGCAAGTCTTATCGAAGAAATTTTACCACTATCATGAAGTACAATATGTCATGAAAAAACATTCTCAGAATCAGTGGGATCCGTTGAAGCGTTCCAGAAGTATTACCTCATAAAGTGACACCAGTCAGGATTGTAAAATTTGGCCTGGTCATTAAGGACATAATTGGCTCTGTCCTTAAGCCAGGGAGAAATTGAGTGAGTGCATCCCTGGGAACAGAATAAATCCTAAACTAAAATATGGAGTGAAGGTAGAAGTGTTGAAGTGAATGAAACGCAAGATATAGTGATAGGCTGTAAAAGTAGATAAAGTGTCTGCGATTAGAGAAGGTAGCAGATGAAAACTGCTACTTCCATTTACAATTAAATATGCAGGAAAAAGAGAATCGCACAGGGTAAATAAAGTGCTAGGTGTATCAAGGTGCTAAGAGTGCTACAGTAATAGGACATGGAGAATGGATAAAGTGCAAAGTGTCAAGCCAAGAGGAGGCAAGGACCATGGCCACTGATTCAATAGATGGGCAGAACAAACAATATCAATATGGCGACCTATACAGAGCAACAAAATTACAAAAATCAGTTTTTGATGTACAGTAGTGAAAATAAGTATTTGATACACTGCCGATTTTGCAAGTTTTACCACCTACAAAGAATGGAGAGGTCTATAATTTTATAGTAGGTACAGTTCAACTGTGAGGGACAGAATCTAAAAATAAAAAACAGAAAATCACGTTATATGATTTTTAAATAATTAAATTCATTTTACTGCATGAAATAAGTATTTGATCACCCACCAACCAGCAAGAATTTTGTCTCTCACAGACCTGTTAGTAAGAAGCTCTCCTACTCAGCACTCATTACTTGTATTAATCACACCTGTCTGAACTCGTTACCTGTATAAAAGACACCTGTCCACACACTCAATCAATCACACTCCAACCTCTCCACCATGGTCAAGACCAAAGAGCTGTCTAAGGACCCCCAAGGACAAAATTGTAGACCTGCACAAGGCTGGGATGGGCTACAGGACAATTGTCAAGCAGCTTGTTGAGAAGGCAACAACTGTTGGCAAAATTATTAGAAAATTGAAGAAACACAAGATGACTGTTAATCTTCCTCGGTCTGGGGTTCCATGCAAGATTTCACCTTGTGGGGTAAGGATGATTTTGAGAAAGGTCAGGAATTAGCCCAAAATTACACGGGAGGACCTGGTCAATAACCTGAAGAGAGCTGGGACCACAGTCTCAAACATTACCGTCAGTAACACACTTCGCCGTCATGGATTAAAATCCTGCAAAGCACGCAAGGTCCCCCTGCTCACACCAGCACTTGTCCAGGTCCGTTTGAAGTTGCCAATGACCATCTGGAAGATCCAGAGGAGGCATGGGAGAAGGTCATGTGGTCAGATGAAACCAAATTGGAACTTTTTGGTATCAACTCCACTCGCCGTGTTTGGAGGAAGAAGAAGGATGAGTACAACACCAAAAACACAGTCCCAACCGTGAAGCATGGTGGGGAAACATCATACTTTGGGGGTGATTATCTGCAAAGAAGACAGGACAACTGCACCGTATTGAAGTGAAGACGGATGGGGTCATGTATCGCGTAATTTTGGCCAACAACCTCCTTCCCTCAGTAAGAGCATTGAAGATGGGCTGTGGCTAGGTCTTCCAGCATGACAATCACATGAAACACATAGCCAGGGCAACTAAGGAGTGGCTCTGTAAGAAGTATTTCAAGGTCCTGGAGTGGCCTAGCCAGTCTCCAGACCTTAACCCAATAGAAAATCTTTGAGCCATTGAAATTCCTGAATGTTTTGGCTTTGGTTAAGTTGAGGCAGGCCTTACAGAGGCCGCATGGGAAAAAAGCGATGATATTTGTCATTTTATTGGATTTATTGTTATTATGAGCAGGATCATAATAACTGTGGATCAAAAGATCTTTAAGGTTTTTGCAATGTCTGGCCACCATAGAGGGAGCCGGGGGAAGAGTAAGGCCTGCTTTTTTGTAAAGCCACATTATGGGGGCAGAATGGAGAGGCATGGGGCAGAATGGAGAGACATAGGGGCAGGTTGGAGAGACATGGGGTCAGGAAGGAGACATTGAGGCAGAATGGAGAGACATGGGGGCAGAATGGAGACATTGGGGGCAGAATGGAGAGACATGGAGGCAGAATGGAGAGACATGTGGGCAGGAGGGAGACATTTTGGGCATAATGGAGACATGGGGGCAAAATGAGACATTGGGGGCAGAATGGAGACATGGGGGCAGGATGGAGACATGTGGGCAGAATGAAGACATTGGTGGCAGAATGGAGACATGGGGTCAGGATGGAGACATTGGGGCATGTGACATTGGGGCTGAATGGAGACATGGGGAAGGATGGAGACATGGGGGCTGAATGGAGAAACTGGGGGCAGAATGGAGACATGGGGGCAGGATGGAGACATGGGGGCAGAATGAGACATTGGGGGCAGAATGGAAACATTAAGGAAAGAATGGAGACATGGGGGCTGTATGGAGAAACTGGGGGCAGAATGGAGACATGGCAGAATGGAGACATGGGGGCAGGATGGAGACATGGGGGCAGAATGAGACATTGGGGCATAATGGAGACATGGGGTAGAATGGAGAAATTGGGGGCAGAATGGAGACATTAAGGGAAGAATGGAGACATGGGGGCAGTATGGACACATGGGGCAGGATGGAGATATTGGGGGCAGAATGGAGACTTGTGGGCAGGATGGAGACAAATGGGGCAGAATGGAGACATGGGGGCAGGATGGAGCAATGGGGCAAAATGGAGACAAATGGGGCAGAATGGAGACATGGGGGCAGGATGGAGACATTGGGGCAGGATGGAGAAAAAGGAGTAAGAATGGAGACATTGGGGGCAGAATGGAGATAAATGGGGGCAGAATGGAGACATGGGGCAGGATGGAGACAAATGGGGCAGGATGGAGACAAGGGGCAGGATTGGGACATGGGAGCAGGATGTGGGACATTATTACTATAGGGGCTAATTATGGATATTCTTACTGCTGTGATGTATTTTATTTTTGAGGATACTGTTTTCAGTTAGGGGTGAGGTCCTGTTACTGTGCAGGGTGGCACTATGTCGCTTTTTTTTCTTCATCTGGTGTAGTGTAGAAGTTGGGGAATGTGCTCTGGAAGAGGTGCTCTAGATAACTCTTTTTTTATGCAGTGACGAGTCCTGGTTAGAAGAAGTGATGGCGGTCTGTGCTGGGTAATGAAGAAAAGCAAAAGACTTCAACTAGAGAGGTCACCGGTGAGTCAGTGTGTTACCTGTACACTTACACTATACACTGTATACTATAAACAGAGCTCCTATGTATAATGGCATCGGTGATTACTGAATTTCCTGTACACTGACACTATATACCGAGCTCTTGTGTATAATTTCACCGGTGATCCCTGTATTACCTGTACACTGACACTATATACAGAGCTCCTATGTATAATGTCACCGGTGATCCCTGTATTACCTGTACACTGACACTATATACAGAGCTCCCGTGTATAATGTCACTGGTTATCCCTGTATTACCTGTACACAGACACTATACACTGTATACTATGTACAGAGATCCTGTGTATAATGGCACTTATGATAATATTAGTATTGTGTTTTTTATTAATGATCAGTATTGTAGTATTCGGTCACTATATAGTGGTAATATGTAGTGATGAGCGAGAATACTCGAAAGTACTCGGTACTCGCCCGAGCATCTCAGCACTCGAAATGCTCGGAGCTCGCCGAGTACTTGTGAGATGCTCGGGGGGATGCTCAGGTCCCCTCCCTGCATGTTTGCCGCTCTTTAGAGCGCCAATCAACATGCAGGGATTGCCTGCCACTCACTGTAATGCTGCAGCCATGTTGGTTGTGGCATTACTGTGATTGGCTGGCCGCACAGCGTCATCAGGTCTATATCAGACCTAGTTCCGCTGTGCTCGTCAGTCTACTCCACAATTAGGCAGTGTAGGGAGAGGTGCTGCTGAGCTAGGGAGAGATTTGGTTGTGTATTAGGTAGCGTAGGGAGAAAACACGTACATTACACATATCCATCTCAACAAACAGTCCTTCTGAGGACTAATCCATCTGCAGAGATATCAGGCAGGCAGTGTATATAGGCAGGCAGGCAGTGTATATAGCAGACTGCAGTGCATATAGCACAAGAGGCTCCATTCTAGTTCTGCCTTCTGCTGCTGTTAGATATTTCTAGACAAAGGCCCAGGTCTTAGGGGCCAGGAATAATTTTTTTGATCTTAATCCTCACTATTTGCCTAAAAAGCAATCCAGAGAACACCATTTTTCTGCGCAACTTGCTTGTTGGCACTGCAGAATACAGCAAGGTCCTTTCCATATTACAGCGCTAAAAATCCAGCTATTTAAAACTGTGCTTTGTCCGTCACACGGATCACATATAATTGCGCTGAAAATACTGCCATTTTTGGCCTCCATTCAAATTTTTTTTCCGTGTGTCAGCAAAGTTTTTGACACCGATTTGCTGTGCAAAATTGTTACCTACAGGCCAGGTATTTAAAACTGTGGTTTCTCCGTCACACAGATCACATTCACATATAATTGCACTGAAAAAAATGCCATTTTTGGCGTCCATTCAAATTTTTTTTCAATGTGTCAGCAAAGTTTTTGGCACCGGTTTGCTGTTCAAAATAGTTACCTACAGGCTAGGTATTTAAAACTGTTGTTTGTCCGTCACACGGATCACATATACGTTCTCTGAAAATTCTGCTATTTCTGGCCTCAATTCTAATTTTTTTTCAATTTGTCAGCAAAGTTTTTGGCACTGGTTTGCTGTTCAAAATAGGTACTTACAGGCCAGGTATTTAAAACTGTGGTTTCTCCATCACACAGATTACATATAACTTCGCTCCAAATTCAGCCATTTGTAGTGAGCGTGGAAGATATTGTCCTCCATTTAAAATGGGCAAGGCGCGTAGCAAGGGACGGGGAACTGGACGTGATGGTAATGGTGATGGTGCATGCAGAGGCCGAGGCCGAGGCCGTGGGCAAGCTAAAATTGTGCCACAACAAACACCCACATCTTCCCGCCCGACCTTCCTGTCCCAATTCGTAGGGAACCACAGCACACCACTATTGAACCCAGAGCAGTGTCAAAAGGTTGTTGGTTGGATAGCGGATAATGCTTCCAGTCACTTAGCCACCACAACCACCACCCTGTCTTTCACACGGTCAAGTCTCAGTAGCCGTGAGTCTGGACCGCATATTCCTCACCCTGATCCTCCTTCCTCCAACCATGCCGAGTGCCCGGAGACAACTGATCCCACACTTGGACACTCTGAAGAGCTGTTCACTTTTCCATTTATAGATTCGGGCCTCTCGCTTGGTCCACTTGAAGCAGGGCAAGAGGAGATCGCATGTAGCGATGCCCAAATATTTGAGCAGACACGGTCACACGAAGGCGACTGTGGGAAAGTGTCACAAGAAGTGGACAATGATGAGACTCAATTGCCAGAAAGTCAGGAGGAGGACCAGGGTGCAGAAGTGGAAGACAAAGTGGTGGATGATATAGTAACTCACCCAACCTGGCAGGAGGACATGCAGAGCGAGGACAGCAGCACACAGGGGGAGGGAGGCAGAGCACCCCAACAGGCAGGAATAAGCAGTGTGGTAGCCGCAGACAGAAGGCAGGCAACCGTTCCCCGTAACACCAACATGAAGGAAGTTGCCACTACAATTGTCAGGTCTTCCCGACTCAGGTTGTTTTTTAAAGACTCTGCCGATAACCCTAAAAAGGCCATTTGCACCACCTGCCAGGCCAGCATCAGCAGGGGTGGCAAAACTAGCAGCCTAACCACCACCAGCATGATCAAGCACATGGCAGCAAAGCACCCGAATTTGTGGGCCGAACCCCAGGGTCCAGGAACAGTGTCTGCGGGTGGCACCATTGCTTCTTCTGCTGTTGTGCATGCAAGCCAATCCCCTGTCCATGGTGCATGCGAAGATGCCTCCTGCCCTGCACCTGTTGTTGCACACTCTCAAGGAGCAGCATCAGGAAGGATGTCCACGTCCTTGTCCCAGCGCAGCGTTTAGTTGTCCATACCCCAGTCCTTGGAACGCAAGTGCAAATACGCAGCCAACGCCCCACAGGCCACAGTACTAAATTCCCACATTTCACAACTGCTTGCGCTCGAAATGTTGATTTTTAGGCTCGTGGAGACGGAAGCAATCCGCAACCTGATGGCGGCGGCCGTCCCTCGGTAATCGGTCCCCAGCCGTCACTATTTCTCCCGGTGTGCCGTCCCCACATTACACCAGCACGTGTCCCAAAACATTAGCCGTGCCCTCAACAACGCAGTTACTGGGAAAGTCCACCTAACCACAGACACGTGGACAAGTGCTTGTGGGCAGGGACGGTACATCTCGTTGACAGCACACTGGGTTAACATAGTGGAGGGCCGGGACCCAGTCGGACCTTGGGACGGAACACGTCCTAACGATGCCAAGGATTGCGGCCCTTGGTCAATCAGGGTTGCCCCCACAGTCTACAGCTCCTGCACCTCATCCTCCTCAGCCTCTTCCTCCTCTTCAGCCTCCATCTCCGAACTGGCCACATCAGTCACAAGATGGAAGCATTGCAGCACTGCCTCGGCCAAGCGGCAACAGGCTGTGCTGAAGCTAATATGCTTAGGTGACAAACCGCACAATGCTGAAGGGTTGTGGACAGCGCTGAAAGAGCAGGCAGATCTGTGGCTTACACCGCTGAACCTACAGCCAGGCATGGTCGTGTGTGACAATGGCCGGAACCTGGTGGCAGCTCTGAGGTGAGGCGAACTCACACACGTACCATGCCTGGCCCATGTGCTTAACCTCGTGGTTCAGTGGTTTCTTAAATCCTACCCGGAGCTGCCGGATCTGCTTGTTAAAGTACGCCGCCTGTGTGCCCATTTTAGAAAGTCAGCTACAGCTTCCGCCGCCCTTGCCGTGTTTCAGCAGCGTTTGCAGCTTCCGGCTCACAGACTGGTGTGTGATGTCCCCACGCGTTGGAACTCTACACTGCAGATGTTGGTAAGGATTTGTGAGCAGAAGTGGGCAGTTGTTGAGTACCAGCATCAACAAGGCCGTCGGTATTCAGTTCAGACTCCACACATAAGACCTCAGGAGTGAACATGGATGTCAGACGTATGTACCATCCTCCAAAATTTTGAGGACTCCACCAAGATGGTGAGTGGCGATGACGCCATAATTAGCATCACCATCCCGCTTCTCTGTCTTCTGAAATGCTCTCTGCTCACAATCAAAGAGGATGCGTTGCTGGCGGAGCACGATGAGATGGAGCAAGGAAGCATACAGGGTGATTACACACAGCCCAGCCTTATCTCATCACAACATGGATTGGGTGACAATGAGGAAGAGGAGGAGGAGGAAGAACAGGAGCTAGTTTCATGCGCTATATACTACCTGCACAGCTGTCATACTGTCTGTTCATCGTGGATGGCCAGAGGACAGAGAGGAGGAGGAGGAGAGCATGGTCAGTCATCCTCTTGGTGAGGACACGGAAGTCTTGCCTGTTAGCAGTCTGGCAGGCACGGTTGAGTTTATGTTATGCTGCCTTTCCCATGACCCTCGCGTTCTCAAAATTTTGGTGACAGTCATTACTGGTTGGTAACACTTCTAGACCCACGCTACAAGGAGAACTTTATATCTCTTATTCCTGAGGCGGACAGTTCTACAAAAATGGGGCTGTACCAGAAGGCCCTTGTTGCGGAATTATTAAAAAAATTCTCATCTGAAAACGCTGGCGGCAGAGGTCACAGTTCGTTGGACAACCAAGGAGTACAGGCGAGAGAGAGACACAACTTCAATCCAGCAGAGGCAGGGGAACACTGTCAAAGTTCTGGGAGAATTTTCTCAGCCCCTCCCATCGCACAAGCCCTGAGGCGTGGGGTACTCTCACAAGGAGTGCAAAGTTTGGGAAGATGCTGAGGGAGTACCTTGCCGACCGTACCAACGTCCTCCGTGATTCCTCTGTGCCTTATAATTATTGGATATCCAAGCTGGATACGTGGAATGAACTGGCTCTCTATTCCTTTGAGGTCCTGGCCTGCACTGCCACCAGCGTTTTATCAGAGCGGATTTTTAGTGCCGCTGGTGGAATTATAACTGATAAGCGCATCCACCTGTCAACTGAAAATGCTGACAGGCTGACTCTTATAAAAATGAACAAGGGCTGGATTGGGCCAGACTTCTCAACACCACCGAATGATAGCAGCATAACATAAACTCAAATCCAGTGTCTTTTTTTGGGAGGTGTATTCCCATGCACCACTTCACACTCACGCATGGGTATATGCTTCCTGATTTTGCTCTTGTCCTCCTCCTTCTCCTCATCCTCTACCACCATATCACCAGGGTGACTGTGGTCCGTGATGCAACACCCACATAATTTTTTTAAAGGGTGTTTATCATGGCCGTAAAAATTTTTTTTTATATAGTATGTTCATGTATACCCCCCAGTGGTAAATGTTTGTCAGCCCATACACTTAGTGCATGGGCATTACAAGTATAGGAGACCTGCTCCTTTCTAATGGGAACATTTTTTTATGAGGCCCTCCTCCACGTCTCTTCCAAGGGGCATTGGAGTGCCTCCAAATTTTTGGCAACCCTTGCATTCATTGCATAGGCAAACACAATAGGAGACCCACTTCCTAATAATGGGAACAATGTTTTCAGGAGACCCTCTGACCTCCACGTCTCTTCCAAGGGGCATTGGAGTGACTCCAAATTTTTGGCAACCCTTGTATTCAATGCATAAGCAAACATAATGGGAGACCCACTTCCTAATAATGGGAACATTGTTTTCAGGAGGCCCTCTAACCTCCACGTCTTTTCCAAGGGGCATTGGAGTGCCTCCAAATTTTCGGCAACCCTTTCTTTCACTGCATAGGCAAACACAATAGGAGACCCACTTCCTAATAATGGGAACATTGTTTTAAGTAGGCCCTCTGACCTCCACGTCTCTTCCAAGGGGCATTGGAGTGCCTCCAAATTTTTGGCAACCCTTGCATTCACTGTATAGGCAAACACAATGGGAAACCTACTTCCTAATAATGGGAACATTGTTTTCAGGAGGCCCTCCTCTAAGTCTCTTCAAAGGGGTATTGGGATGCGTCCAAATTTTCAAAGTGGTATTGGGGTGCATCCAAATTTTGGGAAGCCCTGCCACTCACTGCCTATGCAATAACAGTATAGGAGACCCACTCTTAAAATATAGCCGGCTGATGGCTCTCTAAGAATAGTGAGGGCCGACTGCTGGCCCTTTAAGAATGGTAAAGGCCGCCTGATGACTTTCAGAGTCTCTCCTTCATAAATGAAACACGATGTGTCTGATGATATCTCACACACCACATGGCCAGATAAGGTTGTAAATTGTTAAAATGACATTTCCTGGTGAATGCATTTGTCACGGTTGAAAGCAATGCAAAAGTGAAAAAACACATCAAAAACGCTATGTGTGAGCATAGCCCAAGGTGTGGAGGAGCATTTTTGTTTTTGGTTATTTATTTTGCTTTATATACAAGTCATTGCCCTGGAAAGGATGTTCTTTAACATATTTCCCATGAAAATCCATTTTGGTTTTGTTTTTGTATGTTTTATTGTGAGTCTGTAAAAGTGGTGTAATACCTCTGACAACGTTGTTGACAGAAGTGACCTGGGAGTCTGGAATGCTTCCAGGGGTCTTCCCCATGCTGTTCTCATGTCATTTGAGCATTGTTCCCATCGATTTGGGCAATTTTTAGGCCATCTGCAGACCGCCGGGGGGAACCGTCTGAAAAATGCTCGAGTTTCCCATAGACTTACATTGGGCTCGTTGCTCCGGTCGAGCACCCGAGTATTCCAATGTGCTCGACCCGAGCATCGAGCACCCGAGCATTTTAGTGCTCGCCCATCACTAGTAATATGTAATCTGGTCACGGTGTGGCAGTATTTGTACCTTGTATGTGTTATTATTCAGTCACTATGTGATGGTAACATGTGGTCTGGTCATGGTTTAGTGGTATTTGTCACCTATATGTGATATTATTTAGTTACTATGTGGTAGTAATATGTGATCTGGTCTTGGTGTGGCGGTATTTGTTCCTTCTATGTGGTATTATTCAGTCACTATGTGGCGGTAATATGTGGTCCAGCCATGGTGTGACATTATTTCTTCCATCTATGTGGTATTATTGGTTATTTAAAAAAATGTATGTGACAAATTCCCTTAAAAAGGTTGTCCAGTACTTTTAAAAATATGCCAATGTGTTTTAATAATAGAAGCTTCTTTCTAATTATCTCCTGGTGCTGTTTCTGCCTGTGAGCGGCGCTATGGGTGGCCGCTCACAGGAAGCACATGACCCTCCGCTTACGTCACGTCAAGTGAGGCGTGACTCAGCGCTGGGGTCCCCGGGGTGGCTGGTGGGTTGTGGGCGGGGTTATTCCCCGCGTCACACCCAGCATCCACTGCGCGCTTTCTCAATGAATGGGGACAGCGCACGGTGGATGCCGGGTGTGACGTGCGAGGTAACCCCGCCCACAACCCAGCAGCCACCGGTGGAACGCGGAAGAGGGACCTTTGACTGCAGCCTGGACTTGTTGTGACGTCAGCAGATGTCAGAGCTGGCTGCAGCCGGCGGTCACGTGCTGCCTGTGAACAGCCAGCGATAGCGCCGCTCACAGACAGAAACAGCACCAGGAGGTAATTAGAAAGAAGCTTCTATTTATCATTAAAACACATTGGCATCTTTTTAAAAGTACTGGACAACTCCTTTAAAGAAAAATAAATAATATACCTAAAAGGAGTATTGGGTATTATAAGAAATTTTTAATAAGTTAGAGTAGAGTAAGGCCCGGCCAGAATAGTCTACCTTGTCCTGGTGGCAGCTGAAAAAATCATTTGGCCAAAACAAAAACTGATGGCTGTGTATGTGATATGGTGTTCGATGAGAACTTTTATTGTGTGATTGGTGAGGATGTGGTGCAGAAAGTGGAGTTTTTCAAGAGTGGATGGTGGGGCTGTGGAAGGTTCGAGGGGTGGAAGCGGACCTGGAGTGGAGGCGGAGCTGGGGTGGAACCTGGGCGGAGTCTCAAAGGGGCCTGACCATTTTGCCGGTATGGGGCCCCCCGAAATTCCTGGTGGCAGCCCTGTGCATATCCTTTACTCCATGTGCCACTATCTCACACACATAGCCTGTATCCCCATGTACCTATCTCACACACTGCCTGCATCCCCATGTACCCATCTCACACACTGCCTGCACCCCCATGTACCCCTCTCTCACACACAAAGCCTGCACCATGTACACTTCCATCACACACACAAACTGCACCCGAATGTACATATCCATCACTCACAAACAGCTTGCACCCCCAAGTACACCTCCATCACATGCATACAACCTGCACATCCTTTTTCCCCCATCACTCACAGCCTGCACCAACATGGACCCCTTTGTCACACACACAGCTTACCTAACCAGGTAACCTTGATTACAACTATGGTGGTGTACCCTAATAGCGGATGTAGGACAACTTCAGCATATGACCGCGCTGTTACTAAAAAAAATCTCTATATAAAGACCAACATTGATATTACGGCCATATGGTGACCATATAGAGGTAGATATCAGTCCTGCAGAACTCATAAGAGATTACAGTACAGTTACAGATAGTGACTTACAGCAGACATTTTTTCTGGTGGAGTCATTCACTTTTCCCGTCTTTTCCATCTGGCTTGACCAATATAGCAACTTCTTCCAGCCAGGACTCGTCTGCAGAGATTACAACAAAGACACATATGACTTATCACATTTCCAGCACCGTCCTCATCTATCCCCAACCTGCACAAACTCCTTATCCTGCTGATACCCCAGTGCTGGGCCGCTGCTGCCGTATGTGTCCCTATTGCTGCACCTACTGTGTGGTACTGTGTGCCCCAAAATTTTATTCCTACTGGAGGCTTAGATTCTCCTTTCATTAAACTCAAAGTATGATGTCAACAAAAGTGCCCCACAAACACTGTAATATACCCCCACAGAGAATTCCTCCACAGTACCCTCACCACGCACAGTATGATGACCCTAGTGTACCCCATCCCTCAACTCCCCTGGAAAATTATGGTGAACCCAACTGTCACCCCCATGCAGTATAATGGGCCTACATACAGTATAATGACCCCACACCTCTTCACACTCTATAATGGCCCCCACTATCCCTCCAAAGAGTATAAAGGTCCCCACACAATATGATGGACGCCACACAAACCTTTACACTGTATAATTGCTTGCATACAGTATAAAGGTTCCCACACAGCCCTCCACATAATATAATAGCCCCACATAGCCTTCCATATAGTATAATGCACTCCCCATAGTCCTCCATATTTATTTTTCTCACATAAACAGTATAGCGCCATTAATTCCACAGCGCTTTACATACATTATAATTACTGTCTCTATTGGGGCTTGAAATCTAGATTCTCTATCAGTATGTATTTGAAGTGTGGGATAACCCGGAGGAAACCCACACAAACACAGGGAGAACATACAAACTCCTTGCAGATGCTGTCTATAGTATAATGCACTACCCATAGTCCTCCATGCAGTATAATGCACTCCCCATAGTCCTCCATACAGTATAACGCACTCCTCATAGTCTTCCGTACAGTATAATGCACCCCTCATAGTCCTCCATACAGTATAATGCACTCCCCATAGTCCTCCATACAGTATAATGCACTCCCCATAGTCCTCCATACAGTATAATGCACTCCTCATAGTCGTCCATACAGTGAAATGCACTCCATTGTCCTCAATACAGTATTCTGGCCACCACAATGTTCTCATGATCTCTCCCCCTCGTTCCCCCGCTGCTACGGTTCTGAAGCGACCGCACATCTTAGCTCAGTGGGTGCCATGTAGTGACATCATCACACCCGCTGTGCTGAGACGTCAGACGCCGAGAAAGATTGATGGAGGAAGAAGCGTCAGCTGACCTTTTATCATTATTGCTTTCAACTGCTGCACAACTAGTTCATCTCTCACCTCCCTACTCCTCTACTACCCCCCTTTGCAAATCCCTTCACTTGCTCCCAATTGCCCAGCGTATCCAGTTCAAACTACTAACACTGACCTACAAAGTCATCCATAACCTGTCTCCTCCGTACATCTTTGAACTAATCTCCCGATATATTCCGTTACGTAATCTCCGGTCCTCCCAAGACCTCCATCTCTCCTCCACAGTTATTCGTTCCTCACCCAATCGCCTCCAAGACTTCTCCTGAATATCCCCCATCCTCTGGAATTCTGTACCTCAACACATCTGATCAGCTTCCACATTTGGAAACTGATAACCCATCTCTTCAAACAAGCTTACAGCCTGCCATGACCTTGCCGCCACCTAAACAACACCGGAGCTACTGCAACTCCCCCAACCTACTGTCTCCTTCCCCACCATCCTGTAGAATGTAAGCCCGCAAGGGCAGGGTCCTCTTCCCTCTGTACCAGTCTATCATTGTTAGTTTGTTTACTGTAAGTGATATCTGTATTTGTCATGTAACCCCTTCTCATGTACAGCACCATGGAATCAATGGCGCTATATAAATAAATAATAATGACTGTATCGGCATCCAGGACAACGGTACAGCTGAACTTGCGTTGACCAATGGGGGTCCTGGTGCCAGTGTAAGAAAGTGAACAAGAGAGATGAAAATAGTTGATGCCTAGTTCAGTAAATGCAAACGAACAATGTCATCTTCTGGTCAATGGCAAGTAGTAGGAACTAAATAGTGGGAACCTTTTTTCCGAGAGGAAGAGTTTAAAGTCGACACCAGGTCAGGTGACACCTGTTTTGCAGTAACTAATTATAAAAGGCCTGGCTGGGCTGAGAAGAGGCAGTTGGTTCCAGAACCAGTACCAGTGCTAGGTGGGCTTACTGTCACGGGTGTGTCAGAAGTGACAGACAGTCGCCCTGCAGTTGGTTGCAGGAAAGCTCTACGTTTGGCATTACAGACATCTTCTTAGAGGCTGTCTCTAGGACCCAGCGGCTACCTTCCTCTGGCTAATTAACACCCTGCCTGGGTGTATAAATACCTGCTGTGTTTCAGAGGGAGGTGCCGGCGATATTCATTACTACTTGTGAAGGCTTAGCAAGAGCAGTACTTCGTCCTCTCTGGAGCTTGAGGACGTATGCTCCTCTGTCTGGAGTCATCTAAAGCTAAGCAATTTCCCCCTGTTTGTGTACCCTTGTTGTCTATAGTGTTTAGTAGAGATTGACTAGTGCTCATCTCCTCCCTTCCCTAGCCATAGCCATACGCCAGGGAAAGACAGGGCGAGGCACGCGTACGGCGATTGGTAAAGAGCCAATACAGGGACGTTAGGGGAGACAGATGGATGCTAGATCAACCGATGAGGTCTCTATTTCCCCCCTTTCCCTAGAATCTGGGCTCCCTTTCCCTCTTTCCTTTGTGTTGCACTAAGTCTTTCCCACACCTTGCGTGACACAAACAGCCACCATCGCCACAGATGGGTCCGAGAGCGGTCAGATACCGGAGAAGGCCTGAGCTGTAAGATCCATGCCCTGCGCCAGTAGAAGTCTGTGACCAACGCCAGTAGAAGATCCGTAAGCAACACCAGTAGAAGACCATGACCAGATCCGAAACAAGCTCGGGAGACGATCCAGCTGTACCAAAGTACCTTTCCTGTGGGCCGTTACTTCCAGCAAAGACGTATGGTACAGGGTGTGGGCTGGGGCCATGCTTCAGGGAACGGAGACGGCCAGTGCGACGAGCCCACTGAATACCCAGTGACTCGCATATCTAGGACTTGCAGTCTAGCGGGAAATACTGGTGACCCACGCTAGGGCCAGTGCAATGATCACAGGTGTTTATAGAGACTTTGATGGGGACGGGCCTAATACTGAGAGTGATGCCCGTTAAGTTGAGACATAAAGGCATTAACAGTCGTTTAGCTGCTAGATAAAAAGACCAGTGTATGTAATAGAACGTTGCATAGATATTGTATTTAGTCATATTGCTGTGTCATAATATACTGTTTTGACCCTGTTACTGTAACTCGCCATATAGTGCTTACTGGTATATATATACTGTACTTATAAATAGATTTTCCTTTTTGTGTTAGTTAAATAGTTAGTTAGTTAGTCTCCTCATTGTGTACGCTGTTGCATCCAAGTATCCTGCTTACACCAGTGCTCCTGGCTCATAGGCCCCATAGCGGCCACATGGCCTGCCGCAACTGTCGGCAGCACAGGGAGATCATGTCTCCCTTCTCTACCATAGAGTTTAAATGTATCATCGCGCTGCGCACGCAGATACAGTTAAAAGTAACGTATCTTCAGGTGGGTCCTACAGAGCTCGGGGCCCAGGGCACCCTCTGCCCCCAGGTAGCTACGCTGCTGAATGATACCCTTAAATTAATATTTTGTTGCACAACTTTTTTAGGCAATCACTGCAAATGATTTTTTTCAACTCCTAACTTTTTTCTGCACCTGCCTACAAGTATTTTGGCACACTTTTCGTGAGCAAACTGTTCCAGCTGTCTCAGGTTTGAAGGGTACCTTCTGCAATAGGCCACTTCCTTTGCTCTTAGCCATTCTTGGATGTTTTTAGCTGTGTGTTTTGGGTCATTATACTGTTGGAGGATGACCTGCAACTCAGACCAATCTTTCGACACTGGGCAGCCCATTTTGTTCCAGAATGCCTTGATAGTCTTGAGACTTCATTGTACCCTGCACAGATTCTTGAAACCCTGTTCCAGATGCAGAAAAGCAGCCCTAAAACATAACTGAGCATCCTCCATGTTTCACAGTAGGTACAATGTTCTTTTCTTTGTATGCTACATTTTTGCGTCTGTAAACATAAAGCTGATGTGACTCCAGTTTTCTCTCATCTGTCCAAAGGACATTCTCCCAGGGTCTTTTTGGCTTGTCAATATGGATTTTGGCAAAGTCCAGTCTCACTTCAAGATTTGCTTTCAATAGTGGCTTCATCCGTGGTCATCTTCCTTGAAGTCCACGTTGGCAAAGACAGCAACAGATGATGTGATCTGACACTGATGTACCTTAATTTTGCAGTTCACCTCTAATCTCTTAGGAAGTTGTTCTGGGCTCTTTCATTACCATTCATATGATCCGTCTCTTCAATGTGTTATCAATTTTCCTCTTGCAGCCACGTCCAGGGAGTTTGGCTATAGACCCATAGACCTTAAACTTCTGAATAATATGTGCAATTGTAGTCACAGGAACATCAAGCTGTTTTGAGATGGTCTTATAGCTGTTACATTTAACAAGTTGTCTATGATTTTCTTTCTGAACAACCCTCTTCTTAGCTTTCTTTGGTCCATGATAACAAAAAACAGTGACTACTTTTCACCCTTTAAATAGGAAGACAGACTGATTAGAAGTTTGTAGACACCAGTTATGCTAATTACAGGACACATCTTAGTTGAACATGTCCCTAAGGTGACATTTTTCCAATCTTTTCAAGGGGTACCATCATTTTTGACCAGGCCATTTTCATTAGTTTTCTTTTTATTCTTCTATTGAACCACAATTGAAAAGTAATGTCTGGTTTTCATTAATTGACATCCAGTAAATTTAAATTTAAAATTACTTTTGTAAGTTTCAAGTTATTTCAGTGACCATTGTGGGTTTTTCTTACTTTACCAGAATTTTTTCCATGTGTGTGTATGGTTATTAGGTATTTTATTAATTAATGTAATAACTAAGTTTTTAAGTTAAACAATCTAAAACCTGTTTATATATTAGTATAGTTGCTCTTCCCTTAAATTACATGAAACACCCGTTTTTGCATCTTAGTGAAGTAGTGACTCATGTCAAGTGTCAGTGCTGGATGACTCCTGCTCTCCTGTGAAACATCTGTGAGTGTACAGTTAACATAAGTTTGATGGTTAAACCAGGGACAAATGTCTAAGTGGTTTCTCCTTGAGGAAAGTGCCAGGCTGGCACAAGGAGTTGTACAGTTTAGGGAAGGCAATGCTAGCTAAGAGAACGTTATGTAAACAGCTTTTCCAAGAGGAAGAAAGTTGGCTTTCTGGTGCCACCTATTGGAGGTACTCACCCTATAAATCAAATCTGATCCACAACGCAATGTATGTATGGGTCTGCTGTGTTCTGTCCTATAAATTGCTTAGTCCCAGCGGCTGCCAAAGCAGTTTACAGCTGTTCAGTGGGGGTGCCGTGTGTCTGACCCCTACCCATGCATTAGTCATCAATACTTCAGTCTTGGAAAACTCAATTAAGCCTTAATTGTAGAAGAGATCATTCCACTAACATACAAGTAAAATAGTCATTCCTAGCAAAAAATATAGTATATTCCTTTGATGTGGGCACTCATCAGGTATTTTTCCCTATTTACTGCTTCAGACCCATTGACATATATTGGAGATACCACCCTGATAAAAGTGCATCCGGACAGGAAAATAATTGCTAAAGCAACACCTTCAACTGAGTGTTTCAGTGCATTTTGCCATATTTCTAACTTTCTGGCTGTTAAGGTCAGAGCATTCAGAATAAATATACAAGGCATTATGAGTCCCTTCCATAATGGTTAACCACTTAAAGGAAAACAAGGCCAATATTGACATACTGTGTTAGGCCTCATTAATAGGTCCATAAAAAATTGTACTAGTGTCAATCAGAGTTTTGCATCAGTATGTCATCAGACTTTTTTATGGATGGATAAATATTATTATTTATATAGCACCATTGATTCCATGGCGCTGTACATAAGAAGGGTTAACATACCAAATACAGATATCACTTACAGTAAACAAACTAACAATGATAGACTGGTACAGAGGGAAGATGACCCTGCCCTTGCGGGCTTACATTCTACAATTCTAAATTACAAAGCTTTTCCTATACTTGTAATGTTAAACACATACAGCACACAAATGGCATACTTAGATCTCATTCAGACATCTGTGTTGCATGTACGTTTTGTATCCGTTTTTTTCATGGATACAACACATACCCATTAAGGTGCTGTGTTCAGTTGTTATTTGGAGTACTCTAACATCCTTTCACTTTATGCATTCATCTTTGCAAAACTCCTGTGATTCCTTCATTCCCTCAGACCTGCTGGTTAACCTTCTACTTGTTACCTCCTGGTTAACCCATCGGTTGCAGTAAGCATCACCAACTGGTATTGAACTATTTTCATATTGTGCATTCATTCTTGAAAAACTCCTCTGGTTCCTCTGTTTACTGCTTCAGACTTGCCGTTTCCTTCTTCAACTGCCCTCCCTGCATGTGGCATGCTGTGTGCACCAGTCTTCACTGTTCCATGTGCCCTCCATTCTGCTACTCCAAATCCCTGGATCCTTATTTCCACCTTGACCGTTTTCTTTGTGAGCCTAAGGCCGGGGTCCCACTAGCGTATAGCATCGGATGCGATATGCTAATGACACTTGGCTCCCGCTCTGCTGCGAGCATGAGCTGAGTGACATGCGACTATGCTCCGATTCTCTCGCATGAGAGGATCGCAGCACAGGTTCTGAGGAGACGGAGAACGTAATTTATCCTTCTCCTCCATTGCCTGTCTCAGCGCATATCGGACTGCACTGGGATGACATCAAAGTGCAGTCCGATGTTTCATACGCACCCATAGACTTGTATGGGTGGGTGTGTGTGAGCCGAGTACCGCTGACCATCGCAGCATGCTGCAATTGTTCTCTCATGCCAAATTGGCTTGAGAAAATAATGGCTGAACTGTTCAACATTTCTGTTTGGCCGCTGGAATTCAGGCTGAAGGGGATACCGCAACTGGTGGGATCGTGCCTCTTCTGTGTATGAAGTCTGCTCTGGGAGAATAGACTGTAATCTGTTCGGGTGAGCCCCCACTGACATACAGTATATATGCTCATGATTAAATTCACAGGTCTTGTGCAGAGAACCGAAAATATCAGTGTTTGCCATGGACAATAACGGTTTTGTTTGACCGAGCTGGGGCTAGCTCAGTCGTGTATGAGTTGCCAGGGTCTGTTCTGTTTAGTTAGTGCCTGGACAAGGCTAGGGATTTATGTTTATGAGTTTTGTTTTTGGTGCTGTGCAACCTGTGGGAAGCAATAAAAACTGCATGTGTTTGCACCAAAACTGCATTGCCTGTGTGAACGCTATCCAAGGCTATCCAAGGTCTATTGCCTACCAGAGAGTGAATCCCTTCAAAGGGTTGAAGCTGTTTTGTAGGGAGGAATGACCTAATATTAATCCAGGCCAACGTGCAAAACTATATAGCAATAAATCACATAAAATGTAACTTTTAATTATATGCAATAAAAAATAAACAGTAAAAAAAAAGTAAAAATGTACACAAAAAGAGTGACCCGCTCACCCTAAATTCATCATTCCCAATTAAATTGACGAAATGGTCACTGTCAAACGCCAGGCACAAAGGTGAATCAATCAATAAGGACGTCTATATCACAGACTTATAGCCCCTCATTGAGATCTGACATAAAGAGCAAGTATTTTTCAAACACCATATCAGGCACAAAATGCTTAGGGTGTGGTAATCAAACCCTTATAGTTGAACCACATAGTTGTACATACGGGGGTATTAAAACAGCCAAAAAAGGTTCACTGTGATGTGTAGATTCATCAGGGGAATCGGGTTCATCGGGTGTGTTTAAGGGGGATTTATGGACAAACAGGGGTGGAAAAAGGACTGTATGTGGGAGATACACTCTAGCACAGGAAGGGAGAAGGGGGGAGAGAGGGGGAGTATACTTACCTTCCTGGTACTGGGACCGGATGTGACGTTGCCGCCGCATCCGCTGGATCAAAAGATCATTTTCCCCAATGAACGAGGGGTTTGCTCATTCGTTGGGTGAATGGACGCCTGTATAGACTGCACAATTATCATGAAATGAAAAATCCTAGGAAAGCTCGTTCACTATAATCGTGCAGTGCAAATGCACCTCAACACTGTCTAATCCAGATTTCCCCTCATTATAGTCTGCTAAAAACAACAGACATAAAACAGTAAAGAAGTTATACAAGATTTGAAAACTTTCACTCGTCAATAGGCGGTGTCAGGTCTGCCAAATACAGGCGAGTGCTAAACCGGAATCCCAGCCCCAGCCCACAGTGAACCTGTTTATGGAAACAAAAATGTGTCACCCCTTGGGGCCAATCCCTTGCTGCTAAGCAGAAAACCAAACCGCTCGTTCAGGCTGCTGCTCCCAGCTATCACTGTACTTAAGTACATATTTATTAAGGCTACTTGCAGATTTGCTTCAGGTTTTCAGTGCAGATGCCAAGCACAATATAAGTGGATGGGATTCTATACAGTTCCATTCACTCTGATATTTGTCAGCGAAGTTTTGGGGCATGCTGAGCATTTTCAAATTTGTAGTATGCCCTATAGAAGCAGATTTCTCATGGATTTTGCTGGGGTTTTGTGGCCATCTAGGCAACAGATATTTACCATATCTGTTTTAGGATTAAAAATAAAGTAAAATTGAGCTTCTTATTATGTTCAAACAGCAGATGTCAATATTAAAATGTATGATTTTTGGCAACATTCTTTCATGTCACATTAACTTACTCTCACACCTTAAAAAGAGGCTTAACAAAGCGAGATGAAGTTTAATTAAAGAGGTTGACCAGTACTTTTAAATTGATTGCCTATCCTTACGATAGATCATCAATGTCTGATCGGTTGGGCAACCGTCATCGCCGCCGATCAGCTGTTATCGGTGGCAGCGAACAGCAGGAAGTACTCACTTGCCGAACTGCTCCATCTATTTGTAGTGGCCGGGGCTTGGTACTGCACATCCGCGTCTTATTCAAATCAATAGGAGGCGGATGTGTAGTACCATGTGGCAGCCACTACAAGTAGACTGAGCAGCTCTGCAAGTGAGTACTTCCTGCCGGCGTCTGCCGCCACCGACAACAGCTGATCAACGGGAGATAGGCCATCAATGTAAAAGTAGTGAACAACCTCTTTAAATATATGTGTCCTACTGTAGACACGGCAAAGGGGGGGACGCTCCTGCTCCAGCCTGTTGTCTAAGAGTAAGCACAGGATAGTGAGAAGAAACAGAAGACACATGGCTGATTTCCTGGAACACAGCAGATTTTGTTATACATTTCTCATTTTCTATAACAATATGATCAAGGTAGAATGAAATGACAACAACAAGGGATACTGAGAAGTTTTTTGCACATGTGTATACCCTTTTGTTAATGTTTCTTTAAAATTTATTAAGACATAAGAAGAATAGACTGACTTTCTTTTAGGGTGTACGTGAGTGTTACTGTGTTAGCGCATCCATGCAAGCATATGTATGAAATTAACACAAATCGCAACACCAGGAGGGAAAAGTTGTTGAATTTTGAAAGTCACTGGATTGATGGACATGTTAATGATATGCAAATGATGAAAACATAAAAACAAAATTTTAAAAAGATCTCAATTTATTCAGTATCGAGTATCAGCGCCATGTTTAAAAAGAACACTCACTTATACGCCTCGACTGCTATCAATGAGGTCATTAATGGTTGTCTGAGGAATGTCCTGCCACACTGAATGCACATGGACACATCAGTAAGAAAGGAACAGCATTTATTAATACTTGTAAATACATAAAAAAACAAAAGAGAACTCTGGGACAGTTCAACCTATAGCAAAATAAATATTTTGTACTTGAACACTCTCTATTCAGAAGCTCTTTCCACATCACTCCAGGTGGTCCGGAGAATCCTTACATTCTTGGGGTATGAACATTTAATATACAGTCCACTGGATGGAGGAGAGAGAATTTTCGAGAAGTATTCCACAAGCTATAGCGATCAGTGATAGGGCTCGGCTCACATTCAAGGTTACTAAGGGAAGCAAAAAAAAAAAAAAATTATATATCTTTAAACAATACATTATCATAAACAAAATACTACAGATGATAATACTACTAATTAGTATATGAACCTTGATAATAATACTTAATATACAGTGTTTTTTTTTCCTAATACATTTTCAGATCTCTGCTTGCTAGAACTGAAAATTAAAATTAGTTGCAGCTTAAAACCTTTCCTGCAAAAGAAGAAGAGTTAGAAGAGAGAGCACTAATACACTTAAAGGTTTGCCTCATCCTAATAATTGGTAACTATTGCTAAGTTCTTGTAAAAACTCGAGAACGAAGGCATTTGTAATTTTATAGTTTACTCCTCAGTCGCCAGTTTCCTAGGCAAGTAGGGTGTAGCATAGAGCGCTATGCATTTGATCCTGCAAGCACCGCTCTGCAGCTAGCCGGATGCCTGGATCAAGCCAGCTTCTGCGTCCTTGTGCTTGTCCAATCGCAGCCATTTCTGACATTTTTAGGCAGTGGGGCTCTTAGTGCGGGCGCCGGGCAGGTTCAGGACGCTATTAACCTGCAGATTAACCACATACCTGCAGGTTAAAATGGTTTATTTCATGTGATGGGTTCCTTTTAATTTTTTGGCCCCGTATAAGGGCTTATTTTTTGCGGTACGAGACGACGTTTGTTGATACCATATTGGGATACATATAATATTTTGATAGCCTCTTACAGCATTTTTTTTTTACTGTATCAATGCATCACAAAAAAAAAAAAAAAAAACGTTGGTGTTTTTTTTAATTTTTGTCTGTTTACAGTGTTTACCTATCCGGTTAATTATTTTAATAGATCAGACTTTTCTGGATGCGGCGATACCACATGTGTCTATTTTTTTACTGTATTTATTTTTAACGGGGGGGGGGGGGGGGGTAATTTGAACTTATGTTTTATTTTTTTCATATTTTTTAAAACTTTTCTTCACTGTATTTAGTCCCTTTAGGGGACTTGAACCTGCGATTATCTGATTGCTTGTGTTGTTATAATGTATATTGCATATAATAAAAATCAGGGTCTCCTTTGAAGCCCGGCCACAAGCTGGGTTTCAAGGGAGCTCTGTAATAACAGGCGCAGAGGTCTTCAACAGACCCCCGGCTGTCATAGCAACCAATTGGCACCCAGCGATAATGTCACCGGAGCACCGATTGACCGGTATGCTGTTAATGCCGTGGTCATACTCTGATTCTCATTTAACAGGTTAACAGTAGTTTTGAGCATTCCGATACTGAAATATCGGGTATCGGCCGATATTCGCGGTATCGGAATTCCGATACTTAATTCCGATACTTTTACAATATCGAATACCGGAATCGGAAGTTCCCATAATGCCTGCGCTCTGCAGTGTCTCTGAAGGATGACAAGCTGGATGGCAGCGCTCAGCTGAGATCCAGCCTGTCATCAGAATGCCATCCCAGCGTGGGAGAATTCTCCTGATCGTTTAAAAGCCGGCGCGCGGTAAAAAGCCGCCGGCTTTTAAACAATCACACAACCCCATACTGCTTCCCCGCAGCCTCCCACCCCGATCCTCCGCTCCCCTCGCCACCTCCCATCCCGATCGTAAGTTAGGACCGGGCGGGGAGCACAGCACCAAGGAGCGGGGAGCGAAGGACCCGGGCGGGGAAGCCGGCAGTGAAAAGACTTCACCGCCGGCTTTCCCGTTCTGTGCTGCGCTTTCCCGCCGGTTATTTCAAATGAACAGCTGAGGTATCAGGTGATACCGATCAGCTGTTCATTTGAAGAAGCCGCGGTGCCCTCAGAGGGTTCATGCGAGTTCATGCTTGACTGCATTGCATGAACTCACATGAACTTTCCCACGGTCTCACAGGTCAGCCTCACCTCCCAGACCCGTCATGATTGGTGTGTGCGGGTGTCTGTGCGATGTGTGCGGGTGTGCGCGGTGTCTGTGCGATGTCTGTGCGGTGTCTGTGCGGTGTCTGTGCGGTGTCTGTGCGGTGTCTGTGCGGTGTCTGTGCGGTGTCTGTGCGGTGTCTGTGCGGTGTCTGTGCGGTGTCTGTGCGGTGTCTGTGCGGTGTCTGTGCGGTGTCTGTGCGGTGTCTGTGCGGTGTCTGTGCGGTGTGTGCGGTGTGTGCGGTGTCTGTGCGATGTCTGCGGGTGTGCGCGGTGTCTGTGCGATGTCTGCGGGTGTGCGCGGTGTCTGTGCGATGTCTGCGGGTGTGCGCGGTGTCTGTGCGATGTGCACGGTGTCTGTGTGATGTGTGTGCGGTGTCTGTGCGATGTCTGCGAGTGTGTGCGGTGTCTGTGCGATGTGCACGGTGTCTGTGTGATGTGTGCGGGTGTGTGCGTGCAGGCAGACATAGGCCGATGTGACACTACTACTCCCATCGGCCTATGTCTGTCCCCCGTCCACTCGTGCCAGCAGGATCAGCTCGATGGGAGCAGTAGTTCCCATCAGCCTGATCCTGCTATATAAATTGCCCTACTGTGTCCCCAATAAATTTTAAATACATGTCATTGGTGGCCAGTGGTTACCTACAATAAATTAGTTCATACATTACCTGTCCCCGCCGATCGCCACCTAAAATAAAGTAAAAAATAAAAAACTACACCTATACTCACCTAGACACCTAATTCCCCGAAGCCATCGATCTCCTGTAATAAAATATAAAACAATAAACCACAACCTTATCCTTACCCCTCCGTAGTAGTCCACGAGTGTCCCACGATGATCTCCAGTTCAGAGCAGCCACATAGAATGTGACCGCTCTGAACCGCTGCCGCCGCTAGAATGACGGGGCCGTAAAGCAGCCCCGTCATTGCATAAGCGGGTTCACCGGAGTTCAGCTCCTTTACGGCCCGGCTGTATCGTGAGAAATTCCCACGGTACAGCAGTGCCGTAAAGGAGGTCTCCGGAGCTGCGCTGCCTGAATGCATTCCGGTGACCTCAGTCAGTGGCTCCCGCTGCCGGGAGCGGACGTGTTCCCGGCAGCGTGAGCTTACAGCAGCCATGCACAGCTGTCACCATCTCCAGATGTGACAGCTGTGCATGGGAGATCAGCACAGGAACGTGGACAGGTAACTATTTTTTTTTTAGTAAACTAAGAATTTAAAAAAATTGTGTGTTTTATTTCAAATAAATTATTTTTTTCTGGGTGTAGTGTGTTTTTTCTTTTTAACACTTTGTAGGTTAGTAATGGGGGTGTCTTATAGACACCCATCATTACTAACCTGGGCTTCATGGCAGCTGGCGCTGTCATGAACCCCAGCCCTATTACCCCCTGCCACCGCACCAGGGCAGCGTGGAAGAGCGAGGCTAAGTGCCAGAATTGGCGCATCCTATGGATGCGCCATTTCTGGGGCGGCTGACGGCTGGTGTTTCTAGCCTGGGAGGGGGCCAATATTCATGGCACCCTTCCTGGGCTATTAATATCAGCCCCCAGCTGTCTGCCTAGCCTTTGCTAGCTATTAAAATAGGGGGGACCCCACTTCATTTTTTTGGGGGGTTCCCAATTTTAATAGCTAGTAAAGGCTAGGTATTCAGATGGGGGCTGATATTAGTAGTGTGGGAAGCTCCGTGGGTATTACCCCCTTCCCAGGCTTCAAACATCTTCCCCAGCCGTCAGCTTAACCTCCGCTAGAGACTAAAATTATGGGGGATCCCACGCCAATTTTTTTTTAAATAAATCCTTTATTTTAACACTAAATGACATTTGAGGAGTTAATAAAGATGCAGTCCCTAAATTATTATTTATTTTTTAATTAATTTTTCCCAAAAATTTTGACGTGGGCTTTGCTATATTTTTGTATGCCAGCCAGGTACAGCATCCAGCTTCTATGAACGCGCCATTTTCCGGGGTGGCTGCGGACTGCAATTTGCAGCGGGGGGGGGCCCAGAAAGCTTGGGTCTCCCTGCGCTGCAGATTCCAGCCCCCAGCTGCCTAGTTGTACCTGGCTGGACACACAAATAGGGCGAAGCTCCACGTCAATTTTTTTTTAATTATTTCAGGAAATTCATGAAATAATTAAAAAAAAATTGACGTGGGGCTTTGCACTATATTTGTGTCCAGCCAGGTACAGCAGGCAGGAACAGGCTGCCCCCAACCACCAGCTGCCTATTTGTACCTGGCCGGACACAACAATATAGGGAAGCCCTTTTTTTCTTAATTATTTCATGAATTTCATGAAATAATTTAAAAAAAAAATACGTGGGGCTTCGCCCTATTTTTGTGTCCAGCCAGGTACAACTAGGCAGCTGGGGGCTGGAATCTGCATCGCAGGGAGGCCCAAGCTTTCTGGGCCCCACCCGCTGCAAATTGCAGTCCGCAGCCGCCCCGGAAAATGGCGCGTTCATAGAAGCGCCATCTTCTGGCGCTGTACCCAACTCATCCAGGGCCCTGGTGCGGTGGCTCACTGGGTAATAAAGGGGTTAAGGCCAGCTTGGCATTATCAGCTGGCCCTAAGCCCGAAATTCATGGGGTCACGCCAATATTAGACAGGACCACCATGAATTTCTAGTAAAGTATTTAAAAAAAACACAACACCCAGAAAAAAGTCCTTTAATTGAAATAAAGACACAATTCTTTATTGTTCTAAATTAAACTATACTTACCATCATGCCCATTCCAGCTGAAGCCAACGATCTCCTGCAATAAAAGAAAAATAATAAACCAACATCATCCTTACCTTCCCATGGATCCCACGACAGCTTCAGCTCTGCTACATCGAGATGACAGGCTGGACCGCAGCAGAACGCTGCCATCCAGCCTGTCATCCCGCAGACACTGAGAAGCGCAGGCATGCTTGCGCTCCTCAGTGTCTCTCTGTGACGGCATAAAGATGAGCCGAGTTCATGTCCAATGAACTCAGTTCACCTCATGCACGTCACTGACAGCGTGGGAAAATTCTCCTGCACTCAGCGCTTCAGCGTGAGAATTCTCCCACGCTGTCAGTGACGTGCATGAGGTGAGCCGAGTTCATTGTCGGCTCATCTGGATGCCGTCACAGAGAGACACTGAGGAGCGCAAGCAAGCCTGCGCTTCTCAGTGTCTGCGGGATGACAGGCTGGATGGCAGCGTTCTGCTGCGGTCCAGCCTGTCATCTCGATGTAGCAGAGCTGGAGTCGTCGTGGGAACCATGGAAAGGTAAGGATGAGGTTGCTTTATTATTTTTCTTTTATTGCAGGAGATCGTTGGCTTCAGCTGGAATGGGCGTGACGGTAAGTATGGTTTAATTTAGAACAATAAAGAATTGTGTGTTTATTTCAATTAAAGGACTTTATTCTGGGTGTTTGTGTTTTTTTTTAACTTTCACTATGGGGTTAGTAATGGGGGTGTCTTATAGACGCCTCTCCATTACTAACCTGGGCTTGATGTCAGCTGGCATTATAAGCTGACATCAACCCCAGCCCTATTACCCCACTGCCACCGCTACAGGGCAGTGGGAAGAGCGAGGCTAAGTGCCAGAATTGGCGCATCCTATGGATGCGCCATTTCTGGGGCGGCTGACGGCTGGTGTTTCTAGCCTGGGAGGGGGCCAATATTCATGGCACCCTTCCTGGGCTATTAATATCAGCCCCCAGCTGTCTGCCTAGCCTTTGCTAGCTATTAAAATAGGGGGGACCCCACGTCATTTTTTTGGGGGGGTCCCCCATTTTAATAGCTAGTAAAGGCTAGGTATTCAGCTGGTGGCTGATATTAGTAGCCTGGGAAGCTCCGTGGGTATTACCCCCTTCCCAGGCTTCAAACATCTGCCCCAGCTGTCTGCTTAACCTCCGCTAGAGACTAAAATTAAGGGGAACCCCACGCCAATTTTTTTAAAATAAATCCTTTATTTTAACACTAAATGACAAGTACAGTAATCAACACTATCACTGTACTTCATATATATGTGACTGACATGTTTCTATCTATCTAATCTATGTATGATTCTCTATTCCTTCTATTCTAAATTGTCGGGTACAGATGCTGAATTGCCGGCCGGCTTTCTTAAAGAGACGGTGCATGAAAACACTATTATTTTTTTATATAAATCCTTTACACTAAATGACAAGTACAGTAACCAACACTGTCACTGTACTTCATATATATATGTGACTGACATGTTTCTATCTATCTAATCTATGTGTGAAGCTCTATTCTGTCTGTTATAAATTGTCGGGTACCGCTGCTGAATTGCCGGCCGGCTTTTTTAAAGAGACGGTGCATGAAAACACTATTATTTTTTTAAATAAATCCTTTACACTAAATGACAAGTACAGTAAGCACCACTGTCACTGTACTTCATATATATGTGACTGACATGTTTCTATCTATCTAATCTATGTGTGAAGCTCAATTCTTTCTGTTGTAAATTGTCGGGTACCGGTGAATGCGCTGCTGAATTGCCGGCTTTTTGCATACATTCTACATTATTCTTAGTTGTTTTACTTCATGTAGAATTAACCTACAAGGAAAGAAAGGGTTTATTTTCATTCCGATATTTGTGTCCCATTGACTTGCATTGGTTTCCGGTATCGGAATCGGCGATATCCGATACGATATTTCCTGATATCGGAAGGTATCGCTCAACACTAGTTAACAGTTGCCAGGTACGAGGTTAGCTCGCCCGTTCCATACACCCGCTACCGACATGCGCCGAACATGTGCAGCGGCTCTTGGTAAGGGGTTAATATTACAACATCTTTCTACCCTCGAGGGTTGAATAACTACATCAATTATTTCTTTCCACAGTAGTGTATCATGAATGGACATGACAAGGTCTTCATGTCTGTAAAGCGCTGTGGAATTACTGGCGGTATATAAGTGAGTAAATTAAATAAATAAAGTAGGGGAACCTCCGCAGCACAAAAAGTAAAAGGCCTAGCAGTTTTTTTATGTGTTGTTTTTTAGTATGGCAAAAAAAAAAATTCCTTACCTCGGATTGCTTGAGCATTTGATGTAAGAACAAAAAGTGTGATGAGCCTTAAACACAGGGGAGTGTAATCGTGTTCCCAAATGACAGCAGGAATCAGCAGGAGTTTCCCGTAGCTGGACAGCAATAAGGCTTTCAGAAGAAAAGCAAACTCAGAATGAGACTTCAAAGTCCTCAGTCTCGCCAGGAACAAAACAATGAAAATTCCCAAGAGGAATGCGGCTTGTTCTATGGGAAAAATACAAATGTTATACATTTATAGATGCATTACAGATTTTTTCTCTCTACATTCACGGTACTGACACTGAACATTAAAGGGGATATTCCACCCAAGCAAGAGAAATCATACCACTTGTATTAATACGTATGCTGTCCAGTGACTAGTCCCCCCATCCTCTAATGAATGAGAGAGAGACACAGACAGACAGAGCGAGACACACAGACAGAGAGAGAGAGAGAGAGAGAGAGAGAGAGAGAGAGAGAGAGAGAGACACAGACAGAGAGAGAGAGAGAGACACAGACAGAGAGAGAGAGAGACACAGACAGAGAGAGAGAGAGAGAGAGAGACACAGACAGAGAGAGAGAGACACAGACAGAGAGAGAGAGAGACACAGACAGAGAGAGAGAGAGACACACAGACAGAGAGAGAGAGAGACACACAGACAGAGAGAGAGAGAGACACACAGACAGAGAGAGAGAGACACACAGACAGAGAGAGAGACACACAGACAGAGAGAGAGACACACAGACAGAGAGAGAGACACACAGACAGAGAGAGAGACACAGACAGAGAGAGAGAGAGACACAGACAGAGAGAGAGAGAGAGACACAGACAGAGAGAGAGAGAGAGACACAGACAGAGAGAGAGAGAGAGACAGAGAGAGAGACACAGACAGAGACAGAGACACAGACAGAGAGAGAGAGAGAGACACAGACAGAGAGAGACACAGACAGAGAGAGAGAGAGACACAGACAGAGAGAGAGAGAGACACAGACAGAGAGAGAGAGAGAGACACAGACAGAGAGAGAGAGAGACACAGACAGAGAGAGAGAGAGACACAGAGAGAGAGAGAGACACAGACAGAGAGACACAGACAGAGAGAGAGAGACACAGACAGAGAGAGAGACACAGACAGAGAGAGAGACACAGACAGAGAGAGAGACACAGACAGAGAGACACAGACAGAGAGAGACACAGACAGAGAGAGACACAGACAGAGAGAGAGACACACAGACAGAGAGAGAGAGAGAGACACAGACAGAGAGAGAGAGAGAGACACAGACAGAGAGAGAGAGAGAGACACAGACAGAGAGAGAGAGAGAGACACAGACAGAGAGAGAGAGAGAGACACAGACAGAGAGAGAGAGAGACACAGACACAGAGAGAGAGAGAGACACAGACACAGAGAGAGAGAGAGACACAGAGAGAGAGAGAGACAC